>NC_083283.1:49449625-50106217 GCF_963506605.1 Zootoca vivipara
CCACAATTGGCATGTTTCCCTAAGCAATCGTATTGATCTTAACCATTAACAGGAAATTAGGAATGGAATGTGTGAAAAACCCAAGAGCCCCATTCAGACTCCACATGAGCACTCTTCTTTTTATTTAATCACATCTTAGAAGTTTAGATGCCAGATTTTAAATGGCTCTTACAGGAATCTTGCAGGAACATTAAACTTGAGTGGCAATGTTTTCTTATAATTTCATGCAAGCAGTTTGTATTAGTGAGCATGTATGTGCAAACCAAGGGGACTAAATAGAATTCATCCATTTCCTGCTCTTAAGATATTGATTCTGATAAACTTGCACAACCATGACATTTGAGATATGTTGTTGTAGCATCTACTCCCTTCCTTGGCAACTTGTTCTTTTTATGTCATTCTACCAACTTTAAATATTAACACTGAATCTGAAAGTGCTTTTATTCTGTCTAATTTGTATGTCCTATCCCATAATGAGCATTTGCTAATCCTCCCTAATCCTTATCTAGGAAAATGCAAACACACCCTGTTCAAATTCTCCTTTATTCCTAAATATACAAATATCACCTTTTCTCCTTCAATTACATACTAAATGTAACACAAAAAGTTAAAAATAAAACAAACAGAATTCTGCTCCAGTGCCTTCACTAGTTATTGGTTACTATGAAAACCAAAGGCTTACCTTTTACAAAACTGACAGGTATAGGACCAGGTGAAGAAAGAAAACCTCCTTGTTCGGCAACAAAAACAGAGCTACAAAAATTGAGAAGAGCCCATAGCATTAGTAGGTATTTCTAGAAAATCAATTTACTATGGTAACATCTTTAAAAAAATAATCAGTAAAGATAAAGGGTAGAAATTGTTGTCACACTATTACGAATGTTCTGTCTGCACAAGTATATCAGCTTGGCAAATGGGACAATCCCTGACCCTACAGAGTCAAATTCAGGGAGCACGCAGTGGGGGAAACCCAACTGCACAAGCAGAAACCCTTGCACAGGTCTTCTGCTTATGGAGTGCATTAGGTGAATCACACCAGGGCCGGCTCTAGGTAGAGTCCCGGTGTCGTGGTGCGCCAGCCCAGTAGGTGGGGCGCTGCGCGGTGAAGCTGCGTGGAAACCATGCTGCGCCCTGCGAGGGCGGGGGCGCCGGAGCGATCTCTGCCCCTCAGTGCCAGGGCGCCCGACCTTCTCGAGACTGCCCTGAATCCCACCCATTTGATGCTGAAATTTATGATGAACAGCACAACTCCCCCCACTTTTCCTCTCCCTTGCAACCAGCTGTTCAACCACAAAGTGTGCTTCAGAGGATTGGGAAAGCTTCTGGAACAGATTTGGGGGTTAGGCAAGGAGAAGAAGTTTGCAACCCAATACATCCAAAGTGTAAAGTTAAGCAGCCGCCTTATAGATTAAATCAGTGCAATTATATTTGTGAAATGTTTTCATAGTCCTTTACTTAATCTAGAAGAAAGCGCTTGAATTAGTAATCTGACAGCACAGTCCTAAAAGCATGCTTACTCAGAAAGAAGTTACATAGAGCTCAGTAAGGACTGAAGCATTTCCATCATTCTCAAATGACTATAATTACATGCAACGTTCTTTAAGAGACAAAGTTGATCCCTGTGCAACTTTTACCCATCTGCATGTATATAGAAAACAATGATTCAAACAAGTGAAAAGATAACTAATTAATTTAATTAAACAACTAAAGTTATTGCTCTCTACAGTCACTGCAGGTGCTGTAAGTCTCCAACAGCACCCTCTTCCATTGTCTCCTGAGACAGATGGATGCCAACTCAACTCAAAGACATGTATGGTTTTATGGTGCTATTCTTGACTTTATCGAATATAGCATGAAGTAACTGTACTGTCTGCTCAAAACATACACATATGTAATGGGACTTTCCTTCCTCCCCAAATCTGCTTTGGAGGGTTGGGTTGAAACCCAGAACAGATTTAGGGAATGTGCAAGGGAAAAAGGTGAGAAAATCCTATTGCACAAGAATAAATCCTTGAGCTGAGGGTGGCGGAAGATTACTTAACATGACATTGGATACAGGCCTTAATTTGTTAATTTCAGGAGCTCTAATAACATTTAGCTGAATTTCTTCTTCATCATTCACTCCCGGTTCTCTGGGAAAATCAGCATAAGCATCCTTACCTTTCCTTTCTTGAGGGCAGTATAGACATCTTTATATTGCTGGTACTTCTCTAGCTCGGCCTTCACTAGCACTTGACGGATGTGCATTACTTCTTCCACTGTAAGAGCCAGGCATTCCACTGGGTAACAAAACTCTTCCTGAAAGCCAAAAGGTTCTATTTTAAATATGTATCTCACAGAATTTCATAGCTACCAGCCTAGAGAGCCAGTCACCTGGTTAGTAATTTGAGGAGAGAAAAGATTTCATCACCCAAACCAGAAGTGTATATCTGGTCCAGAGGCATCACTTGTTTCCAGAAGACTAAGAGTTTAGAATTTGCAACCAAAGGGGTGTAATGCTCACTAAAAAAAATATTGTCATTTATTAAGCCAATCACTGTATTATGAACCTCACATTATAGATGTGTGTTCTGATGCAGAAAACTGCAAAATAATATTGCCTGCCACTGAAAACACATTTCAGCTTATTTTCGCTGAAATGTCTGACACTCTGTGATGCCTAGAACAGACTGAGAAATGGTTAGTAGCCCAACCCCAAAGAAAACTTTATTCTGTGGTATCATATGTAGGTAACATAGTATTCTAAATATCCAGTACAGTTAACATTACACACAGGTTATATTGTTCCCGTATAATGTTACACAATGAGTTTAAACTTCATAGAGTTACATACAGTGATATTTGTGACACAAATATAGTATTGCTTTCTGACACTAAAACTCCCTAGCAAATTGATGCTAAGCTGAATACACATTCAGCACTGATGGTACCACAGGATAAAACACCAATTCCCAATTATTTGTAATTGATTAAATAAATCTAGCTAAAAGACAGAAATTATTTGCACACCCCACTATGTCGTGCTTTCTAATAGGGCACAGTAAGTCTTGCAACATAGCATGTTAACCCTACTGGTTTGTACAAGGGCAACAAGTCGTCTATGGTGTGGAGCTAGGATTTCAGCTTAGATCCAAGTCCAACATTATCAGCTGTCAAAAACAATGACAGGAAATTTCCATAAGCATAGAAGCATAATACTGCACATTTGGAAATCCAATTTGCAAACCAAATATGCAATTAAGATCCGCTGCAAGTTATTTAATTTTACAGTCTAAAGATTTTCTGTCTTTTAGGAAGAAAAAATCAATTATGATGTATACCAGATAAAAATGTGCATTTAGGAGCCACCATATATATTTTAAAAACTGCAGTCTTACCAATCTAGAAATGGAATACACACAGAAACTTCATCTTGCTTAAGGTGCGCACAAAGGTCTATAAACTGAGTGAAATTTGCCTTTGTAATCATAACTTTCTTGATCTTGTTGAAGATGCCATTTTTCTGAAGAGCCAAAATTTAATACAGCTTGCTTTGAAGGATAATTTGCTTCAAAGCAAAGCCAAATGTGTTTCATAACCAACATATTTCAGAAAACAATTATGCTTTCTAATGTGTTTCCAATGCCAAGCTTTTAAAATAAAATAACCCTTTTATTGATCTGTTTTATTTTGGATACTATACTGTTTTTAAAGAGTTTCTGTTTCTAGTTTTTAAATACGTTAGTTATTTATGGTTTTTAATATTTTATTATAAGGTCTTGGGTTGGATCCTGAGTTGCTTTCAGTGAATAGAAAGACTCCTTCTATTCACAGAATGGATTGCAATCCAAAAAGTGCAAGCAAGAATAGGTGGCTTTTGCCTGTTTCCCCTTCCAATCCCTTACCACGCTGCCTTTGAGGCCTTCAAACCCCCAGGAGGGATGTATGGCTAAGGGAGAATAAACAAAAAAATACTTATTTCCATTTCTACAAGTGAGTGGACTTCTGTTCTTCATAACTCTGGATCAAAGCCATTGTATCTGATTGGCAGGGAATTTATCAAAATAAATAGTGATGGAACCTGACCCTATGCCTCGCTTCATGTTCCAGCACCAGGAGAGACACATTTTGTTGCGATTGTGACAGGGCTTTTCAGTTGGGGTACCGGATTGTGCAACTGCCTCCTCCCAAAGAGATTTGATTAGCCCATTCAGTGATGATTGTTAGGTGGGAGGTTAAGATTTATTTTATTTTGGCAGGCTTTTGATTAGTTTATAATTCATTCCTGCCTGTAGATTTGTTCTATTAACTTGTTTTACGACACTTGGCTTTCATAACATTGTCAACTGGTATCAATGTTGTAAATTGCCTTGAGTTAACCTTTCAGGACTGAAATCTATAGTGATTCCAGTTGTGTCTCCCTGCTGACAGAAGGCACTTTGATCCAGCAAAGGCCTCATTAGCTGAACAGCAGGCCGCCTGCAGCCCCCTCCAAATCTGATCAAGAGGGTTTGGACCTTTTGGCAGATGAGTGTATGGACCAGCAGGAGAAAGGGAGAATTTGCCAAAATCACCTCCCCACCTTCCATCAGCAGACAGGCACAACTGGATACAATCCATAAAATATCAAGTAGGGGAAAGTGGTTCAGTTTTCAATGCAAAAAGGATGCATGCATGGCGGTACTAACCCCCCTCCCACCTATGTTTGACCTCCATGCAGTAGTTATGTCCCCTATCCCCCAGAACATTTAGTCTGAGGATATCTATCTCCCTCCTTTTAACAGCAGACTAACACCACATCAATATACTGACTATACCCCAATGTTTCAAAAGCAGTCCGTGATGCCACATTGGGATGAGAAACACAAAGCCAAAATCTAACTGGACATATCAGAACTGAACCATTACTCTGAGCTGGATGGCTTTTGAAAGCTAGTCCACCATATTCAATGAGAATTTCTAAACTATATTATTATTATTATTATTATTATTATTATTATTATTATTATTATTATTATATTTATCTCTGCCACCCCCTCCTGCACTTTATCATCACAAGGCAGCGTAGGCTGAGTGCATGAGGATAGCCAGTGAGTGTCAGGGTTAAGTGGACTTTTGTCTCTTAGTTCATTACTATTAGCACAACACTATTACTGTGCTATAATTTCTTCCATTTAAGTATACTTAGGATTACACCAAAGTGATACACATACCATTTCAGAGAATGAAAGAGAAAACTTTGGAAATGTGTGCACCATACAGACACACTTACTAGAGAGCCAGTATAGACCACAGCCTCAACCTTTTCTGCTTTGTAATACATGGAATAGTCTTTTAAAAGATTTCAATTCTAATAGTATTTGCTTAAATTCTTCCCTTAGCTGTCTTTACTAACTGCAACCAATTAAAATACCACTTCATGAATACTTTAGGAGCCGTTACTACCTGCTACACTGGAGTTCTGTAATAGCTTTATTTGTACAACTAATAAGTGAAAATGTGAACTAAGCTATGTCTCTTTGGGTTTTTTCTTGAATACTGTACGCTCTATTGTTCTCAACTACAGTAGATAAATAAAATATTATGTCATTAAAAAATAATCCAAATAATCTATGTACAACTACAGACATGAGCAAAAAATAATAATTTTTGTCTAAATGCTTTTTTTTCATTTTCAAGAAGTTAACACAAGGACAACCAAACCCAATGCAACATTAAAACAAATGATAGAGATACTGAGTTCTTATGGGAATATATTTTGAGATGTTGAAATGAGATTACATATCAGCTAATATACTTTTAATGAAAGCAAGTCATTGAGCAGTCCAATTGAAGTTTATTGAAAGAGGTATTTGGCATTGCCAGTTCCATACAAAATCCATTCCACTATCATGAGTACATGTAACTGAGTGCACAACATTGTCTAATATCTTTTTATTTCTAAGAAAATAATGAAAATCCACTATTTGCTGGATTTGAACACATGTTAATATTGAATAAAACTTGATATAGCAGAAGCACAAGCAATCATGAGTTCAAAATGACAAGCATGTCTGACTACATTCCCAGAACCTGGGAACCAGAAGGTCAGTTATGTAAATTTTGATGTTTATCTGAAAAGGACCACAAAGTCTTTAGTGCTTGAAGGAGGTTTTTCATCATGTGAGTCTCAGTATGTCTTGACTTCATCACTCTGCATCTCTCTAATAATATTGGCCAGGATCCAAACAACAAAGGAAATTATTCCCATGATCTTAAAAACTCTACTGGACTTGTGTCTCCACCCCAACAGCTGCCCCCCTTCTTTGTATGGCAAAATGTTTTTGAAACTGAACGGAGCTTCAAAATCGTGATAGGACATGGGAGGTCAGATATGGGGGTGGGGCAGGGAATGATGGACAAAAGATCTATTTAGATCCAAGCAATTTAATTTCTATCTTATGTTAATTGTACCCAACAGGCTGTAAAACGTGACTGTGATTCATCACCATATACGGGAATTAAAATAGTTGCTAAAATATACTAGTAATGCCTTTTCCAGAATCCCCATTAAAATGCATTAAAGCATTGTCATGCCTTTCATTTTTCCTAAGGAGAAATTTCTCTGGTTTGTGCCTAGCAACTCTTCCACACAAATAATTAAATATCTATAATACTGTTGTTTTTATGCGAGTTTAACTTTCGTTTCTAAATATGTACTGAATCCAATTTTTATTGAACATGACAAACAGTTTGAGTATGGAATACTTTAAGAGTGCTTCCAACTGGGCATAGCGTTGTAAATGAGTCATTCAGATTTCACATATGGCTTCACTGGCAATGGGTGTTTTTTAAAAATTAATTTATTGGATTTTCTGTGGAAAGGGTCTAATTACATGGCAAAAAACAAAGACTGGCATTTTGATGCTTATGACACTATGTGATCACTGCAGAAAAAACTTGCAATCTCCTAATAAACACCCATCTGGAAGCACCCTTTATGATTTGGGGTTTTTATGGGGTGGTGGTGGTGGCTCATAACCCAGCCTCTTGGAACTGTTGCTAGAGGTAACTTAGAATCCAAAGTGAGGAAAATCCATTCAGTTCCACTCTATATTCTAATCTGGGGTGTGTTCATATTACCACTTACTCTGCATCCAGTGCGCCCACACTGCTAGTTTTTGAAATCAGATTCACATGTTGTTAGCCACAATCCTTACCAATCCTGTAGTTTCTTGACAAGTATTGCTGAGGTTTCATGAGGCTTTTCCCTCCTCAAACCAGCTTCAATCTGATTAGAAAACTGGATGCTGAGTAGGCAGGAATGTGAACATAGCCTAACAGCGGTTGTGCAGGTGCAGATGACAGCTTCTTGAACAAGAATTCCAGGGGGTTTGCAGGGGCAGGAAACAAAAAATGCCATGTGCATTGGTTGAAGACATCCCTGGCCTCTCCCAAATGTGGAAAACTCTGTGCAAATAAGGCTTGAAACGCAGCAGGGAAAAATGAACTTGCTGTGTTTCAAGCCACTAATGTGAGCGGACCTACAGGCTGCTGCTAGTCTCGCCTCCTCTAGGCTGAGACAGAAGGCCAGGGTCCTTTGCTGATGCAATTCTGTTGCTAGTTCTTCCTGCACCAGAAACAATTTAACTAGCTTTGGGGTTTTACTAGTAGGATGGAGCCTTGAAGCTAATAGTACTGTTTTCATGGTGGAAATGGCTCATTCGACTGGACTGAAAGTGTCCCATATATCTCTTGCGCTCTTATATTGCTACTTATCAAAAACTAATAAAGTAACTTTAATCAGGTAAAATATAGTAAATATTGATAGATTGGTAGAGAAAGAAAACCTACATTGTATATATTCTGCATTTCAATTTTATTGTAACAAATAAATTAAAATTTCCCTCAGATGTCCTTACACAAATCCTCAGAATCCAATATGCTTCTTAAACCTACTTGATTTATAAACACTGGCTTGTGATTAAATTTGCTTGCTGAGTTGGCACACACAAAGAGAGAAATAATGTATAAATATCAAAATTTGGGCAAAACTGGACATCTGTAGTTTCAGATAAGTGGTTTTAAAATAATTTTTTAATTCTTCTGAACTGGCTTTCCACTGCTTTTTTATTTTTTAGATTCCACTGATTTAAGATTATGACAATTTCTTGTGATGTTGCATTTTAAGTTTGCTGTCCTTTCGTAAGTGATTTCTGTTCCCCAGCAAATTGATTAGAGAATCTACACATGCACAGAAAAGTCTACAGAAGTTGAAATCAACCTGAATCAGAATCCAGTGACAATCTAGGCTGTTAATTCTTGCCATAGCTTTGAAAGCTCTCCCCTTTTTGAGGGAAGAAAAAGATGGCTAAGAAAGTATACAGGCGGCAATGCAAGGCAAACCTTTGAGAGTGTCCACTTGTTGTTAAGAGCTCTCTCACAAAGAAAATATATAGTCCTTGCCACCCCAAATAAGGCTGCTTCAAAGGGATGGGAGCTAAGCTGAGAGGCTGTATGTATGGCTGGGAAAAGTGTTTTGAGCGTCATCCTTGGAAATAAACTTGTTATCCTGGGAACCTGAACAACAGACAGGAAGGAGAAAAGGGAATGCTGAACACGAGCAACAATTTTACCAGTGCTTCTGATTATGTAACTTTAGCTCCAGTATTAATTCCCTTAGCATACTAGCAAGCCAGTTTAACGAAACTGTAGCTAGTATGTGAAATAGGACGAGTTCCCTTCTAATCCTGCTGGGGGAAAAACAGGCAACTTTCTGTTCACTGGAAATGATGGGGTTTCTTTCACCTTGGGAGACCAACTGCCATCATTGGAGCAGAAGATAAGCCATGAAATTTCATCAATCCTGAGGGAAGGGATGAATAAGTTTGCCATTAAATTTAAAGTAGGTAACATTTTGAACTTACTTATGTCACTTCCTTCATATTTTGAGCTTGTCCAGTAATGGAATTGCATCCCTAAAGCCATATGTTAGAACTAGGCAAGGAAGTCTAACAGTGTTTAATGACACTGAAAGTCTTCAATGATAATTTTAAGTACCGGTAGCTGCTTAAATTTCTACAGTTTTTATTGAAAAAATGGTTATGAAATGTCAGGTATTACCCCTAGGAGGCACTATTACACAATACAAATACATTCATCACGGACAAAACACCATAATAATCTCTCTTTTCTCACACCATCTTTTAAAATAGCATGACTGAGCCACATTTGTTTACAAAAATGTATGAAGTGTGCTTAAGGCTACAAGTATTAACACAGAACTATATTTCATTGCCCATATATGTGCTGCTTTCTGATATTACAGAAATTAATGCAGCCATTCTTATGTTACATTAGGCATTTTAAATGGACATGAACTTTCATATTCTCTCTCTCTCTCAGCAAAATGATGAACCAAGGAGAAAACTATTCTATGGCATGAATAAACCTTATAACATTTGTGCATACTACTTCAAATCCAATTCCATCAAGGAATTTCTTTGAAATTTCTTCTTTGGTTTGATTAAGTAAACTATACATTTTCTGGATTAGTTAATGGTTGAAACACTGGGATGCAGATCCACCAAAGACAAACAATCTGCAAATCTAAAGGGACTGCCTTCTCTGTATGTATCACTTCCATGTACTGTACTCTTCAATATCTGTGCCACACAAAAATTTCCTCAGAACAGAGTGCTTTCAGTTGTGGCACACTGTGAAATATTCTCTTTTTAGAAATTCCATCAAGCCAAGAACTTAAATGGGTAAAGGCCACTCTAAATAAGATTATGAGCTAAACTGAAATTTATACTTTTTAATGATAATTTTGTGGGTTTTTTTTTTTTTTGCTTCTGCTACTTTGGCTTTTTCATTTTTCATTTTATTTTGCTATGTTGTTGTTTTAATGATATGTTGTAGCCGCCTCTGGTAGTTTTACGAGTAAGGCGGAATACAAAATTTTAAAAGAAAAAATAATGATGAATACTTACAAGAAGCCTCCTCATTCTCATAAGGCCAAACAAGAACAGAAATAGGGGGTGCTCCTTTTGATAGTACAAGATATAAAATATTAGATTGTTATTCAGAAATATTTGTAGATGTAAATTTCTCCATCTGAATTTTGTTTTTCGTATCTGCTGTAATTTTGTCAACAGATATTATATTCACAGTTCTTGCTCCCACCTTACCTTAGATCTCAAGAACTAAACACAGTTGCCAAAGAACATCTTTCTTCCACAGACTGAGCTCTAAAAGTAAAACTCAGCTAGTACCTGATATCAGATGGCAGTAATGTAAAAAGGCAATAAATTTGATTCTTTTGTGCCATATGTCCATATAAACGAATAGTAAAAATACTTAAAGAAGACAATCAATAAAGTTTTCAGATTATTTCATAAAAGGATGGATGAGCTGGGAAGTTTTTCAAAGGCACAGAAAAGAAACCCCCATTTTGTATAGGATCAGAATAATGTTAATCAGACATGGCAATCAATTAAATACTCCCGAACAAGCTAGATTTTCTGTATGTTGATAACTTCCCTCAGCCTTACTTCAAACAAACTCTCTCTCATGTGTAAAACAATTACACTCTTTAGCTAACTCTTCAAAAATAATTCTTTTTGTGTTGTACTCTGCATGCTGCACTAACAAAGAAACTTAAGGTTACTGAAATGCCATTTACCTAGGATCATAAGATGTACTCAAGTTAGAATCATATGACAACAAACCATTTGATTTCTTCTTGTGGAATAGACTGTGCCCTCTACATTGGTGAAGTACAGTATATTATTTTATACAAGTTAACCTTAGCACCTTGAAGAGCTGGCAACCAAATCATGGCCTCTTGAGTTAAGGAGGAATAAGAAGGGCTCTCTTCAAGTTAAGCAATGCAAATTAATTGACTTGAAGGGCTTGCAAGTGCCCCCTGCTCTCTCAAAAACTTCTTTCAGTCTTCCTCAGTTCTAAGGGACACTCTTGGGCCCTTCTGGTAAGGAACAAGAGACTAAAAAGTGAACTTGGAACTCTCATATGAAATCCAAGTTATTTAAGGCACAGTGCCAGCCCCAAAGCAGGCATTTTGTTCCCCCATGACACTTACGTGCTGTCGGAAAACTGCTTTCAATTAAAGCCAATCTGCTGTACTTTGTTTTCAAGAAAAAATTAAAAAAATGTCCTCAATGGATTCTTATATTGTCAGGTGATCACATCTGCTTTGGGCTTTTTAAATCAAACTAACATGTGAGGGGTGGGGATATCAACCTTCTTGTCTTTTAGAAACATAGTAATTTTGTTAGCGTATTTAAATAAAAATGCCATCAACGCTTAATCACAACATTCAAAACTTGAATCAGAAAGTTCAGAGTTTTCTCCTGGAGTTTCCAGTTTACAGTGGATGAAGCTCAAGTGCTGATTGAAATTCTCACACAGTTCAAGGTAGGATTACATCTGGGTTTCAACACAGCATTTCATTATCCTCTCATTGTTGTGGAGTTGTTATGTCTTTACCCATCAACCAGTGTCGAAAATTATCTACCACGCTACTTACAAGTGATCTGGAACTCTGTTTTGTAGGTGGCAGGAACTGTCGAACATTGGTTGGTGTTTCCTTTTCAATGGAATGTCGCCTCTGAGGTGGCTGTCTCCTCTCTGGCTGTGGTGTGGATGATATTGGCAAGAATTTTGGAGGCACTATAAATTCAATCAGTATCCATTAGTTCTAAGTAACAGTTTATTTTGCTAATAATGAGACATTTTATTTTAAGAACAGAACCAGTGACATCAAAGGAACCCAATCCTATTTTTCTGATCAGACTGTGGCGATGCTTTAACAAGTGGAGGTGCTTCAAGTGTTGAACACAATTTTCAATGTATTTATTATGGTGGTAAATTTATAAAAATGATTCAGCTTCCAAGCCAAAATCTAATAAAATTATTTTATATTTAACACCTTCAGGGGAAGATAACAAAAATGTGGGCTAAGGTTTCTTTATAAACCACATACTTTTGCGTGAAATCAACCCAGAGTAAGCTAAACAAATCAGGAGGTTAGTTAAACCAGTGTTTCTCAACCTTTTTTGGGCCACGGCACACTTGTTCCATGAAAAAAATCACGAGGCACACCACCTCCATAAGACATACCTCCATGCCCTGTAGAGCGAGACCACCGAGCGCCCCAGCCAGCCAGAGGGGCCTGGAACCGGCCGCTGTTGCTGCTGCTGTAGCAGCAGGGAGCGCGCGGAGCGCCCTGAAGCGCCTGGCCTCTTCTTTTGGGGGGGGGGCTGCCCGAGGCCTGCCGCCTCGGTGCCTGGAACCGGCGGCTGCAGAGCGGAGCGCTCCGAAACGGCGAGCACTCGGAGCGCCCTGCAGCACCTGGCCTCTTTTCTTTTTTGCTGCCCAAGGCCGGCGGCTGCAGAGCGGAGCGCTCCGAAACAGCGAGCGCTCGGAGCGCCCTGCAGCGCCTGGCCTTTCTTTTCTTTTTTGCTGCCCAAGGCCGGCGGCTGCAGAGCGGAGCGCTCCGAAACGGCGAGCGCTCGGAGCGCCCTGCAGCGCCTGGCCTCTTTTCTTTTCTTTTTTGCTGCCCAAGGCCGGCGGCTGCAGAGCGGAGCGCTCCGAAGCGCTGAGCGCTCGGAGCACCCTGCAGCGCCTGGCCTCTTCTTCTTCTTCTTCTTTGGGGGGGGGGCTGCCCAAGGCCGGCGGCTGCAGAGCGGAGCGCTCCAAAGTGCCGAGCGCTCGGAGCGCCCTGCAGCGCCTGGCCTCTTCTCTCTCTTTTTTGGGGGGGGGGGCTGCCCAAGGCCGGCGGCACGTGACAAGGCAGCAAGTCGCCCTTCTCGCCGCGGCATGTCGCGGCACACCAGCCAGCCTCTCGCGGCACACTAGTGTACCGCGGAACAGCGGTTGAGAAACGCTGAGTTAAACTAATGATTTAACTCCCTTACTCAATCCACACCTAAACCACTAGAACATTGCAACATTTCTTCACTACATTGCAACATTGCAACATTTCTTCACTACATTGGTGGTTGCTATAAAGATACAGCTTTCAAATAATTAACATATGTACAATTGTACAGACTGTTAGCAGTATTTTCTAATATGGCTAAATGATTTCTTGCTTCATTATACCGCATCCCTACAGATTCACATGACTACCAGTGGATTTTGCTACAGCAGGATTCTACACCTAGTGAGTAGAAATATTGGGCATTGCTCCCTAGTAATCACAACCTCATCTGAAAGTGTGAAGAGTTTTTTTAAAAAAAAACAACAACCATGGAGTTACAAAAGCATAATCCTCTCCTTTCCGCAGGTATCACTCTTAATGTTTTGACCTCAAAACAGCACATTTGTAGCTACCCCATATGCCAACACAGCTGTTTTGATAGAGGTGATACACAAGTGTGTTGCTCAAACACTCCTCTTATGGTCAGTACAAATCTATAGAATCACAGGAGATCATGAGGATTTCAGATGTTCAAGACTTAAAAGTTGATGCAAAGGTTGTCAATAGATCCTGAAGTATCACACCTGTATTTTCCTTTAGTCTGTTCCAGATCAGACTCCCTGGACACCAGGACTTTCCTTTTTTGCCAATTATTTATATTTATATTACGAATTATTACAAATAATTACCATATTAATTCATCTTAAAAGAATTTTCCACAACCGGTTTTCTGCTCTCCTTAAAAGATATGTCCAAGATAGACCCATGTTGCTGCGTAGGTTTCCTTTAACTTAGTGAATTGGGTGTCCCTTGCTAGAGTAATCTGCTTCTAGAAGTTCCTACTGTACAGCACAGTTTTTCAAAGGTTGGATTCTTACCCTTTTTCCCAGATATGGTATCTGGAAATGTATCTTCCATTTGGGAGGGAGAAATACTACTGCTGCTGGGTGATTTCTGTACATAATCCTCCTGGAAGAAAGAAAATAGGTCAATTTAGATGTTCTTGCTGATCAGTTGCTTCCACTTTAAAAAGCAGACAACATCTACAATACTTTATTTAACAAGTTTCAATTAAAAGAAACTACTTTCTAGTTATTAACAAACTTTTCATGTGCTATGATCAGAGTTTTTATCAACACAAGATACAGAAAAACACTAGTATATATAGTCATTGGATCACATTAATAAAAATATTGCTAGAAGATAACAGATTACAAAATATTGTGGTTGTCCCTCCCCCAACACCTTTGTTCATGTACTTCTTTGCTCTGTTTTCATAACTTTTCTTATGTGTATACTCAACAAATATTACTTTTATTCATTTGAATTTAGAATAGAGTTTGCGGCTTACATACTTATAAAGTATAACATGATTACTTAGCTGGTTTTTCTACTCAATATAGCATTTTTCCTATTTCTTTAAATTGTATTGATAATTTACTTTCAATTTATTATAACATGAAATTCAACCTAAGGTCTTATTTATATGATATACAATCCAAGCTGTATGCTCCTGGCTATAAGCATTGAATAAATCACTGTCCCCTGCCAGTAACAGGAGCTTTACATTTTTCGTTTATGGCATCTTCTTTCAAAAATGGAATTTCCAGTTAAATCAGCTATAGCCCAGAAATTACACTCAAGCCCTTTCACTGATTGCTGCTATTGTTTAAGTACTTTATCACCAAATCAAGACATGGCATGGTGGAAATTTGCAAGTCCATATTCCAAAGCAAACTCACTTGATACACAAGCAAAGATTTCTGTGCAGGTCATAACGTGGTTCTCTTTGGAATCCAGATCCACAACAAATACTACAAGGTGGTTCACGAGCTTCATTTTTAACTTTTTAAAAAAGGTACAGTATAAGCCATTCTGAGCAGCTACAAATTACAGCTCCTGTTGCATGGATTAAAAATGGTGCTGCAAAGGCCCCAGGGACAATAATTTGTGATTATGTGTCGTCACTCTGAAGAAAATGATATGGCAGGGGGTGGGGATGAAATTCTTGGCCCTCTGGGTTGAAACAGACATATATATATATATATATATATATATATATATATATATATATATATGTGTGTGTGTGTGTGTGTGTGTGTGTGTGTGTGTGTGTGTGTGTGTGAAATTGGCATAAACCAAATTTGAACTATCTATCCATCTGTAAACAAGACTTCTATGTCAGGACTTTAAGTTAAATAAAAGTTAACTTTAATTGACAAATGTCAATTTTGTCTGTTACATTACCATTTATTAATAGTCTTGCTGATTTTATCACAATGCATTTTGTAATAAAAATATCCTGGAATTGTAATTTTGTCTGTTCCAACTCCTCAGTAGCTGAGGGTGGGGTGAGAAAGAGGTGAATACTTCTGTTACAAGCATGCATGACCTGGAAATTTTTATAGGCATCAGGAATGCTACCTGGCTTACTGGTGCATGGAAGTTTACTTGCTTGATGGCGTGCCTCCTTGCAATTGCCTCTGTTAGCCAAACAAACCGAATCCCCATAGAACATCCCTTAAGTCACCTGTTCAACTACTGCTTTGACCTTGAGTCCTAGCAAAGGTTCATGGAAACCTACTTGGGTTCTGTTCACTAAATTTTAGAATTGGGTTGTCAATCTTAAAAGGAAATGTGGAAAACCTCACATTTTGTCAAGACTGATTCATTACTTGTTTTATTTAGGGGAGGGAATACAGCACTATAACCCAACTGTAAGCTATCACTGAATATAGACAACAGCAGAAAGAAGGTTGAACTCTGATAAGACTTGTGACAGTCTATGATAGAAACTGTTATTCTACAAGAAATACTATGTGCTGTTATTCAGCCTGAGCTTTCAGAATTTGGAAGGGCTATAAAGTTCCCTGGGACAAGAAGAATCAGACAAAACCATGCCAGAACTCCCAAAGACACCAAACATGGACAGGCAAATATTGTAGTGCCTCCTCTTCACTCAGGAGTTTAAAGAATGTGCAGTGCTGGGCACAGGAATCACATGCAACTTATTGAAAGATCTTTCACAGCCCAAAGTCTCTCTCATCTCCACTCTAGTTCCTGAGCTACCAACCATCAAGGGATGCAGGGCCACCAGCTTTGCTGAGAAGCCAGACACCTCCATCTGATCATCATATGACAGTGGCGATTATAAAAGGCAGAAGGGAAGAGAAGGGATATAGAGCAGTTCATTGGCAGAACTAAGAGACCAATAACTTTGGCTCCGCCTCTTCTTGAACTTCTTCCACCACCACCCCCAATGATTATTAGAGTACCGGTAACTTGTAACTAAAACCTAAGTTTGCTTATTTCCTTCTCCCTTAGTCCTTTCCCTTTTTCTGTCATGTCTTTTTAGATTTTAAGTCTGAGGGCAGGAATTTGCTTGTATTGATCTGTAATTGCACTGCGAACCTTTTCTGGCTTAAGCGAAGGTTAAAAATTATTCCAAAAACAAATATATAATACCTTGAACAATAAATTATGACAAAACAGAAATTAATCAACAAAAATGAAAATCCTGAAAAGAGGTTTGGACTAACCAGCACCTTACCTCTGAATCTGAGCTATCCAGTTCAGCCAAAGTGGGAGCTTTCAAAAGTCTCTTCCGTTGTACTGTCAACTTAGTAGCACCAATGCCATTCACCTTTGCTTCAGATGAAAAGCTGCCATTCTGACAGCTTTCTGAAAGCCTTTTGGAGGCCTCTGGTGTTGATACATCTAGGGGGGGGGAGAGAAAAATCATTGTGGTGGCACAGTAGAAAAGTATACTCCACTTATACTTGTTTCTCACAGTGCAATTAATACTGAAGTTTCACAACTGTGAAATTTATCTCTTTTTTCTATAAAATTACAGACATTGGAGTGCAATGTGGATGTGATGCGACAGAAAAGCATTAGTGGATCTGAGGAGGAAGGGAAGCATGTGACTTTCACAAATGTACTTTCAAAAATCTGATCTTTCAAATTATAAACTTATTTGTGTTTCTAGCAGATAACCCTTTGCTCAAAGTTCAATAAAACCAATAAAACATTAAAACGTGGGGAGCACTTTTGTCCATGTGAACCCTCCTGTACTTCTACTAGACTACAAAGCAGTTCCCCTCCCCCAGTTGTGCTGAAAGGCAGCTATGTCAGTAGAGCACGAGACTCTTAATGCCAGGGTTGTGGGTTCCAACCCAATGTTGGGCAAAAGATTCCTGTGCAGGGGGTTGGATTAAATGACCCTCGTGGTCCCTTCCAATTCTATGATTCTACGACCTATTTTTCACTCTCTGCCCAAATGCATATTCTGAATCATACACACCCACACACCCCCCCCCACACAGTCCCTTCATGGGGTGAAGCAAGTGCCTACTGTCAGCTCCACATGGCCAGAGGGCAACAAGGAAGCAAACAGGATTGGCTACTAGGTGGGGAAGCCACCCCTGATACTTCTGCCCCCTGCCCAAGCATCCTTTAAGATCAAAGGACTTCCAGCTCCAGCAACTGCTCTGCAATTATAAACTAAAAAACGGAAGGTCTCCAACCTGGTGCACATGGGCACCAAGGAAGGCTTGGTTGGGAGTCAGGTTCATGATTTCTGTTTACGGAATATCCCAGGCCCTGATTGGATGGGTGTTGTAAATAATCTATTCCAATTACTGTATATAAATCTATGCTTCTATTTTTAGAGGCAAATCTACTTTGATTTTGTGAAACCATGGAAAAACAAATCATCCATCCAATATTGCTAAAAACAGTTTTAGCATATCAGCAGCCAGCTACTTATACCTTGCAGAACCCAAAGGAAATTCGCAAGGAAATATACACACAAACAGAAAATATAACAAAAAGAAAAGGATAAAGCTCAAGGATAGCTTGAAATGCACTTTAGCAGACTATTTTTTTTGTCATACTTCTAAGTATTTTGCAACTGATATGTAGTGGGGGGGACATTTGTTTTTTACCTTTAAATAATTCTATTACCACTTAAGATATATAATTTATAAAACTAGTCTTGTGGCACCTAACACATTTTTGTGGACAACAGCCAACAGATGTACGAAGGGAGCTGAGGGAGGAGGATTCTAAATAGTGAAGTGCAAGGAAAATGATATACAGGTAAGTGCAGACTGTGATAGTTATGCTATTTCCACCATCTTTTGCTTTTCTTTGACTTCACTGTTTACATTCCTCTTCCCTGCCAAACATGTGTATGTACCGTGTGTGTGTGTGTGTGTGTGTGTGTGTGTGTAGATAAATATACAGACACAGCTGCAGGTAACATTTGATGAAGAGGACTGTAGTCTATGGAAGTTTATGGGGGATTGCTATGGATTTGTTTTGTTCTTGTTCTTGTTTTTATTATGTGTTTTGTGTTTTTTATTTTTTATTTTAATGCTGTGAACTGCCCAGAGAGCTTCCGACAAAGAATATCAAACAAACAAACAAACAAACAAACAAACATCAAAATGAATTTCTTAGGTGTTTTAGGTGCCACAAAACACTCTATTGTTTTTGCTGCAACACACACTGGTATCCCTCTGTCATATGATATATATCCCTACTGTTTCCCAGCTTTTAGTTATCTCAAGAGAAGCAAGGCCACAATGTCTTCAGACCAGTAAAAAATAGAATAAAATACAGTATTGGTAGCAACTACTTATAACCAGTATTCAGACTGAAAATAGTTCTGGCAACCTTCTTAAATTTACAGCAAAAAATACAACTAGCTATTAGATCTCTCACACACCACAAAATTACTGTAAATACATTGCTTGTAAAGGCTGTTTTTTGTCAGTATAAACTCTGAAATGATAATTAATTAATTCAATACAGATTAATTTAGTCAGACAAATGGGAAGCAATAGCAGTTACTTCCTCTGTTAGTCAGCAATTCCAAGACAAACAGTAGCCTGGCTGCAGAATATACATTTCTCATCTTGCCAAGATGGAAAAATAGCTATCAAATACCACAGGTTGCGTTCCTTTTTAGAAAACGGCTCAGCTGGATATTTTTACAGTGTATAGTGCAATCCTATACATGTCTACTCAGAAGTAAGTCCATTTGTTTTCACTGGGGCTTATTCCAACCGTAGATAGGTATGCAGAAAAGCCTTAATGATATGACATTTTGGTATCAAAACTACTAAGGTGTAAAACAAGATAATACAAAACCAAAATGGAATTCACCTTTTCTTTCTAGGTACAGATTACTGTGCTTACCAAATGAATCAAAGAGAACATAAATTATATATGAACATGACCAATCATGTAACCATATGCTGTTTGTGTTCAAGAGCAGCTTTCATTGGAAAAGACAATTAGAACAGATGCTTAGGATTTTTAATATGCTGTTTGCCTAGATATGGATACAATCTGGAGATGACAGAAAAATAAAAAAAGTCTCAGAATTGGTGCTGATTTCACAATCACAAGGTGACTTAGGGATTATCCAGACTTCCTCTTCCAGGCACAGCCTTGCACTTTAAAGCTCTCTGTTTGCAGAAAACCCTATTGTTGTTTGCCCCGATTCAGTGGTAAAATGCAGGTTTGGACACAGAAATGTGGCACAAAAGGAATTGTGGATGAACCCTTAGACAAGAACATGAAATGCATTCCCAATTCAATATGATTGTGTGGCTAGTCCATACTTAAACATGTGGCTAGTTATAACTTGAAAAGGCCAACTTCAAAGCTAGGGTTATGAAATTGACTTGTTTCAATAAACCATGATTTATTATTAACCACATCAATGTAACCCTAGATGCTGCTAATCAAAAACAGAATTAAAAACAACTGATGTCCAGAGTGTGGCTATGCTGGAGTAGCAGTGGGGTGGCTGGGTGGAAAGAGAACAGGGCACCTGCACTTCTAGAAGAAGGAATTCAGTATGTATAGCTAAACCTGCTGGAATTCCTTCTCCTTGAAAAGGAAAATGTTATGGATAGTTGTAGCCCAGAGCGTCTACACCAGTCTCAATCTGGCCCTCGGGCGGTCAGGGAATCAGCATGTTTTTACTTGAGTAGAATGTGTGCTTTTATTTAAAATGCATCTCTGGGTTATTTGTGGGGCATAGGAATTCGTTAATTTCCCCCCAAAAAATATAGTCCAGCCCACCACATGGTCTGAGGGACGGTGGACCGGCCCACAGCTGAAAAAGGTTGCTGACCCCTGCTCTACACCTTACCAAATTAATCTGTGGAGGACGGAAGCCTATTAGAGAAGAAAAGGAATTGGGATTAAAGAATAGGGTGTCATAAATCCGTGTGTAAGAACTTATGGAATTATGGTTGTATGTATGTTTTTTGTATGTTTTTTCTCCCCCTTTTTTGTTTGATGTTGTCATTTTATTATTTTGGTTATTTTATTGACTGTGTTTGTTCATCAAGTAAGAAAACTGGAAAAAAAGCAAAATAAAAAACACAAATTAATCTGTGGAGATGATGTTTGACAGGTCTCCCTAGGCATAACTATGTTCACAATCCTAGTCATGAAAACCTTTGTCCTGGTTCTTTTGTCATTCTCCTTGATGACCAAGTAATTGATTATCAAAGAAATTTAGAAGTCTCTTCTTTCAATTGCAATAAACTGCACTAGATGGTGAGCATGACAGAAGTAGGGAGAACCATCTATTTCTTAGATCACATTATGTCTTTGATCAAATCCACTTTCTTAGGAGAAATCCAAGTTCAGGCCTTTTCATTTAAGGATAAAATTCCTGATTCTATTAAGTAGCTGAATACCAGAAATTGTGCACTGATATTAAAGAATCTGTTCCTAATCTTCTTAATTTCCATAAATAGCTTCCTCTGTAACTTCCCTGTTAGTATACAATGGGTTCAGAGAATAAGAGTTATCGTTTCCTCTGAAAATAGTTCCCTGGTGGGATCTTTGTTAAATTATTAATTACTGAATCCTCTTTGCACAGCTGGTCGAAACATCAAGTAATTTATTAGAACCATTTCAAGATCAATTGAACAACTGCTTCAGCTTCAGACTTAAAAAGTATTTAATTTACAAGCTCTATGGAAGTGGATTTCCAGTTACATTTTGGGGGAGCGGATAATCCAAGAATAGCTGGGTTAGGGGAACAATCCATCTCTCCCTTTCTTGTACCTCAGTTCTTCTATCATCTAGTTAGAACCTGAATGCAAACCAAAATAAGATGGGCAGCACTTTACATACATAAATAAAATCGCATATAATGTGAAATACACTCCCTGTCACCCTCTTTTACATAAAACCACTGAAATACACATCTTTAAAATAAGAAAGCAGTACTTTTAAGTTAAAAACAGAAACAAACAAAAAACCTTCCTCTCCCAACACTTCTGTCTAGCCAGCTGCTAAAACTGACTAGAAGTATCAATTAGAAGGGATGTCTAAATTTAAGAGGCGATGAAAATATGAACAGCAAGCATGACCAATGTACTAACATATTCTGATAACTTTAAAGTCAGTGGCTCCATAGGCATTCCCCATGTTCCTCTAATACACATTGGCAAACACTAAGAGATGGAATAGGTATTCTGGGGAAACTAAGTATGGCAGCAAATGCTTAAAGCAACACCTTCCTGGAGGGTAAATGTCAGAAACCTGAGGGAACTGTAGTGGTTACAGGGTGGGAGACAACTCTCAGATGGAGGAACTGGTTGGACTCACTTTCCCTCCTGTTGCAGCCACTCACTAGTTCACACAAATTCAATAAAAGGTGGCTAGCATGCACCGCCTCCCCTTTCTAGCGACAAAGGCAGCCTCATGGAACAGGTTTCTACTGGAATGTTTGATGGGCCATGAGATTTGACTCCCTCTCCTTAGTGTTTTCCCCCAAAAACATTCTGATTTATACAAGGGAGATTCCGTAATAAAAATCTAAGTATAACCAGGCTGTGAAAATTATACAGCTACATAGGTTTTTGGCTAGTGGCTTGTCCAATGTTGAAGGACTAATGTAGAGTTGTGGTTCTGTGGCAACCTGTTGAGGTATACATAAAGCAAGGGCCTTGTTAAACCAGTGATCCTTGTTCCATCTGCATGTACAGACAGATTCTCATCGCCCTTGATCTTCCCAAGAGTCTATCTGATAGTTGACACACTTTGGTGTCACCTTCAGCAACAGGATTATGAAGAGCAGCTGGAAATCTTTTCAGCTCTTGATAGAGATGAGACCTTCCATTACTTACAGCCTCCTATCACATCCTCTTTATTCACTCAGTCCTCTTTGCTCAAAACACTGACCCCTACTGCTGCTCAGACCATCTCAAAATGCTTCTTCATCCACATGTCCACTCTGACTTTAAGCCCTTGTTTCCTGTTACAACCCTTCCTCCAGTTCTACCAATCTTCTGCACTCTATTTCCTTTCCTTCCCTTTCTTGCCCATTGCCCCCCACTCTCAGTTTTAAGACTGTAAGCTCCTTGTAGGTAGAGACTTGGCTGTTCTTTACCAATGAAAATCTAAGGTGTCACATAAAGCAATGGTACTGCATAAACCAGAGGTGTACAACCTTTTTGGGTCCATGGCTCCCTTGACCAACTACATACTTTCTGTGGCACCCCTGTGGGGCTCAGGAGCCCAGTTATGTCACCCCTTGCCTGCAAAGCTGGCAGCTGCTCACCCCTTTTCGAACACCCTCCCTTGTGGAGTGTTCCCTCAGCCTCCTCTCCTTGGGAGTCCTCTGCCATCCCTGGTCTCTGAGCTGCCCCTCCTGCCCCAAAGAGAGATGCCTCCTCACACTGCCCCACAGGGGCCGGTAAGGCACCCCCTGGCCAGCACCAGAGGCACCATTTGCCTGAAACAGCTGTGCAAGCCTTTGGGAGGCAATAACATGAAAGGGCATCAGAGGAAGGAGGGAAGGAAAGAAGAACAGAGACCAGTGTTGCCCCTGACTATCATTCAAGGCAACCCAGGTTGCCACGGCACACAGGTTGAAAACCAGCAGCATAAACGATTAAGAAAGATAGTGATGAAAATAACAGAGCCTAATTCAAAAACAAAAACTATGCTTAAACTATTTAGACAAACATTATAAAAAATAATACAAATAAGACTACTGCTCTCCTTTTTGAGGGATTCCCTATTTGTAAACATCAAGTCATCAGACAAAACAAGCAGGGAGGTTGATGATGAAAGCACCAATTAACATGGAAGCAAATGGAAATATCAATTTTAAAACAATTGAATAAAACACAACACACACATACAGCAACACAGTTAA
Organism: Zootoca vivipara; assembly: GCF_963506605.1. Taxonomy (NCBI): domain Eukaryota; kingdom Metazoa; phylum Chordata; class Lepidosauria; order Squamata; family Lacertidae; genus Zootoca; species Zootoca vivipara. Next base: position 49,472,725 of record NC_083283.1, read on the forward strand.
AGAAAACTCCTGAATACAGCCTATTCTTCCTTAATCCAAAATCATCATAAATGAAGCTTGTGCTGATCATGTGCTAGCCCACTTCTATCCACAAACTCCTCAATTTGCTCCCCAAAAGCACAACTCAGAAGAAGGTTAAGAATTCAGACGATAAAGTACCAACATCACATTTCTGTGTGATGCAAATGCCTGCCTGTTATAAAACTTTTTAAACAGAAACAGAAGAGCAAAAGCTCTTTAGATAATATTCAAATCCAAAGCATGGTTTAAATCTGTAACATGTTAAATAGTAAATCTACAGCATATTAATGTATTAGTGTGAAAGGTTATGGGTCAGATCCAAGTCCAACATATTACAAGTAGGTGTCCATTTGTGCAACAGGATTTCACCTCCCTTTCCTCCCCACAGCAGCTCCTCTGGAGCATATTTTGCGGGCATGCAGGGGGGCTGAAAGGGGGAGAAGAAAACACTAAGCATTGTTGTGCAAGCAGGCAGGTATCACTGGATGTCACCCTGTTTAATGTAGCACATATAATTTTAGTAATAGAAAAAAGAAAGTATCAATTGAAACAACTGCATAAGGTTATGAGTTCAAGAAATAATAGTAAGTTCTCGTTTTATCTCCTTTCCTCCTCTCCTTTTCCATGTGAATTCTCTCTCTTAGATTTTCAGAACTAGCCATGGCTAATGTTATGCCTGCACTAGAATCTTTGCTAGCCCTACTTAGCTCAGCCCTTAGTTCTGAAAGCTACTTTTAATGATGGTTGCAAACTCTGATTTGGTGCTTACCATGGTTAGATGAAATACTAGTACACATGTGATATTACACTACATCATCTTAAGGCAGCCCTTTTTAGGGAAGCTTTTTAGGGAAGCTTTTAACGTTTGATGGATTTCTGTATTTTAATATTTTGTTGGAAGCCGCCCAGAGTGGCTGGGGGAACCCGGCCAGATGGGCGGGGTATAAATAAATTATTATTATTATTATTATTATTATTATTATTATTATTATTATTATTATTATTATCATCATCATTATGGTTCAGGCCCACTGTGAGCACCTGCAATGGTCAGGTAAATGCTGGGACTCACAGGCCCCAGAAAGGCCATTCAGAGCTAATGCTAGACTCTGAAATCACTTTTCATTTTCTTTCTTTCTTTCTTTCTACCAAAGTGGTGTCCATGCTGCAAAGTGGCTGCCAAGGCTGCATCCACCCACCATCTGCTTTTCTTCAGAATGCTTCTGGGACCTGGTGCCAAGAGGTATTCTGGGAAATGAAAATGACAGGTGGCAATACCCTCAGAAAGTGCTTCACTTTGCAGTGCACCTGCCACATTGAGAAAACATGTTAAGAAGAGACAAAACTACTTGTTAAGCTTACTTGATGCAAAGACCAAGGTGATTTGGGAGGTCCTAGGAGGTGCTTTTCTCCTGGACTCCTTCAAACCTAGCTCTGATCTTGCCATATGAAAATGAAAGGGAAGGAAAATTCACATGTGAAAGTGGTGGAAAATTGCATGAGCCTAGAGGCCATGGGTAGAAGATCATGCCTGTCATTGGTTCATGTATGAAGGGAGTTCTGGACCAACATTTTGGTGGAGCATTACACTGGTACGGTGAACCAACAGAACTAATCTTCTATAAATGGTTTGTGAATAAATTCATAAGAACCCAAGAAGAGTCTACTAGATCGGACCAATGGCCCATATAGTCCAGTATCCCATTATCACAGTGGCCAACCAGATGCTTGCAGTAAATCCGCAAGAAGGTTTTGAGCACAAAAAGATTCTCCCACTCTGTTTTTCCAGCAACTGGTATCCAGAAGCATTACTGCCGCCAATTGTAGAGCAGATAAAGGTAAAGGTAAAGGGACCCCTGACCATTAGGTCCAGTCGTGACCGACTCTGGGGTTGCGCGCTCATCTCGCATTATTGCCCGAGAGAGCCGGCGTATAGCTTCCAGGTCATGTGGCCAGCATGACAAAGCCGCTTCTGGCAAACCAGAGCAGCACATGGAAACGCCGTTTACCTTCCCACTGTAGCGGTCCCTATTTATCTACTTGCATTTTGACGTGCTTTCGAACTGCTAGGTTGGCAGGAGCTGGGACCAAGCAACGGGAGCTCACCCCGTCACAGGGATTCGAACTGCCGACCTTCTGATCAGCAAGCCCTAGGCTCAGTGGTTTAACCACAGCGCCACCTGGGTCCCTGTAGAGGCAGATAAGAGCCATCATTTGATAGCCCTTTCCTCCGTGACTTTATCTAATCCTATTTTAAAGCTCTCTAAGTTAGTGGCCATCACTGCCTGCCATGGGTGTGAGTTCCATATAACTTTGTGCTGCATGAAAAAGTACTTTCTTTTATCTGTCCTGAATCTTTCATGTACTAGTGTTTGAGAAAGGGAGAAAAACTTTTCTGAAAAATTTATGCCATGCCATGCATAATTTTATACTTGTCTATCATGTCACCGCTTACTCACTTTTTCTCTAAACTCAAAGTCCCAAATGCTGCAACCTCTCTTCATAGAGGAGCTACTCTTTCCCTTTGTGTTCCCAGTCAGAGTAATGGGTATTTACTCAAATATATTACACTAGCTGTGCACTCTTCTATACGGTAACTACAGTATTTTTTAAAATAAATGTTTATACAAATGCTAATGATTTTACAGGTAGTGTGTATTTCAGATGATATTTAAATTTATCTTAAAATCTGCAGACTAGGATTTGGAAAAACATCCTTCAGATGTTTTTCTTACATTAAACAAAGAAATGGAATGGAACACAATTTACAGTTATCACAATAACCACGTCAGGTGCTGTAGCACTTTTTACCTGACAAGTCAAAACTGTAAGACATGCTAAGAGGCCGGATTGCTGGAAAAAGAAAAGAAAAGAAATCAAAATGACAAAAGAAAAACAATCTGTTTTTAAGGGAACACAAAGAAAACAGAAGGTTAGTTTAAATGAGAGACATTTCAAATTTTATTATACAGGCCAATCTAAATCTGAAATGAGTCAGACACTTTTTCTTTACAGCAGTAAAGGTGTAAGTGTAAACACTGCAACAGCATCATGGAAGGTTGCAAATACATTAACACCTGGATCCTAAACATATATTTCCCTGGAAGGGCCAGTTTAGCTGATATTAACTCCACATGCAGAGCACAGTGTGTATGATATTTAAAAGATCTTCACTGCATGTGCAGCTCCCAATATACACGTCTATAATATACCTATCATTGTTGCACATTCTCATCAGGGATGATGGTGGTGTACAGATACTCTGCATAACTGGGCTGCACATGTGGTGATAATCTTTTAAACATTACACTGCCTTCACATTACATAGCCACAAGTAAAGGCTTTCCTGAAGCCTCCATGCAGGATTAATACCTAATTTGGCCCGAAGTTACATAGATTCCAGTACGGGCCACTTGACACATGACAAATTACTTAAATGAGTGTAGAAAATTGCATATAAATCTTTGTGTATACTGTCACATACAAAAATACACATTTTTGTTGCATCACATGTTTAATTGCAAGGAAGTTCTGACTGCTAGCAGGTTTCTGTGGCATATACACATGGAAAAACAGACCTGCATTTTTTCAGCTTTTATATTTCAAAATTATTTTGGTATAGGGAATTTGTCGTGTTAGAAGTGGCTATGAATGTACTTAGGATCACTGGTAAAGTAAAATATATATCCTGCCACAAAGATGCTGCTGGAAAAGTTATACTATAATAGAAATACATGCATAAATACATACGGGGGGTGGGGTGGCAAACATTATGGCACTACATTTCAAGAAGGTAGGCCCATGCAATTGCAGAGATACTCAAGATAGTTTGTTCAATTAACTATTAGTACTGGCATAAAATCCCTGACTCTACTCCCAACTGTAAATTGCCAAATGCATCACAAAATAACTATTCTTCAAAGATATCTATCATTCTTTTGATGAGAATGAGGTCATCTTGGTTGTAAAAAGAGTGGTTATTGGTGATTATAGTGTTTTCTCTAAATGCTTAAAGTGCTTCACATAATCCTTACAACCACCATGGAATGTAGGCCGGTATTATCCACAAATTACAGATGTGGAATTAAGATTGAAATATGGTGGTCTGCCTAAAGCTGCCCAGTATGCTAAAACTTGAACTACGACATGAAAAGGGACCTTATTGGTTTACAACTCATGCTTTTAACCACTTGACTATATATACTCTCATGAAAACTGAGGCAACTGCTGATAATCAGAGTATGCACTGCTGGTGCATAATTATATACTGTAAAGCTGGATGTGTAAATAGATAACTTGAACAGCAATAGTATTCACACTGAATATTCTGACACTATAATTTAGGGGTTGCTAAACTCCACTTTGGAAGAAAAGATCCATCCTCCCTAAGCAATTTTTTTTTGCCTTCTGGCAGCAGCAGTGAAAACAACAAAAGATAAAGTAACACTGTGCTGGTATGGGTGGAGCCTAGTGCCCTGATGGGGATGAAGATGAAGATGGTTCCTTCCCCATTTATAGGCACTTCCTTCTTTATTGCCTGTGACATTAATAGTAGATACACAAGTCCTCTCACGGTGGTGCTGTTTTATGACTTTTAAATAAAAGTTTTAATGTGTGAGAGCTTCAGCATTTCAGTTTGAAAATGCTTATACTGTATAGTCTTTTTTTAAGTGTCAGACAACAAATATCTCTCTTCAGTTGCATCAATGCCCCATAATTTCATTGACTTGTTTTTATTTAGTTTTTGATACGATGTGTGTCCAATGCTCCAGCATTTATCTACCTTGATTTTTATTACTGTAGAAAGTGGTACAGGTATCACACACTTCTCCAAGCTGTTACATGTGGACTAGATATCACACTATTGCATTTAAATGGAATCCTGTAGGACTACTGTGCAGAAATTGAAAGACAAGTTAAAAACACACACCCCATACACCAAAAGAATAAGTGACATGTTGCTTTGTACAAAAGGAAAGCAACCACTGCTACTTGTCAATAAATAAGTGGGAAACTACTCCATGTGTACACAAAGATCATTGTGGCAATTATATTTTCCTAGACCAACATAAGAAAAATGAAATAACTGAAAATTGAAATAGCTGGTCTAAATCACTGATCATTATTATTACTTTAATAAATACAGAGCCCATGTGCCTTTTAATAAGCAATCAGAGTTCCTGAGCTTGCAGATATTCCATTTCACTTTAATGACTATTCTTATGAAGAGAGCTCAGTGAACATACTGGTTCTCACACCTGCAAGAATTAAGCAACTTAGGTACAACCACCACCTATCAAAATTAGCAGGCTGGGTTTTGTTTAGCAATTTCCTTCCCTCTTTAGCCCCTTATTCCCCACACCCCCAAATCAGCATGAAAGGACATTTCAGAACAGTGTGCAGGTGTGTGGGAAATCACTGGAGAATGATTCCCTGTTCTCTTGATAGAATGCTCTGCTTCATCAATGAGCCTTCAATAAGTGGAGGGACACCAACTGGATACAAGCCATTAGCAATATGGAATAATTTCATTAGCAGAGTACCACCCAGGACTAATATAATCAAAATCAAAATACCTAGCCTGCTACGCCTGATCTCGTCAGGAGAGACGGGTCTCAGCTTTCTTTCAGACTTGATTTCTTCCAGTATTCTTTCATGGAGGCTACGTGGTCTTGGTGGGGTTGGTTTTAGTTTTCTTGCAGAGGCCTTGTGAATATTAATACAAAAGTAGAGAATTAATGCCAAACACTTCACAAGAGATGGGTACAGCAAATTATGATCATGGTGAAGTCTTTTGTAAACTAAAACACACACAGGGTTATGGGATGGATTCAGGCATTGATCCAGACAGGCTTATATAATAAACCTTACCGGTTCTAAACAAGATCAAATTTAAGATAGCAGGTCTGATAGACTTTGTTTCTTCATGCTTTTTCTCCTCAGTGCTCAATGCAAAGGCAGCTAATTTTTTGGTGGGCCTTTTCAAATAAAAAGGGTACATTCCTCAGGAACTGGGCATGATAGGATTAAAAAAAACAACTAGGAGGATACAAATTAAATGGGAAATATGATTTATAGTGAATTAAAACCTCTCCCTCCTTGAATCAAGAAATACAGGTGCAAATAAAAATTGATATTGGAAAGTGTGTGGACAGAGTCAGGAATGAAAAAACCCAGCAAGCAAACAAGGCTAGCTGAAATAGGTTTGTAAGGAATGTGTATTAATTCAACAGGGAGTCTGGCAGCAATAAAGTTAGTGCTTGTCTGAATCCTATATATGTTGAATGCCAAGGGGAAAATATAGCATGACTGAGAGGAGGAAGTGCATTTGGGCATAGCTGCCCCTGGTTAAATGGTCCAATGAGTGTGTGAGGAATTAAGAGAGGCAATGTCTTATTGTGGGCAGGGAAATCTGATTAGAAGGAAAGTGAAAATACCAAAGAGTTTTATTTAAAAAGTATTCGTGTTACTTGTTTTAACTTTCTATGTAAGCATTATAAAGCTGAAAGGGAATAGATTATATGGAAAATGTTTGCGTTTTCTATTCTACAGCATTTTTCAGGTGAGAAGTGGTAGGAGCATCAATAAAAATAATTGTTGCAAACAAAATATATTTAAAAGCTGTATCTTAACTGGGAAAATGCACATATCAGATTACATACTGGATTTAATGGAGGTCGAGATCGGATAAAGTCCAAGATAATATCATGAGCACTCTTTTTTAATCGTGGAGGGATATCCCCATTGACCTGAAAGAGAGAAAACTAATGTTTTTTCTGCACATCTGTATCATCTGGTAATTTGAAAATGGAAACAGGGCAATGCAAACTAAAACCATCATAATCACTGAAACGCATCAGCAGTCTTCAATCAGCTAAGGGGTGCTGAAGATAATAACATGTTGTTTGACATTAAGAATTATCTTTGATGAATCAGACAAAAAATCCAGAACTATCACAACAGCCAATAGGAAGCAAGGCACAATGGGACGAATTCTGCTTGCTGCAGGTGTTGGCAACCTCCACCCACATATTGCCTGCATTTCACCCATCCACCCAAATTGCCAAAATGAACATAACAGCAGCTGCTGGTCCAGCATTCTATTCTCATATAGGCCTGAAGGCCACAAACAGAATGTATGAGTGCAAGAGCACTTTCCCCACTTGTGATTCCCAGCCTCAAAGGTGTTATATGCCCTAGAAGGCTTTTTCCGTCTGGTCTGTCTGTCTGTCTGTCTGTCTGTCTGTCTGTCTGTCTGTCTGTCTGTCTCTCTCTCTCTCTCTCTCTGTGTGTGTGTGTGTCTCCCTCTGTCTGTTTCTTTCTCTCTTTTACTTACACACACACACACACACACACACACACACACACACACACACACAGACCTTTGGGCTCTCAAATTTCAGCGGCGCCCCATGCGATGCTAAAATTCAGCACCCCTGCCTCTCGTGCTCTGTTCTACACCATTGTTGCAGCATCCCCTGTGGCACCAGGACCCAGCACGGACAAACCAGTCGCACTGCCTTTAAAACCGTCTCTGCACATAACATGGAAGAGGAAGTAATTTCTAGAGGAGTGGTCTACAGAACAAGAGTGGGCCTGCAATGTCCAGAGGTCTGTATAATGCCATCTATAAAAGCTGCAGGGTCTCCACCACTATTCTACGGCTATGTGTGGAATCATAAACTTGATTTTCACCAAAAGACACAGTGAAAGGTGGTCTTTTCTTTTTTAACTTGTGTTGTCACAGCTTACCATAACTTTCCTTAAGGTATAGCGTTTGGATCGAATATCATCCATCAGCATCTCATATGGAGTGAGCTGATACTCTATGGGAAGAGGATTGAACTGACGTTCTTTAACTTTCTTCAGTTTCACACCATCTCGCAAGTCTCGCATGACCTGCACCCAAAACTGAGCCTGAAGAATCAAGAACATTAATATTTTTCAGAATCCATGATCAAATGTAAGCCCACTAAGAAAAATAACTAAGCTGATCCAAAACATAATGATCACTAGTTTAAATTAACTTTTATAACTTTTTCTTAATTGTGGTTTTAAACATAAAAATTTATAAGCTTTTATAGATATTATAGAAATTGTATAGATGATGTTTATAAATTTATGGTGTTTTTATTGTACACTACCACAATATGTTTAAAGAGTTGGAGGTTTGGAAACATGCTTATCAATAAATAAAAACACATGAACAGTAAAAAAAAAAAAAACACTCCACAATCGTATACAATATTTGGCCACAATACTTAGTGTATTATTTACAAGGCAGTATTACCCAATCAGCAGTTTTTAAATCATCAAGATCAGAGTCATCAGTTCTTCCTCTGTCCATTTCCTGCATCTTCTTCAAATTCTGCAGGTTAAAATAAAAGGTAGATATGTTGCAATGAAACAGCAGCAGTATGGTCAGAATAGGTCAGAACCAGCACTTTCATAACCAAAAGAGGTTTTACACTAATGGAACGGCATCTTTGAATCTCAGCCAATATATTTGCAATGTGGGCAACAGATGATGAATAAAGTGGGGCCCAGAATCAAAATGGTAGAGACAGAGAAAGGAGGGGCACAGGCAAGAAGGTTAATGAAAGGGGTTACAGTTGTTGTAGTTCTCCCTTCTGGGTTTGATGTCAATGCAGGACTCCAATAATGGACTCTGGCTTATCAGTGTTGGATCAGTGGTTGCTAAAAATGTTGTTATCCATGACTTGATTCAGGATGACACTGCTGACCTGAGATCTAAGAGGGTGGTATCAGCCTTGAAGCATGTGCAACTGGCTAGCTGCTTCTAGGCAGTTAAATTTATTACCTTTAGAAGATCTATATGATCTAACACTGGGGCCCCCAAAAGTGAAGTCTATAGGTTGAGAAGGAGGTCCTCTTTGGTGGGGTACCCATATACCTAATATGAAATGTATTTGAACATCCTGCCCTATCTCCAGGCTATTCACCATACTACTACTGCTGCTGCTACTACTACTAATAATAATAAATAGCTGACATTTGTGTAACATTTTCAGATGTTAAAAGCACTTAACTAGTTGTAATATTTACAACAACCTTATAATCAACCACAAAGCTTAGGGCTTGCCGATCAGAAGGTCGGCGGTTCGAATCCCTGTGACGGGGTGAGTTCCCGTTGATCGGTCCCAGCTCCTGCCCACCTAGCAGTTCAAAAGCATGTCAAAGTGCAAGTATATAAATAGGTACCGCTCCGGCAGTAAGGTAAAAGGGCGTTTCCGTGTGCTGCTCTGGTTCGCCAGAAGCGGCTTAGTCATGCTGGCCACATGACCTGGAAGCTGTATGCCGACTCCCTCGGCCAATAATGCGAGATGAGTGCCGCAACCCCAGAGTCGGTCACAACTGGACCTAATGGTCAGGGGTCCCTTTACCTTTACCTTATAATCAACCTTATATACTTGTAATATAAGGAATGAAATCTGTTCATCTGTTGTTTAAATTGGTTTATCACTAGATTTCTAGACCTGACCTTTTTAAAGGTACTTTATTTAACTTGATGTAATAATGTCATAATAGTCACAGTTTCTGTCAGATGAAGCCATGTGCATATGTCCCCCTTCTATTGTTTCCTTATTATTTCCTGCATCTATATATGAATCTTTCCACCAAGGAGATTTGATTGTACTCTGCTCTGCTTAACACTAGAAATCTCTGCACCACTGCCAATTGAAAGTTTTGTATAAATAATGTGACACATTCCATTATAATTTCACCTAACTAAAACCTGAATTTCACTCACTGTTGTTTCGGGTAAATAAACTAACTTTTTGCTAAGAACATGTTGTAAAAAGCTGCTGAAAATTTAATGATCCCAGAAAAGGTTGGCATCTGTTGGGAAAGATAATACAGGGAAATCTCCCTTGAGATCATTTGAAAGCTTGAGCCATTGAGAGAGATTGTATTTCCTTCTTTATTTTAAAGAAGATTTGCTCAAGTTTTACTGCTTTCTATACAAAAGGACAGGTAATAGACAGTTTGGATGCTTGATGTGTAAAGTCTATTGAGTAAGCGTTTTGTTGTGCTGTTTGTATTACAGAATTGTAAAACCAATTCACCCTGACTGTTTTATTATGATGAAAAGTAATGAAAATGAACATTAGTGCACTAAGTTTCATGGCAAGAGGTTTAATGACATCACTACTTCCAGCAAATTAGTCATGTGCACAGTCAGCGTCTGCAAAAATTATGCAGAACAAGTTTCTACTGAACTCAATCTGGGGGGGGAAAGGTTTGTAATTCTGAACAAAATGCAATGAGTGCACTTCCACAGCAGGCTCACCACACAAATTATATACATCTCTACACATTCTAGTTTTATCATATCAGCAGGAAAAAATAGACCCTGTGGATGACATTGAACAGAAGTTGAATCCTCAAATGAGATTTGTTGAATTGACAGGAAATGGCTCATTCTTTATTGAACCAAAGGTCACTGCAGCATTAAATCATAGCGCACACTCTAAACCTCTCCAGAGAGCAGTTATTTTAAGAGCTTTCTGGTCACCACAAATTTAAGTCTATCAATGTTTCTAACAGACCACTTATAAGAGAAATGCTAAAAGCTGCAATATTAACTTCACTTACCTGGAAGTAAGCTCCACTGAATTAAGTAGGACTTACGTCTGAGTAAATAAGTTTAGGATTGTACTGCAAGTCACTGTCAAATCTCTGTCGTCAAAAGGCTAAAGTTACCAAAATCAGAGTGCCATTTTAATATCTAACTTTCATTCAAAATTTCTCTACTATATTTGCAAATGTGTGCTTAATATTAACTGTTCCACTATTCTATGAAAGCTCAGCATTTGTCTCATATTTAAGTATGTGCATATTTAAGTATTTGATCCCATTACATATTTCATTCACTCTTAGGGCTGGATTCAGTTAACCTGTTCCTCCAGTGGAAGCCAGCACAAGGATTCCTGCTAGTGCAATGAGGCTTTCCCCTCTTCCCAAGCATCCTCCATGCGTCACACAAATCTGCTCTGGAGGGTCAGGAAAACCCCCAGTACAGCATACAGTGGGAGGAGAGGGGAGATAATTCTGCTGGTCCAGCAGAAATGCTTGTAGTGATTGAACAATCTATTTATTGTTGTATTGAATTTCACCCTTAAATATTTAATTTTATCACAATGCCTGCATAATTAATTTGTGTTGTAGAGTAGATCCGATGGAATTAATGAACCTAAGTGATTAACATCAATGAATTTACTCTGAGTAGAACTAGCACTGAATACCACCCTTTATTTTTATTTAGCTGAGAGTTTCTTATGTGCAGTACCCAGATACTGAGCAAAGTTGAAACTGTAAGAGTATGAAATGAAACGAAATAGACAAGAGGATAAATCTGTTGAAACTGAAGAACAGAAATATTGTTGAAGAGGAATAACAAAAAGAAATAGGACCAGTTTGAATGAGCCACTGGGAAACCAGCTCCAGTTGCCCACCCCCCCGCCTCCCAGGAGGAGACAGAGGAAAAGGAAGGGCAAAACCACACACAAACTGCCCTGACTGGGGCACACAAATGAAGGGTGAGAATCCAGGAAGAGAAAATACATTGAGGAACCCAAAGAGTCCAATATACACACACAGCAGAGCATGGAAGAGGAGAGCAGACAAAAATAAGGAAAACCATTTACATATCACTATGGGAACATTTCATATCACTAGAAAGGTTTGAATATAGGAATATTTCCAGAGAGAGTAAAAGCCATAGGTAGAGTAGGTCTGGAAGAGGACAAGGAAAAGCTCTAAAAATCCTACCTATCAAGTCCAGTGGGAAGCATCATCATTACAACAGAATGGCCTCCAGGCTATTCTGGCAAAAATTACCTTTTTGACACACTGTGTGTACATATTAGTGTACAGAAGAACAAAACAAGTCTAAAAAATGAGTAAAGCAAACACTCATGACTTTTACCATGCTTACCTCTCTTGCACTTTTAATTCTGGCCAAGAATGTGTACAGCTCCATTGTTTCTGCAAATAGTGCCCGGCACACTGCTTGATAGTGATTTGGTGCATCTGATCGAGTTGGTAGATGAGCAGCACAGAGCTAGGGGGAAACAAATGTTTTAGTGATATAAGCATCATTGTTCTTGCTCTATTATTATTATAGTTACATTTGTATACTGCCCTTCATCTAAAGATCACAAAGATCACAAAATATATAAAGCAAAAAACAAAAACAAACCAATAATGCCCTTCTTACAAACACATTTAAGGGCTATAGAATGTTCAATCAGCCAAAGGCATAGTTACAGAGAAACATTTTTGCTGGGCGTCTGAAGATACATAATGAAGGAGCCAGGCAACCCTCCCTGGGGAGAGCATTCCATAAATAGGGAACCACCACAGAAAAGGCTTGTTCTTTTGCTGCTGACCTCTGGGGCTCTGGTGGAATGGGCACACAAAGATTATGATTGCAGGGTCCAGGTTGGTTCATGTGTGGTCCTTGAGATATTGTGGTCCTGAGCCATTTAGAAAGAGAACCTAAAATGCCTGCACTTAAAATATTATCAAATACTGTATACAAATGTGTGCATGCACGCACCCACATACCATTTGTACTACCTACAATGCATGCTTATCATGTAATTTGATTATTCTATCACTTGGTAGACATGGAATAAGACTGGAATGTGATACGGTCTGTACATAAGCTGAATACAGTACAACAGGAGCAAAAAACAGAAGTGGAAGTGCTGCTTAACTAAATTTCTATGGGAAGTTTTTATTTTCAAACAGCTTCTGGGATGCCTAGAAACTGGGCTGCGGTGTTCAGTTTTTGCTTAGATCACTAAGAAGATTAGAGCATTTCCATCTACATTCAGAGGTCACATTATGTAAACAGGGGAGTTGTTATGTACTGAGCTGAATCCTAGAACAATAGGATTCAGAATCAGCGGGAGCTACCCAATCCAACTCCAGGTGGAAGTGAATCCGCAACCTGATTGGCCTGCTGGAGCAGCCAATCAGGCGGCTGGCAGAAGTGAATCTGCTACCGGATTGGCCTGTAGGAGCAGCCAATCAGGCTGCAGGCAAAAGTCAATCCACAATATAATTGGCCCACAGGTGTAGCCCTGAAGTAGCCAATCACGCAAGGCCCATTGTGTAAATAATGTATATAAGCAGATGGTTTTGGGAAAAGAGCCATTCGTCTTCTCTTCTCCTCCTTGATGACTATGAGCTGAATAAAGAGCATGAAATTCACTCTTGACTCCGAGTATATTTCACTGGCGACGAAGGTGGGATCCTGCTGAGCTGACCGCCACCACGCACTGCACCGCAGCACCGCCACCTGCTGCACCGCTGCATCGCACCGTGCATCCAGGCTTCAGCTCCAGGACCCAAGGAACCCAGAATGGCAACCGACAGCAGCTTCTCGCCATTCAAACCAGCATCAGGAGACTGGGAAGGGTACGCCGCCCGTTTCAACTTCCTCCTGCAAGCGAAAGAAGTCACCAACGATGCCATGAAGAGGGCGACATTCTTCAGCGTCTGTGGAGAGGAGACGTTTGAAATCGCCCTGGCTCTCCTTGCACCTAGAGATGTCGCTACCGTCTCTTACAGAACAATAATGGAACGGCTGAAGGAGCACTTCTCACCACAGCCCTCGGTGGTAGCTTGCCGAAATGCCTTCTACGCAAAACGGCAAGCCCCGGGGGAAACCATAACTGGGTTTGTGACCTCCCTCCGCCAAGCCGCCCGGTTATGCAACTTCTCAGAATTGGAGAACATGCTTCGTGACCGCCTCGTCGGTGGCCTGAGGGATGAGATGTTGCAACGACGCCTCTACGCCAAAAAAGACCTCACGTTCCAGATTGCTCTGGAGGAAGCCCTGGCAACCGAAGCCGCCGAGAGGTCAACGCAAGAGGCACGACCGGCCCCGCCATCCCAACCGAGGGTCTACCACGAAGACCTCACCGACGAATCCGAATCTGACAGGGAGGAAGTACACCGAGTACAGCGGCGCACTCAAGCAGCACACACACCACAGCAGCCTCGACGAGAAGGAGGGAACTGTGCAAGCTGCGGGGAGAACCACGAGAGGAGGACCTGTCGTTTCCGCAACGCAGAGTGCAGGCAGTGCAGAAAATTGGGACACATCGCCCGGGTGTGTCGGGCTCGACTCACCCGTCGACAAGCATCAGATGACCGACCCAGGAGCCCCAGGTCACACGGCACCATGCACCAAGGCAACTCGACGGAGATCACGGACTACCAGGTATTCCAGTTGCCCCATCCCAGCACAGAGAAAATTTATATAGAGGTACAGATAGAGGGAGCCCCATGCCGCATGGAGCTGGACACGGGTTCAACTCTATCCATAATCTCGGCCCGAACATTAAGGGAACTGTGCCCTAATGGGGGTCCCAAACTAAGGCCGGCCCCATTCACTCTCCGGGACTTCCAGAAACGTAAGGTCCCTACTATGGGGGTGGGGACCTTCAGGGTGCAATATCGAGGGCGAAAGCAACAATTGGACTTGCTGGTAGTTAAGGGCCCCTACGTTAGCTTACTGGGACTGGCATGGTTTGGACCTCTGGGGCTAGCCGTTACCGGGGTGAACCGCACTAGCTTACAAGTGGACGTGGACGCCATATGCAAAGAGTTTCCAGGGGTTTTCGATGGGGCATTGGGACGATATACAGGACCCCCCATTGCCCTACAGCTAGACCCCGCTGTACGACCCATCAGGCACAAGGCCCGCCGGGTCCCGTTTGCCCTGAAACCCCGCATAGACGAGGAATTGGACCGGCTTGTGGAGCAAGGAGTGCTGGAGCCAGTGCCCAACGCCCCCTGGGAAACTCCAATTGTCACACCCGTCAAGCCTAACGGTTCGGTCCGCATCTGTGCAGACTACAAATGCACCATAAACAAGGCTCTCACGGCCCATGCATACCCAGTGCCAGTGGTCAGCCATGTCCTCGCCACCCTGGCTGGGTCAAAAATCTTTGGCAAACTGGACTTGGCCCAAGCGTATCAACAGTTGCCTGTGGACGAAGCCACAGCAGAGGCTCAGACGATTGTGACGCACAGAGGGGCATTCAGAGTAAAGCGGCTGCAATTTGGCGTTAGCGTGGCACCAGGCATATTCCAGAATCTAATGGACTCTCTCCTTAAAGGGATTCCTGGTGTCACCCCCTTCTCCGATGATGTACTGATCGCCGGGCCCACACCAGAGGAATTTGAGGACCGCCTCCGCTCCGTCCTGCACCGTTTCCAGACGGCGGGCCTCAAGGTGAAGCGGGAAAAGTGTTTACTGGGAGTGCTGCAGGTGGACTTTCTGGGATTTAAGGTGGACGCAGAAGGGGTCCATCCAACCGGTGACAAGGTACGGGCCATTTGTGAGGCCCCAGCGCCCAAGAGCAAGCCCGAACTTCAGTCATTCTTGGGACTATTGAACTTTTACCATGCCTTCCTTCCCCATAAGGCAGCGGTAGCGGAGCCCCTACACAGACTCCTAGATAAAAGGGCCCCTTGGGTGTGGGGCCAGCGACAAAGGGCCGCATTCCAGGCAGTCAAGGACTTGCTCGTCTCGAACTCGGTCTTAGCACACTTCGACGAGAGGCTGCCAGTGGTGCTGGCATGCGACGCCTCTCCCTATGGCATCGGCGCTGTCCTGGGACACCAACTCCCGGATGGAAGAGAGGTGCCGGTGGCATACTTCTCCCAGACGCTTGCTGCAGCCGAACGAAACTACTCACAGATTGACAAGGAGGGTCTGGCAATCGTGAAGGGCGTAAAAAAATTCCATGATTTCTTGTACGGGCGGCCCTTTACCATAGTGACTGACCACAAGCCGTTGCTTGGCCTGTTTGCCCCTGAGAAGCAGACCCCCCAAGTGTTGTCTCCACGTGTCCTCAGGTGGTCAATTTTCCTTGCCGGCTACCAGTATGCACTAATCCACCGCCCTGGGAAGGCGATGGGCCACGCAGACGCCCTCAGCAGACTACCACTACCAGAAACAGGCCCCGACCCAGCGCCTGCGCAAGAGGTTATGACCCTGGAGCTGCTTCCCGACCGACCCATTCAGGCACAAGAAGTTGCGCACCATTCCACAAAAGATAGGGTCATCTCCCGGGTCCTGGACTGGGTGTGGCGAGGATGGCCCAGCAGCAGCCCCGGGCCAGAATTCGCTGGCTACACAAACCGCAAACATGAACTGTCGGCCCACAAGGGGTGCCTGTTATGGGGAAGCAGGGTTGTTGTTCCCCAGCCCCTCCGCAAAAGGGTCCTCACAGCCCTACACGAGACACACCCAGGGGTAGTGAGGATGAAGGCCCTTGCCAGGAGTTATGTGTGGTGGCCGGGGATTGACAGAGAGATAGAGGCCTGGGTCCAACACTGCCAGACCTGCCAAGAATCCCGCCCGGATCCCCCAAGGGCCCCAGTCCAGCCCTGGGAGTCCGCCCGACATCCATGGTCACGCTTGCACGTGGACTTCGCTGGCCCCTTCCAGGGAAAAACATTCTTCATAGTGGTGGATTCCTACACCAAATGGCTGGAGGTCGCACTGGTACCATCCACTTCTACGGCGGCAGCCATCCGGGTACTACGTAAGCTGTTTGCGACCCACGGACTCCCTGACACCCTCGTCTCGGACAATGGAACCGCATTCACGTCAGAGGAGTTCCAGACCTTCACAGCGCAGAACGCCATCCGCCACATCCGCTCAGCACCATTCCACCCTGCCACCAATGGCCAAGCGGAGCGCATGGTGCGGACCACCAAGGACAGCCTCCGCCGCATGACACAAGGGGACTGGGAATACCGCCTTGCTGCATTTCTTCTAGCACAGCACAGCACCCCAAGCACAACGACGGGCCGGAGCCCAGCTGAATTACTAATGGGCCGGCGCCTTGCAACTAGACTGGACCGACTTCACCCCGACAGAGCTCAGGATGAGGTAGTGGTGGGGAAAGGCAGGAACCCCCGGACATTTGTGGCCCAGGACCCAGTGTATGCAAAGAATTTTGGGGCAGGCCCAGCATGGGTACCCGCCACAGTCACCAAGGTGACCGGTCCCGTGTCGTACGAGGTACTAACGGAAGGGGGGCAATGTTGGCGCCGCCACTGCGACCAGATACGGCGACGATTCCCAGGAGGAACCCGGGAGGAGAGCGGGACAGAGGGGTCCCAAGGGGACAGCAGGGCAGTGAGGCCTGTAGAGCGAGAGGGGTGGGCAGAGGAAGCAGAAGCAGTAGGCACAGAGGGGCGCCCCGAGGCTGGAAGGACACCGGAACCAGAGCTACAACCTAGTGGTTCAGTGGCGCCAGACCAAACAGCCCCGGCACAGCCAGCAGCCTCGGAACACGAGCCAGAACCAGAACCCCTGACCAAGGAACACCCCAGGCCACAACGCACACGGAGGCGGCCAGCAGACCTTGGGGACTACGAATGCAACTTCCCGGGCAGGACTGGAACTTAGAGGGGAGGGGTGTTATGTACTGAGCTGAATCCTAGAACAATAGGATTCAGAATCAGCGGGAGCTACCCAATCCAACTCCAGGTGGAAGTGAATCGCAAACCTGATTGGCCTGCTGGAGCAGCCAATCAGGCGGCTGGCAGAAGTGAATCTGCTACCGGATTGGCCTGTAGGAGCAGCCAATCAGGCTGCAGGCAAAAGTCAATCCACAATATAATTGGCCCACAGGTGTAGCCCTGAAGTAGCCAATCACGCAAGGCCCATTGTGTAAATAATGTATATAAGCAGATGGTTTTGGGAAAAGAGCCATTCGTCTTCTCTTCTCCTCCTTGATGACTATGAGCTGAATAAAGAGCATGAAATTCACTCTTGACTCCGAGTATATTTCAGGAGTCTTGCCAGCTTCTCTCTCTGGGTTCATTCTCATTTGAGTAGGGAGCACAACTCTCCCAGCCAGCCTGGTGCTAACAGAAATCACAACTATCAGGAAAGATCAAACAAAACTTCTGGCTCCATTTGAATGTACTTCATCAAGAGTGAAACCAAATTACAACAAAATATTCACAACTGACTGACTTCTCAGAGCTCACTTGGCTTCTAAATAAGCATTTTCAGATAAAGCCTTGAAATCTGCACCATAACAACTCAGTCTGTCTGGGATCAGAGTTCAAAAGATACATGCTTGCTTCCACTTCTAATCATCATGTGAAAAGAGCTGTATTACTGTTCTCTTTTCTCTAGAGAGTGAAAAAAATTCTTTCCCATGGGACCAAAAAGCCCAACTAATGACAATTCTCTGATTAAGCAGCAAAAATATAGCCTGAATAACGTCATGCATTTGCTGTAGAAGTGAAAGGTAAAACACATTTCACCAAATCTCAATTTCAGAGGCAAAGGCCTTATGTGAGCCCCTCACTTCAACCATGGGAGATGGAAACATGCCATACACCCTCCATGTTGTGTATTTTTATTCACACGGTTAAAATCTATTTACTGGTCCTTGCCTTTCCTCTCTGATACTAATACCATGCTTTCAGACACACAGGCATTTGTGATAAGAAAATCAGGCAGCTGTCGCTTCCCTAAGTCATTTCTCTTCTTCTACATCGGGGTGGGGAACCTCCTGCTCCAGGCCAATCTTGGCCTGCCAGGAGGTCCAATTTGGCCCACAAGGCAACTTTATCCAAGTCGCCCATCAGCTGACGTCACTGGCGATATCAGATGATAGGTAAGAGGAGAGGGTTTAATCCTGAATTGGCTGCATGCCCTGTTCCAAGCAGCAGGATTTAATCCCCACTCATTAGCTGATGAGCAGTAATTAAAGCGCTTCTCAAAAGCACTGCTTGAAACAGCTCCTGTGCTTCCTCTGTGTGAGAGAAGGCAGCAATGCAGTGGAGGAGAATAACCTGGTCTCCAGAAATGTTGTTAGACAGCCTTAGGGCCAAACTAGACAGGAGAACCATCACTGCTCTCCTATAATTAAATACAGTATATATATATATATATATATATATATATATATATATATATATATATATATGAGAAACTGCTTTATCCCTTATATACCCAGCAGGTCACTGTAGTATGTGGGAGAGCTTCTGCTGGAAATTCCAAAAACACCAGAAGCCCGCTCCACAGTGACTTGGAGCAGGACTTTTGGTGTAGTTTCCCACCTAAGGAGCAGCATTCTTGTCGAGATATGACAGGTGTCCACTATCTGCACTTTCTGGAAACAACTGAAGACACTTTTGTTCTTCACAGCTGGATGAAGGAAACTTTGCCACGGGCATTGATTTTATATTCTTTTGTTTTTTAAATACAGTACATCTACTTTTTGGTGGTTTCATTATTGTGCATCACTTTAAGATGCTTGAATAGAAGATTAATCAATTAATAGTAATGAATTTTAAAAAGCCACAAGCATAAATTGGGGCAATGGCACAGGGTGGTGTTTGTGTGTCCCCCAGTCTAAATTGGCTACCCTACAAAGCTGTGTTTTGCCCCACAAGGGAAAATATACAGGTACCTTGTGGGAACTAGTTATAGTATACATGCAGAGTCTGAATTATTGTCATTCTTCTATTTTTTGATTTTTTACCACCCTTCACCATAAGGTCCCAAGAGGGGTTACAGCAATTTAAAATTCAACATGAAAAACATTTTAAAATGATCATTTTTGCATAACTCTTTACATTTTAAACTAGAAAAGAAGTATATGAGTATTTTAAAATAAAAATAAAATTGAGCTGACATTTTCTTTTCTATTTTTAAAAGTTTAAATATAATTAAAAAAGAATAAGTCTTGCAAGGAAGAAACAAATAGTACATGTTAGACACAATAGTGTACTGTATAGTAATAATCATACTTGGTAATGAATAAAGAGCAGGATAAAAATATACTTCCAAAACGCCCACAAATTTCATAAATAAATATGCAATAATTTACTCTAGAGGAGAGGCCTATTTTCAGAGCAAGGTAGCTATTATTAGAATGGCATATAAAATGAATCTACTACATAATGTTAAGCAAGCAAAATGTGCAGCCATATTCTATTGCTTTAGAATTCAGATCTGCAGTTTATATATCCTTATGTAAGACATTAAAATGCTTCTCAGTATGTAGGACATGTTTTGTCCTTTGCTAGATTGTTTTCTCAGCCAAAAGACAGATTTCGAATTGCATGACCAGATGCAAGTTGTTATTTTGCTTTTTATAAGACACCAGAACAACGGACAGCTACTTGTGTATGCATGGGATAACGCCTTACTTGTAAACCTTTTGTCTTGGGGGTTAATTTATTCTCTCCAATTCAATTAATAGGGTCTAGAAGAAAATACCAAAGTTTTGCGGAAGAAACTTCAGGGGGGGGGAATCTGGTTATTGGCTTCCATTGTAACCATAATTAATACTGTGTTGGTACTTATAAACAATGTGTTATCCAGGAATGACATGAAATCTTCAGACTTCCCTTGATACTCAGTGCACTAAATATACTTTGTAGACTGAATGGCTTTAAACAGTGACTAAAACAAAGTCAGTCCTGGAGAAAAGGTGGAGAACAGTGGAATCAAATAACATGACATTTTGTTTCAGATTGTAGCTCAGTGTAGCACTTCGCAGGGATAATGCATTCTCTGTGTGGGGGAAGGGATTAACCACCTGGGAGATAGCAGATGGTGTATGGACCCTCTTAAGAGGATCCAAAAGAAGCCGAGCCTAGCATTACCTCAAGGACACAGCTGCGTATAAACTGCTATGGTAGGGAATGTATAGTAACATTGTGGTTAGTGGCTGAGATTAATTACTAACTTGGTCAAAGAACTAACATGGCCCTTTTTACACTGAAGTCTCTGACTGCATTACTGTGCACAGCTAAACATACTGATAATCATTTCCTATACAGCATCTACTACAACAACTAAAAGCACAGCATGGGTTAAACTGAGAAGCTTTGAGTTTGAGAAGGTTTGGAAAGTCCCAGGTAACCCTCCCCCCCCCCAAAAAAGAGAGGGACTAAGGGCTCACCCACACTGTCTAGGGCACAGGTCTTGGATTTCTGTGTCCAAGTGGTGGTGGTTGTTGGGTTTTTTTGTACTGCTGCTTTTTCCAGGAAAGCCCACTATTTACTGCTGACTCAGAACAAACGGTTGGTCAAAAAAACACACAAAAAAACCCTGCTCAGACATGGACCTAGAAATTCCAGACCTATGCCTAGAAAGTGCAGCAGAAAAGAAGTGTGGATGAGTCCTAAGAGCTGGATTCAGACTTGCATTTAGCTGAGTTCTGCTTGTGCTGGAGGAAGGAAGCCAGGAAGTGGAATAGTGTGAGGCACTGCAAGGACAAGGAAGAATAAATGAAGCTTGCCTCCTCACACCATTGGTCCTACAGGAAACCACTGATGGGTAATGACCCCTTCTGCTCACAGGCAGTATGGATCCAGCCCTATGAAACTGTTACCTGTTATGTTGTGGATGTTTTTTATGGGTGCTTTATTGTTAATTGCTTCACAGGAAACATATTATAAATGAAATGAATGAACGAATGAATTATATGGTTTATTGTTAAGATTTGATCTGAAAGGCAAAGATTTCAAGGTTAAAAAATAAGCAAAGTCACAATGGCATTTATTAGGGTTGCCATATTTCAAAAAGTAAAAGTTGTTGAGGCTTTTGTTAGGAAGAGCCTAAGCTTTTTTTAAAAAAACAAACCAAAAATAGTGATTTTAGTGTTGTCATACATCCGGGTTTTCCATGACATTTTGCCAATTCAGCAAAATTCCTCCCTACGACATTTTTACACCCAAAAACCAGGAAATGTCAGTATGCTTGTGTTATGTGAGCATTAGGGTCTAAAAGAACAAACCCCGAATCAGCATGCCACTGCTGTAATTTGTGTGTTATTGGGTCACTTCCAACTCTATGATTCTATGTGATGCCCATTTTTTCTGTTTTAAAAAAAGGTTTCTGAACATTTAATACTGCAGCCAGTCTGCATCCAAGTCAATGGAGCATGAAGCTTCTGCATGCAATTGTGTACTTGATTTGGCCTTGGAGAATGTCTGAAAGAGCAATTTTAGTAGAGTGATTTTTGCTGGAAAACAAGGACATTTTACTGTGAATCCAAAGCAGCCTCAACTTCATCTGCAACCTGCAATATTAACAGTAGACTACATTGCAAGACCACTGTAAACTGCTTTCCCCCAGCATGCCCATCCAACATACAAAGGAGAATGTAGTCTTTTCCTCCTCCTTTACTGCAGTTTGAAGAAAATCCTCCTTCTGAAATTATTATTCCTGTTAGCACCAAATGGGGATTTCCTCCCAAAGGAAAGAGCAGTTTCCAAGAAACAATATTCCCTCAGGACACAAAGCAAAGGAGAAAAGGGATTAAATTCCCCTCTTCAACTGGTGCAATCCCAATAATGGTCAGCTCTCCTTTACAGTGGATGGTCTATGCCACAGGTGTCAAACACAAGGCCCGGGGGCCTAATCCGGCCCGCCAGACCTCGTCATGTGGCCCGCGTAGCTGCCGCCAATAATGGCCGCTGACAGTAGTTCTGGAGCCTGCAATTGGCCGAGGGTCAAAACCGGGGGCGGGGCTGAAGGCGGAGGCCGGGGCGCTGGCCAGGGAATTTCAATTTCGAATGAGGCTGAGGGAGGCGGTGGCACAGCGGCTAGACGGGGAAGTGAGATGCAGGAGGAGGAGGAGGAAGCCCACCGAGGAGGTAGGAAAGCCCTACAGGCGCCTCCGGCAAAGTTGGTGCCGGGACGGAGCAGCGCTGGATTTTTTTTTGGCGGGCTTTGCTGTTGTCTCCGAGAGCGAGTGAGGCGGCACTGGGGAGCCGCCGCCCGCCGCTTCCCTTCCTCTCCTCGGCTGCATCCGGGAGGTGGGCGAGCGAGCGGGCGAAAGGGACGCGGAGTGAGCCTGAGGGGGAAATAGGTGAAGCGCAACAGCCGCTCTCTTGATTGAGCCGGGTTTCTCTTCCCTCTTCCCCCGTTTTCTCCTCATAGACACTCAGGAGGGTGCCTGGCTTTTGCTCTGCCCCCCACCCCCAAGCCGCCCTTTAGCTTCTCAGTTCCGGCGGAGCTGCTCCCCCGGGGGGGGGGTGGCCGGGAGGGAGGCGGCGGCGACGGCACGGGTTCCTGCTCTTCCCGCTCTGCCGCCGCCTCCTCTCAGCCCCTCGTGATGTAGGGCTCCAGATGGAGTCGCCTCGCGGTTTGAGTAGGTGGGAGGGGAATTTTTTTGGGGGGGGGAGGTTTTCAAGCCTCTTCTGCCTGCAGTCCCGGTAGGGAGAGGCGACGGCGAAGACGACAACAGCGCGGGTGGGGGGAAGAGCAGCTCTGAGGCGAAGATGCACGTCCACTGGGGCTGCCGCCGCCTTCCTCCTCGAGAAATCCGCTGCCCTCCCTCAGCGCGAGGGGAAGGGACTCTGGCGCTGAGGAGGGAGGATGCAAAAGCAAAGCAGGGAGTTGGCACTGCACCGCATGTTCCTGCCCCTCTCCAAAGCATGGGGTGGGTTGCAGCGTGTGGCATCCTGCCAAGCGGGGTTTGGGTGTGCGCAGGGCGGGAGAGGGAAGCCCTCTTTCCATCTGCAGGTTTTTAATCCCAGCAGTGGCTTTCTCCTTCCTGCCGAAGGTTTAGTTGAGCCCCCCCCCCGGAAGCCGTCGATCCCCACCTCTTGTTCAATTTTCCCTCATTTACATCCCCTCCCACACACGCGCCACGACGCAGGAATGTGATCCGCGTGGGGGCGGGAATGAGCTTACATTATTACAAAAAACAGTAATAATTGAATGCAGTGACAATAATTTATGATAATAAAGAGTGGACACATAGTCCTACAGACACAACCGGCCCTTTGAGGGTGACCAAACTGCTGATGCGGCCCCCGATGAATTTGAGTTTGACACCCCTGGTCTATGCATTCCAAATGTGTGCACTAAATGCACACATTTAATGCATTTAATGTCATGCTTAGTTCCCCCTAAATTTTTTAGACAATAAGGCATGTGTCCTCAGCAGAGATGAGCTTAATACTGAAAGGATTCTGAGATTAACTGGAATCATTAGGGCTCCATTCTTCTCAAATTTACTTAAGAAATAAGGATAACAGAAGCAAAACAGGTTTGCACTGGCAGACTAATATGTGGAATTTTCCACAATGTGAGTGAAAACTTGGATCTCCAACCTCAGAGCTATAGCAGAATCAATTGGACTGTTGTCTACTGTAACCAAAGGAAGAAACACTAGAACACAAACTCTATGCTAAGAGGTACAGTTTTCTATGTACTTCTACAGCACAATGATTTAAAATCATGTTTGCATAGGATGCCATTACAAACAGAAATCAAGTTTAAACTATCATGCAGATAATATGAATCATTCAACAAAATACAGGATGGAAGGTGGTGGTGAACAACAAGAACTAGAATTGAGAACAAGAACAAGAACTTGCTAGTTCCAAGTCTCAAAATCATAATTCAAAGGTAACTAATGCTATAATGTGCTTCAAAAACAATAATCTGGTGTATAATATTTCCTTTCTACAAAACACACAACTATTGTTTCCAATAAAAAAACCCCAGACTACACAGTCAGCAAATGTAATACCTAAAAGGTGAAGTAAATTCTGAAAAATAAGTCTGAACAGCTTATTCTGATAAGTTTTCTTTCTGTGGTTACTAACAATTGTGGAAGCATATCAGATAGTATGCTTCCAGTGAAGCTGCAAATTTAAGGCATACCTAAAGAATTAAGCCAGAAACAAGAGGAATGTTAAATGCCGATGGTTGACATTTCCATGGATGACATTTCCATGGACAATTATTGTTGGCCATTCTGTGATAGACAGTTACTTAAGATGCAAATATTTCATGATCACCCATTACTTTCACAAGAATGTATTTTATTCCCACATTATCTGTACATCATGCCTGGCTTCTGGAGACTTTCCAACTCAAAGTGTGAAAAGGAGAAGTTCCATAACACTGCCCAGACTCCTGTTGTATTACTGATGGATTTATAAATTTCTGTTTGCTTTGTCATTCTTTGCTTGTTAACTGTTTTTACTGAAATGTATACAGCAGCTATGACTTTGCATCGCACAAGCTATTCAAGAACTGCTGAATAATGTATTTTGTCCTTATTTACTGAAAAAGGAAAATTAATATACCGTGGTACATCGGGTTAAGAACTTGATTCGTTCTGGAGATCTGTTCTTAACCTGAAACTGTTTCTGTTCTCACCCTGAAGCAAAGTTCTTAACCCGAGGTACTATTTCTGAGTTAGCGGATTCTGTAACCTGAAGCGTCTGTAACCTAAGGTACCACTGTACATATTTCAAATAAAATGTTAATCGCTCTGTCAGTCATAGTGGCAAACATCAGAAGACTATTAATTGTGTTACTTTTCCAATTTCTGTGATTTTCTCTAGAGCCGCTCTTTAATCAGCACAGCTAAAACTTTAAGGACAGTAAAGTCTATGCTCAGGGATGAAAAGAAGAGATTGACTTGCTGATCCTCAATTCAGATTATTTGCTGTCTTATCCAATTTGCCTGGGTGGATTTAACACCATCATGCTGATAGTGAAACTGAAAGATGCAACCCATTCCACAGTGTACTTATTAGTGTTAAAGTCTGGACAGCAAAGGTGTTTGTACCATGAGATGAACTCACAGACAGATCAGATCAGCTTTGGAACTGATCAGTACAACTTGTCTGTCTGAAAGACAGGCACTTCATTCTGCTTTGCAATTACCGGTAGGTTTGTTTTGACAAGTGGCTATAACACTGCTATGTCACTAAGGGCCAAACTAGGTAAGACAATGAGGTCTATCTGATGTCATCTTTCACATTTTTTTACATTAAAAACAGTGGTGTGGAGGCTTAACTTAACTATTTTAAAAAGCTGCCATCTCCCTGCACAGGAACATATCAGCACATCATAAAAAGACAACTGCAAATATTAGTTCCCAATCACAATGCCTTTCAAATACATCATAGAGAAGTGTTCATATCTACTTCACAACCAAGAAAGCTGAATGCTGGAAGATTCAGGACAGATATAATAAAATATTTCCTCACACAGTGCACATGAAAATTGCTCCCACAAGATGACCTCCAACTTGGATGCCTTTAAAAGGGGATAAGACAAATTCACAGAGAATAAGGACTATCAGTGGGCTAGTAGCAATGATGGTTATGTTCTTCCTCTCTGCTGTCATAGGCAATATACCTCTTAATACCAGTTGCTGAGGGCCTTTTTGTGGGCCTCCCATAGGCATCAGGTGGGCCACTGTGAGAACAGTGCTAGACTGGATGGCATCTTGACCCGATCTAGTTGGACTCTTAGGTTTTTAAACAATCTTGAGATTGGGATGTTTTATTGCCACCCTAGGCACTATTGGGAGGAAGGGATAAACAAACAAACAAACACACACACACAAACAAATGTTCTGATGTGAGAATAATTTTGCAATAGCAATCAATTCCCTTTACTGATAATATTTTTGAGTACTACCAGTAGCTACATTACTCTCAGCAGCATATCCCTTCTTACTTTAAAATCAGGAAGGAGAGGTGGTTTAGTTCTCCATACAGTGGTACCTTGGGTTACAGATGCTTCAGGTTACAGACTCCACTAACCCAGAAATAGTACCTCAGGTTAAGAACTTTGCTTCAGGATGAGAACAGAAATTGCACAGCGGTGGCACAGCAGCGTCGGGAGGCCCCATTAGCTAAAGAGGTACCTCAGGTTAAGAACAGTTTCAGGTTAAGAACGGACCTCCGGAACGAATTAAGTTCTTAACCTGAGGTACAACTGTATATTGTTTGAGACTTAAACAGAAAAGGTGTTGCAGCCAAATTTAATTTAGCCCTCAGTTTTCTAAAATACTTTTTATTGAGTTCCTGGCCTCAATTTCTCTCAGTGAGAGGCTGACTGAGATTTCTCCCCTCAAACAACCCCAACATTCAGTGAATATTTTCAACCAAGGATTTATGCTGCAACTTGCTTCTTCTCTGTCAGTATCTGCACGAAAAGCATGCTGGCAGCAAGACAGCAGTGCAGAGCTCCTAGTTAATGTCCTGCCAAACAAAAAAAACTAGAGAAAGTAATCTTGAATATCCAATTTGCCAACTCAAACTCCCAAAGGAGCTACACTGCATTTCAGTTTGAAAAGCAAATTTGCCAAATCAGCTGCTGTAGCTGCAGTGGCACAAACTGACTGAACAGGCCTCTTTGATTTGCAGCTGTAGTAAGTTCTTTTTTTTAATTAACATGTATGATTTGGTAGTTATTAAACAACTTTCCCTGATGTATCTAAAATGCTACCTGCAAAATTCCCCACTATAAGAAACATGATTTGAGAAATAATCTTCTAAGTCAACAAAACCCATGAATCTGCACTGTTCTGACAGGGCCAGCCCTAAAATGAGGCAGAGTGAGGCAGCTGCCTCTGGCAGCAGATGCTGAGAGCTATGAGTGCCACGTGACCTGCCCTGTACTCCCTATGCTAATCTGCTGCCCTCAAGCGCAGTTCAAGACACTGTCCTTTCACCAATATTGCATCAAGATTCAGCTTCCAATCCAACTGGTTTCTTATGTGCCTTGGGGGAGGGCACCACTTTGTCCTTCGCCTCAGGCAGCAAAATGTTTTGTACTGGCCCTGCGTTCTGAACAAAGTGGACAGAATACAAGCTCGTGGGATGGTAGCTAATCAAGTCTTCTTTGGTATAGACAAAGCAAAATCAATGGGCAAGTCAACTAAGTGCATTGATTCCAATGGTCTACTTTGAGTATGATTTAATTGGCTATAACCCTACACATACACATGAGAGAGAAACATTGTTATTAAAAATAATGATAAAATCTACAGTAATATAAAGTTAGAAATTCCTAAAGGGATAGTATTTCCTCTCAACTCATATCCATTGAAAATATCACCTATGAGCTTGAACTCTTTTAAAATTTATGAGCCATCTAACTTTCAACCTGACCTTGCTTTACGAAACATATCTCTTAAAGTTAACAGTTAACAACCAAAACTAATGGTGGCTCACAGAAACTGCAGTTTGACACAGTTGATAGAGAACACAGAATTTCCCCTTTGAACAATGAAGCAAGAAAATTGCATAGCATAATTTCAGAAGTTTTCTTAACATAGCAATGCAAAGTACCCATTATGGTTCATTAAAGTGAAACTGTGTTTAGGATATGACAAGGTTATATATTCCAAGTACCCAATGGCTTAGGAAATGCGTTTTTTAATGGGAAACGAATCCTTTTTTGACATCAATGAACAGTAATGCACTCAAACTTTTATAAAACATTTGCTTCTGTCAGCAACGGATTCTGAAAGCACTTTTGAATATTAGCAGAGGAAAAGGGGGTCTGGAAATTGTTAAATAAATATACAGCAACTTCTTCAGACTACTGAAGATTTATATTGCAATACTGTAAAGCTTTAAGATTAATGTGTCAAGAGGTTTGAGTTAGATTAGCAGGACTAGAAATATAATTCAAATTCATGGATGACCTGAATACTTTCAGTTCTAAAAGTCTGTGTAAATAATATTAAATAAATTTGTATTGAGGTTTTAAGTATCTGAAGTTTTACATCAAACACTGTGGGTGTATACTAATATCCAGAAACAGATAAGATAGTCAGAGCTTAATCCACCACACTACCACCAGAGTTGTGCTCAATTTGTCATGCAGGAATTGCAGATACTCAAGGTTACCAAGATCTCTTCACCTACAGGTGGAGCTTTTTATGGTTACTCAGTAACATGGCGTTGTGCATATGCTCATGTTATTCTTTGCTTCATCATATATCCCAGACACGAGGCCATCCTTAGAGGCCCAGTTCTAGGGCTGATTCATGGTTATCTGTACAACTGGGAAAGGTATAGGTAATTGGTGTGTTTCAGTAGCAATCACCCATATGAACCTGTCAGAAAAGTACATATAGCCACATGCATTTCTTTAATGCAAAGTAAATGCTAACATGAACATACAGATTGATGTATTAATCTTTCCCCCCATCACTGAAGGTGTTAAAGAGGAATTATCCATGCCTGACTGAGCGAAGGTAAACTGACAACACTGTTCTGTATCTTGCTTCATTTGAATCTGTCATACATAAAATATGTAGCATCAACATATTTTGGTGGTAAAGAAGATTGGTCTGAGTTCAGAACTAAAGAGTCAACTATCTTCCCCACTACTCCAGCTCACTCCATAGCCCATACATATGTAGTAGGCTTTACTCCTTCCTGAGGCCGACTGTAAAGATGCTATCTAGAACTAAAAAAGAGAAAGAGAGAAAAGGGCATGGATGTGTGGAAGGGCAGCAAAGTAGCCCACATGCCTCCAACTATCTTCCTTACAGTGGTACTAAATTTGTTGTACATGCCTTCAGTAATGAATTTGTTAATAAAAGAGAACTGACACAAATATCACAACACAAAAAATGCCATTAGATACTACTACAGTGCAGTGCTGCAAAGTGCTACTCAATTGCTGCCACACAATACATGCATTAAGATGTTAATCTGGTTCAGATATGCAGACTTCTCTGTTAGGAGATTGTAGGAAAGTGGAATGCGATGAAGGTGTGTGGGTTGGGGAGAAAATTACATCAATGCAGTGGTGGAATTCCTAAAAGCATTAGCATTGCAGTTATCGCATCTGTACTCTAGACAAGCTGTTGAATAAAAAACAGAACAGAGACAAAATAACATTCTCTGTCCCTTTAAATACATATATTTGAAGAATAGTAGGTTCAAATCAGCAAGCAAATAGCTTATGGAACTTCTACCAGCAAATGAGAATGATCTGCTATGAGTAAGGATGCAATCCTAACAATAGGTTCACAGCTCTGTCATATTAAGCTGGCATAAATAACCAATCCTGGCTCAGACAGAGATACTCCAGTATAACTTTCTCATTGTGGTCCAGCTGGGGCTAAGCCGACTGACCTGAGACTGGCTGAACTTATGCCAGCACAAGCCCTGAAAAATGCGCATTCCAGGTGAGTAGCAAGGGCAAGACTAGGCAAGGGAAGACTTATGCTGGATCCTAACTCTGTTTAGCTTGGTTACGTGACCTGGCAACCCACTGGAACATACATCAGCAAAAAGAGTAGTGCAAATCAGATGCTATTTTAAAGGCTTGTTTTCCCTTTGCCAGGCTTCTGGATAGAGTTTGGATCTTCTGGTGCACTTTATCCTGACTTAACTTAAAGTGGCTTAATTACACTGGCTTCCCATATTTAGGACTACTCCCTAAGAGAGGGTGTCACAAGTACCGGGACATAATCTATAACCAGCTATAAATATGCTTTAGCAGCACACTATCCCTACAAACGGTGTTTCTGTGTGCTGCTCTGGTTCACCAGAAACGGCTTTGTCATGCTGGCCACATGACCTGGAAGCTGTACACTGGCTCCCTTGGCCAATAGAGCGAGATGAGTGCCACAACCCCAGAGTCAGTCACGACTGGACTTAATGGTCAGGGGTCCCTTTACCTTTACTATCCCTATGAAGGGTGTAGAAAAAACAATACCACAAAACTAATTCCACAGATCTCATTGTATGAAAAAACTGTGGACAAATGGTATTTTTATGTGCAGCATAGCAAGGCACTCAAATATACTACTGTACAAATATAAATAAAATGCCTGAAGGCCAATGAAGTTCAAACAAGACACACTAGTAACAGACCCACAAATTAAAACTGGGTTGCAGTAAAATCTCTATAAAAGTGAGAAGTCTGACTGGGAGAAATTCAAAAAGCAGAAGGAACAGATAAGAAGAGGTTGCTGAACACCTTCCCTCACTTTTCCTTTTCCCTGGAACCTCTTTTCCAGAGCTATTTTTCCCCCTGTCGGACTTGGAGGTTACTTCCAGACCACCTGTTTCTTGAATCATTCATCCTAGTTTGTTTGGGGAGATCAGACAATGTGGCTATTTATTGAGCATTCATTCTAATTTATTATTTCATAAAATTTATATATTGCTTGACTGTAGATAAAATCTCAAAGCAGTTGTTTGAAGGGAGATTAGACAATGTTGCATCAAGCAAATGCTTCCCCACATTTTCCAGTACATCTCCCCATCACTTTCCCTTGTGGCAAAAAGTCCAATTTTGGAAGGAATTGGGTTTGCTGTACAAGTTCTCCAAATCAACTTTAAATGCATGCACTGAATTTGCCACTAAGTGACTGAATCACACATGAATATAGTGACAGTCTGGAAGCACTCTGAGACTGGAAGAAACTCTCACCAGCGCGTTGGAGAGAAATGGTTCCTCAACCTCCTTTCATATGTTCTTTTTGCATTTTAAGCCACCTACTTCATTCCTGTTCTATAGGAAACTGGCACAATCAGTTAAAAAACACAAAAATACATACATAAATTCAGGCACCAGGCAAAAACATGTAACAAAGGTGCCAGGCAAGTCTCCCTCCACAAGTGGGGAGCCACTGCAGGAAAGGCTTGTTTTCAAGTCACAGAGGAGACACACAAAGAAGGGCCTCTGATGATGATCCATAATAACACCATAGCATGTCACAGGAATCTACACTGTGTCCTTATACAGTTTTAACATCCACAAAAGTCTAGAATTATCAGCAAATTTCATGTGAGAAATAAATCTTTTTATGCAAGTTAGCTAAGACCCAATGAAGTAAGTACTAAGGTGCGCATGGAAGTCTATTGAAATCAAAAGAGTTAAGCAAACATTATGTATGTCGGAGATAATGTGATCAGTGTTTGAACTACAATTGTTAGTATTGCAGTTAAAAGGTACTAAACCAGGCATAGGCAAACTCAGCCCTACAGATGTTTTGGGACTACAACTCCCATCATCCCTAGATAACAGGAACAGTGGTCAGGGATGATGGGAATTGTAGTCTCAAAACATCTGGAGGGCCGAGTTTGTCTATGCCTGTACTCAACAGTATAAATACCAATAACAGATAACCAGACTGTACCTTCATGACATCGCGATAAGACTGTATAACTTCAACGTCTCCTTTGTCATTTTCTTCTTCTACTCCTTCATCCAGAGCCTCATAACCTTCATCTTTGCTCCCATCAGCTTCTACTGTGTTGGTCATATGATCAATAAGCTGTTCCAAGGGAGGGCTTAGCTCTCGCTCTTCATTCTCTTTCAAGCCATAGTCCAGTGCTTTATAAATAATAATTCCCAATGATTCTATTACCTGAAAAGAAAGATTACATCATTTTAGATATATTGGCACTAATATTTTGCTATTATTACCTGCTACAATATCAATCATGAAATACATTTTCTTCTATATCACAGTTAAACAGGAAGATATAAAATATAGCACAAAAATGTAAATATCACTATTAATGAGATGCCAATATTCAAACTCTCTAAATCCTGCTCCTTCTGAGGGTTGTTTTGAAACCACAAGAAAAGAATGAGGTATGTTAGTGTATGCATTTAATGTTTACACCTTGAACACTGAGACAATGTAACAATGCTGAGCTTATTAAGGTAATAATAAATAAGATGTACAGTGGTACCTCGGGTTACAAACACTTTGGGTTACAAACACTTAGGGTTACAGACTCCGCTAACCTGGAAGTAGTACCTTGGGTTAAGAACTTTACCTCCGGATGAGAACAGAAATTGTGCACCGGCAGCACAGCGGCTGCGGGAGTCCCCATTAGCTAAAGTGGTACCTCAGGTTAAGAACAGTTTCAGGTTAAGAACGGACCTCCGGAACGAATTAAGTTCATAACCAGAGGTACCACTGTACACTATAATTCACAGAAAACAAATGGTTACATTTTTATATTACATGTTCAGCAAATAGGGTGCTGCATACTTTAATATTAAAATGTAGTATGACTTTTACTGAAGTAACAGCCTTTGTGCCATTTCAGCAGCAGCGACTCTTTCTATAGGATTTCCCCTGCAGGGCCAGTCCACTCATGAGGCAAGGTGTGGTGACTGCCTCAGGTGGCAGAACCCACAGAGGCACCAGATTCCAATCTAGAGCTTTATTCTTCCCCTTGTTCCTGATGTAGATGTTCACTCACCCCTTCCACTCTGGTGGGAAGGGGGGCACCATTATGTGGTTTGCCTCAGGTGCCAAAATGTATTGGGCCAGCCCTGAACCTGTGCACCCCAAACGGAAGTGGGGAAAGATCCAGAATGGGTCCCTACAGCCAAGTGGGGACACAGTTTATTACCATTATTATTAGAATTCCAGACTCACTTGCAAAAGCACACTGCCCCCAAAAACCTACAGGATTATGGGGTGGTCAGGAAACAAACATGGGTAGCAGAAAGTAGCCTGCAGAAGCAAGCTTTTAGGAATTGTTAGCCTAAAGAAGAACTTCAGTGCTCTAACTTTCTGTTCTCCAGCTTGGATCTGAAAGTGATGGGGTTGTGACAAATTAGATTTGGAAGACACGTACTTTCAGTTGAACATCTTCCAAGTCCAGTCTTCCTCCCATAATAGGAAATGACATCATGGGCTGAAGGGGTGAACAAGCCCACATATTCCAGTCCTGAGCAACTTGATCTCAGCTATGAACATGGCTTCCTAGGACCCTATCCTGAGCCCAAGATAAGCAACTACAGTGGCTTCAAGGTTGAAACAAAATAATTGCAGGTGCTGAACATTTGCCATTGCAGCCCTTCTGTTCAAGCCAAGAAGAGAGATTGTGCTTGATTCCTCTGTAACCACTATTTTATGGACAGCTGGCACTGATATTTCACTCTCTCTGCTTCAGTTGCATTCTTCCAGCTGAGGGATGGATGTGCCCCAAACCACACCTTCTTTTGCTACAACTGACCTGCTTAATGGCAGGCTTGGTCTGGAAACATCTAGTTGGCACATTTTTCTGTTTGGTTTAATAAAGGTCATGGACAAATGAATTATTTTTAGAAGAGTAATATGAGAAATATTGGTGTTTTAATTCTCCTGATAACTTTTACTTTTTGTCACTCTGTTCCAGTAAATGTTATTGTTTATAGGCAATGGCCATCTACAGCATGAGCACAAATCACACATTTCATCCACCAGACCAGGACAAATTCTACAACGTCCAGAATTTAAAAACATTCATTCTAGTCAGCACCCCTGGGGTTTGGCACTTGCACTATCCAGAAAGGTTGCCCTTATTTTTCTTGCCACTAGTGCAAACAGTGCCACCCTATAGCTGATGCATTTATGTGATTGCCAGTCATATCACAGACAGTATATGATTTCTAAAATGAACTTTAAAAAACTATATTTATTTTTCAGTCATTTTGAAACACGTGTTAATGTTTATAACGCATGCCATCCTCCCACACTTATTACATATAATAGGGCATTGTCTATGTGCTTGCCCTCTTCCTGAGCTTGTTCATGTTCATAATTAAAGTGACAAAGCTCCAAGGCATAGCTGTACTTATAAACATTAAAAAGGCTGTTTTTCTGCCACACTTGTAATTATCTGACTTTTCCTTGGAGCTGGTCATCTCTTTATAAGTCTGAGGCCCAAATGAGTCTGCAGTCAAGAAGAGTCAGAGTAGCTCCAAATATCTATGTAAGTTTCTAAGGAGTGGGATATCATCTATAATACAAGTACTCTTCACCCTGCCGTGTTAAAGGACCTGCCAAGTTCTGCTACACTTGATTCTTACGTTGTTTGAAAACTAAGGCTCTGTATGTGCCATACATATAAGCACACCACACCCAAAGGAATAAAATGAACTGTAGTTTGTTAAGGGTGCTGGGAATTATAGCTCTGTGAGGGGTAAACTACAGTTCTTAGGATTTGGGGGGGGGGCTTAATGTATGGTGTGCACACTGCTTAAGTTTTCTAAGTTGCAGAAAAATTATACCACAGCAAAAGCAGTTAAAAACATTCTATTAAAACCAATCAAAACATTCTTCTGCCTAGCCCTCCATGTATCCGTTATACATGTCAAAGGAGGTAGCAGGCAGGCCAGTCCCACATACTATGTTTGTGCATCCAGCAGACTATCAGAAATGAGAGTATAAGCAAATAATCTCTCTTTTATAATAGTCTGTTTAATATGCAGGCATTGGTGCTGGGACCAGAGAGCACACAGGTGTTGGCGAGGTCAACAGGCACAGTTCTGCTTCTGCTTCCACAAATATGCTGCAGAAGTGAAGAGCCCTACAGCATAACTGCAACAGAGAAAGAGAAACTTTTCTGTTAGCATTTTTCTAATCTCATATTTCTCATCTTCTGCTTCCACAGTAGCTTCAGAATTAAGAAATATTCTTTCTCCAAGGTTAATTTCTATGTGAAATAGTCTAACTTATACTGATTAAAATGTTTTCGTGAATGGATAGGACAGGAGTTTAAGAAAAATCAAATGAGATACTGCTGCCTGAAGATTCATCCTAACTGAAATGTCCCTATGACTGCCCCTGAAGTCACAGCAAAGGAAGAAATAATGTTTTCCTAAAGTCTCTCCTCAGTATGCCATCAGTGTAGTTCTACAAATGGTAAGAGAAGTTCCTCCACCCTCATATTTCTACAGATTTTAAAAGGTTTCCATGTATATAAATAATTGCATTTCTGTTTTAAGCACACTACAACCAAACATCTTATTGTAATATACTTTCTGTTTGCAGCAGACCTTGATGCAACCAGATACCTGTGTAACACATAAATAGTCTCATTTGATTGTTTGCTACCTCCTCCCCAATTTCATCTTAAGACTGTGACCAGGTACAGTTTCCAAGGCTTCAACATCAACAAAAATAACTTTTATTCCTCCGCCCACTAATGGTCTATTTATCATCTGGTCTAATGAAAAGTACTGGAGAACTTGAAAGGTTGTACATTATTTTGTGGTGTTTTGGATGGCCTAATAAGGGTATTATCCTAATGTTGATAATGTAACACAGCAGCCCTACAGATGAATTGTTGTTGTTTAATAACAGAGTTAACTTCCATTTAGGAGTGTTTTCATGCATTCACAGGTGTGTGATAAAAC
This sequence comes from Zootoca vivipara, assembly GCF_963506605.1. NCBI lineage: Eukaryota > Metazoa > Chordata > Lepidosauria > Squamata > Lacertidae > Zootoca > Zootoca vivipara. The sequence continues at coordinate 49,508,711 of NC_083283.1, forward strand.
ACTACAGAGGAACAAGTCACACGATCCAAAGAGTCAGATTTTTCAGGTTGTGGTCCTATGTACATTTACTTGAGAGTTAGTCCCACTGAATTAAATGGGGCTAATTGCGCTGTGGTTAAACCACTGAGCCTAGGGCTTGCTGATCAGAAGGTCGGCGGTTCGAATCCCTGTGATGGGGTGAGCTCCCGTTGCTTGGTCCCAGCTCCTGCCAACCTAGCAGTTCGAAAGCACGTCAAAATGCAAGTAGATAAATAGGAACCGCTACAGCGGGAAGGTAAATGGCGTTTCCATGTGCTGCTCTGGTTTGCCAGAAGCGGCTTTGTCATGTTGGCCACATGACCTGGAAGCTACACGCCGGCTCCCTCGGCCAATAATGCGAGATGAGCGCGCAACCCCAGAGTCGGTCACGACTGGACCTAATGGTCAGGGGTCCCTTTACCTTTACCTTTAATTGACAATGTAATCCTATATACTGTATGTCTATTTAGAAGTAGAAGAGATGTGTATAGGATTACAATGTCATTTTGAATGTCCATGACATTGCTATGCAGTGGTGCAGCAAAAAACTGCTAGCACATTTGCGAAGCTAAGCCAAGCCGATACAGTTTCAAATTGGATGGGGGACTGCATTGAGATTCCTGTAATGCAGGGGGTTGGTCTAGATGACCTTTGGGGTTCCTTCCAACTCTACAACTCTATGATTCTATATTAAAAGACTTATTTAATGAATCACTAATGAAAACCCATATGAACTGGACCCTGCAATCATCATTTGAGGCCCTTTTTCATGTGTCTCCTCCATGAGAAGTCCAGAGGGCGGCAAAAGGAGAACAGGCCTTTTCTGCACTGGCTCCCCATTTGTGGAATGTTCTCCCTGGGGAGGCTCATCTGACACCTTTGTTACATACTGTTAGGTACCAGGCAAAAACATTCTTCTTATCCCATACCTTGGGCTAATTAAACAATCTATGGCCTTTTAAAACTGTTTATGTGTTTGGGGGGAGCATTGTTTTTGTTTGTTACGATGGTATGTATTTTTATATTTCTATATTGTAAACTGCCCTGTGATCCTTGGATGAAGGGTGGTGTAGTAATTAATTAATTAATTAAATGAATAAATAAATAAATAAATAAAATACATTTAGTTTATTCCAAAGCCAAAATAATCAAAACAGCAATTCCAGTAGCACAGACATTATTCTCTTTGTTGGCACATCACATTTCTTCAACATCCTTGAGAACAGTATGCACAGGAGGAATTAATCTTTGTTTAAACTCTTCAGTTGAAGGACTGTTAATACTTCTATTTGGAAAGTACTCACGTGAACTCCCTCAGTAAACCAAGAAACAAGTTTTATTAGAAAGGAGGAGTCAGGAAAATATTTAAAGTGCATTACTTTCTTGGTTTATTACCTGTTTAATGCTTACTACGGTACCTATTTAATGATGAATATTAAGCCAAGAGTTCAAGCGAAAGTTAACCTGTGTAACTATACCTCAGAGAATATTCAGGGCACAAAGTCTGTAGATTACATTTTCTCATAAATGTTAGCAAATAGAAAATAATGCAGTCAGACAATTAGAGTGTTTCATCTAGTGCAAAGTTCATTGACATATTTTTTCAGTGTCTGTGCAACATATATCTATGCTAGCACTAACTACGGCAGAAAGCGAACCTTTTGGGAGATAAACATATCTTGTACCCCTTTTTAAGGTATGTCTGCAGTGATTATAATTCCTAGTATTACTGTTAGTCCAAACTGAGTGCAATTAGCTGACATATCGGTCATCATATCATACCATATCTTTAAGGTGCTGCTGGAAGGAATTTTTTTATTTTGTTTCGACTACATCAGACCAACACGGCTACCTACCTGTAACTAATCATATCATGGATTAGCTGAGAAAATGCAACAAGCTGTGGTACAACCAAACAAGGATATTCAGATTGTTGACAGGCACAGGAATCTATCTGTACTGGATCACAAAAAAGTAGTGATGCTACCAGTGCTATTTACACTCAAATGCACAAAGTCACATTATTCATAAACTAGTGTGTCTGTTATCAGGCAATGAAGAATGTGGACACTGGCATAATCTTGTCTCCAGGACATACCACCTTTACAGTTTTTAAAAGCAGATTGGTAGATATGTACTTGCAAATATACCATTTCAATGTCTCCTAAAAATCCACAAGTGATGGGATAAGATCTTATTCAGTAGTAAGGCAGAACATAAATTTGCTCCTTGTTCTGCTGAACAACAAGTCCAAAAGAGTTTAAAAACCATGATCTGTCTACTTGGGAAAGTGAGGAAGTGATACAGGAATGAGAAAGCAAGTGGGAATACCAAGCAGAAGGCACACAGCTTCTGGTATGCACAGCAGGTATTTGTTGAACAGTTACACCTAACTAGCAGACTTAAACATACCTTGCATCCAAATTTCTCCTCACAGCTTCCTAGTGAACTTTACAACTCTACTTAATCTCCTTCATGGTGTGCGAGCAGAAAGAGCTAACCCTTTTATTTAAAATTAAATGTACACATTTTTTTATTTAAAAAATGGTACAATGAGAGATCATAAAAAGTAGCAGCCCTTAAGCAGAGTAACACACACAAAAAGCAGAGTATACACACAAACACAAAAGTCATATAAAGACCAGCAGAACTGGGCACTAGATAGAACAGAGGCAGCTTTCACTGAATGTTGTATAAATAGTAAGGACTATTAAAAAAAACTTCTTAAAAAAGAAACATCAATTAATATGAAAGCACCAAAGGATGTCAAAACAAGTCAATTAACTAAGCTGCATCTGGGGCCTCAACTCTTTTGATATTTTAAATATCAATGAATAATTCCAGCTCCTGAATTATAGAACACAGAACAGGTTGGTTTTTTGTTGTTGTTTCATTTCGCTAATCCTTCTGTGTGAATTTTTTTCTAAGTCTTCCACTGTGGCGGTCTAAAAGTGACTGCAGAATAACCCAGTAGTACGACTTCACAATTTTTAGTTCTCAGGCAGAGGTCTTTCTCAACCTAGCTACCAGAGATCCGTTAACTGGCAGTGCTAGGATTAAGTCTAAAACTTGTGAATATAAAACAGATGCTCTACTTCCAACTTATTGCTCCTGTAATGTGGTCCTAGTACAAGCTTTGTAAATGATGCCATAGCAGACCAAAATGTGGGGAAATTATATTTAACACTGTGTGTACTCCTCAAAATGGCTGCTTTTCTTGCTTTCTGTTCTCTGCTTCTGTTCTTGAGAAATGTTTTGTCTCTATGCACCAACTCACTGAATGCCTTATATATCAGGCCACATCATTTTATCAATATATCACTCACCTTCTTAACAATTTTGTTGGACAAGTCATGATTTCTATTTTGCAAAAATAGGTTACTGCTAAGGCTGAACTGAAATCAAGATAACATTGTAATGTCCAATAATCCACCTGCTGAACATATTCACTTGAGAATTGCTCCTCTATATGATTGGCAATTACGGACATTCACATAAAATACTAGTCAGTATGTTTAGCTGTATTCTGCAAAAAGCTATGAGAAAACATTCCATGGAATATCTGCATTCACTGAAGCTAGAATTACCCTGAATTTTCAGATGAACATACAACACTCCATTACTTCCAATTTGAGGATGACTTTGACTGAAATCTAGTAATGGCCCTGAAATAGTAAATAAATGATAAGCTTAAAATAAAATTTATTTGGTCTTTCTAGAACAGATTTTCCCTTCCTTTTTTTAGTTAGCCAGCTAGGCTAAGAGACATCCCTTTGTTGAGTATGAATAGAATTAAGAATACTTCCCTGCACAACTACAGTGAGAGGCAGTGTAAAAGAAATAAATAAGGCAACAAGCACAATACGGTATTTTAAAACAAATATAAAGAGATTTAAGGTGGGGCTAGTAAACCTCCTAGCAGAAGTAGTAGCATGAAGCAAGTTCCTTAAGGAGAGAGGTGTAAGTTGCTGTACTGATTGAAGACAGTGTCCATAGTACTATCAAATTTTATATATATGTACATGGTCAATTGCCAAGAATACCCAACAGTCTCGTTTCACCTCAAAAGAGGAAACTTCCCCAAATTGAGGGGATTGGTAAAAAAGGAAGTTGAAAAGCAAAGTTAAGAGGATCAAATCTCTCCAAAACGCTTGGAAGCTGTTTAAAACCATAATACAGTGGTACCTTGGGTTACAGACACTTCGGGTTACGGACGCTTCAGGTTACAGACGCTTCAGGTTACAAACTCCGCTAAGCAGGAAGTGGTTGCTCCAGGTTAAGAACTTTGCCCCAGGATAAGAACAGAAATCGCGTGCCAGCAGCGCAGCAGCAGCTCCCATTAGCGAAAGCACGCCTCAGGTTAAGAACCGTTTCAGGTTAAGAACGGACCTCTGGAACAAATTAAGTTCTTACTCCAAGGTACCACTGTATTAGAAGCTCAGCTAGAATGTAAACCACAGACCAGAAAAGGTACCACCTGAGTCAAGAGCTGCCTGTGTGCTTAGTTAATAAGCAGAGTCAAAGAAGCTATTAAGGACAAGAAGGTTCCCTTTAGAAAATGTAAAGGTTGTTCAAATGAAGAGAAAAAAAGTAACACAAATGCTGGCAAACAAATCCAAGCAGACAACAGGGGGTGCTAGAAAAAGAATCTAAGGAGCACACAGTTAAACATTAAAATTATATTTCGTGCATGCACACGAAAGCTCATACCAAAATAAAAACTTAGTTGGTCTTTAAGGTGCTACTGAAGGAATTTTTTTATTTTGCTTCGACTCAGACCAACACGGCTACCTACCTGTAATTAAAATTATAGGGAGTCTAGCAGGGATGTGGTAGGATATTTGGATGACAAATGAGCCAGAGGTGTGCTAACAGGAAAAAAGATGGCAAAGAAGCTGAATGAAGATGTAGTCTTCACAGGAGAATATATAGAGCAGCTCCCAGAGCCTGAACTGACTTTCACAGGAAAAAAGGTAAATAGTGGCGACAAAAGATGCAATTTTAGGTATTACTAACAAAATAAAAACATACAAATCATACGGTCTGGATAGCATCCACCTGAGAGTATTTAAAGAACTCAAATGTGCAATTGCTGTTCTTCTAACAAAATTATGTAATTTGTCCTTAAGATTAGCCTCCATACCAGAGGACTGAGGGGGCCAATATAACACAAATTTTCAAAAAGATACCCAGGGGAGATAATTTAAATTGCAGGCTTGTTAGCTTAACATCTGTTCTGGGGGAACTGGCTGAAAGCATTGCTAGATACAGAACTACCAAACGTACAAGTCTTGCTGAAGCAGATGCTGGGAATTACAAGTAGGAAGAGCACTGTCGCATTCAGGTCCTATTTGAGGGCTTGCCTTGGCACCTGGTTGGCCACTGTAACAATGAACACTAGCTATAGATGATTCGTCCTATGTAATAATGTTCAAAATAGAAAGCAAAATGTGTTCTACAAACTTTCATTAAAAAGGCTGTCCCAAGCAGCTTCCATCATCTGCATGGCATTCATTAATAAAACTGTATTTATAATACATTACATAATTTAACTGAATGAGGATTTTGCTCTCTGCTGATAAAAAAAAACCCTGGAAAATCCTTAATGCTGCTAGGGAATCTGCTTAATGCTATGACATGATGTTATATTACTTAACTGTTCTAAATAAAGTAGGGGATCAAGTTGTAATTTCAGATAATTCAGAGAACCAGATTATTATTTCTTCGTTTGTGCAATCATAGCCAACACACTGCTGCTTACAAACAACATTAACAATTAATTTTACCACTAAAATACTAAACATTCAACTACTAAGGGTATGTTTTGCACTATCAATTTTACATTAGTGACTGGATACTTAATGCACTGTTATAATATTCACTGTAATTGGATAGGATGTCACACAGCATTTCTAGGATCAGGCCACTAGTTTCATTTTAAATCTCATAGTTGCTAAGTATTGCATAAGAGTTGGATAATTTCCTGAAACTTTCCCAACTACAACAATGTAAAAAATCTAGTGGGAGTTTGTTTTTCCTAAAATATGTTAGTGATGTAAAAAGCTAATTAAAACTGAACTGTGTCCTAACAATGTAAACATTAGAAAAGTTCACAGCGTCAGCTATATCCAAGAACATATGCAATGACCCTGAATCTTGGAAAATTATTAGAACAGAATATTTCATTTCTGTCATATCATGAATGACATCCAAAGGCACAACAAATATTTTGAAGCTTATGATTATATTATAAATTACCGTATGAATATATTATAAATGTGGTGTAATGTAATGTTCTCAGTCTCTTGGAAGAAAGCATTATATCACCATTGCTATTCCCCATATAGGTTACTTTGCAGCCTACTGGTGCTGGATCTGTACTAAGTGCATAAACTGAACAACTCTCTCAAACTCTCTCTGAAAAGACCCCAAAAGAATTACTTCTTATGTTAAGCAAGTGGATTATTGCAAGTAAAAAAATATAAAGTAAGCTTTATATGTACAGCATTTCAAACAAAATAACACCCATGGTTTTGTGTGAGTTTTTAATGATGCGTTTCATGATGTGAAACAGTTTTGACGATTAAATATTAGTTTTAGGATGTTTAGTGAGATGTAAGCTTTCACCCTTACAACTTGAATGGATGGCCAGCCAAAGGGTATTCAAGGTCATAGAAAAAAACCTGATCAGAGTAGCCATCAATTCTATTTTAACAGTATAATCATGGATTTTAAACAGCAGTTGTCTGTTCCCAGCATTAATCCAGTATTTCACTTTATCCCCAACATCCCGAGGAATGATAGTATCTGAATAGTAAGCAAAGTAGTCACTGGAGGCATAAGGATGAATGGGTGCCTAGTAAACAGGATGAATGGGTGCCTAACAAGTCAGATGGATGAATAATCTCCTTGCAGGATGAAGCTGAAAGTGCAACACTTCGTGATTGCTAAAGATAAGCAGCTGACTGCCCTAATTAAATTGAAGAAGAATGGAAGGAAGGAAACTAGATAATACGCTCTATTGCCTTTGCAGCCCTTGCAATTGGATATTAGATGGTTAGAGAAAACAAGTCCTCATGCCTTTTTCATAAGAAATTACCATTTCTGAATCACTGGTGTTGAATATTTGAACAATTCACTTGAAACTGTCAGCTTTGTCAGTCTAGGCATGAAGATTATAATATACCTGAACGCCTTATTTATTATTTATTTCAGCTGTTTATATATATAACTGAATCAACAAAGTTTCTAAGCCACATACAATAATATTTCAAAAAGCATACAGTGGATAAAACAATAAAAATTAATCATACAAAAAGAAAACTTACATAAAATGCCTGCTAAAACAGAATGTTTGCTTAAATAAATATAATATTTTTTAAAAAAATTACACCTTGCTCTTCCCGATTTGAAAATTGGGCTCAGGGTGGCTAAGAACAAATATGAAACATTAATTAAAAGCGACTTAAGAGCTTAAAAGCAGCATAAAATACTACGCAAGTATAGCATCCATGTAAATAAAATTTAAAAAATTCAGGGTCATTTTTTGGGGGAAACCCAGTTTAGTAAACGTCAAGTAATCGCCAGGGCTAACTGGCCATGTTTGGTCCTGCTAGGGCCAGCAAGGAGACCAAGGAAGAGTTTAAATGTGGGGTCCCAAAAGGGTTTCTTCATAGAAAAAGGAAATGGAAAAGGGAATGGAGGATCAGGCTAATTCAAATTGAAGGCGAGGCAGAATAGCTCTGTCTTACAGGCCCTGCGGAAGGGAATCAAGTCCTGCAGGGCCCTAGTCTCATGGGACAAAGCATTCCACCAGGTTGGAGCCATCACTGAAAAAGCCCTGGCCCTGGTGGAGGATAATCTGGCTTTTTTAGGGCCCGGGACCCTTAGGCTATTATTATTCATATTATTATTCATGGACCTTAGGGTCCTCTGTGGGACATACCAGGAGAGGCGGTCCCGTAAGTACGGGGGTCCTGGGCTGCATAGGGCTTTAAAGGTCAGAACCAGCACCTTAAACCTGAACCGATTCTCCATCAGGACCCAGTGCAGCTGGTAGAGCACTGGGTGAATATGCTCCCATGGCAAGGACCCCGAGAGGAGCCTCGCTGCAGCATTCTACACCCACTGGAGTTTCTGGGACAGTTTCAAGGACAGCCCCACATAGAGCGAGTTACAGTAGTCAAGCCTGGAGGTGACAGTCACATTGATCACAGGCTTGTGGCCTGCAAAGAACATAGTCTTTGATTTCTGGACAAACCTGTGTTTTATTCAGAAACAAATTAGCAGCCTCATAGTTTTAAGTAAATAAAATAAACAATTGTCATTTGTGCAAAGAATCAAACTTGAAACAAATAAAATTACCGGTATTCCTTATAATTGAAAATCCAGTAGTGATGAATGAAATTAGTATTTTTAAAATCCAATGCATGGCACAGCTAATTATAAGTAGTTACAGAAACTAATTAAAATAGCATTTGCAGTCACAAGGCACATACTTTTAAAGATCTCAGATAAAGCATACTTCTGACACATCAGCAGCATTTGCACCATACAGAAATGCTTTGGCAAACAAAGAGAAAGAGCACTCTACCACAGACATAGCTAAAAGTGCAGCACTGAAGAAAAGGTCTGCTGTACAAATAGCCAATTGTAATTAATGCACAATGACTAGTCTATGAGATACAATCTCAGGAGATCTACACCTGTTCTTCAGGATTTTGATCGTTCAAGCTCATATGTCTCTTAGGCTGATGGCAACATGAATCCAACAGCATTCAGCTAACTACACAGGGGAGAATGCCCTCCTCCCAACACCCTTACTATTTCATTTCCAAACGAAACTAAACGAAATACAATAATGCATATACTGTACAATACAGGGTCATCTCTAATAGTGTCAGCCTGCCAGTATAATGGATTTCTGCCCAAGCAAATGGAACTTCCCCTTCCTCTCTTCTGCCATGTGGCCCCCATCCCCACCCAAATCATCTTTAAGCTTCTTCATCTCCAAAATCTATATATATATAAATGTAAAAACTGTGAAAGAATCCACTTTTCTCCATAACCGTTTGACCGATTGTCCTGAAATTTTGACACAGTGATCCAGGCCACTCCCCGAGTGTTGTTAGAAAAAAAAATCCCTCAAATCTCACACCTCCGCAGGTACAAACCTCTTTTTCAACAAAGTAAAACAGCACCCTCAAGTGGATTTCCTCCCACAGTACACCCCCTCCCTTCCTGTGAAATCTACACCACACCCACAAACCCCGCCTCCACCACGAGATCCACCACTCACATCCATCCATCCGGCAGAGGTGTTGAAGACCAAACCAACTGAAAACAGCCCTTTTCCAGCAACAAGGCCCAACATTGCCAAGTGGAGGTAGGGGCCTGCCTGGGGGGGCGATGGGGGCCCCCGAATAGGGGGCAGGGATACGTAATGGGTCAGAACAGGGTGGGGGGAAACACAGGAATGAAACCTGCCCTCTCCACAGTATCTCACCTCGACTCAGGGGGACTCTGAGGCTCAGGGGGATCTGAAGGGGGGCTATTACCCTCCATTTCACAGACTAACGCACAGCAACGCGTGCAGGGCCAGCTAGTGCTTTCATATAAACATAATGTTACAGTGGAAGTTCATGTATCAAATAAACATGTTGAACTTGGGAAGCTTTCCTTCTTTTAATTTCAACTTTTGCAAAAGTTACATCTGATTGTACATAAAAAGTAGTGGAGATTAGCCTTAACTTTCATGAATTCATCTAATCTTCTAAAGCCACCTAAGTCGGTAGCCACATCTTGTGGGAGAGAATTCCATAGTTAATTCCGTAGTGTGAAGTAGCACTTATTTTTGTCAATCCTGACTCTTCCAAGACTCAGTTTCATTGGATGTCCCTGAGTCCTACTGTTATGCGAGAGGGAGAAAAACATCTATACCCACTTTCTCCACAACATGCTATTTCTATTTCTATTTCTATAAAAAAGAAAAAGTATTTCTATTCCACTCACATGGCAAGCTTCTTTTTGTTTCTAAATAAGAACTATCTTATTTTATGCATGATGTCATATGACAGGAGCTGTAGCAGTGAATAGTATGGTTTAAGGTCACAATGAATGATTCTCTATCTTTTCCAAGTTCTGGTAAAACACAGCTGATCTTTATCACCAGAAAGTACAGAGATCTTCCCACCACTATTAGTAATTAAATGTATTTCTAGTGTATTAAAAATAGTGACAAAAACCAGGGGGCAGTTGCATGTTAAATCTCAGCAGCAGCATAGCAAGCACGGGGGCATCGAGATGCAGAAGCCAGCGTATGAGTCAGAAACAATAACTACCCAAGTCCCTAAATCCTAGAAACTCAGTAGCCAAATCAACGCCTCCAATGAAAACTGATTACTATCAAATACCCTTTTTACCAAAAGAGAGAACTCAGTCAACAGTAGCATTGTCATGTGAGAGAGCCCTTGAGGCAAGGTGGTAGAGATACGGATCAGCCACACAAGACTTCCAGTTTACCCTGACCAACAGGTGAGGGCAAAAGCTACAAAAGAACTCTAGAGAGAGGTTGGATCTTGTTCTTGATAGAAACTTTATTTTCCCTGACAATTACGACACAGTGGCTAGAATGGTTTTAATGTAGTGGAAATCCTATGTCCAAATTCTTGCAAAGCTCACTACATTGTTCGAGCAAATTACCATCACTCAACCAACCTCTCTTCCAAGAGTATTTCGAGGCTAAAATACCACTCTAAGCTCTATGGAGGAAGGGCAGGATACAACTGTATCAAATAATATGTAAGAGCTCCTGGGAAATTTCCCTAGGGTTGGGTACAGCTGTAGACACTAAGTGGAATCATACAGATTTCTCTCAGCGCTAAAAAGACATAAACATGGGTCAAACACAGCCCTCATGTACTTAAAAAAGCTCAAGTTTTTCCTATGAGAAAATAACTGACAAAGCTGTGAAATCAGCATGTGTGAATTAAACCTGACTTTCAGAGCTTTAAGGAACAGTGGGAAACATTTTGAAATGCTGCTCATTGAACCCTTAGTTTTTGGAGGTGTAAGGAGCAGTGTGAAGCAGTGTTCGAAACTCCCATTGTTCTAAGTGCATTTTGCAACATGGAATTTCATTAGCGTGAGCAGTTTCTGAGCTCTGGGCGCAGCACTGCACCTAAAATTTCAAATTAAAATTGCAGAGTGGAAGGAAAGGAAGACCTTTTTCTGGCTCCCCACTTCCAGTTACTCATTGAAAACTGGAGAAGAGATCCTCTTAATAATATTAGGGGGGTGGGCAGGGGAAGGACTAAACCATGTTTATTCATTTTCAGCTTTGTATTCTTATTATAAAAAAGCGCACCTAGACATTCTGTTGTTGCACCCATAACCTAGGTTTAAGGTGCCATTTAGCCCCTAGCTTTCATATCACAGTTTCTAACACTAGTGTGAAGCTGCTTGCAGGAGGCTTTCACGTAGACCATCACAGAGACAGTTGATGGTGCTGGTCAAGGACAGCAAAAAGCTGGGAAAGTTGGGAAAGCTGAAAAAGAGTAAGGGCTGCTCTGATTGTGGACTGCTTGACCCTTTTGCTCTTCCCTCCATTGCACCATCTGCCTAGCCAAAAGAAGTCCTTTCCCTGCTTAGCATTTGCATTTTGAAAGCTCCACTGCTTGAAGCTTTCTTCTGTATTCAGAGGGGTTGTGAGCTCACAGACTGCACACATTTCTCTCCCCTGTGGCAGTGCTCTATCTTAGCATATCAGTCCTGATACCTAGGAGAGCTATATATAAATGCCCTAAGATTCACTGCACTATTGTATCAAACAGAACAAACACTTTTACAAGTTCTTACCTCTGTTTCTGGACGGTGTAAATATTCTGATTTACCTGAAATGAAAAACAAAAATTAGTTATTTTCACCTTTTAAAAATAAACAATCAATTCCAAAAAAAAAAAGATTAGAAAGGATTAGAAAAAAATCTGATGCATCCTCCTTCCCCATGTATACTACAGCTCCCATCAACCATGGACTATTACATTTCCCTATTGATTGCATATTGCAGATGACAAGAGAAGGAGATGATCCTTTCACTTTGTACAGGCACTTAGGAATAGAAGAAGCTATGTTGCTTCTTTCTTTCTAAGAACCCTGTGCAAAGCAAAAATCTTCAGGGATGATGGGAAATGGGAATAGTATTCCTTTCACTCCATACAGGTGCTACATGGAAGCGAGAAAATGGCATTGGGGTGGAATGTACACAGATATTAAAAACATACACATCTACACACATATTAAAAGGCTCACCATCGCCATCTAGTATCACATTGTATATTGCACTTAAAACACACTTAAAATGTTTTATTCGCAGCTGTATAGCTGAGTCTCCAGGACTCTTCCTTTCTCAGATGGCCTGTGTGAATTGATCATTTTATGCTTCTGTAAAGCACTTTCTTCTTCTAATCCACTGCTGGAGGAAGATGGAGCAAGGATCAGGGCCCAGGTTGTACATGCACTGTTCATGGTGAGGCTTAATTGCTACTGGTACACTGCTATATACATTTTTTAAATCTTAAATCTGCCACTTATTGAAATCTGAACAAGTATTTGTTTCATGAAATATATACAATACTCTCCCCCAAGAAAGTTTCTCTTTCTTAAGATAAGCATCTTAAAGATAAGGGTAAAGGTACCCCTAACCGTTAGGTCCAGTCGCGGACGACTCTGAGGTTGTAGCACTCATCTCGCTCTATAGGCTGAGGGAGCCGGCGTTTGTCCGCAGACAACTTTCGGGTCATGTGGCCAGCATGACTAAGCCGCTTCTGGCAAACCAGAGCAGCGCACGGAAATGCCGTTTACCTTCCTGCTGGAGCGGTACCTATTGATCTACAAGCACTTTGACGTGCTTTCAAACTGCTAGGTGGGCAGGAGCTGGGACCAAACAACGGGAGCTCACCCCGTCGCGGGGATTCGAACTGCTGACCTTCTGATTGGCAAGCCCTAGGCTCAGTGGTATAGACCACAGCGCCACCCCATCCCTTTAACAAACAACAAAGGTGTTCCCCTCTCATTGTCTGAGTTTCCCAGTAACTCAGTAAAAAATGTTCTCATAAACTCATTGGGATAGAAAATAACATTATGAAAATGTCTTCCACTGAATCAGATAATGTGATGCATGTTTATAACTCCTCCATCCTGCACATGCATAACTTAACCTGACACAAGCAAATAACCCTGGAAGTAATAAGCTGTGCACAATTTGATTTACAAGTTAGCCAATATTTCACAACCTTCATTTTATTCTGCTTTTGAATAAATAAATATTAACAAAATTATTACCAAAAAAATCAGCCTTAAAAGGGGATAGACAAATTTTGATTGGCCTTAGTAGCCAGCTAAAATACCAGTACATGCTGGCCCTGACCTCAGAGGGGCGGTGTCTGGTATCTGATGCCATGCTGAACATCTGAAGCAAGGATCTCCAAAGCTCAGCACAAATATAGGAACAACCTTCACCTCACAGCCTCTGCAGCTCCATGCTGAGAAGAAGTGCAACAGATAGTCTATACAGTATCATGCTATAAACCACTCTCTGAAGTGTTGTACCATATGTAAGATCATGAACTCCCACTGTCATCCCCAAGTTGAAGCTAGGTTAGGGTCTCATTGCTTCTTCCTCTGCCTGTCTCTGCAATAGCCACCTCCCCCCTTTTATTGACTATGAAACTTTTAGTTATTTTGCTATGAAACTTTTAGTCATCTCTTCCTGCAATGCAGAAAAAGTACTCACAAAGTCTAAATGTTATTCTCCTTGGATATCTTTATTAAAAGATTAAAGATTTATACAATCTGAAGATGGACGGTGTATTTGCACAAAACCATGTGAGGTAGGTTAGGCTAAGAAATGATTTGCCAGAAGTCAGAGAGCTTGCCAAGGTTCACCACTCTATCCATGTTGGGATGGGGATGCAGTGGTGGATGACAGCAACACCTCATGCAATAAGATCAAGGCTGAAAGGGACTATGAAGAGAGGAGGTTCATATGTTCAGCACCAGCTGCTGGTCTGAAAGGAGGATGACAAATTAGGAGTCACAAAGATCCACTTAGGTGGATGGGAAGTGAGCACACTTTGTGCACAAGAAGGGGCTATCTTCATGATGAACAGATTTGCAGACTTCATTAAATCCAGATATTAAAAAAAATGTTTTTAAAATACAACATTTAAAGTCAGGCTTGTCAAGTTCTTCAGCATGCCACAATTCTAGCCATGCTTTTATTTTCCCCACTTTTCAGGAAGTTATGACAGTATATGTCTAACATTTTGCCCTGCTGACTTTGAAGACTTGACACTTTACTGAGTCATACAAATCTATGACTCAATTTCAACATAAGTTCTTGTAAAGAATACAGACACTGGCCTCTCCCACTTTCCTTCCTCATTCACACTTTCCAAGGCTTCTCTATATATATTGAAAACACACATTAACTGGAACCACAAATTCACTGATTTCTTTAACCATGGGGCAATCACTCCCACATCTTCCTTATGTCATAAACAGGGTATGAGGTGCATTCCTCTTATATTCATTAAACTGCCACCACTTCCCTTTTTTATTGTCAAGCAGGAAAGCACTTAAGAGGTGCTGTAATTTATCTGAGGGTAGAGAAATAGTATTAGCAAGCCCTCTGGATTGACCAGGCAATTCTAGCCTTGCTTGGAACAATCTCCTTATCCTCCTTTAGCACACTTTCGACTCCTTTGCTATTGAAAGGTTCCTGTGGCACATTAAATACTAACCAATTTATTATGGCATAAGCTTTCATAGGCTAAAGTCCATTTTACCAAATGCATTTTAAAGATAAATTGTTTCAAAGATATTTTAAAGATGTTTTATCACTTGTGTGTTTGTTGCCCCGGACTCCTTTGGAAAGGCAGGATATAAATTTAATAAATACATGTATAATCCTCAGCTGCCAATTGAGGATTACACTTCCTGAATCGGATGAAGTGGATTGGAATTAACCAAAATTTTATACATGAATTTGTTACCGTAGATGTTAAGGTGTCACAAGACTGTTTGCTGTTTTAGAAAAGAGGTCATCTACTCCAAATGTGTTACAATATTCTAGATTTAAAAAATACACAAAATGCCAGGATAAAACTTAAGACATAAAACTCAGTTACCATTGCCTCCCCCCAAAGCACCCTGGAGCAAAAGAAAACTTTCAGACTGTAGCTTCAGAAGCTCTGGCCAGCCTTTAGTTATAATTACGGGCTTTAGATTTAGCTCTGTAATGTTATCTGAGAGTGCTGCAGTCTACCCTTTCAAACTCCATTACATAAAAAGGGACTCAACAATTGAAGTCTAGTACTCACTGAGTTTGTAAAGCTCTATCTGAACAGTGGTACTTCAGCCTGTGGATGGTAACTCACATGACTGATTGCTCCTTCATACAAATTCTCTGCACACAGAAAACTAGATTTCAGGAGGAAAAGCTGTAGCCTGACATGCTACATGACTATGTGGATATATATTTTTATTTATTTTATATGGGGGAATGTTCAATCCTGTGAGCCTCCCATTGAAACCTAAAGCAGTAAAACCCTGGCACACCTTTGCCACCTCAGTGAGAACTAGGGCTAATATTCAAAGTAATGTTAAATCAACCCAAAAAATCACTTTGCATCTCAGTGCTCAACTGGGTGTGTACCTTGTTAAGGAAATAAAATAATATTTCATTATAAACAAAACTCTACAATAGATGGCTTTTTGCTCATTAATGACAGATAGAAAATCAGACTAGAAGAAAGAATTAAGAGAAACCAGCCTTGCACATATATTTTCCCTGTAAGAAGACTGCATAATATGTTCTTACTGTGCCCCAAGATATTAACAATAAAATAATTGTTATATTTGAACAATGAACTACAGGGTGTATCACATATGAATGACAGCCGCTGTTAATCTTATAACTTTTTCATCAAACGTTCAGTAAAGAAATAAAACTCTTACTAAATTAGTAAACCTTAGAACCCTGAAATTTCTTGATTTCTGACTCTAATGTATTTTCTAAACTTTCAAGAGAATAAGCAATATTAAACCCTTGAAAAATCACAACATGTAGCCTCATATACAGGTGCTCCTCTTATCCTAGCAAACAATTTATCTTGAAAGTCGTACTTGGAGAAGGAAATAATTTTGGCTGCTTTAAGAATCTGATCTCAACTGAAAAAAGAGATCATGTAAAAAAGAATTATGGAAATGCCAGCTTTTGTGTTGACTATAAAACTACATGTTTCTAATGCCCAAAACAACAAGCATAAGATCAGCCTTCACAGAAGTAAGTGAAAGGAAAAGTTTTGACTGGTATTTGTTCCAGTCTGATTTTAATTGCTATTAAGTTTAGAGCAAGAGTTCTTGAACTTCGTCTTAAGCCAAGTAGGTTACATAGCACATTCTGCTTCATTCAGCCAACTAGTCTAGAAGACTTGGTACCTCACTCTTGAACCAATAACAGACATAGATATTTTTTTTAAGGGAAGGACTACACATACGTGCCTCGGGACATGCTTGAGATTTCTCCAGAAAAAAGCACTATCCAGCAGCAAAATACAAGCACATTGTCACTTAACTATAGACCATACTGAATCAGTGTTCCAATTCTGAGCCAATAAATGTCACTGAGAAGCCCATGCCTTCTTAAAACAAATCTAGTGACTTAGAGAAGTACCACTCAATTAAAGCTGCAATCTCTTACACACCAGAAGTAAGTCTCACTGAAATCTATATTGAGCTTACTGCTGAATAAACAAATATAAGATTGCTCTATAAAAAGCCTTCAGTTACTAAATGATAATCGCTCCTAAACACACTGTAAGAACTATCAAGTTGTAATTTCATCCACATAACTGTTACGATTTGTAGATTTTTTAAAAAATGTATAAAGGTATCAAAAGTTTAATAATATTTATAGAAAAACTAGCATGTCAAACAGTCTTTAAAATGCTAGTTTATTTTCCTGTATAACTATTTTAAAGCAAACAATAGGTCAATTCTCCATCTTGAGACACTGCAGTTTTATCCACATTATTTTTAGACTTTAATATTTAATGCAAGGTCATTATTTACAACTGGACTAACTAACTCAAGTCACTGGAACAATTCTGCTCTTCAGGTATAGGTATATTGATATGATTAATAATAACAATAATTTTATTATTTATACCTCACGCATCTGGCTGGGTTTCCCCATATATAGGACAGGGCAATGTCATTAATGTTACCTTGGGATGTTTCAACTCTTTTATTTTATGTACACAAACTTTAAACAAATATTTTCAATGTATCTGAAGCTCCCATCAGGAGTGTCACCCAGGCATATTATCCTCCATACTAAAGCATTCAAGTAGGTCAATTCACTCAACCTGATTTTCCATTTTTCTTTGCTACTCATTCTGTGGCTCCTGCAGATTACCAAACAATGTGTACCTGAACATTTTAATCTGTCTGTACTTCTGCATACCCCATGTTTCTTGGAGCATGCTGAGAACACCCTCATTTCTCAGTATCCCTTTTTGGCACCAGTCCTATCAGCAGTCACCACCTGAATTCACTGTTGTGGGGAATGGGTAGACTCCCTCATACAAGGTGCAGAGCTGCACAACAAGGAGAGCTAAATGCGACCTTCTATGATTTCCTCCAGCCACATCTGTCAAGGCTCCACACCCTCTTCAAGTGCTATTGTCTGTCTCAAATGAGTTTTTAAATTGTGTTAGTGACTCTTGCTTGCATGGATAGAGAAGGGTATGTGTAGGAACTTTTGACTTTGCATTTCTGGAGTGTAGCTTACTATATGAAAGTAAGTAGCACATCCAATTCCCTACCCACTTTGTAACTCTGGTCGATCACAGCCATGTGGCCTCTGGCAAGCTGCCCAAGAAGCAATGTGGCCCTCAGCCTGGAGAATGTATCTAGCCCACCCTTTCCTATCAAAAGTGTTCTTATTAAAGAGTCCTGACAACCAATCATGCCCTAACCTCTAAGAAGCTGCTAACAGGGGGGCTGCAGCACATTACATTCCACCCCCAGTTTCTCATTTTTCTTTTCTAACTGACACTCAATGTCCTGCAGCTACTGAGAATGCTCAGTCCTCATTGGTCTACTTTGGAGGGTTGTCCCCTTCAGTATTTTTCTTCTGCAAACCTCATGGTTCCCCCAGGTATGTTTCATCTCTTTCTCAATGGCTTCAAGCCTGTTAGTGCTTTCCGTTTCTGTTAGAGGCAGTGAAGAAGACTGAGGTTTGCACTGTATTATTAGTTAATTGATTTGTATTTTAGCATAATTTAATCTAGCACATTTTGATTTGAACCTCCTTGATAGTTTTGTAAACTACCAATGTAGTAATGAGTAATGAAATTTATATACACTTGCATACATAAGTTTGAAAGATGAGATGGATAAATTCCTTCCCTTGGAGGTTCAAAGATAGTTGGAACTGGATATACCGGTAAGCTTTTAAGCAGGGTGGGCATGATAAAGACAAGTAAACATGAGAAAGAGAAGTAAACTGGGTCCAATTTCTTTACCATATTTGAAGGAAAATGTTATTCCAGATCACAGTTTCTAATAATTCTGACTTTTATTACATTATCTTGCAGTTTGCATTATGGCATAGCTTGCTTGTATGAATTAGCTGCATTTAATTTATTTACTTAATAGCGTTTGCTTTCATCCACCCACTTTGTTTGCGGAATGTTGACCCAACCGATAGCCATTCACTAAAGAAGATTAAATCTATCTGATCTTCCAATTCCTTCCAGTAATAACATGCTCTACTTTTTCATCAGGTTAAGGAAAACCATAGAATTGTGGAGTTGGAAGTGACCACAAGGGTCATCTAGTCCAACCCTCTGCATTGCAGGTATCTTTTGCCCAACATAGGGCTCAAACTCACAACCCTGAGATTAAGGGTCTCATGCTCTACCAAATTAGCCCAGTCATGGTAGTTAGACATCAATATAAGAGCTGTCTTACATATGCTTACTCAAAAGTAAGTACCGTTGTATTCAGTTGAGCTTATGCATACAGGAAAGTGAGCACAGGATTGCAACCTAAATCAAAGTCTATTGCATTTGCTGTTTCCTTAGCTTAGATGACATTATGGCAGATTGTATCCTCTTTCACAGTCTTAAACAAAACTTGAACTTTCCCTATCAAAAGTTGTCAAATTCTCATAAAAGAGTTAATATTCAAGAGTTTGTGTCTGATTCCTTTCTTGTTAACAAAGGCCACAATCAAGTTGCAGTTACAGGCAACTACTGTCCCTTGACAGTGTTGTACATCTCCAGCGGAGAAAAAAAGATGCAGCTTGATGGCCCAGATAATCAGCATGGTATGAATACGCACTTGCTTCTGCACATAGATCTCCTTTACTAGATCATGATACATTTCTAATGTTAGTTTAACAAATGAAAACATATACCGGTATGCACTGAAATATGGCCTTAGAGACTTTATTCTAATGGATATAGGTATAATTTTAAATGATCTACCTGTCAGTGTTAACCCTTATTCATGCACTTAAAAATAATCTGTCATAGTCTAAAATATGTGGGATTAACAGATCAAAGGAAACCATCAGAGAGATTTTTTCCTCTCAGCAACACTGGAATGTTTCCAGAAGATAAATTATGACAGCCAGCATGCTCTGTAAGTGCAAACATGGCTATTGTTTTGCCCCACATCAACTGTGAGGTTATTATCCAGATAATTAGCCCAAGCCACTTCATGGTGGCAGCAGCTCTATACATGCTACACTATTGGGCAGACACAGTGTGTGATGAGGTCTGACAACAAAGAATGCCACTAAGACCACTTATGCTGTTCCAGAAAGTAGGTTTATGTTTTCCTGAAGAGAGGCAGCTGATAGGGGAAGGTTCTGCACTCCTCACTTCTTTATGCTTCTTGAACTCTTCTCACCACCATCTTAGGAACCCACAAGTAGGAAATGCTACAATAAACAGTAAAAATCATCTTAACAATGCCATGACAGATGAGTCATGTTGCTGTGTGCATGGACTCAGAACAGGTGGCTGCTCTGACAGTCTCAGCTGAAAACCTAAACATACCACATCTCTGTTATTGTAAACCCTTCCTCCCTGCAGCAGTGTGAAAAAGCTATGCTATTTGCAAGTACAAAACCTAATATTCAGCTAAGAGTATGCCATATGCTGTGCCTGTGCCTTCATTTGGGGAATAAGAAGTGTTAAAATAATATCAGATAAAGGGATAAAGAGGTAAAAGAAACTGAGTGATATCTAACTAAGTCATAGTCAAGGGCCTTCTCAGTGGTTGCTTCCAGACTTTGGAACTCCCTTCTTATTGCAGGCAGGTGAAGACTTTCTTGTTCCAATACTATTTGGGAACTGACTCCTTTTAGGGGAAGGGCTGGGGAAAAGGTGGGATGAAAATAAATATAATAATAATAATACTAAAGAGTAAACCCACTGAAATTAATTTACTCATCCATTAGTTTAAATGAGTTTACTCTGAGTATGACTAGCATTAGGTTTCATCCATTATCTTTATATCGCAAATCATAGCCAGTATTAAGAGCGTTCAAATACAGAATGTTCTGTCTGCGGGCAAACAAACAAAAAACCATTTTGCAAAATACCACTCATGCTTGTTGTTTGTTATGCTGAGGTTAAAACCTGTCTAGGAACTGCATTCTGACATGGAACTGCTGTGTCCTGGCGTGGGAGTACAAAATATCCTTTGACAGTGACATAAAATAATTCTGCACATAAAGGTTTCCTATTCCCCAGCCAGTATAAAAAGTCTGTCTAGTATTGCTGTAGAATTTAAGAATTCGTTACTGTCTTCTGAAGGAGATTATGGAGAACTCAACAATGAACGTCATGCCAACATTAAACTCTTCAATAGGTTATTATCCTATTGTTCTTCTTACAACAATGAAATAAACAAATTTCATATGATGTCCTATTTTTAAAATCAAATTACTACCATTTGAAGTCTTATTACTTCAGCTCTTGTTTTATTATATTCACTAAACAATCCACAGCAAATGCAGGATCTTTACAATGCATGCTATGTGTCACTTTTCATATGTATTGTTTCTTTGACTGCACAGTCAAATGACAGGTACAATCTGTTTGCTGCTCGAATGAGTTTATGGAGCTGACTTTGAAAAGTGGTTTACTGTGTTAATTTGGTTTTTTTTTAAGTATGTTTGAGCTAGTATAATCATAGATTTTGAAGGCACATGCTAAGACATGTAAGGCAAAGATAATATGGTATTACATTAGTCATGGACATAAAGTGTGTATTACATATAACTGCTTAATCTGTTTAACATATTTCTCCTAAGTACATAAGAGGAATTCATAACGTCACATTTTATTTCCTGTGTTAATCATATGATTGATTAATTACAGTCTTCAGTAAACGGGAACATCAAACCAATGTTATAAAAAGTATGTATTTCCACTTGCTTGTTTCCTATACATTTTTCACATGGATGTGTATAGAACCATGATGTATGCCACACTGATATCACTGGAATTTACTCCCAAATAAGTTAGCATAAGATTGCAGCCTTGTTTTGGAATTAAAAAGGAACACAAAACAAAGGCACAAAGCCAACAGACATTAAACCTCCTGGTAGCAACATGCCTGGGTTCTGACAGCTGCTTTCTTTGTTTTGCTTTGCAGTGCCCTCCCCCAATCCGTCATGCTGACCTACATGAGTAGCTTTGCATCATTTTATTTTCCACAGGCTTTCTCCAAGCAGGAGCAAAGGAAAAAAGGTGCTGGAGTGGCTCTGGTAAATAAACAGGCACACAGCCTGGGTATTTCAGAAACTGTGTATCAGTATCAAATATAGTCCACCCATGCTGCAGTGCCTAACAAGGGCAACGGAACAGGAAGGATGCTTTTGTTAGGTGCTCTATCCAAAAATGAAACGTCTCATGCACAAACCAAGGCATCCTTTCAGGTACAATTAAGCTACCCTGCAGTCTCCCAACTGCTTGCCTATACACCAGCCATAATGCAGCATTTAAAAGACAGAAAATATTACTGATCATAGAACTCTAGATTTCAGCCCAACAGAGAGAAGAAAAACATTCGCAGCGAAGCGGGAGGGGCGAGGGGAAGGGATTATCAGAAAATGCTAACTAGCAAGCTCTTCATACAAACGCCGTCGTTTCTGGGGAAGATGGGGCAGTTGTATAAACAAGACAAAACAGAGGCGTTTTTGTTGCTGTGGGTGCGGGAGGAGCGCGCGAGAACGTCGCCGACCTGAGGCGGGTAAGAGGAGGAGGAGGCAGCCCCTATAATCCATGGGGAAGAAGCAGTGCTAAGTGATGGAGAAATGGTGGAGGAAATCCTCGCCGTGCAATTGCATTACTGGGGGATGTATGCAGCCTCCCGCCTCCCGGGAGCGGGAGACGACGGAAGAGGGGAAAGTGGGAGGGAGGCGTTGCTAGGGGGAAAGATTCGCCTCCCCCCAGAAAGAAAACAAGGCGGAAAACAGCGCGCGAAGGGCACCCCCAGTCCCCTTTTGGGGCCCAAGCGGAGCCTCAAGAGCACAGAGGCCGCGGGGCTCAGCGGCGGCCCTCGCCCCGGAGCTTTACCTTCTGCCGGCGGTCTCCGAGCGCCATCGCCCAGCGTGACGGTTCCGTCCTTCCAGATGCGGATGTCGGCGGGGCTCTCCACCCTGCGGCTGGGAGACTCCCCGCGGCGGCCTCGGGAGCGGAGGGAACCGCAGCACTGGTAGCAGACGGCCCACGCCTGCTCCTCGTTGATGGGCTGGCTGTAGAGCTGCAAGATCTCCTCCAGAGACAGCGCGTCCCGCATCACCAGCGCCGCCGCCAGAGACCGGCCTTCGTCGTCGCCGCCGCCGCCGTCTCTGCGGCCGGAGGTGCCCGGCAAGGGCTCGTCGCTTCCCGCAGCCCCGCCGTGAGCCATTCCCTCTGCCGGGAGCCGAATGATAATGATAACCAAAAGGAGGAGATGATCCGCCGCGCTCGCTCTGCCCTCTTCGTCCTCTGCCTTCGCCGCCTCGCTTTACCTCAGCTGCTGCTGCCGCCGCGGCTGCCCGTTGCCCGCCGCCTTCATGTTCTTCTCCCCGCACCCCTCCCCCCTTCCCTCAATAAATAAGAAAGCGCGTGAGCCGCCCCAGTCACCGGCGAGGAAGGCAAGCAGGCAGCAGCAGCGCCGCCACCGCCACCACAGAGCGAGTCAGTTCGTAGCTGGAGGGGGAGGAGAGTACGGAGGGCGGGAGTCACCTCATAGCAACGCAATGGCGTCCCTCCTCCTCCTGGCCTCCGGCTCTGCTGGGTTACACTGCCGCCTGCCTGCGGGAAACAAGGACAGCAAGAAGAGGGGGAACGAACCAGGGGGAGAAGTATGTACATGGTATATCATGTGTCCGGGTTAGAGCCAGCCACGAGGGCCCGGGCTTCCCCAGGGAACAAAATTAATTAGGCGCCAAAGCCTTCCGCATGAGGATTTGCCGGGCGTCAGGATATGACTAACTTAGCCGCAGTGCTTCAGTACTAAATTAATAAGGAGCCTGCCATTCCACCCCACCCCACCCCCCGAGCTAAACCTGTGAATTCCGGAGTGGTATTTCAGACATAATTTGGGAGGAAGGGACCCTTTGCTCAGTGGTCCAGGGCAGGTTTTGTATGCAAGATGGTCACCTTCAGCCTTGTGACCATAGCTGCCAGGTTTTCCCTTTTCTCGCGAGGAAGCCTATTCAGCATAATGGAATTTCCCTTTTAAAAAGGGAGAACTTGGCAGCTATGCTTGTGACAAAGACCCAAGCGGGGTAGATGGGTCCACATTGGCTCAAAGGCCTTTACCATTATTTCTGTTCTAGGGGTGGGTCCAGAGAGGGGAGACTTAGACTGGATCCTAAGACTCAGCCTGGTCACATGCCAGCCCAGCAAACCTCACTATTTTAAAGTCTTGTTTTCCCTCTGCCAGGCTTAGGTATAGAAGCAGCCCCACTGCTGAATTGGGTTTAAATCTGGTGTAACTTGACAGCAGCTTGCTTTATGCCAACTTCTTGTGCACAGGATTGCTCTCTTAGCGACACATTCTTAGATTATGATCACACATACGATATCAACATTCTCTTTTTTCCATTACGTTATGGTTTGTTCCAAATGAAAGCAAAATGCATTGGTATTTGAGCCTTATAATTTCAAAGCAATTAAACAGGACACACACACAGAGAGATCCAGTATAGAGGTGAACTACAGAATATTTGGACACCAACTGAAAATTAGTGCAGTCTTCCTTTTGTTAAGAAATATAACTTTTATTACATAAAAATGTACATTTCATTTATAATACTTTAATTACACTTTATACAAAGATTTTCTGTCATGATACTCTGAACACAATCACACAGCCAAAACTCATAACATTATATTGAGGCAGAAGCCTTTACTAAAGGCATACCATTAAATACAATAATATTCAATCTTGTCTCTTCAAGGCTGTGATCCTAAGCACACTTAGATAAATGTTGCACTGAAATCAGTGGGTTGTATCCAACACTGAGTGAGTACAGTTCCAATTGCACAGTGGGACTTTTCCTTCTTCACCTCCTTCCATACACGCCCTCAAAATCTGCTCTGGAGGGTCCTCCAACCCACTGGAGCAGACTTTAAGAGTGCACAGTGCGTGCAGGGTGGAAGAGAGGATGGGGAAGTTCAGTTGCACAAGTGAAAGTCTGAGCAACTGGAACAGCAGTGCTAAGTACAAACCAATGGGATTTACTTCCAAGTAAATGTGTTCAGGATCAGAATGCACGCCTGACATCATTAATAGTGAGAAGTATTTGACCTCAGTGGGAATTTGACATAACTGTGGAGGATTTCAGTTCAAAGTGCAAGTGGTTCTTAGAGTACGCAACGGTATTTGCAAGCAAACATGATCCATACGGCACATGCGGATTCAGGATATGTGAAAACTCTGACACGAACTGCAAGTCGCACTTGGTCCCCTCTACAGCACAGTATTTCGTCACAAAAAGGAGACCTATTTCAGGAAATGGAAACACAAAAACCAGTCACTCAACTGTTGGATTTGAGACATTTTTTAAAATTGTAATGATAGTAATCATTACAGAAGTGGTTAACTGCAGCCATTGTTTTAATCTGCAAATCTGAATACCAGAAGTTTGACATAGCAATTAACCATCCAATTGTACAAAGCCTTTGCTATGAATTTAGCCATACCAAGCATAGCTTACTCCATGAGTTATTTCTATGGCCTGAATCATATCATGCTGACCGATACATTTTGTCATAAAAGTTGACTAACAGATGACCCATCTTCATCGAGAACACTTAACAGGTGTCCACTGACCAGAAATGAATATAAAACTAAAATATGAGTGAGCAGCACTACACAACCAATATTTGTTAATCTCTAGCTACATGTATAGGATGCTGGTGGTGCTGTGGTCTAAACTACAGAGCCTGACTGGCTTGCCGATCAGAAGGTTGGCGTTTTGAATCCCTGCGACGGGGCGAGCTCCCGTTGTTTGGTCCCAGCTCCTGCCAACCTAGCAGTTTGAAAGCGCATCAAAGTGCAAGTAGATAAATAGGTACCGTTCCGGCAGGAAGGTAAACGGCATTTCCATGCACTGCTCTGGTTTGCCAGAAGCGGCTTAGTCATGCTGGCCACATGACCTGGAAGCTGCGGACAAACGCCAGCTCCCTCGGCCAGTAAAGTGAGATGAGCACCGCAACCCCAGAGTTGCCTGCAACTGGACCCAACGGTTATGGGTCCCTTTACCTTTACCTATCTACATTTATAAAATAACCAATTTTATATTTTAAGGTCCGTATGAGATTTAAAAATTTGCCTCAATTTTTCATGCAAGATATTATTAAATTATTTCTCCTGTTTCCGTTTTCTCAGCTTACATGAATATATATCTTATTCTCTTACGCTATGTCATATTATTTTTCTTTTGTAGGTCAGTAATTTTAACTTTTTCTGTTTTATTGTAACTAATATTGAATCTTATATGTTCAGCCTCATATGATTAGCTATAAATGCTTGTATCTGATATTATATTCTGATTATGTTATGCAACACTCACCAGTAGTCACCTCTATCTTTGCTACCCATGGCAGCCGTTTAGTGCTTGCACCCACAACATTTTTATCAAGATACCAGTATTGGCACCTTATTTTTTAACAAAAAAAGCACTGATTGTATACAACACTACAACGTAAAAAGAGCAGAAGGAAGTTTACCGAAGACACGCAGCAAATGCTCTCCTTGCATTTCTGTGTACAAAATGAATGGGAAATCCTTTGAATGTGTGTCCATTGGGTACTGCTCTCCTGATGGCATCTTGAAATTCTTCATTACCTGAAGAAACACCTGTGGTACGTTCAAGTTCATAGGCTGCCAAGGCTGGAGACAAGAGGTAAGAAAGCTGGTCGTCCCAAACTGTTGAAAGACCAAGGTCCTGTATGTTGAATCAAATAAAGGAGGGAATTAGGACTAGTAGGTGCATAACAATGCTTAGTTCACCTACTTAATAGAGTAAAATAGGAGTGGGGGAACCTTTTTTTTAGCTCAGTGGTCCAGAATGTTTTCTCTCCCACCACTTTCAGACCAAATTTTTTTTTTTGGGGGGGAGGGCAATGTTATTGTGGTGTCAGCTGATTTTTTTTGACCACACGTCTTCAGAAGTCCCTTTCAAAATGCTATATTGTGCAGCACTTTGAACAGGGCTTTGCAGGCACTGCCAGTCAGCTAATTTGTGGTGCCTAGAAATACACTTTTGGCTGAGCCAGGCTTTTACCTGCCCCATACCTGGCATATAATGGCAGGCCTAATGAGGCCTGCGGGCCAGAGGTTGCCCACCTCAGGTTAAAAGGTCCAAGAGTATATTTAGTTAGCAATAATAATAATTGACCACAATTATTTCAAAATTTCATTTTTTGTCAGAATGTAATTACTACAGGGTGAGTCTTTTAAAAGAGGCCCCCATGGAACATGTGTACTCTGTATCCACAGGGCCTCTTTTAAAGGACTACATATGTAAAGGTAAAGGACTACATATGTAAAGGTAAAGGACCCCTGACAGTTAAGTCCAGTTGCGAACGACTCTGGGGTTGCAGCACTCATCTCGCTTTACTGGCCAAGGGAGCTGACATTTGTCCGCAGACAGTTTTTCTGGGTCATGTGGCCAGCATGACTAAGCCGCTTCTGGCGAAACCAAAGCAGCGCACGGAAATGCCATTTACCTTCCCGCTGGAGCAGTACCTATTTATCTACTTGCACTTTGACATTCTTTCGAACAGCTAGGTGGGCAGGAGCTGGGACTGAACAACGGGAGCTCACCCCATCGTGGGGATTCGAACCGCCGACCTTCTGATCGGCAAGCCCAAGAGGCTCAGTGGTTTAGACCACAGTGCCACCCGTGTCCCCATAATTACTACATAGGAGACTTTAAACACCTATTTTGTAAACGACAAAAACACTGTTAACTTTCCTAGCAATTATGTGTGTATTTAAATGAAGGGACAAGGGTAGGGTCATATATAAAATTGTAATTTGCAGACGGTTAAAAAATACTTACTGATTACTCCAGTAGGTTCCTCCCAGCAACTTTATATTTATTCAAGTTATGGGAGAGGAGAAATTAGTGGGGAAAAGGTGTGCTTCATACCATCTTACATTTTCTCATTTCAACTAAGATTTACTACAACAGGAGGAACCCAGTGACAAAGGAATAGGAAAAGAAAAGGAAGTAGAGTCTATAGCATAAAATTGTTACCCCTCATCTTATACAAATAAGCTTCTGAGACTTGAAAAGTTATTCCTTCAAATTCTGCCTACCAGCTTTTCATATGGAGGTATTGTTTATGGGAACCACACAGTTTCTGACCTTCAGTGTCAAGTCCTAGTCCAGGAAGGACTTTACCATATGCTTTTCCAGCATGCTGAATCAGGCTTAGGCTTGTATCTACTATAAGAAAAAAAGTGTACAACTACGAGCTTGTGTGTGTGTGTGTGTGTAATATCTAGGTAATTTATCTATCTATCTATGGGGGAACAACAGAAATAAACACATAGTGTTTTTAAACAGTGTTCCTCAACCAGCAGTGCATTTTGACCTACTATAGACACACACAAAATATACTTTTTTAAAAAACCACCCCTTCTGGCATCACCCTATTCAGAAATTGTGCACAAAATTATGAAGTCCAGATACAGAATTTCAAAATACAAAAAAATGAAACAAGCTTGAAACATATTTGCTAAGTCTTAAGTATATTCTGGGACCCAGTTGGCGCTGTGGTTAAACCACCGAGCCTAGGGCTTGCTGATCAGAAGGTCGGCGGTTCGAATCCCTGTGACGGGGTGAGCTCCCGTTGCTTGGTCCCAGCTCCTGCCAACCTAGCAGTTCGAAAGCACGTCAAAAATGCAAGTAGATATATAGGAACCGCTACAGCGGGAAGGTAAACGGCATTTCCATGTGCTGCTCTGGCTTGCCAGAAGCGGCTTTGCCATGCTGGCCACATGACCTGGAAGCTGTACGCCGGCTCCTTCGGCCAATAATGCGAGATGAGCACGCAACCCCAGAGTCGGTCACGACTGGACCTAATGGTCAGGGGTCCCTTTACCTTTACGTATATTTTACATAAAGTAAATTGTTTTACTGGTAAACCAGACTGAGTAAAAGCAAATTGCTTTCAGTTTATGCACATCTACATAAATCCAGAATTTCCACAAGGTGTGAATAGTACCTACGTACTTGCTTTCTACATATGTTGGGATAAAGCCAACTGTCCATACCATGAGTATCAAATGTAAGAAAGGAACTGTGTTGACTCAAATACATTTTGAAAATAACTTTAACGTACTGAAATGCAGAAGCAACCAAACACCAATTTGCACACAAATAATGGCATGTACCTTTCTGTGTTCTACCACTAACATTCTCAGTTGTAACTCCAGTTCATTGCTTGTCACTGCAGCGTCTACTGACGAAGCACAGAGAGGAGGAAAATGAGGAAGTGCAGTTGTGGCTCCTGGAGAACATACAGATTTGATTGCTTCACCACTCATTGGTTTCCATTTGGATTCATCATGCAAGTCAAAGGCACAGATTTCTACGGCATCAGTAGGTTGGCAGTTTGCCAAAAACTTGTGGTGATTGAAGACACATCCTATTGTTCGGTAAGGATACAGTGGCTTGGGTTGTTCAACAATTGGAGGATCATCAGGTTTTATAGGATTGTGGATATATCTGAAAATTAATAGGTATTACAGTACTTAATAAGTTAACCTACAAAGTAAAGTAATTTAAAGCCAGAACTAGGACGTTCCCAAAGTATTTCTCAGACTACGTAGACATTTGGCTGGTGCACAGAAAATACTGTCCAAAACCAAAATTTGAATCCACGTTTCTCATTTCTTAATGCAACACTTCATCAGAGTAGAGGCTACATACTTTGCCCTCACTCTTGTAGCTGCTTCTCTCAGTCCTTAGGTCGCTATACCTTTTTATGCCAAACCAGGTATTTTACATTGTACAACTACCCTTACATATAATGATTGGGCATTGTATTAAAAATATTGATTGCAGGCAAGAGTTGAAAGAAAATACACAAGTTTTGTATGTATTGTCCACTTCTTATTGTGGCATTTCTCCCTACTGGGCTATCTGTCAAGTCTTCCCTCTGCATGAAATACTCCCTAGCCATATCCTACAGAAGAAATAGGTTAAGTGTTGTCAGCCTGGCCATTGTGACATTGCTGCTCATGATTAGTGCCATCATTATGTAATTCCTAGGAGAACTGACTGAGAGAAGCACTTCAATTAGTTTTTTCGAAGTCACAGCCCAGCTGACTCCAAGTGTGCCATGTTCTTTTAGTCTACTTGTAGTGTTATTCATATGTTCCTGAGTAGCTACAGATTGAGCACAGGATATTGTCCAGCATGCCCAGTATTTGCCATTTTAGTGGAGCCATGCATTCAGGATGCCAGACATGTTCCTGCAATAAAACAAGCAAATAAAGAAGCCCCCCAAAAGAAGCAAAAACACATTAAAGCACATTAGCCTTAACTGGGAGTTGGTTAATAAAAATTCAGTAGCAAATGACACGTACAGGATGTTCAGATGCAACACTAAACTGTGAATTGGTAATATGTCTGAAGATTCCTTGAATTTGCTTTAAATTTTATAGCATAATCGATTTACTTACCTATGTCCTGTTAAACTCTCCCAGAAAGTGATTATTCCATCAATCCCGTAAGTCATTACCCAAGTGTGAGGAGCTCCTTTGGCCTTTGTTCCTACACAGACAAAAGCTTCTAGTCCAAATCCCAGTAGAAGACTGCACAAAAGGTTAGCATGATCCTCACAATCTCCCTGAAAGGGGGGGGGGTGTATATTAAAATGTATAACAAGAATTCATACCAAAAAAAGCAAGGTGTCTTAAATTAACATCTAATGAAAATTTAGCAGATAATGGCAAGAATTATAGATTTACAGATTAAAAATAAAAGCAAAGAGGAAGAGTGAATTGCTTTGTTCAGATTACTGACAAAAAGTTGCCATCATGTTAACATAGATGTTATTGAAATAAAGAGATGACTCCAATGCTAGTCCTACTCAGATGAGGCCTGATTAAATTAATGAACATTACTTAGGTCCATTAATTTCAATGTATCCACACTGAGTAAAATTTAATTCAATACAACCCACAGTTAGTATATACAAGATTAAGAGTAAAGACAATCATTAACCTAGAATCAAGTATTTAACAGCCTTATACAGAAACTGTACACTAGAACTTATTCCTGGTCTTACTAGCACTACTAGAGATTTAAGAGTATTTAACTACTAGCACTACTTATTCCTGGTCTTACTAGCTGTCACAGTGGCCTGGGTGGGCTACTTCAGAGTAACGACTCCACATAGCTCTGCATTTTATCCTTTTATTGGTGCTGTGTATTTACAGTGCTGAAAGCAGTGTTATTTACAGATAGTGGTACATGTTGTCAGTCTTTCACAGTACCTCCGAATGGCGATTCGCGCGTTTCCCCCCAGCAAAGTAATCTAGGCATGCTGAATCTCCGCCCCCTGCGCTTTTTACGCAATTCCGGAGTAGCTGGGATCGGCCTCCTTCCCACCATCTCCCTGCTTCCCTGTTCCTTTCCCCAGGTGCCTGTGCTCTGCTAAGGTACTCGAGCTCCTGTTTCCATTTCCTGAATCGCCACTCGAAGTCTCCCCCTCCCCACTGGGGGAGGAGCTGGTATTCAGGATGGGAGGGGGCTCCCGGTATCTCTTATCCCTCACACTAGCACTACTAGAGATTTAGAGTATTTAACAGCCTTATACAGAAACTGTACACTACCGGTAGAACTTATTCCTGGTCTTACTAGCACTACTAGAGAAAGCCATACGCCAAATTCTACTTGAGCAACATTCTGGAAAGTATAATTAGCTGCTATAGTTTAAAAATACTGTAGCAGCCAGCATGATGGGACAGAGACGCCAAGTTGCCTTCCTAACATGGATGTCACTGCAGCTTAATAGGATGAGGAAGAGCAATGGCAAGGTTAGGGTTACTAGGACACATCAACAGGCGTGACAGATTGGCTCCACCAGTGGATGTGCAGAGCCACAACCTCATCACTACCTTGCCCTGCCCTGCCCCCACCCAGGAGTGCAGCTCCACCCCCATCATGCTGGCTGCCAAGGGTGGTAAGCTTCCTTCTCTGATCATGCCCACAGCCATTTCTCCCTTACATGGCATGGAAAAGCTTTCATAGGAGGATGTGTATTGGGACACCCACAAGTGTTGTCAATGAAACTGTGTACTTTCTAGCTGGTGATACTAGAGTGGTGTAGCCTCCACTGTAGTCCAGGCATTATATGTGCAACACTTTCTGCATATTTACGTTTCTTAATCTTCCAAATGCTGCTGGAACACATCTACCATGTGGATTTTTAAATATTAAGTGGTTTATAAATGCTTTTAAATAAGTAAGTTCATACTAAGTTCATCTAGCCAAGTTTATGAAATAAAATATGGAAAATTGTCTGCATCAGAAGTACTAAACAGTATTGCAATGCATGTGCATATGGGTGTGTTTACTGGCCATTTCACTCTCCCCGCTTCAGAACATTAGGAAACGCAGCATGCAATATGGGTGCTGAAGCTAAGATGGGACAAAAGTTTGCATCAATACCAAAGTGCAAGATTTCTGGATAGATTCAAAGAATCAGAGAACTATAAAGCTGGAAGAAGCCACGACTTAAAACAGATTTACACCATGAATTGATACTACAAAATAAAAATTTGAATTACAGTATCTTAAGGAGTGCCAGGTACCTTATTTCTACATAGAAAAGCCAGAAGAGTACACCACTGTTCTTGTTTACTATTTCCTCCACCAATGATAGGGGCTCTTTCATAACCAAGCACACTGACAAATCTTGCCGCTTGCCTGGGTGTGTCTAGAAGTCGGCCTGCTCGAAGAGGCTTGACATATGAACAGACTGGCCTGTTTATCCCATTTTCATCCTGCATGTAAAAATATACAAAAGGCTATCAAATGAAGTTTAACAAAAAGAAAATAATGGAAACAATTATCTTCCATATCAAAAATGGGATTCTCTACCACAACTGCTCTAGAACTTCCTTGCCCATTTGTGCCTCCAACGAAAGCAAGAACACTTAGGATTTTTAGGGTGGTTTGGAAGATATCAGGTTTTACGGTTATAGTTACACAATGCCCTGCTTTACTCCATTTCAAGGTTACTTCTATAAAAGAGCTACAAATGTTTCATTCTTATTAGAGTCCAAGGGTGATGAGAAGGCAAAGATTGTCATCTTACTTTCAAAATCCATCAACAACCTGCACTGAGAGCTAAGCAGGAAG
The DNA here is from genome assembly GCF_963506605.1 of Zootoca vivipara. Lineage (NCBI taxonomy): Eukaryota > Metazoa > Chordata > Lepidosauria > Squamata > Lacertidae > Zootoca > Zootoca vivipara. The sequence goes on from NC_083283.1 coordinate 49,541,694, forward strand.
GAACTGAGAGGGGGGGTGTCTTGCCACTTGGAGATAAACTTATTTAATTGCATAGGCCTGTCTAGTGGAATGAGTGGAAGGGACAACCAGTTCAAGGATCTCCTCCTCTACTGCAGTAAAACAAGTGTTTTGAATCAGTAAAACATAAGGCAGCCAAGACTTGTGGGGTAGAATAGTTTTCACTCTGTCAAGTTAACTGTTAAATATTCCAGTTCTCAACAATGAATACAATACAGGGTTGTACTGGAAAAACCAGTAAATTTGGGCCTGTAGCAAGAATCAGGGGGGGGGAGGGGAGTTGACAGACCTGTGCAAAAATTTTCACCAGTCTTGTGTTGTGTGAAGTCCTAATCTGCAGATATTCTCTCCACCACTGCTTGGCATAAACAAGAAACAGGCGTTCTTTTTCTGCTGTTTTCTGGCGTTCTAAAGAAAACTGCAATTGAGGAACAAACACTATGTGATATATGTATGCACATACATTTTTAGCCCTAATTTCCAGAACATGTACAAAAGTGCCTTGGATTCTGATTGTTGCTTTTCAGAAGAACATATATAGACTGTTTGTGCCTATTCCAATGCTGTCAATGGCTTTGAATAAAATGTCAATAAAGTAAATAGAAATATGTTTGGACATTTTTTCTCCTAGCAGAGTATTCCAAAACTTTCTTTGAAGCAATAATATGCAGGAGTCATAGAATCATAGAATTCACCCTGGACATTATTATAAAAAGAATGTACATTGATTTCAAGCACTTAGGACAAGGAACTACCGTGTTTCCCCCTTTTTAAGACACCGTCTTATTCTTTTTTTTACTCAAAAAAACACACGGTGTCTTATTTTCAGGGGATGTCTTGTACCTTAAGGCCTCCTCGGAGGGGCCAGGCAGCTGGCTGGGGTGCTGCTGGGCGCTCTGTGCGGCGCTGCAGCAGCAGCTGGGTCCAGGCACCAAGGCAGCAGGCCGCTGGCTCAGTGCTTCGTCCGGCGCTGCGGAGCGCTCCTCTCTGCAGCTGCCGGTTCCGGTGGCAGGGCGGCAGGCAAAAAAACCCAAACCAAAGAGGCCAGGCCGCTGCACTCCGCCCAGCGCTGCAGGGCGCTCCGAGCGCTTGGTGCTGCGGAGCGCTCCTCTTTGCAGCTGCCGGTTCCGGTGGCGGGGCGGCAGGCAAAAAAGAAAAAAAAGAGGCCAGGCCGCTGTGCTCCGCCTGGCGCTGCGGAGCGCTCCGCTCTGCAGCCGCCGGTTCCAGTGGCGGGGCGGCAGGCCGCCTCGGGCAGGCAAAAAAAGAGAGGCCAGGCTGCTGGCTCGGGCGCGCGGAGCACCCCGAGCCTCTGAGAGCCAGCAGGACGAGGAGGAGGCTTGCCGGGTCGTCGCCCAGCAGCGCGCGCGGAGCGCCCGAGCCTCTGAGAGCCAGCAGGACGAGGAGGAGGCTTGCCGGGTCGTCGCCCAGCAGCGCGCACGGAGCGCCCCGAGCCTCTGAGAGCCAGCAGGACGAGGAGGAGGCTTGCCGGGTCGTCGCCCAGCAGCGCGCGCGGAGCGCCCCGAGCCTCTGGGATTGTTGTTGCTGCTGCTGGCTGCCGGAGGCTCGGGGCGCTCCGCGCGCGCTGCTGGGCAACGACCCGGCAAGCCTCCTCCTCGTCCTGCTGGCTCTCAGAGGCTCGGGGCGCTCCGCGCGCGCTGCTGGGCGACGACCCGGCAAGCCTCCTCCTCGTCCTGCTGGCTCTCAGAGGCTCGGGGCGCTCCGCGCGCGCTGCTGGGCGACGACCCGGCAAGCCTCCTCCTCGTCCTGCTGGCTCTCAGAGGCTCGGGGCACTCCGCGCGCGCTGCTGGGCAACGACCCGGCAAGCCTCCTCCTCGTCCTGCTGGCTCTCAGAGGCTCGGGGTGCTCCGCGCGCCCGAGCCAGCAGCCTGGCCTCTCTTTTTTTGCCTGCCCGAGGCGGCCTGCCGCCCCACCACTGGAACCGGCGGCTTGCTCGCAGAGGCTCGGGGTGCTCCGCGCGCACTGCTGGATGCCGACCTGGCAAGCCACCTCCTGCTCTTGCCTGCTCCCAGAGGCTCGGGGCACTGCTTTTCTATACTCTTGCCGCGGCCAGCGTGCTGGGTCCCGCTGGCTGGCTGGGGCACTCAGCGGTCTCGCTCCTCGGAGGTATGGCTTATTTTCAGGGTATGGCTTTTATTTCCTAAACGCTTAAAATCCTGCTATGGCTTATATAGTGACTACGTCTTAAAATAGGGGAAACACGGTATGATTTGTTTTCTATGTACATAGTTGATACACATCAAAAGATGATTTATCAAGTTCCACATTACTCAAATATAGTTTCCACTAGATACACTAGGATTAATCTGTTTAATCCAGAATACTATGGGCTCCTTCATACAGAGGAAGGGCTTCCCACACCAGTATCCATATATTAGCTGTGGATTTTTGCAGAGCACACATATCTATGCATATAAGTTTACATTTGCAGAGGAAAAGCCTAACATGTGGATGTTGCAGATGAGGCAAGCCACACCACCTTGGGAGTGGGACCAGCAGCACAACCCAATTCTCTAGTAATCACGTGAGGACTTCTTTACCTGCAGGACTAGTGTGCTACAAAGATCATAAGCAGATAAAGTAAAACTGAAGAAATAATTCTAGGGACCATCAGTAAACCATGCTACTAAGGAGAAGGGGGAAATTTACTGCCCAGTCTGATCTACATGCATATGCAGAAAAAGACAGAAAAGACGTTGTTTGGGCAAACTACAGTAATAAATTCACAGTGTCTGGTATAACTAGTAGATATACCTAAAACAGCTGATGGACAGTGCCCTCTTGTGTCAGTATTGATGGTCAGAACAAACAAAAAATGGGAGGAAATATGAGCAAAAAAATCTCTTTTAAGAATATGTAAGCTTGCTTTGCTAATTCTCCAAGCCCAAGCCAAACAGGTCCATAACCACAGGATTGCCTTCTTATTCTGAGTTTAATATTAATTGTAATATGACATGTCTGTTGAAAAGGAATGGACTAAATCTGACAGCATGATTTAGAACAATGAAGGCATATGAAAGTTGTCAGATGGCTGGAGACTGTCAACTCTCTTGTTAAAATGTTTAATCTGTAAATGAGTAGGATACTGGAGGGTTTTTTTTTTTAGTAATGAGTGTTATAGTTTTATTATGATAGCAAAAGTTATTGAATGTTGTAATAGATTATGCTGTTAGTTTGCTTTAATGTGATTTTAAATTGTGTTTTACTCTTTATTGTATTGCAGAAGTAATAAAGATTTGAGTTTGTAACATGACATCAGTCTTGATTAATCAGGAGAGGGACATCTACAGAACATTTGTGACTTACTGCGATGAAACACATATTCAAAGTTCCTTTGTTTAGAATAACATTAAATCAATCTGAATTGCATTAAAATAATAATGCTTAAAAGAGTGCTTATATAACTTCAGACTTACCTGAGTAGTAACTATTTCCTGAGAAAGTGTCTTATTTAGCTTTGGATACATTTCAAGTCTGATATTAAGGACTCCAACAGAAACTTTTGATTCTGTACCTTTGGACCAAAATACATGGCTTGATAAGAAAACAAATAAATATGTTTTTTTCTAATGAACAACAACTCTACAGTGTACATTAAAAAGTCATCAAATAACACTGACAATTAAAGTGGTATATATTTGTTCTAAAGTAGTAATGGGGGGAATCAATAGGACTGCAATCCTAAATTCCCTTACCTGGGAGTAAGCCCCTTTGAATTCAATGGGACTTACTTCTGAGTATACATGGCTAGACTTGCAGCCTATTTTTTCAACAGTTTGAACAACTTCAAATTAAATTGAACAGAATATATGGTTGAATTTTAACAGCTTATAAAGTAACTTCCTTAAAACAACAACTATATTCCTGATTTTTGTGTGGCATTTCATTATATTTGGTGCCGTTGAGGTTTTTGCAATTCCTGGTATTACTTGCTTTGTTGCTATTAATAATATTCATAAAATATTATATAACTAATTTTTAAGTAACCAAGGAGCATATAGCATATCAGGTTCTGACATCTCTAACATGTATCTTGCTGGAGGGTGTAAATTCTTTTTTAACAGGTGGAGTCAGATACCATCTGTACTGCATTTTGCAATGGGTTTTTTCAATTGTTATTAACATCACATTTTAAATATGCTTATATATCCAATTCTATTTATCACTATAAATTATATCACCTACATCCCATTGCCACTTAATCTAGCAGAAGGCTTTTGCTCCCTGTGGAGTGAAATGCTATACCAAATGGCTAAGGTTCCTTTACCATACTGGGTAAGTATCACATTTTCTCTCTTTGTTAACAAAAACAAATATATATTTTAATATAGCAGGTATTCGGATAGCAAAAAAAAAGTGTTTATGAGATTTAAGCTCATTGGGTGATATGTCATTAAATTATACTACACAACACAAGTACTTATGGTAATCTACTTTTGTCAACTAAATTAAACCCTTACTGCTCCTGTCTCATTTTGAGTAGTCTGCTACTGTCAGACAATATTGTTTTCCACTGTTGAAGTAGTTCTAAAACTTACCTACACCCAGAAGTTCAACAGCAACATTTGTAATCCTGTTCTCTGCACAAAGGACAGACCGCCACTCTAAGAAATAGGATGCTACTAATGTGGTCTCACCAGATGTGTCTGTTTTGATCAAGACAATATGGACTGGATCACAAATTGATAGCATAGTGGTTGCATCTGCCATTTTACTTGCTTCACCTGTCAGCAGCACAGCAAAATGAAGTTAAGAACAAATTTCTGTTAAAAGCATTTCCCAGCCATACAGGCAACCCCTGGTTTGCGGCAATTGCATTCTGGGGCATCACAGAACGCAATTAACCTGTGTAAAAATACATAGAATGAGGGTGAGGAACTTGTGCCAGATGATGCTGGAATCTAAATACACCCCATGTCATTGGTCATGCTGGCAGGGGCTGCTGAGAGTTTGAGCAGATGATCATCTGGAGGGCCAGAGGTTCCCCACTATAGAATAGCATGGGTTTTGATTACTGGTCATTACTTAGAAAGCTATTACCAAGGCACTTGAAGTGAAACAGAAATATCAACTCACTCAAGCTTGCCAACTTTCTCATTAGAGCAGATAATTGAGTACAAGATCTAATAGAATTTTAAAACATTTTCAAATATATATAAATTATCAAGATATGAAAGAGAACTAGAAGAAGCCAAGGAATAACAGCAGTGGTGAAGATGTATTTATGACAGGTATGAGACAGGCAAAGATGTAGCTCCAAAGGGAAGATCAGGATCCTTAAAAGTGAACTCTGTTTCTTTAATCCTTTCTTTCAAAACAAGTGAGAAAAGGAACATAAAGGCAAATGTTTGGAATTGTGGGGCCTCTTAATGAAATTCTGCATGTTAAAAAAAAAGAATGCAGGCTATATTACTGCTTATGGGACAACTACTCTTGGACTATTTCTGAAGCGCAACCCAACACATTATTCATTTTTAGACTGCAGGCTTCCTTACCTAAGCTTTCCTTGTATACTTCAAGTAGAAAACCATCACTGAAATCTGGTTCACAGGCACACGGGACAGGTTTAGAGCGGAAACGTTGGTTTCGGAAATGCAAGCAAAGTGTCAAAGTAGAACAAATTTGACCAGGTAAAGGTTCTGGTTCCTGCAGATGTTCCAGAAAAGCTTTTCCACCCAAAACCTGAAGATAAAGATACCTTCGTGTTGGGTCAATATTTGCTGCAAAGTGTAACAAAAAATATAAAAGAGTTGCAAGCAGTTCATAAAAAAATGTATTTAACATAAATAGGAAACACTACAAAGTAGGCTTAATAAACTAGTTGGCCAAGACATAGAGTTACAACAACAATCATGGCCAACAACCACAATCCATTCATCCACAGAGTGCCCCAAGTATATCTTGTAATTCCCCTACCAAGAAGGTTATCTAGGGTTAGTCCAAAATAAACTGCCTGGTCACTTATCTGATAATTATTCTCCAAAATTCCTTCCTGACTTATGACCATATTGTTCTCATACATCTACATTATATCTAATTTGCTACATTAAACTAGTCTTAGCAGATACTTGGTAACGTGTACAGTATATGATTTTAGATTGCATACCAACCTGATCATAATTAAATTGAATACAACTCAGGCTTTATAACTACCGTAATATGTCTCCCCATGAACTGAGCAGGATTCTGCTTGCACAATGTGACTTCACTTTTTTTTCTTTCCTTCCTCCTTTCAGCCCACCCATTCCAAAAATCTGCTATGAAAGTTATGGAAACCCTCTGAAGCAGGGGTGGGGGTTGGGAGCTGCTTGGGGCAGAAGAGGAAGCTGAAGCTCCACTGCATGAGTGGAAGTCCACTTGAACAACATTTGATTCCACCCCAAAATCCTTACAATACTAGCTTTAAAATATACATTTAAAATACCAGATCAGTACATAAAATACTCAAGGTAATATAGCACATACTTTTCTTCAGCACTGCTGCCTGTCGGTCAACAAAATGAGTAGCGGGTTTTGGAGTTGAAGTAATTTCTTTGTCATTTATATCCTAAGAGTACATAAAGATATCATTAAGGACACCTTCAAGTCAGTCTCTTACAATCCTTCCAACATAATTAAAAATCCCAGAAATACATTATGCTCTACCAAAATATTCATCCAAGGGACACTTCACATGACACAAACCCAGAGATATTAGGGGACACACCACAGGGAGCTACATACATTTAGGAGCTCTGGGTAATGCTCACTTGCATCAAAATACAGGTTTGTAAATATCAAAATACAGGTTTGTTTTTTTAGCTAGAACAATGCAGGAGCTCATTAAAAACAATGAAGTGACTCATGGGGTTTCTGTAGTTCAATGCATCCAGTACTTCCAAGCCATGCAAAGAAAAATATATTAAACTTACTCATAAATGACTACAATCACACAACCTCCTTTTAAATTCTACATCACACTGAAACCAATCAAAAGTGATTTTGTATAAAGACAGCTGTATTTAACTATGCCACGTACTTCTTGTATCACACCAGGAGTTTTTCTTCAAATTATACTCACTGTTACAAAATGTAGTTCTTTCATAACATCATCAATGATTCCTCGTCGTGTGAGGGCTTTTATTAGATCTTCTTGGGATAGCTGCTGATGTTGAGGTGGCAGCTCTTCACGTATGGTCTCAGCAAGCACTTCTCGAATCCTGCTGTGAACATCCATCTAAACAGAAACATTTATGTTAACATGTGATATAGGCTCAGAATGAAATTCAATACCTTTATATAATTTTAAAAGGTAATTCCAAAAAAAGCGAACAGTTTTTAATGCTCTCATAGCACTCAGATGAATGTTCTCTTAGTTATATGTGCACATTTTGGACATGTTCTGGCTTTGTTCCAGTCATCAGAAAGCAACCTAGGAAACCTGTTTGGTATTAATTGCATCATTAATAGACGTCTTAGAAATCAAGCCAGTTCTTTCATATGCTTACTGAATAAATGAAGGTCATTTCATCATACAGTATATATAAAAAAAATCACAACTGCTTTTTAAGGTTGCAGCCCCAACTCAATCTTCAGGTTGCAATATCAACACTTACCTGGAAGGAAGCCCTATTAAAATCAGTGGGATATAGACAGATAGATACAGGCTTCCTCTGCTACAAGCCTCAGATAACATATGGGAAAACCGCTTTGGGGGATATTTAAAGATAGGTTCCTCCTTCTTTCCCAGCAGTGCTTTCAAAGCGGAGAGCCCTTACCTTAGTTAACTGCTGGTGAATAATCTGTTTGAGCTCCGAGGCTTTCTCCGGAGACAGAGCCATAGCTGAGCAGCTGCTACAATTTCTTGGGGAGGCAAACAAAAACGAGGCGGGCGTTATTTTTAAGCGGATCTCCCGAAAAGGAACGAGCGACTTTGACACCAGGGAGACGGGCACCCTCCCGCGCACTCACCCGCCTGTGTCCAGACCAGCTTTTGCAGAGTCTCCATTGGCTGAGACTTCAGCCAACCAGAAACGGAAGCCTCACCCGCAGCCGGGAACCGGGGCCTTCTAACTCAACCGCCTTTCGAAACAGCCCGCCTCAGAGGCTGCCCTCGGCAATCGCCTGCTGGCTAAACGGCGCCTTTACCCCCTGCTCCCTCCTAAACCCCACCACTGCAAACACAGCTCGGCTTTTCTCGAGGTTGCTATCCCGGCGCAGTGGCTGGATTTGGATAAGGCCGCGGTGTGGGAAGGGGAGATTGTGACAGGCACTAGGTTAAACAGCACACAGGAGAAAAGCAGATATCACACGCCCCCCCCCCCCCGCCTACATGTTTGCTTCTGTCTTCCAGTCTCGCACGTTGACAAGATGTTCGTTTCCTGCGATGGATCCGCGTGTTCGGACTTCAAAGGCTTCATGCTCCTTATGGTAACGGAGATCCCTTCTCTGGGGTTGCCAGTCAGTCGCGAAGCGGGGAGTCAGTGGGAGAGTTTCCTCCTCCTCCTTCACAACCTCAGTGTGCTGGAGGGAGAGCGGGCATTAAAAAGGGGTGCGGGGGGGGGGGATTGGTGCACCCGCCAGACAAGAATCGCTGGGCCACTGGCCCTTTGATGTAGGTTGCACTAAATATAAAAGGGACGATGAGGACCTAGAAGGAACAGAGTGGATCTCCTGAAGGGAGGAGCCCCCCCCCCCAAAAAAGCCTCTCACGTGAAGCATGTTAGCCTGAGAATGGTAATCCTTACAACTGCAAAACCGACTGTACAAAACTAAATTCCTGTTATTGTTAAATTAATAAATTTTCTAATCACTGTACAGAGATTCTCTGTATCTGTCCTTTTGCTGCATTTCATGTCCCTCCGATCTCACTTTTCACAACGCCCTTCTCCCAAATCCTAGGATGATGCTTTGTGCCTCTAATTGTCAATGTGGACATCTTGATAGTTAAAGCTGATCGCTCTAAAAAACAAATTAGAAACAGTAAGCTGTTATGGATTATGTAGCTCATATGTGTCCATCATTATTTCATTTCATCTGCATTTTTTTCCATTTCAGCCAGCTGTATCGGTGGGAAATGTTGGCCAGCTAGCTGTAGATTTAGTCATTTCCACAGTTGGCATGTCCAAAGTTGGTTACTTTTATACTGATTGTCTTGTCCCGATGGTTGGAAATAATCCATACGCAACGACAGAAGAGAATGCAACAGAACTTTGTACAAATGCTGAAGGTATGTGCTATAAACACAAATCTTGTCAAGACACCCTAGAAAGAGACCGCAATTCCTTCAGTCCTTGGGGTCAGTTCAGGCATTTGAAAATCTGTGCAGAGCAACCACAGGGAGAGAGGGAGAGAACTTCTGACTTGGACTTTGCTGGTGGTATTCAAACTAAAAACAGTAGGAATACATCAGTAAGAGCTGATTGGCCAATCTCAGATTTGAAAGGCCTGTTTGAATAATACCATTTTTTAGAAAGCTCCTAAAATGAGCAGGGATGGCTCCTGTCTAACCTTTGTTGGCAAGGAATTCCACAGGGCAAGGCCTGCCACACTAAAGACTTGGTCCCTGGGAAAGGCCCGATGAACCTCAGGGGCATGTAGGACCATCAAATGTGCCCCATCAAAAGACTTAATAGCTTGTAGTTGCTGCCTTCTAGCAGCAAGTCACATGAGATGAGCACTGAAGTTTTTGTTCATAATACACTTTCAAATTGCCACCAGGAAGCAGCACACACAACTAGGGATGTACTTATGTGGCTGCTCAAACTATTCCATGTGAAGACAGTTTCAAACATCTTACTTTGATTTTAGAGTGTGAGCATTGAAGTTCTCCCATGTGGGGAGCTTGTTGTAGTTATCACTCTAGCATCTAAATTGATAGTCAGCCCAGCTGACAAGTGGGTTATGTATAAATAACTGTTAATTGTTCTTATGTTTATGTGTTTTCAGGCTCTTGCAAATGTACTTAATTGAGACAGTTACTTGTTTGCTGAGACATGTGCGTGTCCCCACCCCCCAAAATATAATCTTCTAAAGAATTGCTACAAGATCCCTGATATGAATGATTCTAAAGGTTCAATATCATAAATGAAATTGGGACGGGTTCAGAAATCTTGATAGCTATGTGGAAGCATATAAAGTAATACTGCCTTCTGTTCTAATGGGTATTGCTTGTAAGTTCTGAAACAGGTTCATTTCATTGGGCCTTACTTAACTAAATTGTTGCATTTGCGGAAGCCAGCAATAAAAATTATGCCACCACAAAGGGACATTTACCCCTCTCCTCCTCCAGATCTGTTCCAGAGGGTTGAGAGAACCCTCAAACCAGCACAGAGGAGGAGGAGGAGAGGGGAACTAAATGTAATTTAATGTGGGTCTTGATAGATTGTTTATGCTACTTCTTCCTGTAGTGTATGCAGCGCCTTCTAAACAGTTGGCTGTTCTACAGATCAGATCACTATTCATAAAGGTATGTGTGTCCATTGCAAGTAGTCACGTTATTAGACTTCAAAAGTGAAAACAAATAATGAAAAATCTCAGAGTTCTGACGGTGAGTAATTAAAATTGGCCTATGAGATGTATAATTAACTGTGGGTTAGATGTGGAGTGAAACTTGGGTAAAGTAATGCAGTTGTCCTGGCTCCTGTCCGCTGGAGTTCACTGAGAGAATCCCAAGCCACTCCAGACTCTATGAGGGAATTGGGCATCCAATTGCAGGATGTAGAAACAGAAAGAATTTTTCCTGCTTGTGGAAGGCACCTTCTAATTAAAATCCATTTCTAGAAAGGTGCCAAATACATTTAAACAACAGAGGATGAATTTTTAAAAAAAATCAGCTAGAATCTGACAGAGGTTTAAGATGTAAGTTAATAAATAATCAGTCATCAATTGCTGAATTCAATAGGGTAATTATTCACTGGAAATGGCAAAATAGGTGGTAAATTGGCATCGTTTCAGTATATGGCTTTCCAATAAATCATTTGAGCTGTTATATGTTGTTGCGGCTCTAAAATACAACTTGCCAGTCAAGATAGTCTTACTTTTTAAAGGTTACAAGAAACAAACAGCTAAGAAAACATACCATTGGATAATTAACAATTCAAAAACCTTCGAAGTCCTGAAGACTTAACATGAAAATTTGAAACAACTTTCTAACTTCTTCTCTCCCCCACCCCCCGCCCTTGATGTAAAGAATAAATATAGGTCCTTTTGTCAGACACTACTATCCTGGGTGAAAAGTTGCAGTTTTGCCAAAATTGTTCTTCTGTCCAGCAGCCATGCTTACCAGCGTAATGACCAACAGCTTCATGGGTATGTCTGTGCCAACTGTTAGAAATGTGTTTTTTTTAGGGTGGAATCCATTGACGTATGAGTGAAATTCGATTCACGTAGCTGAAATTTACCTTCCCCTGCTTCCCGCAGCACTGCCCCATCCGCCCTCAGAATCTGCTCTGAAGGGTTGCAGGTTCACTTGGAACAGCTTTGGGTGTGGGGGCTGCATGAATGCTTATGTGTCTTGGTGCCCAGACAGCTTGGAATACAACCTAATGTTTTAATTTAATTTTGTGCTTGGATCTACAATCACCTTAGCTTCCCAGAGCACCTTTCAGTACCCTGGAAGAAGCCATAAGTGCAGTGTGTCATAAATACATGTTCAGTCTTTCTAGCAGTAGCTGTGTGAAGCCCTTGAGATAGGTCAGTCTCAGGCCTGAGTGTTTTTCAGAGATGACAGTTGGTAGTCAGTGCACTTATTCCATTAACACAAGGGCTTTTGGCTGCTCAACAGGGCTGCCCCTCCTTCTTTTCCTGCACCCCTGGCTCTCCGGAGGTGATCTGAGGAGGTTGCAGGATATGCATTGGGATGTGGGGGGGGGGATTTCTGTTGTGAAGATCCTTGTGCTAATGGAACAGATGTGTTGGATACGGCCCAATTTTTGTTTATTTAGAAATTTTCTCATCTGCTTGACATAAAAAGCATCTTAGAAAATAATTAAATAACTCACAAAACCATAAAAGGTAAAATGCTACAGCAGAGAAACAGAGGCAATGTGAGAATATCTCTATTTGGGCTGGTGCTGGATCAAAGGTGTGTTTTAATGTTATATTTTAATATGTCCTCTTTATACTAGCAATCATTAGGTAATTGAGAATAGGACAGGTTATAAATACTGTTTAGACCAGCTCCAGCCTTAGCACACTCCAGTTATCCATGCCCTAAACTTCCTTTTTCTTATTTTCGGTCTTTGATCTGAAGTTACCTAGAACATTTTTGTCATCCACAAAGTCCCGTCGTTCTAGTAGGCTGGAGTAATTTTTCCCTTTTTCGTGTGCATATTGATAGCAAGTTAGCATATGCAAAATTGTCTTTCATGACAAAGGCGTAATTCAGCATGCATTACAAATCGAATAAACCTGCTTTTTCAAAGTTCCCAACTGTAATTTGTGCCAGCTTATGCGTATATCTCATGGTTTATTGGCAGTACCTCATTGCGATATTTGCTTTCGTCTGCTGTTGAGAAAGCAGTTGGAGAACAAATGCAGAGGCTGAACAGGAGAGAATTGGAACAAACAGCTGCTTTCCCTGGAGTAACAGATGAGAAAGTGTTCCACATTCCAGGAGGTGGTATCACAAAACTCTTGTTCACTGAAAGGTTGGTGAGGCAGTAAAAAAATATTAACATTATAAAGTGCCAGTGAAAGGCACTTTGCACTGGAAGAGGACACAAATGAGTACAGTACCTTATCAAGTAGCACCAAAGTTAAAATTAGCACCTCAAATTACTCTGAAGTTGGAGTACAACATGTTATCAACGGAAATTTTAGCAGAAAAAATAGGATGAAATTCTAATCAAAAGATAATTTAAGAAACCAATCACCATTAAGTCACCACTACAAGTTAGAGTGATTTTATCTAAATACTTTTTCCTACCTTTTTGTGCAGCTAGTGCATAGATGGCCGCTCTGTTATACAAAGCTTTTATTTTTACTTAGAAGAAACTGAACCATTTATGCTGGGCTGTGCCCGCTTGCTTGTGTGAAAAAGGTTTCAGAAAGCAATCTCTGGGATCTTCCACCTGAGATTGACCACAAATACAAAGTCTATCTGCATATAGGACCTTGCAGTAACAGCCATCCAAGACTGTAGTGGGAATCACTTGGAAATACAGTTCAATAAAGGCATTTCTGAAGGAAACTGGTGAGAGCTTGGCCAGGTAACTAGCTCTAAAATTCTCTGTTCTCAAGAGTGGATACCAAGGGGGAAAATTGGTGTTTCTATTCAGTTGTGTCTAATTAATCCCTTCTGGATTCTGTCAAGAAGAGCCAATCCCTTAGTTCACACTTATTCAAGGTCAAAGCAGAGCTCTGTTGTTAATATACCTGTCCTACTGTTCTCCACTTTCTCCACTCCATTACTCTTGGTCCTTTTAAGCTCTTAAAATTTCAGGGAATATCTTGCTGGTTCTCAGACAGTCATTGTGCTGTAGCAAACGGCATGGAATTCTTGCTTGATTAAGCTTGGTTTTTATGTCACCTCAGCTTGCTTTAAGAAAGAAAAATGCTGGATTCGCTGGATTGTTTTACTTGTTTAAAGGGACCCCGACAGTTAAGTCCAGTCGCGAACGACTTTGGGGTTGCAGTGCTCATCTCGCTTTACTGGCCGAGGGAGCTGACGTTTTGTCCGCAGTTTTTCCGGGTCATGTGGCCAGGATAACTAAGCCGCTTCTGGCGAACCAGAGCAGCACACGGAAACACTGTTTACTTTCCTGCCAGAGCGGTACCTATTTATCTACTTGCACTTTGACATGCTTTCGAACAGCTAGGTTGGCAGGAGCTGGGACCGTGCAACAGGAGCTCACCCCGTCGTGGGGATTCGAACCACCAACCTTCCAATCGGCAAGCCCTAGGCTCTGTGGTTAGACCACAGCACCACCTGTGTACTTGTTTGTTTATGTATGGTATTCTATGGCTTATAGGAGGGAGAGTGAACCTGTGGCCCTCCAGATGTTCCAAGACTACAACTCCCAGCAGGCTTGCAAATGGCTAGAGACAGCAGAAGTTGTAGTTCAACATCTGGAGGTCCACATTAATCCATTCCAGGCTTACAGTCCAAACATGAGCAAGAGTACCAGCAGAGAATTTTTCTGTCCAGTTATTTAATTGGTTTTGCTTTTATTTCAGTTGTTCAAAGGGTATTCCAATGATAGTTTTGCTGAAGTTTTGCTCAGAGGGAGACAATATCCCCGATGCCCTGGCTCTTGCTGACTACCTTAATGAATGGCTCCAGCTAACTGCAAACCAAGTAAAAGTATGCCAGCCCACAGTAAACATGGTAGGTTTTTTAGTTTTGGAATTCTAGCGCTTGCAAAGGTGCTTCTAAAGTGAAATTACGAATACTGTTGCAACATAAGAATATTGTTGTACTGTAAGCTTTGCCCTTTTGACTTCAGAGGCAGTGGGCTGGATCCAAAGTTGCTGTTCAGTGAACAGAACGGCTCCTTTTGTAACCTTTGGATCGGCTTTTCACAGGGCTACGGGAGGATGGAGGAATTGACAAAAAATTGCCTCAGAGCCCCTGCCCTGAGGCATATTATAGGTTGCATGCTTCATTCTCACCTGCCATTTGTTATGGGGTGCCTTGAAACAACTTGTATGCTTGGGGACACATCATGGTTGGAGACTGGAAGAAAAATTCAGTGAAGTTCCTTCATTCAGAACATTTCCTTAGAATGGTTTGAAATTCTTGACATAGGCTGGGAGCTGCAGGTTGCATTAGAACACTTTTACTTAAAAGCCATATAATTGAATGCTAGAGTGTATATAAATACATGTGTTTGAGACAATGTGCTTTTGCTACTTGAGAATAAAACTGTGTTGTGATTTTTGTTTTCTGAAATTAGGAAAGCTGCAGTTCTCCAGCTAAATCTTCCAGATGGAAAATACCAAGTTCCTGGAAATTACTCTATGGCAGTGGACTTCCACCTGCATTGTTTTAAATTCTCGTATTTTGTTTATGGACCACTTACTTAAAATTTTAAGTTTTACACTTTGGACTCTAACATGAATTACAATTGTGCATAGCCTTGTGTGAAACTGAATGAGCAGATCTTACTGCCAGAGATATTTTAATATGCTGAGGCTACCTAAAGAAAATTGTAACATACAACTATACAGAATGAAAATACTTTCCCCATAATAAATTCATTATCTGTAAGCTTTTAGTTTAGCTTAACTTTTGAAACATTCCAGGCCTTTTCTAATTCTTATTCAGATGCTTAATTACTTCTGCCTTAATTCATGCAGTTAGGAAAAATCCAGGTACCGTATATTCCGGTGCATAAGAAGGCTTCTGAACCCAGGAAAATCTTTTCAAAAGTTGGGGGGCCGTCTTATACACAGGGTACAAGAATCTGCAGTCGCCGCATATGGTGGGGGGAGCTCAAAAACGGCCGCGGCTGCATCCCCGCCGTATGCAGCGACCGTATGAACGTGAAGAAGTGCTCAGGAGAGGGCTGCTCCCCGCCAGGGAGAACGGCTCCCTCATGGCTTTGCGACCCGGATCAGCATAGAGATACAGTTTTGTGTATTTCATTGGTGTCAAGCTGTCGCCTCTTCTCTGTCAGCGCATAGCGAAGGGATCTCTCCCTCTCTCTCTCTCTCCGCTCTCTTTCACTGCTCTGCTCAGCGTCTTTTGCTGGCTGTGCGAGCCCCGATGTCTCTGCCTCTCTATCTCTCTCCTCTCTATGGCTTCTATTCCCCTTTCGATCGCTCAGCCAGCCTCGATCTCTCTGCCTCTCTCCTCTCCTCTCCTCTCCTCTCTATGGCTTCTTTTCCCCTCTCAATAACTAAACAAACAAACAAACAAACCACCATTTCCCCAGCTGCAGACTTGAGGCTGTCTTCTCCAGCACTCCCCTCCCCTCCCTGCCAAAAAAGGGCTAGAGTACAGTATATCCCAAATTCTATATTTTAACTTGAAAATTAGGGGGTCGCCTTATACGCCCAGTCGCCTTATATGCCGGCATATACGGTAGTTGATATGCAAACACAGTTTCAAAACATATTCCATTTGATATGTAACACACCCAAAAAGATGATGGGCTTGTTGGAAATGGAGGTGGTGAGAGGCATCAAACTTTGTGTGGTCATCTTGTAGAGACTGTCAGGAATTCTGGCACAAAGTACTAGTGCATATTTGAAAGATCACAACTTACCATATTCAACTTTGATACAAAATCAATCTTGCTGAATTGAGATTTGAACTATGGATCTTTTGAATAAAAACATACGTACACATTCACACACAAACAACCCTCCGAGGTACAATGCTCAGCAGCCTAAATCTGGGGAAATGCTCAGAGATCTGCAATGAAATAACATGTATGTCTAATATCCTGCGTTTATATTACCAAAGCTAGCTGCTTTTTGACACCTTAAGGCAGACTTCCTCAACCTCGGCCCTCCAGATGTTTTGAGGCTACAGTTCCCATCATCCCTGACCACTGGTCCTGCTAGCTAGGGATGATGGGAGTTGTAGGCCAAAAACATCTGGAGGACCGAGGTTGAGGAAGCCTGCCTTAAGGTTTTCAGAAGAATAGTAACTTCAATTAATATTTAGTTCGTTTTGCACATTATGTAGATGATGATCAACAAAACTGTATTTTTCAGTCTTAGACCAAAGTTGTTCCTTCTATTTCCAGCTTTCAGAGGTAAGTACCGGTACCATGCTTTATGTAGCAAAATAGCACCACCCACATGCAAGAGAAAGGTAGGCTAAGGAAAATTGAAGGCTTACAGAAACATGCAGTTTTTGTTTTTAAAAAATAATTGGGAAACAGAAAAACAGCTCAAGACTGGGTGTGATGCTTCAGTTCCATTTGTATATTAAAGTGTGAATATGTTTCTTTTGTTGAAGGGTAGACATTTTACCCAGTCTTTGGAAGGTGGGAAATAACAAGGATAGGGTTAATACTGATGCCAATTTTCAGTTTGTTTTCTGTAAACATGCTTTATTTTCAGAATAATCAAACCTTAAAAACAAATCTGTATTGGAAACCAGTTTCCACTGTGCCTAAAGATGTGTTATTACTGATAGTTTATGTGTAGATCCGCCCCAGACACTGGGAAGATAGAGGAACCCAAAATGGGCTCAAACAAAAATAGGCAGAGGTCTTGTCTGTCTCTGAGGGGAGTCTACTGCCACATGTCAGGCACTTCAGCAAAAAAAAACCCCAATAAACCAATCAGGTGGGCCATGGACTCTGGACAGCCCAAGAAACACAGCTGAAGGTGCAATTCCGTTTCTTAATACAGCATGACATACCAAGATACTATCTGTATTCAGAACTGCATCATTTTTAGCCAGTCAGGCTAACTTGCTTTTGTTGTGCAATAGCCAATATTGGTCATACTCAAGAGTAGACCTATTGAACTCAGTTTGCTTTCTAATGAAGCCCAGCCTAGTGCAGATTTCCCCTGCAGGCCATGCTATTTAAATTTACCATCTTCCTGTTGAAAAGTATCACAATGGGATTAAGTTCCATTAGAATTTTTTTTAAAGAAACTAGTTCTTTACAAGAACTTGTGAGTGGGCTCATCAACTTTTTCATAGAATCAGAATTGTAGCGGTAGAAGGGATTCTGAGGGTCATCTAGTGCAACCCTCTGTGATGCAGGAATCTCGGCTAAAGCATCCATGACCAATGGCTATCCAACATCTGCTTAAAATCCTCCATTACTATTTTTTTTCATTTTGATATTGTTATTGGTGGGTGGTATTCTTTTGCTTTTTTAAAAAAAAACTCTTAATACAGTAGTATGTTGACAAAAGTAATGTAGATTACTTACAAAAATGGTAGGTATATAAAATGAACTCTAATTTTAAAAATGAAGATAAAATGCCTATATTGGAGACCAGTTTATGTATCACAAAAGTGTGAAACTTCCAAATGTTCTCATCAGGCAAGGTATCACACAAGTAATTTAATCAAAAATTTAAATGGCTAAAGACTACAATGTTTCTCCCACATCCAGGAGCAATCATTGCTTCTTTATTCCAGAATCATGTATGTACAGGTGCCGTAGATTTAACATGTATATTTTCTCTCACCCCCTTTTAATTTCATCTTGCCTAATGAAAAGCAAAAGCCTGCTACACTTTTGTGACTGGTTAGTCACGTAAAAGTATTGCCCAACTGGATTTTGGAGTTTTTTAAGGGCTCGACATAGCTTCCTTAGCTTTTTTATATATTCTGATTAATATTTCAGGCGGCCATAATGGTAGCTGAAGGTGATAAAAATTAGGGATGACACTTGAATTTCTGTGAAATGAAATAGCCCTTTTGTGGGATGGGGAATAATACACACACAACAGTATGTCAATTAAAAAAAATATTTAATGCTGCCAAAAGTATAAAAAATACAATAAGAATGGCAGTACAAAGTATTTTCTAGTGTGATCTCTTACATCTCTCTACAGTTAATACAAGCATAAAACACTTAAGACAAATTTCATTTTGCAAAGTCTTTTGCTGGTGATGTACTTCATTCCCTGGTTGTTTACGTTGTAAACAGATAGTTATGAGGCCACTTGTGTATTGCTCAGACCTCAGTTTTGTTCCTGAAGAGGGGTCATGTCCTGCTTTGCATGCCAAAAGTATATAATTTTTAGCTGCAGAATATTCACAAGTCTTGGAGATCTAGGTGTCGGTCACTCTCGGCCTAAAGACACACAATGTAAAAGAGTCACAGATTCAGTACAAACAGAAGTATACTGCTAAGAGGTATTACAGTTTTACTGCAATTGTAAGTTGATTTTTTGAAAGTCATGAAGGCCTTATTTGATATTGAGTGGTTATTACAACAGGTGTATCCTTCCTACCATGGATAAAATCTCTTTGAATTAGTTAAGAGAAAGGCACTGGGAACATTCTTGCTCCAATTAAGGACCTTTTGAATTAGGGGGGGGGGAATACAAAAATGCATTTGATTAAAAGGAAAGTACATTGTACAATGAGTACAATTTTATTGCATTTGACTCCTGAAAATTTAACTTTCCTTAGAAAGTTAAACGAAAAGCTTAAAACTAATGTTAAGTGAGGATACAAGAGAAAACCTGGAGAATCAAGATTTCAACTGAGTGCAATATTTTTGAAAAAAGTTTTAATATGTTGGATAAACTATGAATTGACAAAGGCTTTTAGAGTATTTTGAACAAGCTTGCTTTAGTTAGAAATGCAAATCATCCATTATGTGTCTAATAATCAGTTTGATGGGCAAAAAAGTTAACCCAAAATCTAGCTTTCTATTTGCACAAGGTTCTCAGTCCTTTTATCATATGGGAACTGCCAACGAAGTAAAACAAATGTTCGGTCAGATGAACATCAAAGATGATTGCACCAAAGTAGTATTGGGACAGACCCAGGACAACTCAGGCACGAACTGAAAAAGCAGTTAAAGACACAAACCCAAAAAACACAGGAAAGAGGACAAGTGAATAAAGAATTCCAGTTTTGTTGGGTTGCTTCCCATATCAGGAAAGAACTGACATCCTTTCCCTCTCCAGCAAGGTGGCCACCCTCCCAAATACTAGTCAGCTTTACTCTTTCCTGAATAATGTATTGTTTTTCTCCATTATAACCCGACCCGTCAACTACAAAAGTGACTTTTTGTGGTACTCACTTTTAAGGCTTTGGCCATTTTCTCCACACAAACCACTGTAACATTGTATGCAATGCTTTCCCCCTGGGCAGACACAGGGGTATGCATACCCCTAAACATTTTGTGAATCTAAGTTTGGCCTCATTGAGGGGCAGTATTTCAATATGAGTAGGAAAATGAGAGTATCCCTAAACATTTTTTTAGAAAAAAGTACTGGATATATGTAGATATATATAGTTATATATATATATATGCATAGTTTTATATATATATATAGTGTGTATGTGTATGGATTTGCATGTATTCATCTATAATGAAAACTGCACAGAAAATATTCTTAAAATATTTATTAAAATCCGATAGAACCAGTTGCAACAACTATTTTGATCATGAATAAAACTGCTTATAAATGAATATGATGAAAATATTAAGGAGAAAGGACAATATAATATGCTCCATAAAATGCTGCCAAGAGCAAAAAATGAAGTTACTTCTGAGGGAAAGGGAGGGCACAGCTCAGTACAACGTAAGTGCTGTAACAGACATCTCCTTGGTATCTCCAGGTAGGGCTTGGAAAGACTTATGTCCCAAACCCCAATAGTACTACTGAGCTGGACAGACCAATAATTTGACTCACTGAGGCAGATGCCTATAAGACCTGGGATTGTATTGAACAGCAAGATGGAAAAAGTACCACCATTCTTTACATGCACACAAGCTTTCAAGAGTTCCTAAATGAGAGCTTGAAACTGGCCAATTTAATCTAGAAATGAAATAAATTTACATCTTCTATTGTGCATTTTTGTTTCTTGGAAAAGGAAAAGTCTATTTATATA
Organism: Zootoca vivipara; assembly: GCF_963506605.1. NCBI lineage: Eukaryota > Metazoa > Chordata > Lepidosauria > Squamata > Lacertidae > Zootoca > Zootoca vivipara. Next base: position 49,562,200 of record NC_083283.1, read on the forward strand.
GAAATCCTGACATTCTGATCAGTACCTTTTTGATGTTCATGCTTCACAATTCCAAAATACTCCCTCTATTAACATTTAATAATCCATAAGGGAAATAACAGTAAGAATTGAGAAAAATATATTTCAAGAGTTCCTTGATTTAGTTCCACCTTGAGTTTGATTTTGTTTAATCTTGAGTTTTGTACTGGATCAAAAAGCTTACACTTCATAACACTCCATACATATGGTGCCACCCATTTGTTCAGGATTAGAATTTATAAGATCCTTAGAACACTTATAGAAACTCAATAATCCTAAAATTGCATAGTTCCTCTCCCCACAATAAAAAACAAAAGCCTTGGGATTAGAGTTTTGTATTTTCTTGGCCTTGATTTATGTCTCTAATACATCCATAAGAATGGTGGGCAGAATAAGCTTGACATTTCCTTAAAATCCTGTGTTCTAAACTGTAACAATGTTTGATACAAACAAAGATGAAATGTTTGATAATATTGTGTCCATATCAGAGTATTGTAGATCAATTGTCTTAAGTATTCTGTTGGTGCTGAGATTCATAAACATGCCATTTCACCATCAAAAAGTAGCTCTACTGTTATTTCCACTATCTCATATACCCATTATCCATAGGCCAACATATAAGAAAAATAGTATTTCTATTTCCTTTCTTGGAGAAAACATTCATATTAGGGGCTATTTATTTGTTTCCAGCTGCAACACTTAATATGGCCTACATTTTTTCTTTTCAGAAAATATGACCAAGTTTGTCACATGCTGTTTACAACCACTATAAAGGATACTAAAATATTTCAAGGAATAGGAGTCAAATCAAGTGAGACACACAAAAACGTTTTCACATTTAATGGAATGTTTGAACTTTAAACACAAGCTATGGCTTCCAACAGTAGCTGCAGTCTTAACACAAACTTCCCTTCAAAAAGAGTCTGTTTGAGATATTGAAACTCCCAGTAGTCTTATAAAAATTAAACATTTTCAAGTTTTAAATAAAAGGTAACTACAAGCATAAATACATGAATGCAACTTACAGAGTAGAAACTGAGAAGTAGCCCCTATTTGCTTAACACCAAATACCTCAAAAGGGCAATTCACTAAATCACTAAGTTGGGGTGGTGATGTCAGTAAATTTCCAAACCACTCTTGAAATGTTGGGGATGGATGACCGATAACTAATGCATACTCTTTCTGTCAGAGAAGTTTGTACAAATGTAGTTTTTTTAAAAATACAGTTATCTACAAAAAAAGATTAAATAGAGTTACAAAATTTATTCTAAGTCTGGATAGTATAAATGGTTGATGGTATATTATACACACACACACAAATGTAACTGTTTTGCATTCAGAGTATGACACCACACTGTTTATTGCTTCTATCCAGTTATGAGAGTTGATAAAGCCTTGGCAATTGAGTCTACTACATCTAGTGGACTATCATTTTATGCAATATATACATGGTTGCTGAAAGTATGCATTAGTTGGCCTCATGAGTGTGGATGGGTGGCTCTGGACTCAGAATAAATTGTCCAAATGCCTACTTCAGGCACAGCCACACCCTCCCTGAAGGAGCAGGTTTCTCCTGGATCCATTTTGGTCACTAAAGACCTAGGTGACTTCAGTGGCTAGGAGTGCCTTTTATCAGCTTTGGCTGGTAAGACATTTATGGCTGTTTCTAGATTGGGATAATCTGACCACTGTCATCAATGAGCTGCTAACCTCCTGACTGGATTACATGACGCTCGCCTGGAAGCTGCAGGAAGTGCAAAATGTGGCAGCTTGACTGCTTTCTGGTGCAGACTATCATCGTAGTCGTGCCACTGCTGAAAACTGCACTGGCTACAAATTAGGTACCAGGCTAAGTTCAAGGCACTGGGACTGGTGTTCAAAGCCCTACACAGCTTGGGACCAAGATGCCTAAAGGATCGTCTATATACCCAGTCAAGCACTGCAAAAGAGCCTGTTGCAGAAACCACCCTTTTCAGGTTTTTTTCTATACAATATACAAATTAGGTCTTTAGGATGGTGACACCCTCCCTTATTAGACAGGTGGTATCCTGTCTTTTAGCCCCTACTGAACCAAAAAAACCCTGTCTCTTTCAACAAGCCTTTTCCCAGTCTGCCTCTGTAAACTATTTCTCACTATTTTATATATAAAATTGTTTTAAAATGTGGGCACTGTTTTATATATACTATGAAACTGTTTTTCTTATTTTACAGTTGTAACTGCTTTGTTTTATATTTGCATATTTTGTTGATGTAACCCACCCCGCTGGGAGTCTTATGGTAAAGGGCAGGTAAGAAATCCAATAAATAAATAAATAAATAGTTTTTCTGTCAGGTAGCAATTTCGTTCCATAAGTACCTAAACAAAGATTCCAGCCACAGTGACTAGTGATCAGGTTACTTCATTACAAGATTACTGCATCGGTTGCAGTTATATTCTCACTTGTTCTGTCAACTGTAGCAGCAGTCCTGCACCTAGAAATAGTTGCTATGTTCCCCTCAAATCAGTGGGGCCGATTTAAGCTTTATATTACTAGATGCATGATTGCAGAAGCACTCACTTACACGAGAGCACCTTGGAAGTACAATTTCCAGCAAGAATAAACTCCAATGAAAATGGCTGAACCAAACCCAATCTTAGTGAGAATAGGCTTCCAATATAACCACCTTTTCCTTTTTCGTTCAGCCTCACTCAGCTTATGCTTCATCTGCTGCACCATCTGTGCTGTGTTAGCTTTCCTGTCATCTCTTAGCCGTTTCCGAACAACCCTAGAAAGGAAAACAAAAAATGATCAGTTATAGTCACAGATTTTTAATCCACTTTGATTTAAGAGTGCATGACAGGTAGCAACATTTAAAACACATCAATTAAAAAACCCCAGAAGAAACAGTATTACTTATGTTTGTTAAATACAAAATTGAACTACGGCAGCTTAAACCTGGCCTCAAATATCTAACCCTATTAAGAAGGTCTTTGTGCTTTTGGAAGATCCTAAGGCTAACAAGCTTCCAAGGGAAGAGTTCTGTAAGTGGGCAAGAGGAAACCCATCAAGGTGTAGGTAAATTACACATGCACACACATACTGAACAAATGTATGATTCCCATCCTCCATTGCTGCCTGTGTGCACCTTTTACAAGTAAAATATATGATTTAAAGATGTGGCACTTTTAAAGGGTGTCTACTGTTGAGGAAGCACTCCAAAAGATAAATGGCCACACTTCTGAAGAAACCTCCAAATCTGTCATTTTTTAAATAAAAAGAGAGCTTATGCCCACTTTTATGCTTCAGTCCCTGAAGGGTTGATCATTGCAGCTGTTGATCAGGAATCCTGTTTCCTGAATTTCATCTGGAAATGAAACCCAGTATAGAAAATAGAAATTGCCCCCAGTGACTGACAGTAAAAATCAGTTTATGTATCAAGTTATGCTACTTAGTTGGAGAGGGAAAGGTAGAAAGAGAGAAAATGCATTTTGAACTGTTGAGCTGGGTTTTGATATTCAAGATAATATACTGCACTTGCATAAGTACTATGTTCTGCTCGTAGATAATATGGATCTAGTATTCTGCAAGCCGGAATCAAGATTGTCGGAAGAAATATCAACAACCACAGATATGCTGATGACACAACCTTGATGGCAGAAAGTGAGGAGGAATTAAAGAACCTTTTAATGAGGGTGAAAGAGGAGAGTGCAAAATATGGTCTGAAGCTCAACATCAAAAAAAGCTAAGATCATGGCCACTGGCCCTATCACGTCCTGGCAAATAGAAGGAGAAGAAATGGAGGCAGTGAGAGATTTTACTTTCTTGGGTTCCATGATCACTGCAGATGGTGACAGCAGTCACAAAATTAAAAGAACCCTGCTTCTTGGGAGAAAAGCAATGACAAACCTAGTCAGCATCTTAAAAAGCAGAAGCATCACCTTGCCGACAAAGGTCCGTATAGTTAAAGCTATGGTTTTCCCAGTAGTGATGTATGGAAGTGAGAGCTGGGCCATAAAGAAGGCTGATCGCAGAAGAATTGATGCTTTTGAATTATGGTGCTGGAGGAGACTCTTGAGAGTCCCATGGACTGCAAGAAGATCAAACCTATCTATTCTTTTTTTAAAAAAATAATTTTTATTTTACAAAAAAGAAAAACATACACAACATATTATGCCCCTTCTTCTGCCCCCCCCCTCCACGGTCCCCCTCCTGTCACAAGAGAGTCCCATGAAAAGTGGGCAGTCAAAGGTGGTCCATTTTATAATTGGGTTTATCCCCACCCCATTCTCCCTCCCCCCAGAGCCCCACCACCACCACCAAGAGGCTCTAGAATGACAAGGAGAAATGAAGGTGGGTGTCCACCCAACTATCTATCTAAACATACATTATTGATAAACAAAATGATACACACAAATACTAACACACACCAAAAATTTAAAACCTTATCATTTTTCCTAAACATTATCTCGTGGGCTTCCCCTGACCCCCCCCTTATTGATTTTCATTTGCCAAATCACCTTTAACAGTTTACATTTTTTACTTTTAACAAACTGTTCCACTCTCATTAAACTTATATTTATCTATTTAGCCATTTAATCAAATTATCTATTAATTTTTATATATATTATCACTTTCCGTTCCCTCCTCCCCTCCGCACCCCAAAACTCTCCCTGCCACTGAGAGTTTCCAGAATGCAAAGAACAAGCAGGGAATGGTTCTTTTTCAAGCTGGATCTCCCCCCACTCCAGAAGCCCCCCTCCTGCCACCAAGGGCTCCCAGAACAAAGACGACCCACAGGGGTGGGTGGAACACCCAACTTTCCCTATTCCAATTCAATTTCCTACAAGCTATAATAATATTCCCACTTCTGATCTAATATACACTTTAACCTTAACTATCATCTACTTTTCCTCCCTTGCCTAAATTTTTCTCCAAGAATACTCATACCTTTATAAATTCCCCACTTATTTTCTTATTCCATTTTATATATTTTCTTTCTAATTTAAACTCTTCCCCCCCCCTGTTCACAGCATTTCCCTTCTCAATTCAACAAGTCCAAAGTCCACAAACCAGTTTCAAAACCATTTTAACCAGCCTTTAAACGTAACATCCTTTCCCCTTCACCCCACTCCCTTTCTACAATATTTTACATGCCCAAATTTTCCATTCCCTCCCTGTTGCCCCTTTCTTATTTGAATAGCCTGTTCCTTGTAGTTAATCTTCTCCAACAATCTTTGTTCCTTATGGGAATTCTGAAGTCCAAACATTATTTGCGCTCCCCCTTCCATGGGGGCACTGTTTCTCTGGTATACTTGATCGAAAAATTTTCCTTCTTTCTTTTCATAGCAGACTTCCTCCTGATGTGAAACTTGGCATACTTCTTGTTCTTCATTAATTTCTTCTTTGGTCTCTTCATCCGACACTTTTTTACCCTCATCCCCTTGAAGAAGTTGTTTCATCTCTTCTAATTGCAAATTGTCTTTGTACGTTCCAATTCTAATTTCCCATAAGAGTCTCAGAGTTCTCTCCTTGAATCCAGCTGCACACTCACATGTTGACATTTTTTTTTTTACTCCTCTCAAGGACACAGTGTTATTCCAAAAAACAGGAAGTGGTTACATTTCCTCAGTCCATCGCCATTTTCCAAACTGGCTACAATATATCCTCAAATAAGAGAAATCAGTTACTTATTTCCAAATTGTTATTATCCGAGGGGAGTTTTCGCAAATAGTTCTTACAGTTCAACTTAACCACATTGTTTCCATTCTCCCTCCTTTCACGAGTCTTGCTGAATATTCCAGCGGCAAGAAGAGACTTTCCTCTCCTTAATTTCCCAAATTGCAGGGATTTTGCTTAATTACACACTTCTCCCCCTTGCCCTGCACAAAAGGGGAGTTTAGTTCAATTCTTGCAGGTACATAGACACAAAAAAATCCAACTTTATCCTGGCATAGGGTATTTTTCCAACAGTTTCTTACGGCAATCATTAGAAGGAGGTTGGCTTCCGTTTTTTATAACCTCTCTTCCATAGCCAAATTTTCTCAATTTCTAAATCCAAAAAGTCCAATTACTCACAGTCCAATCTGTTGCTGAATTTTCCTTAGAAGAATTGACCGCCTCCACCTTCCAGTCACGCAGCTTCGCACTCTCAGAGTAGCAACCTCAGTCTGTCCGCCGCGGTTCACCTCCTCGCTCTCGGGGGCTTAAACAAAGCCGATCCGGGGAGGAGAGAACCTATCCATTCTTAAGGAAATCAGCCCTGAGTGCTCACTGGAAGAACAGATCCTGAAGCTGAGGCTCCAATATTTGGCCACCTCATGAGAAGAGAAGACTCCCTGGAAAAGACCCTGATGTTGGGAAAGATTGAGGGCACAAGGAGAAGGGGACGACAGAGGACGAGATGGTTGGACAGTGTTCTCGAAGCCACCAACGTGAGTCTGACCAAACTGCGGGAGGCAGTGGAAGACAGGGGTGCCTGGCATGCTCTGGTCCAGTAAACAAAGTATTCTGCATGCAACATTATCTCTACCACTTCCTCCTTCCATTTGTGGCTCTCTGTCATAAATTATTCCAAGGGTCCACCAAACATGATTATCAAGATATGGAGGGGATTGCAGAGGGAGATGGGCAGGCCTTCTCCATTAACCTGATATTCAAAGAAGGAATGTTAAGGATGCAAGGCTTTATGCTTTCCTACTAATTCATACTAATTCACACTAATTCGTGTCCGACTCTTCATGTTCCATCTGCACCAAGCAGAACATGGTCAAGGTACTCTACCCACGTCTTTGCTTGCTTTTTCTGTACATGTGATCTGCAGCAAGGGCTTAACTTGACAAACACTGTCATGGTTTCAAATGGCACTACTACACACATCAGATCATGATTAAGACCTAGAAGTTACTGAATTGAATCCAGAGTTCACTTCTGCTAGGTGAAGTTTGGACCTAATTAATTGCAATTACTACTGAGCATGTTTGTATCACATACAACAACATGGCAAGTGTTTTAACACTTCCTGAATATTTTCAAAATACTGCAACTTTAAGGGTTATAAACTTCCTTTTTAAACAGTAGTCAAATTCTTTATTATATTCAATTATAATTGAATCAATTATATTCCAACTAGTGTAATTCAGCCCATTAAGTAAACGGGCGCTAGAACATCCTGGGGTTCGGAGAAGCGCTTGTGCAGCGCTTCTCCGAACCCCGGGACCTGTCCTTCCTGTCAGCGGCAGGGGGAGAGGTACGAAGAAGGAGAAAGAAGCCCTTTCTCCTCCTTCCTTCCTCTCTCCCAGCCACCGACAGGAAGGAGACATCCCGGGGTTTGGAGAAGCGCTTCCGCAGCGCTTCTCCGAACCCTGGGACCTGTCCTTGCTGGACGCACACACACACACACACGCACTCTCCCCCGCCAACGCTCAGTCCAGCCGGGAGCGGCGGTTGGCTTCAGAGAAACAGTAGGTGGGGGTGGGGAGAGCGTGCGTGCGTGTGCGTCCAGTCTCCTGCGTCCAATCCCTGTGTCCGTGGGGCACATGCACAGTAGCGCGGACACAGGGACTGGATGCAGAGACACTTGCACTTTATTATATAGGATAGGTGCACAAACAGAACAAAACAAGATAGAAATCCTGAAACAACTGTTGGATTTATATAACAAAGATCTACTAGCTCCATTGTGGGAACAATCCATATACAGACCACCACATTCAACTTCCAAACACTTTCCAGAGTTCAGTACAAGAATGTAACATCAAGAATAAGTGACATGAATTACAGCCAGTAGTATGGATTTTGTAACAAGGGACACTCTCTTCAAATCATATGGCATTGGTTTTTAAAAGTGGCTATTATATAAAAATGATACTCACGTGTCAGCACTTGGATCTGCAGTATTTTGTATTGAAGAAGACATGTCAGTATTTATAATGTTCTCACTTTGCTCCTGGTTTTCTAATCCCACTCTGTTCCCATTGTGCCTCCCTGTAGTTAGTCTGGTTGGGTGTGGAGGGGAACGTTCAGAACTTGGTGCCTGGTCCTCTTTTGAGAGTTCCTTCCACCGATTCTGAATGGAGGACAGCTTGTTAGAGTTTTGAAGTTTTTTTTTAACTACCTGAAAAGTCACAGGTACCGTTATTTTCAAAGATGAGCTACAACATCTTTGGATAAGAACAACAAGTTGGGTTCAATGGTTCCCTTCCATATGTGAAATACTATGTCATACATACATTTACAGGACTGTTTTAAACCTTGCACTATAACACTCTACAACAAAAAGAAAACCAAATCCAAAGAAACTGTGCTTGAAGAAACACGAAAACTGCTATGAAACATACTTACCGTATTTTTCTGTCTATAAGACGTTCCCATTTTTGGGGACTCAGATTTAAGAAAATTGGGGGAGATGTATCCATGTATAAGAGGCCCCCTAATTTTTGACATTATTTTTAATGGGAAAACATAGTCTTATACACAGAAAAAGTATATACAGTATATACCACTGTACAATTTTTTCCTCTAGTGTTTGTGGGATAGTACTAGTGGCCAGTGCTTTTTCACTAGAAAAAGAGGTGCCAGAACTCACCATGAACTCCTCCCTTGTTCTCTTTAAAAATGGCCTTGGCTAGTAGCCTTTTTTCAAGCTATTATATAAAAATGATACTCACATGTCAGCACTTGGATCTGCAGTATTTTGTATTGAAGTGGACATGTCAGTATTTATATGGCAACTGTGCCCACTTAAGAGGTGCCGGAACTTAGCTCTGGTGAGTTCCGGCTGAAAACCCCCCACTGCTAGTGGCTATCTTCTTTCTATTTCTTGTTCTTTGGATCTAACTTTTAAACACTTGAAAACTTTTCTATTTCACCAGGCCTGTGCAGGCAATTAAAAGTACATCCCAACAATTGTCTACTGATGTTTGTTTTTAATTCCTTTGGTTTTAACTTTGTTTTAACTTTTTATGATTTTACTGCATGGTTTTTATAGTTTTATATTGCTATAAACAACTGTAATATTTTTATGTTACAGTTGTATGTATATTTATAAATAAAATAAAGTAAATCACAAAGTAAGTAAACTTCAGCATATAAGGCTGTTTTACAAAATTGCTATATTCATCAAAACACTATATAAATTTTACTCATAATCTTTTTGGGATCCAGGCTAGATCCTTATCAGGATCAGGCTTATGGGCTAAATTTGACCTAGCACCACACTGACTTCAGGTGCAAGATGCTGCAAAAATTAACGTTTCCCCCTTCATTTTAGCAGGGGAGTCAATGTAACATGGAATCTTGATGAACTTAGCAGGAATCAAGCCCTGCTCATCATGTGGTGAGCAAGTGATAAATCCTGCTGATTTGGTCAATCACCCTTGCTTCCTGCCAGCAACAGGCACCCATCAGTTGATGTAGCTTGCAACTGCACCTGACACGTTTGGGGGAAATGGTCTCATGGGCCAAAACTGGACCACAGGAAGGAGGTTGCCCACAAGTGACATAAACCCTGAACAGCTGGATCTGGCACCATTAATAATTTCATTACAAACTCTTGAGCGACTGATTTTAAAAGCAGTCAATTTATGCTAAACGTTTACCTGTATAGTAGAATCACCCATTATGTATTTTGCTCCTTCTATTACAGCCATGTATGAAAATCTTAGCTGATCTGGAGTCTGAATAAGTCCCATTCGATATTTTCTCATATTCAATAAAACTTGCTTTATGTCTACAGAAAGTGGATCTTCTCTTTTTTCCATCTGTGTAAGAAAAAATAGCAACTAGTTTTAGTGGCAATATGGCAGTTCAGGAACAGGGCGAAAGCTGTTTGAAAATAAAATGATTTTCATGCAAGTATTACTGCTCTCTGCAACAAGAGAGAGAAGGGGAGAGCTCCAACTTTGCACCAGCAGATACTGCAGCACATAGCTTTCTTCTCCTTCCCCCTGCAGACCCCTAAATTCTACACCAGATTTCCAAGGCATAAAAATTATCACCCAAAGAGTCAATAAATATAATTTTTTAAAAAATATCACCCAAAGAGAGTGCACATATGTTATCAGAATGCTGATGTTCTATAAGACACTTCAACTCACTCATTGACTTGCCTTTTCATTTGCAGAGATAAACAATAGAAGTATTACCAAAGGAAATAGAAAGCTGAAGTTTAGTATATGATACGGTACATATATTCAAACAGCTCCTGATGCAACAATTTGAAAATAGTTTGAAATCTCTCCCCCCACCCCCTTAAAATGTAACACATTGTTTGCTTGACAACAGTAGCCTGTGCAGAAAGAGAAAATATTGAAGCCCTTATTGTCTTAACATGTCTAATGTTTGTCAAGAGGCTGGGCACAAGAGTATATAAAAATTGCAATAATGCATACTGTAGGTCTTGCTCCCACCTCAACTGCATCCCTGACCATAGTTCTTCTTACTTTCTGTCATGGAAATCAGAGGAAGACCTAAATCTGTTTAAGACATTACATTCTGTCTAAACCATGGCTTGCTGGAATGAGAACAAGCAAATACCTCCCTCTCTCCTTGTACATTCAGCTTCATTTGTTAAACCAACTTCTTTAATGTCTGAACTGGGAAATCACAGTTTGAGTGATCTCTACAAATCACAATCAGATCAGTTTTCAGTCCTGCTTTCTAAAGACTGCTCAAACCAGGACTACAAACCACAAGACCACTCAGTTCATACATCACAAGAAAGTAATTTAACAAACCAGATGTATTTATTTTGCTCGTTCAACATGTTTGGTCTAAATCAGGGCTTGTCAACCTGGTCCCTACCGCCCACTAGTGGGCATTTCAAGATTCTAGGTGGGTGGTAGGGGGTTCTATGGCACAAGCTGAATCGAACACTGGTGGGCGGTAAGGAAATTTTACCATCAAGAAAGATGCCTTAGTGGGTGGTGGGTATCAAAAGGTTGACTACCCTGGTCTAAACTGTCAGAGCAAACACTATTTTTCATTTAATGGCAGAAATTCAGTTTCTCAATTGTTATTCAGGCATTGTAAATTAGGATATTTTCCATACCACAACAAAGAAACTGAGCAGCAGTTCTTAGAGGAGCATTTAAGACAAACTTACCAAGATTAGGCATGTGTCTACCAATGAAAATGTACCAGAGCGCCCAATTCCAGCACTACAGTGAATGACTGCTGGCCCATGTTCAGGACTCAGGGATCTAGACTCTCTGACTTTAAACAAGAAGTTGAGGAATGAAGCTGGGGATTCAGGAACTCCAAAGTCTGGCCATGTAGTATAATGAAAATGGAATATCATCCTGGTCTCACGAGTCTAATAAAAAGAAATGGGTTTAAGAGCAACTTATTGGAATAAATTTGTTTTGCATCCAGGCAAAACAGCATGCACTAAGATGGCTGATCCAAATGTAACAATTCATTATTATGAAAATAATTCCAAACTGAATCCCTTGGTTGTAAGTTTGAATGGTCCTCACCTAAAAAGCTTCCTGGAAGTATATGTGTGTGTGTGTGTGTGTGTGTGTGTGTGTGTGTGTGTGTATTGGCACAACATAGAGAATGATTCCTGTTCAATGCAAAAGTTTGCTCTCTACCAGCTGTTGTTTGAATATCATGTTTCATTAAAAGGCAAATGTTTATTTATTTTTCTTTATTCTGTGTATATTTAAGATATACTCTCATTCTGAAATTCAAATGATGTCTCACTCTCAAAATGAACTCTTCCCCAACCCTGAAGGCTAAGGCTGCTGAAGTCAAGTATATTGAGTAGCAAATGGCAGTTAAGTGTGAACAAGGCTTAAGCCTGTGCCTAGCTGCTAATCATTATAATCAGCAGTTCTCTGTGCACCAAAGGACAAACATGCTCCTGTACCTGCAGATGACTTGTCACAGGGTTGCAGGCAATTATGACAGATTTCAGGAATATAAGATTTCCAATAAATATGCCATGGAAGCAATGACATATACTTTTCACAAGGGTTTTGGAGACAGGTTTTGATGAAAACTTACATCAAGGTTTTCTAGTTGAAGTTGGCGTACTGTATAGTAGGATTTGACATCTTCAGATTTTAACCTGACACAAAATCCTGTTTCTTCGAACATCATTTGTTCCTCCTCTCTTGTTGGCCAGTACTGTGCACATTTCACCTAAATTATAAGATTAAAAAATTCCACATATAGAGCACAAGTAGAAAATAAACCATATACACTCTACTAATTGCATGTTGATCTCAATAAAACCAATTTTAATGCAGTTATGGCAACTCACCGAATCTTTCTCAACAATTCTGTTTAGCATGACAACAGCTTTGGTCTTTTGTTGCCATACCATTAGCCAGAAATGGCAACATGTATTAGGAAGTGGACCCTGTGAAAATAAGGGAAAGGAGGCATTCAGTCAGCAGTCTAACATAACTCAGAACCTAAATCTTGGAAGTAAAGTTGGCTATCACCCAATAATCTAGTTGTAAATTAAGAACACAGGAAGCTGCCTTATAGTAAGCCAGACCACTAGTCCACATTGTCCACATTGAGTAGCAGCAAGGGGTTCCTATAAGGGTCGTTCCCAGCTTTACCAAAAGATCCTTGGGCTTGAACCTAGAATCTTCTGTAGGTAGGTGTTCTACCACTCAACAACATTCCCTTCCATTAACATGGTTTAGTGGTCAGACGTGCACCTCATTTTTGGAAATATGAATAGGTCTAGCCCAGCCTTCTAAATGATGTTGTAAGAATTGCTGGCCCACAAGCCTACTAACCCTTGTGGCTATGTTCTTATGTTCTATGTCCACTGTCAGAGGCAGTATTCTTCTGAATTCCAGCAGGAATGGACAAGTGCTCTTGTGCTCAGGTCCTGCTTGCAGATTTCCGACAGACATCTATCTGGCCACAGTGAGAACAGGATGCTGGACTAGATGACCAGCTGGCCTGGTTCAGCAGATTCTTCTTATTAGTCAATCTGTCCATATCTACGTGGATTTTAAAATAATTTTCAAAATCCAAGTAGATGGTCAGATCTCAATTGCTTAAAACAAAACAGAACAAAAAAACCCAGCTGCTTTGGACATGCTTGTGTGGCAGTTTTCAAAAAGGCAATCATGAACTCTTTCCTCCGCCAAAAAGAGGAAACAACTGACATCTTTAGGGTAAATAACACACCGGAAACCAGCTGGCTTGTTTCAGTAACAGTATTCATGTTCAATTTGGCCAGACACTTTTTCTAAACAGCTTAAATTGAGGTCTATTTAACTGTTAACAGCAGCACTTTGCCAATAATGGGTTACTAGTGTTCTTCCAGCAAAGTCTGTTTCCCCCGACATGCCTCAGTCACAGAACATTTAAGATAACAAAATAAACTACAGTATGTAAGACCCCCTTTTCAGGGACGCGGGTGGCGCTGTGGGTTAAATCACTGAGCCTAGGGCTTGCCGATCAGAAAGTCGGCAGTTCGAATCCCCGTGATGGGGTGAGCTCCCATTGCTCAGTCCCAGCTCCTGCCAACCTAGCAGTTTGAAAGCACGTCAAAAGTGCAAGTAGATAAATAGATACTGCTACAGCGGGAAGGTAAACGGCGTTTCCGTGCGCTGCTCTGGTTCGCCAGAAGTTGCTTTGTCATGCTGGCCACATGACCTGGAAGCTGTACGCCGGCTCCCTCGGCCAAAAACGCGAGATGAGCACCGCAACCCCAGAGTCGGTCACGACTGGACCTAATGGTCAGGGGTCCCTTTAAGACCCCTTTTCAATAGCTAACATTACTGAATTGTTGTAACTGGATCTTCATTAGGTGGGAAAGACAGAACAAAGGTTGTTCATGAAATAAAAAAGCTACTGTGACAATTTATTCCCACATAAACACTGCAGGGCAAATGTTCCAAGCAGGGATTTGAGTTGAAAACTTGCTCCAAATCTGAAGTTCCAGGTTGGAGTTTCGTTTCATAAGATTTTTTTTTATTTGCCTCAGGCATGGAGCAGTGTTTGCCTCAGGCAAAGTTATTTCCACATCACCTACCGTATCTTGTTCTAAGACTTACGATGATAGCAGTAATCCCATTTGGATTCCCACACAGAGGTTGGGCTGTGAGTACCTGTCTCCACTATACAGCTATCAACAAAAGCCGAGTGCATTGCCTTGCCTTTGGTGCAGAAGAATAGCTTCACTTTACCAAGGTCACCATGAGGTTAGGCATCCAAGGAAAGCACAATCTTTCTACACCAGTGGTTTTCAACCAGTGTGCCATGGCAACCTGGGGTGCCTTGAATGATGGTCAGGGGTGCTGCGAGCAACCCTGGCCTCTTGTGTCTCTGCTTCCCAAAGGCTTGCATAGCTTTTTGTTGCAGTAGCCCTGGCTACAAGTTTCTCAAGTGAACAGTGCCTCTGCGGTTGGCCAGGAGGTGCTTCTCATGCCCCTGTAGGGCGGTGTGAGGAGGCACCTCTCTTTGGGGCAGGGGTGGCAGCTCAGAGACCAGAGATGGCAGCTGTGGTTGCCCGGAGGACTCCCAAGGAGATGGGAGAGAAGACGAGGCTGAGGGAACATTCCACAAGGGAGGGGTTTGACAAAGGGTGAGAGGTTGCCAGCTCTGCAGGGAAGGGGTGACATAGCTGGGCTCCTGAGTTCCACAGGGATTCTGCAGAAAGAATGTACCTGGTCAAGGGAGCTGTGGACTCAAAAAGGTTGAAAACCTCTGCTCTACACCATTTTATTGTGGCATGGGTGCAGCTGTGATTGTGGCCTGGTTTACCAAATCAGGACTGAACATTAGATATGAGCACTCTCATTTCCTATTGCATGCTGGTTTGAGCACAAATACCCTAACATGCATTAAGCCAAAATTTCTTGTTATATCCAAACCGGGGAAGCTCTGATTTAACGTTTGTTAACAAACCAAGAGAACAAGCCAGTAAGTGGCAGGAAGTAGGGTGGGATAGAGCAAAGGAAAAGCACTTAAACTTGGAATAGTCATCTGAAGAGCCCCCCCCCCCAAAATAGAATTAAGCCACTAAGCATAAACACCTAAAAGACTAATACTACTCACCTGTGTTAATATATAATTTCTCTGAGCTTCTTCATTAACCACCAAGCTTGCATTGATGTAATCATTGTCCGTATTCTGGAGTATTACACGACTGTGATCATCTTGAAATAAATATAATTAGTAGAGTATTAAGATTAAGTATTGTAAGGGGGTGGGCTTACAGGGAACAGCCACCCCTCATCAAATCCAGCTCTTTGATTGGCTCGGACAACAGCGGAGGGACAGGAGACAGGAAGGAGGAAGTGAGCGGAGCAGGCTCGGGCTCAGGCAGTATACAAGAGCCCTACCTGCAGCCTGTGATATCAGCAAGGAAGGAGGTGCCGGCAGAGAGTTCCAGCGGGGAAACAGCAGAGGGGCGTGCCTTCAAATTCACCCCGGAACTGAGGCGATCAGCGGCTCGCAAATGCAGGGGGAGGATATTTGGGGTCTCCAAACTACTATGCTGGGGGAGGAGCTGAAAAGCGCCATTGGGAGAATCTGATAGTACTGAGTAGACATGTTTTCATGAAGCTCTTGCATTGTAAATAGCTTTCACAATAAAAGTACTAAAGACAAGATGGTTTGAAGTGTCGTTGCTCGAGGGTAGCCAGCAACTGCCCTGACAAGTATCAAGTATTAAGATTTTTATGGATAACTTTGCTCAACGCACTAAACTTAAAGCCAAGATATTGTGGTACAAGCTATTTTATTTAAACTATTTATGATCTACTTTTAAACATTTTGTATATAGCTCTCTCTATATATATTTTATGACTAAATAGTATAATATGCAATCTACACTTTTTTACGCCCCACTTCCCAAAGCAATTTTGGAAACAAATTAAGGATATGCATTTTGGGTGGGGAAGAAAAACAAGGAAGCAGAAACATCCATTGAAGAAGTCTTATAAGACGAGCATCAGTTGAAGAGCAATAGATTTTAAACCCTCATACTAAGCATTTTCAAAACATCAATTATTTAATGTTCTAGCTAAACCGCCTTTAGCCAGAAAAGATTTATAGGAGTTGGATCTTTTTAAATCTTCTTACTGGCTATTCTCTATACCAGGGGTGTGTAAACTTCTTGGCTCCACGGGCCAGATCCTTAACAGGATCCATATCAGGATCTGCCTCATAGGCCAAATCTGACAGGTGCTGATGTTAAGGAGGGAGGCTCGCAAAGGCATTTGTAAGCTCCCTCCCCTTTAAGATCAGAACTTGTCCACTTTTTGTGCAAGTGGCGGCAGCAGCAGAAGTCTGGTGGGGAAGAAGTGTTTCCCTGTTGTTGCTCGCCTGCAGATGCACAGGAGCACACTTTTGAGAAGGCTTCACATCCTGCTGCCATTGTCGAGCAATCCTATTCTGTTGTAAAGTCCTGCTGTAAAGAGGGCGCACAGCCAATGCAAGATTAAATGCTGTCCTCCTGCACATCAGCTGACATTCCCAGTGACATCAGCTGGTGGGTGGGTGGGTGGGTGAATGTGGAAGGGTTGCCATATGTCCGGATTTTCCCAGAGACATCCTCTTTTTCAGGCATAAAAATTCTGTCCGGGTGAATTTGTCCAACTTGCCAAAATGTCTGGGGTTTTTTGTTTGGTCTGCTCCCCCCCCCCCGCCTCCTTGTGCTCCAGTTGCTGAGCAATGTGAGGTGGTGAAACTCCCACTTTGTCTGGCCGGCCTGCCTTGCCTCTCTCTCTGACTCCACATCTCCTGCTTCTCAGTGCTTTCCTCCACCTTGTCTCCTCCTCTACTGGAGCCGCTTGCCGGGCAGTGAGGGGCTGGCGGTGACTGTGGCAGCTGGGGCTAGGCTGGGCAGGGTACAGACTCAGCGAAGGGGAGTGAAGCAAGGCAAGGCCCGGGACTGAGGCAGTGGCTCCCTCCGGACTGGACTCCCGATTTCCCCTCTTCTACTCCTGCTCCCAATGGGCAATGGAATAGAAGAGGCCATGGAGAAAGGCCTCTTGCCCTGGGATGGAGACCAACCGCCCAACAGCCCAGGAGGAGGAATGCAAGGCACGCTTGGTGGTGAGGGAGGCGCTGTGGGGACCCTTCTCCAACCAGCAGAGGGGTGCTGGTGGCGGGTGTGGGCTTGACAAGGGATAAGCAGAGGAGGGCAGAAAACAGCAGCGCCCAATAGGGAAACTCAAAATGACAGCAACTTCCCCCTGAGGACACCTGCCCACTCTGACTCTGCAGCCCCACATGCTCCCAGGCCACCTCCAGGTCAGTGCGCTCCATGTTAAGAGAGAGACTTATAATTTTTGTTCTCCCCCCTCTCCATTATATATATATATATTTCTCCCCCTCCCTTCTTCTTTCTCATTTTAAGGGAATTTTTCCCTCTCTCTCACACACACACATTTCAATTCTTTTTTTTACTACCCCTCTTTTATTTTTGCTTTGTTATCATTTTATTTTATCTAAATTCTTGCCCCTCTCTCCCTCCCAACCTCCCAGTCAATTCGAGGAGGTGAGAGAGAGCTGCGATAACTCTCAGCTGAGTATACCAGGACTCAGTATACCAGGACTCAGAGCTAGTGAGAACCTCACACCAGCTGGTTAAATTCTACCTCCAAAATTTTTAACCTTTTAACTGTCAATTTTTGGTTTATTCCTTCAAACCTTAATTTGGATCTCCATTTTTATTTTGCATTTTTAACCCAAAATACAGCGGATAATCTTTACTTTTAAATTTCACCTCCCATTTTTAACTTGACTCCTTGTCTTGAACACTGACTTTTACCCCCAAACCCCTACTCCTACTCTCCACTCTTTACCCCCATTCAATCATTTAATCCTCCCCTTTCCCCCTTCCTTTTTCTTTTCATTTTAATCTTCCCTCTCATTCTATTATTTCTTCTACATCCACATCCATGCACCCGCTTCTCTCCCCCCCTCTTATATGAGTGCATATACATGCACAAATACAGACACATACTAGGGTTGCCCTATGTGGGGTTAAAAGTCCAATCCATGGTTAAATGTAGAAGTTGGAAAATATGTGTCCTCTTTTTTGCTCTTCAAACCTCCCTAGGTTTGAGGAAGGCGCCCTCAGAAGCCAAATCGGACACTCTGGAGGCCAAGACTGGCCTGGCAGCCAGATGTTCCCTGTCTTGCTCTATACCATGAAGCACTCTAAACATGGTAGGACACCTTGCATCCACCTGGTCATAAAAACTCTTGACTAGCAAGTAGATTACTGAAGTTACTGCCAGATTGCTTCAGGACCCAAGCAATCACCACTTCAGGAAATAATTCCATCACCAGATTATCTATTAATCACCAGATTATCTACACCTGCACCCATTTGGCATATACAATAGGTGACAGATTCTTCAGGGGTGAAGAATCCTGGCATTCTCTATGGGTAGCATTTAAACCATTAGTTGTAGTATTAATACAGCTGTACTGGAATAAGTGTTTCACTCAATATCTCAGTAATTTATTTAACATGGACCCAGCATTATAATCTTTAAATCACAGATTGAAGGTAAGGAGGATACAGCATTGGCTTGTTTAAGGCCTCCAATTCTAACCAGATTTCCCAACATATACCTGAAGCCATGTCACTGCACCAGCTCTCCTCTTAAATGTTTGTAATTAGAATTTCCCCCAAGATTGGGCTTCTCACAACTCCCACCAACATGTATCTTACCCATGGCAATCATCTGCTCATCCTTCTGTAATAATGTTTCTTCATCATTTCTAGGTGAAAGGCTAGGGTTTGCAAACTGCATACATGAAGTGTTCCACTGATATGGAAACTGAACACAAATATTCTATTATACTTGATGAAGAACTGGGGCTACAATCCAATAAGCTATGTATGGTGCAACTTACTGTTTTGGGATCAGTAGCTGAATAACAGATGCAACCTGCTTTTCAATCTGCACAATGGCTTGCCTTGCTGCATGTTGGAGATGAAGAAGCAAATATGCGGATAGTGTCCTGGCTGTGCACACCTTTATGTGTGTAGACGTCTAATTTAAATTACAGCCAGGGTTTGTACACTCATGGAGCACCTAGAGATATACGATCGATACTGAAAGTATAGGGGTTCGAGACGGATCTCTGACACCATCTAGAGACACAACCAAAATATGTGTGGCTGGAAATTAAGAATGAAGACCTAAAACCTTGAGTTCCTTTCAGACTGAAAATAAATCTAATTGCATAATAAAGAAGCAAGCACAAACCAGCACCACCCAAGAGGACTGTAGAGAAAAACATTTACTTCAAGTGTACAGACGTTTTTACAATCTATGACTGTTCAAAATGAATGAAACAAGCATGTTTTTCCAAGCCTTAAAAAGTCAATGAAAGCTTGGACTCATAGATGCTGTTTTCCAGAAAATATGATACCAAGCGCAATCACTTTTGGTACATATATTTTCCAGAAAGGATTTAAAATCTACAGAGTCTGAACCAATCTATCTATCTACACTATACAAATGCTTCAAATATTGTTTCCTTGAAGGGGAACTGTTTACCTTGCTTGGAAACGAAAGCGTTAAGTTTCTTTTTTCATTATCAATTTATTGGAACTCAAATGTTTCTGCTGGACAGAAACCAAAACCTTTGTAAATACTACATACCATTTGCCAACAGGAAAAACTTAAGATCTTGTTATAGTAAATCACACATACTGGTGCTAGTGTTCTCGGAAAGATGATGTCAGCAAGTCCTATTTTAACCACTGAATCACCAAGCTGTGCTGTTGAATTTCATACAGAAGACAACAGTCTTACCCCACTTCTGTGCTACAGTCCATCAATGACAAAAAGCAAGCATTTGGTCTAATTTTTCAAATTATTATTCTGCTCTAATTTCAACAAAAAGAGCAAAATAGCTCTATGCAGATTATGAAGGCATACATGGACTCTGAGCTTGTTGAACAACCCACATCTCTGCATTGTTTACTTGTAGAGACCGCATATTTACTTATTTTAAGTATACCACTGAATAATATGACACTGCTACATTTCTGGGAAATGCTAGTGAAGAGGGGGTGTTGTATGACTCTGGTCAGAGGTGTCTTGGGTACCTCTGTTCAGTGTCACCCAACTGGAGGACAAGGTAGGTCTGAGGAGAGGCCACAAGCCAGATAAAAAGATTCTGCAGGCTGGAACCAGCCCACTTTTAACTGTTACCCACCCCCGCCTTAAGACAAAAGTAGAGGGCTTTTTTAAAGTCTGCCTCTTAGTGGATACAGTAGAGAGTATCCCAGTGTTCTGGACCACTGGTGGTGACAAGTACTGAGAATTAAGACTTATCATTCAAGTTTTAAACACGCCCTTCTAAATGTGATTAAAATAAAGTACAGTACTGAATATACTATCTTATAATCTGGCAGACAAGAACTCTAGTCAATAAGCCATTTATCTTGGAAGAGTTCCCCAGACATCAATAGGATTTTTAAAAAACTTTTCAGGCATGTTTATACAAGCCAAGTTTGCTGGAAATACTCAAGACAGAAATTACTCTACTGCCAGCAAAGTAATTCCTGGAGGTCACTGTGACCTGAAATCCTCACTTTTCCACAGCAGTTCAGTAATCCAGCAAAAGTTGAGAATAATTCTACCTTGCTTCTTATAAAGCACTCAATCTTTTAAGTTGACAATTGCTATGGAATTGAATAACAATCAAAACAACACAGACTGTATGGATTTCATACAAATTATCACTTCTGCAAAACTAACATTTACAAAGAATCTACATTAAATATATTTAATTTGACAGAATTTGCTAGTTTATGGGAGTGGAATCCTGAAAAAATACAATGTTCCCATTCTGACTGACTGAATATGCTTATCACAATAAATTCGCAGTTGCTCAGCTTGTCTCTTCCAAATACGGTACTGTCTACAGGCTTATGATTAACTGAGTGACATGGAATTGTCCCAAACCCTGTCTAGTACATATTTACCATAAGTAGTATTCCTTCTGAAAGATACCAGAAGTGTCACATCTTTTATTTCAACAGCATAACAAAGTCGAGTTCAGATGAACTATCTTTATCTGAAACCGCATAAAAGAAAAATGAAGGAGCTTCTTAAGTGGCACATACTTACTGCAACATCAGTCTCAACAATTTTTTAGAAGTCTGGATAATAATGATTATCCAGGGTTCCTGAAGGCACAGCACCTTTGCAGAAGTTGTGCAGGTCTAGTTCTGGTTAGCCAGTTCTGGCACCTGACTAGAGGACTGCCCGGGAGGCCTCTATACACTACTTTGAGTTCCACAGAAGAAAAGTGAGATATAAATATAACACTGCATGGATAGAAGGCTTCTATAGAAGTCTCTCTATATAAAGTACAGTAATTTCTACATGACTTCGTTGAGATTGTTCATCTCAATGACTGGAGTGGAGCTTCAGATATAAAACCCTAAAACACTAGCCCCAAACTATTTAAAGTATTAGCATTGGTAATGTCAACCTACTTTGTCATGCACTAGATTACAAAAAAAAAAATACTTACATGGGCTAACATCTCTGTACCTATTACGATTTCGATTTTCTGCATACTTTGCAACTCTATGTGAATAATCACTGGACTGGTGCCGAATATCCTGGAAGAAACAAAGATAGTTGATTATGTTATGCTTACTTCCTGGCAGTACAAACAAAAGATACTGAACAAATAAAAACCAAGATTATATTTAAAGTCACAGTAGAAATTTATCTTACTCAATTTGCTGTAATCCTTGTTTCTTTGTCAACTGAAAATTCAATGACTACAGTGATCACAATTCAACAAGGACAGTGTTTTATGCAATGATTAAAATTATTACAACCCAAGTTTCTAAATCAGTAGAGTGCAATCATGTAGCAAACTTCTGCCAAACTTAACTACTATAAAATAGAGATAGTCTTGGTCTATCTACTAACTGAAAGGAAGTTTTGAAGAGAACCAACCTGGATATGCAGTAACAACAGTTTGGGCAATGGTGTTAATCCAAGTCAGTGATCAGATATTTAGAGAACCTCTTACTACAAACTGTAAACTAGCTACCGTAATAGAATGGCAGATGCACACTGGGGATGTCTGAACTGGCTGTTAATACCAAATAGACTAGTTCCATCACCACTCCACACCACAATTTCTCCATTGCTTCAATACCCTAATGGGCCTTTTAAAAATGGAATATATATATTAATACACACATGGCACTAATAGCATTATAGTGAAAGCATGTATTTATTTGCATAACAAAATGTTCAGGACTAAGGTTCTAGAATGCCAGCATGCTTTCAAAATTTCAATTTATGTAACTTCTATTGGGAACAATTTGTATCCTGATACTTTAAGGGGTTTAAAAGTAACTTAGTTGGTACAGCTTGATATTCCTTCAAGTAAGATTTGGAGAAAGAACTTCATGGCCAAGTGCTCTACTACATCCAGTATGACAGCCCCATTATTGCGCTTATGAGGCAAATGTTAAGATATATTTTAATTGATTTTGAAAGTCATTTTTGCAACATTCCTTGTGGACTTAAGCATAAGCTTAAACTTGCATCTGAAGCAAAATAAAATAAAAGAAAAATCCACCAGGGTGGTATTAATTACCACTATTGGGATTTAGAGCTTACTGAAAGTCAATGCAGTGGGTGGAACCTGGGGCCCATGTTGTTGGACTACAACTCCCATCATTCCAGACTATTAGCTATGCTGGCTGGGGCTGATGCAGGTTGGAGTCCAGCAACATCTACAGGACCACAGGTTGACCACCAATGTCCTAGTCACTGACCTAATTCAGATATAATGTCAAACTATGGATTAACATTATATCATCAAGCTTTACCCTATGTACATCCTCCTTTCCCTGATGTAGCAGTGAGGGGATTTTAAGGTTTGATTCTGTTTTCAATTAACTTCAGTTTATCATTATGCCTGAATCTAAAATTGATTAATTTTAATCACGATTTGAAACTGGCTTGTTTCACTAAACCAAAGGTGACACTAACCAGTTTGCCTAGATTTGAAAGTCAGGCCAAACAGCAGTTACCGGTATTTTAAAATGGCAGTGAATTATTTTAAACACCTTCTTACAGCCACTCTGGAAGCAGGGGGGTGGGGGTGGGGACAACAAGCCCAAGGCTCTTTCACTCAATCTGAACAAGGCTATTAAGTAAGTACTGCAAAATCCTTCAGTTAGTCTGAGGTTCAGTAATGAGCACATCACATAGCAGGAAACAATTCAAGGACCCACAGAGAACATACACAAATTGGATACTAGTTAGGACAAATCTCTCCCTCCTACAGATAGCTGGCCCAACAAAAGAAAGCAGAATGTGCTGCACAGACTCTGCATCTCTCAAGGGGCCAGAGAAGGATGTAGCACAAGAACAACAAAGAAATGGAAATGTTAGTCACATTCTATCCTGGGTACAGAGTTATTTAACATGTCAGCTAGGAGTGTCAACTGTGAGGCACCAGTTCCTTAGTCTGATATCTCACTTTAACCATGGGCCCACTCTGAAGTATTAGCAAAACTACTCTCAGGTTCAGTAGCCTTACCTCTTTTATATACTACTGGTCCACCTTACAATAAGCAAATAAGGATTACCAAAGATAATCACTTTGAACAATATATTAAAATTTTCCCTCTTTCGACAAAGAAAATACCACCATCAGAAAACAGATCATTGGCCCTTGTATCAGTGGAAATACACAAGTGTTCACTACCCAGTACAAAACTTACATAAAAAAATAGCCCAAACTCAAAAAATAAATGAAGCCAACCAACACTCAACATATTCCACACAAAGTTAGGAAAAGAAACAGAGTCCCTAATACGCAGCTCAGAAAATACTAGGGAAACGCAGCCAGCAGACAAAGACAGAAAGGGCTTTATAAGCCCATAGCATCATATCACCAGATCAACCACCACCCTGCAGATAGGAACTCATTATTCACAAAGTATCCAGTAGCAATACAGTCATGTGAGAAATTATTGACGGAGTTAACCACACCACTATGCTTAAGCACATGGCAACATGTGCTCTGACAGTGATTGCAAAAATTAGAAGATACCATCAGTGTGACAAGAAGTCTAGGGATTCAAGGGCCCAAAGTAAATGGAAACCAGGAAAGCCACATCAGGCAAACCCTACTGTGACAACAAGAAATATGTGACAACAAGACAACAAGAAGAAGTGTGCATGCACACGAAAGCTCATACCAAAATAAAAACTTAGTTGGTCTTTAAGGTGCTACTGAAGGAATTTTTTTATTTAACAAGAAATATTGATATTATGAACATATTGGCTACCCGCTGCTCTTCTGATGGAGAAATTTATTCTGCTCTTTCCCATTTTCATTTTGAATTTTACAGAACTATGGATAGGAAAAGAGCAAGGAAGAGAATAACTTTCACTAGAACATACATTTAAATCCAGCCTTCAGGCTGTCAATTCTCAATACAGAACACTCAGTCACTGAACTGCCTCATCAGGGCAAACAAGTACCATGTCAACCACCTACTTCTACCCTCATAGGGGTCAGCAACCTAAGGCCCATGGGTTGGAAGCAGCCCGCAGAGGGTGGTTTGACCGGCGCACAAGCCGCCCCTGAACTGAGTTGCTCGCTCATGCACTGCGCTAAACCAGCCCAGCACGGGGACTTGCTTCCGCGGTGCCAGAAATCACGTCTGCGCAGACACAGACACCGAAAATCGCGGGCACGTGCACTCACATGCCCGCGCAATCCGGCCCAGGCAAGATAAACCTTGCTGACCCCTGCTCAATAACCTTACTGCTTCCTTGTAACACAGAACTTGAGCTATAGCTCCAAACAGAACTGTTACATACAGTATAGTTATCCAAGAGATATTTGTGAATTGGTTTCAATCTTATTGATTTGTCATGGGCTCTAATATACCAATACAAGAAGCAGAATAGAGCAAACATATTCAGGGTGGCCTGCAAAAGAACACTAAGGCTGTGATAATTACCTGGGAGTAATGATTTACTTCTGAGGAGACATGGCTGACATTCCATGTACAGTACTTGCAGCCCATTCCCAAAACTCTATGTGGATAGCAGCCATCACAAAGGCTAGATAATGCCTAATTTAAGGGCATTTGAAATGAACTCTGCACATGTTTATAGCTAATCCTGGGAGCTTTCCTGTGGCACTATCGGTCAGTGCATCTGGCTGTTAACCAAGGTTGGTGGTTCGAGCCCACCCAGGGATGGCTGTGGGAAGGATTCCTGCATTGCAGGGGATTGGACTAGATGACCTTCTGGCTCTATAATTCTAATCATCAGTGTAGATGAATACGAGTCAATAAACAGAGACAATCCTGACAGGTGGAGGCCCTGAGGGTCTTGGAACTGGTTTGATAATTTATTCTGGGTGGGGTTCCACTCCCACTGTGCTTGTGTGTAGTCTCAGGTACTCTTTGATTCAGAATTGTCACTTAAGGTTCAGGTAACTTCAGTGGAGCAGTGTCATTGACCAGTTCACAGAGAATAGGGCTATCAATGGCTAACAGCCACAATGGCTATGTTCTACTGCCACTGTTGGAAGCAACATGCCTCTGAATACCAGTTGCAGGGAGACTGAACTGTGGAAACTGCAGGGAAACTCAAGTGGGGAGAGTGCTATTGCACTCAGGTCCTTCCTAAAATATCTGGTTGGCCATTGTGAGAACAGGATGCTGAACCACATGAGCCTTGGCCTGATCCAGCAGGACTTTTCTTATGTTCTGGTTTATCAGCTACATCTGTTTCCTGGACTAGGAAAGCCTGGTGACAGTTGCTCATGCTCTGGTAAATTCTCAGTTGGACTACTGCAATGTTGGGCTGCCCTTGAAGGCAGTCAAGCCGCCATAAATAGTTCAGAATGTGGCATCGTAATTATAACCAGTTTATCTAGCTGGAATCACACAGCCACTGACCTGAAAAGCCAATACTGGCTGTGTATGCTTGTGGGCAGAATTCATGGTGCTAGTGCTGCTCTGCAAAATCCTAAACAACTTTAAGCTCTAATACCCAAATGAACAGTTCTTCTGTATCAGTCTGCCTATGCTATTAGATATGAGAGAAAGCCATTCTTGTGACACAGAATAAGGCCTATTCTGTGATGGTGGTGCCCCACCTATACTCTCTTCCCTAGAGGCATGACAGGTAACAACACTTTTGACATTTCAGTGTCAGGTGAAAATTCATCTATTTGCACAGCTTTTTTGGTATTATGAATTCTGTCACTGCTGCAAGTGAGGTTCCAGGGTAGTGCCTGCCTGGGCATTTTAAGGATAAGCTATGTTTTATAAGCAGTGATGAGCTGGCTTCACTGTAGTGTGGTTTTACAGTTTTATTGTATTGTAACCTGCACCAAACAACTCTCATGGACTTACACAAGTAACAAAGCAACAGTAATGTAATGAGCTTGGGCTTTTAAAACCACCATCACTTTAGGTCATGCTGAATCTAAAGAGACTTAGTATCATTTTGAGTATTAAGCATGTATATTCATATGCTTTTTTATGGACTCTAAAATGATGATTCAAAAAATTTACATAGGAAACTAAATGGCTCAAGACTGAACCAACACTTATAGGCCACAGTCTATCAAGACCCAGACTGAACTCTAAAACCTTTTGTGTGTAACTACAACTAGCTCAAATGAGTCTTTCCCACCTATAAACTTGGGAAAAGTTAAAATTATCTCCAGTTCTCAACTAAGGGCCAGTTCACACATTATGTGCCAACAGACCTGGATTTGCCACCAAGCGAACACACATCAGGGAGCTGCAACAAATTATGGTTCCACAGTACTGTTCCTGTGATTGTGTCACATTTAGACAGAACTGTGATGTGTGAGGCATTCCCAAGAGTTTCGAGCATGGGATTTCCTTTGTTCCTGGCACCATGACACTATGTTTAAACTGTAGCTAGGAAGTTATTAATTCTGCAGGGCGACTGATAGCAGCGCACATACACCTACAGTGACGTTGTAACACACACGCGTATTAACGTGGAAGCGTGGCACCGCTTGGTACAGAAACGGCAGCTCTTTTCCCTGTACGTCGATAAGATATTTCACTCTGCAGGAATATTCGGCTCAAGTAAACCTACACAAGTGAACCCCTTCATGGATCAATGCCTTGTCGTGGCGAAGGGGCTTGAATAACTCAGAGAAGCTATGAGCTATGCCATACAGGGCCACCCAAGATGGACAGGTCATAGTGGAGAGTTTTGACTAAACGTGATCCACCTGGAGAAGGAACTGGCAAGCCACTCCAGTATCCCTGCCAAGAAAACTCCATGGACAAAGACAACAGGCATATAAAAGTTATGACGCTGGAAGATGAGCCCCTCAGGTCGGAAGGCGTCCAACATGCTACTGAGGAAGAGCGGAGGACAAGTACAAGTAGATTCAGAGCTGATGAAGCGGCTGGGCCAAAGCCGAAAGGACGCTCAGTTGCGGATATGCCTGGAAGCGAAAGGAAAGTCCGATGCTGTAAAGAAAAATATTGCATAGGAACCTGGAATGTAAGAACCATGAGTGGAGGTAAGCTGGATGTGGTCAAAAATGAGATGACAAGAATAAATATCGACATCCTGGGCATCAGTGAACTAAAATGGAAGGGAATGGGCGAATTCAGTTCGGATGACTATCATATCTACTACTGTGGGCAAGAATCCTGTAGCAGAAATGGAGTGGCCCTCATAGTCAACAAAAGAGTGGCAAAAGCTGTAATGGGATGCAATCTCAAAAATGACAGAATGATCTCGATACGAATCCAAGGCAGACCTTTTAACATCACAGTAATCCAAGTTTATGCACCAACTACCGGTGCTGAAGAAAGTGAAATTGACCAATTCTATGAAGACCTACAACACCTTCTAGAAATTACACCAAAGAAGGATGTTCTTCTCATTACAGGGGACTGGAATGCTAAAGTAGGGAATCAAGAGATAAAAGGAACAACTGGCAAGTTTGGCCTTGGAGTTCAAAATGAAGCAGGGTAAAGGCTAATAGAGTTCTGTCAAGAGAACAAGCTGGTCATCACAAACACTCTATTCCAACAACACAAGAGACGACTCTACACATGGATATCACCAAATGGACAGCATCGAAATCAGATTGATTATATTCTCTGCAGCCAAAGATGGAGAAGCTCTATACAGTCAGCAAAAACAAGACCTGGAGCTGACTGTAACTCAGATCATCAGCTTCTTAAATTCCAGCTTAAACTGAAGAAAGTAGGAAAAACCACTGGGCCAGTAAGATACAATCTGAATCAAATCCCTTATGAATACACAGTGGGAGTGAGGAACAGGTTTAAGGATTTAGATTTGGTGGACAGAGTGCCTGAAGAACTATGGATGGAGGCTCGTAACATTATACAGGAAGCAGCAATGAAAACCATCCCAAGGAAAAGGAAATGCAAGAAATGCAAGAAAGCAAAATGGCTGTCCAACGAGGCCTTACAAATAGCGGAGGAGAGGAGGCAAGCAAAATGCAAGGGAGATAGGGAAAGATACAGGAAACTGAATGCAGATTTCCAAAAAACAGCAAGGAGAGACAAGAGGGTCTTCTTAAATGAGCAATGCAAAGAAATAGAGGAAAACAATAGAATGGGGAAAACCAGAGATCTGTTCAAGAAAATTGGAGATATGAAAGGAACATTTCGTACAAAGATTACCATAATCAAGGACAAAAGTGGTAAGGACCTAACAGAAGCAGAAGACATCAAGAAGAGGTGGCAAGAATACACAGAGGAATTATACCAGAAAGATATGGAGGTCTCGTACACCTCAGGTAGTGTGGTTGCTGACCTTGAGCCAGACATCTTGGAGAGTGAAGTTAAATGGGCCTTAGAAAGCATTGCTAATAACAAGGCCAGTGGAAGTGATGATATTCCAGCTGAACTGTTTAAAATTTTAAAAGATGATGCTGTTAAGGTGCTACACCCAATATGCCAGCAAGTTTGGAAAACTCAGCAATGGCCAGAGGACTGGAGAAGATCAGTCTACATCCCAATTCCAAAGAAGGGGAGTGCCAAAGAATGCTCCAACTACCGCACAATCGCGCTCATTTCACACGCTAGCAAGGTTATGCTTAAAATTCTACAAGGCAGGCTTAGGCAGTATGTGGACCGAGAACTCCCAGAAGTGCAAGCTGGATTTCGAAGGGGCAGAGGAACCAGAGACCAAATAGCAAACATGCGCTGGATTATGGAGAAAGCTAGAGAGTTCCAGAAAAACGTCTACTTCTGCTTCATTGACTATGCAAAAGCCTTTGACTGTGTCGACCACAGCAAACTATGGCAAGTTCTTAAAGAAATGGGAGTGCCTGATCACCTCATCTGTCTCCTGAGAAATCTCTATGTGGGACAAGAAGCTACAGTTAGAACTGGATATGGAACAACTGATTGGTTCAAAATTGGGAAAGGAGTACGACAAGGTTGTATACTGTCTCCCTGCTTATTTAACTTATATGCAGAATTCATCATGCGAAAGGCTGGACTAGATGAATCCCAAGCCGGAATTAAGATTGCCGGAAGAAATATCAACAACCTCAGATATGCAGATGACACAACCTTGATGGCAGAAAGCGAGGAGGAATTAAAGAACCTTTTAATGAGGGTGAAAGAGGAGAGCGCAAAATATGGTCTGAAGCTCAACATCAAAAAAACCAAGATCATGGCCACTGGTCCCATCACCTCCTGGCAAATGGAAGGGGAAGAAATGGAGGCAGTGAGAGATTTTACTTTCTTGGGCTCCTTGATCACTGCAGATGGTGACAGCAGTCACGAAATTAAAAGACGCCTGCTTCTTGGGAGAAAAGCAATGACAAACCTAGACAGCATCTTAAAAAGCAGAGACATCACCTTGCCGACAAAGGTCCGTATAGTTAAAGCTATGGTTTTCCCAGTAGTGATGTATGGAAGTGAGAGTTGGACCATAAAGAAGGCTGATCGCCGAAGAATTGATGCTTTTGAATTATGGTGCTGGAGGAGACTCTTGAGAGTCCCATGGACTGCAAGAAGATCAAACCTATCCATTCTTAAGGAAATCAGCCCTGAGTGCTCCCTGGAAGGACAGATCGTGAAGCTGAGGCTCCAATACTTTGGCCACCTCATGAGAAGAGAAGAATCCTTGGAAAAGACCCTGATGTTGGGAAAGATTGAGGGCACTAGGAGAAGGGGACGGCAGAGGACAAGATGGTTGGACAGTGTTCTCGAAGCTACGAACATGAGTTTGACCAAACTGCGGGAGGCAGTGCAAGACAGGAGTGCCTGGCGTGCTATGGTCCATGGGGTCACGAAGAGTCGGACACGACTAAACGACTAAACAACAACAACAACAAACCTACACGAACGAAACGGCGACTTGCGACAGCCTGAACAACGCAGCACGACAGCTACGCGCGGAGCAAACACAGAAGAAGTGTGAGACAGGAACCCGGAGAGACCGAGACTGGAACTTGCGACACTTCACTTAACCCTCCCGTCACCACCCGTGCGAGGCAACTCAAACCTACCCCCACCGGCTCGATTGCCGGAGCATGCGCAGCACTAGCCTGCCCAAATGCCCCCTTCTCCTCTTGCCCGATCCCCGAGGCGCATGCGTTTTCCCCTCAGCCCTCTTTTATTATTCCTTCTCGCTCATCACCGCCCCTTCTTAAAACTGGAACATGCGCATTACTTCTCCCAACCTCAATGGTTACCTGGGGGAGGGGGGAAGCTGGTCGTGGCCCGACGACTTCCTGTTCCCTCACCACCCGCGTCGGCCCCCAATTCTCTCCCCCCGCTACGCGCCGCTCCCTCCTGCCGTCACTCACCAGGTACCGGGGCTGCCAGCCGTTAGCAGCGTCGATCTCCTGGAACTCCTGCTCTATAGTGGCGGTGACGGACATAATGGCGGCGACAGCCGGAGGAAGGAATGCCGCTTGGAGCCGACAGGTTCATCACCTACTCCGCGCTACTTGACAGGGCGCGGACGACAACCCGACCACTTCGCCAACCGTGTTACCCTCGACTACCTTCCGCACCGCGCACGCAGCCTTAGCGGCTCTTCGGAGGCATTCTCGGCAGGCGCATGCGCGGCAGGCCACCATGACCGCCTACCCAGAAATGCGGAAACTCCGCCCATTGGCCGCGACGGAGGGTGGGCGGGGAGGGGAGGCTAGGATCACTCCGCGGTTCCCTTTGGGCGGGAAGGGAGTGGATCGAGTTTCGTGAGAGGGCTCAGCAGGTGGAGGAAGTGGGATTATTTTCTTTCCTCATATGTTCAGGGCGGCGCTGGAGGTTTGGGGGAAGTGGGTGCTTCTCAAGATCCCGAGGGACTTCCCTATGTACTTGTAAAATGCCCGTCAAGCTGAAGGGTCCTGAAAAAAACATGTAAAGGACACGATTGTAAAAGAAGTTTGATACTGTACCTGTCAGTGAGGCCGATTACTCAGTGTCAGGAAAATGGAAGAAATCCAGTTTGGCTGTTAACGCGACAGTTGCCTGCTTCACTGACTGCGTGCAGCATTTTCTTTTTGCTTTCGCTTTATTTACACAGAAGAAAATAAAGGGGCGAACTCGGCATCAACGTTGTGTTAAGCCTGCTCCTTCCAGTGTTGAGTTCAGTAATGAGCAAACAAGTTTGTTCCTACCTGCTCAGGTCCTGTGCCTCATCTGCTTAGTCCCATGCGTGTTCTGTTTCTTGGTCACAAAGAAGGAAAGCTGAGAGAGGAACATAGTTCAGCTATAGAACAGATACTTTACACGCAAAGGATCTCAGCTGCAGTCGCTAGCATTTACTTACTTACTTACTTACTTACTTACACATTTGCTAATATTTCTATACTACTGAACAATCTAGCCTTTCTGTAAAAACTTTCTGTCAAAGGTAAATAATGAAAAACCAAAATGCACAAAAGCCATACAACTAGATGGTACCAATGTAGAAGTTGCCAACGTTTTTGGGCAGTGGGTACATTTTGAATTTTGACAGTGCTGCAGACACAAGTCACAAAATGACTGGAATGGGTGTATTGCAGTGGTTCGAGGGAGTGGGTGGCGCTGTGGTCTGAACCACTGACCCTCTTGGGCTTGCTGATTAGAAGGTCAGCAGTTCAAATTTGAGCAACAAGGTGAGCTCCCATTGCTCTGTCCCAGCTTCTGCCAACCTAGCAGTTCAGAAGCAACACCAGTGCAAGTAAATAGGTACCGCTGTCATGGGCGTACCCAGGATCAAAACTAGGGGGGGGCAAGGGGAGGGGCCAAGGCACGGAAGGGGAGGGGCCACAAAGTGGGCGGGAACAGCGAACTCGCGCTCCGCCGGGCTGTGCCCCTCCCTAGCAGCAGGGCTGGTGGGCGGGGGCGGAGCCCAGCCCAGCGGAGCGCGAGTTCAGCGTTCCTGCCCGCCCCGCCGCGCTCTCTGGTTCCCCGCCGCGCTTGGCCTTGCCAGAGGGCGCGACGGGGAGCTGGAGGGAGGGCGCAGCGCGGCGGGCGGGAACGGTGAACTCGCGCTCCGCCGGGCTGTGCTCCGCCTCTGCCCACCAGCCCTGCTTCTAGAGTAGGGCAGCTGCCCTAACTTGCCGCATGGTGGGTACGCCCTTGACCGCTGTGGTGGGAAGCTAAACGTTGTTTCCATGTGCTCTGGTGGTTTCCATCACGGTGTTCCAGTACGCCAGCAGCTGTTTAGTCATGCTGGCTACATGACCTGGAAAGCTGTCTGTGAAATGCCAGCTCCCTTGGCCTGAAGCGGGATGAGCGCCACACCCCAGTCACATTTGACTGGACTTAACCATCCAGGGGTCCTTTACCTTTATTTTTAATTTTTTGCAGTGTTTCTTGGTGGTTTGTGGACTCCAGAAGGTTCTCATAACCCACCCAGGGAGTCTATGACACCATTCACATAACAAAAACTACCATAGAGATATCAAAATTTTCAAAAGTAGGGCATCCATGGCTTGGCTTTTGAACATGGGTACACAGTATTTAGCTAATGGGAACTTCTGGTGTATTGTATAGCACAAAATTGTGACCACCACACTTACAGAGGGAAACGTCACACTTCTCTTTCAGAATTGAAGACAGGGTTGTTGTATATGACCTTGGTATCCAATGGAATGTGGGCATGTTTAATGGTGTTAATTGTTCAATATGCCAAACCAGTGCAAAAGAGAATGGAGCAAGAAGATCAAACAGTATTGTGTGCATTGTGGATTTTTGATGCCTTTCCTGACAGGTACTGGTGAGCACACTGGTGCCTACAGGCACTGCAGAGACAGCCCCTGTTCTATAGCATGTATTGCTGGTTATTGTTACAGTGAAAACTGTCTATAAGGATTCAGTACAAATAGCAAGGATGATCTGTCCACCAAAGCAACTTCTCCCCTTCCACCACACCAACTTGGGTGGTGGCAAAGGAAAAATGTAAACACAATGCTGGGGTGTATGTAGTGGTAAATGTTTACGTGCAAGTTTGTGTGGCCATAATAACCAGTTTTTGACCACATTCATCACTGGCACCCCTGTCTAATTGTCTACCTTTGTGTCAAAGGTTAGCCACTCCTGATTTAAGAGAAAGCACTTCGATTGGACCAATTTAATGTTAATGGGACAAAATCCCACTCCCATGTTAAACTGAGTGTTTTAATATGAACTAGAATTGCAGCAATGTTGACATATGTCTTGCATAAATGCAACTATTTTAGAAGTCCCATTGATTTCAACGAAACATATCCAGGTAAGTGTGTAAAGGACTGGAGTCTAACAGCTGCATTCTCAACATTCACCACGCCCCCCCCCCATATGTTTGCTGATGGGAGTTAGGATATGCTGGCGGGGGAAATTTCCTGACCTGGGGACGGCAACGGGACGGCGCGTGCTCTGCAGCAGTTTATTAGCCAGAGATGGTTCCGCGGCACCCGTGGTATCAAGCTTTGGGCTCCAAACAGGGCGTTACTAGGGGCAGAGCAAAGCCACCGGATCCCAAATTGCTTCGTCCCCGATCGGTGTTTCAACTTTATTACCAGAGCCGAAATTGAGTAAGCGGACTCTTCGGAGTGCGTCTCTGCAAAAAAAAAAACCCAAGCATGTTCAGGGCAGGTAGTAGGAAACTCTTAAAGCTTCCGCCTGTTGGGTTTGGAAATCGGAAAATCCTTCCTCGCTCTATAAGAACAATGGGGAGACTCGTCGGTTTCCTCCCCTCCTCCACTGCCGGGGCTGCCTCGGCTTCTGCCTGAGGGAAAGGCGCAAAAGCGCAAGCGCCACGGAGACGCTCCATTGGCCGCCGCCTCCCTGCTAAGGCCCGGCGCTTCACGCAATTAGACTGAGCCGGGCGCGCCTTTTCGTGGTGAGAGAGACAAGGGGAAAGAGTTTGCTCGCGCCTTCAGTGCAGCTGCTTGTCAGGGGAAGCCGCTGCTTCGCCTCCTCCGCTGTCTTAATTGTAGCAGCAGCAGCAGAAGCGAGCTCGGCTGACGGAGCGAGGCCGCCGAGATGTTCGTGGCGCGCAGCATCGCGGCCGACCACCGCGACCTCATCCACGACGTTTCCTTCGACTTCCATGGGCGGCGCATGGCGACCTGCTCCAGCGACCAGAGTGTCAAGGTGCGGGGATGCGGAGAGCGCGCGGAGGCCGCGGTCCCCGGGCTGTCTCCCCTTGTGAATCTGGCTAGACCCGCGCGGGGCCAGTTGACGCCGAGGCTCCTCCGGCCGGCGTCCTCGCTCGCCCTGCCTCTTTCTCTCTCGGGGGCCACGCGTTGCACCTCTGCTCGTGGCTGCCCGGCTCCTTCGGCCAGCCAGGCCTCAAGGAGGGCTACTGCGGTGGCTGGGTAACAGGTGGTCGGGGGGGGGGGGCTTGTTGGAGAACCACGCTTTATAGCAGCCTTTTTACAACAGAAGAAATAACAAATTGTAGGACATGAGAAAGTCCCTGTTGTAGCGCGGGAGAAAACCCAGCAAACCCCAAACAGGCTTATGGACTGATTTTGGTGACAACTTCAAGTTACAGTGCTTGAACTATTAATAATAAACGGCAGGATGCGTGTGGTATGAATGAAATGGTTAGGTCGGGAACTTCTCTAGCAGCATGTCTTGTCTTGTGCCCTCTTTGGCAAAAGTTCCACGGAATTCGATGGCGCTTACTTCCAAATAGCAAAGGGTGCATATAGCTCTGTCCTTAATCATCTTTCTGTATTTTGGACCAGTGCAATGCAATTACTGTATACCTAAAGGGTTCTCAAAGGCAACGTTGGGCAAGTCATGGTAGATGGAGGAGTCGCAACTTATTAGTGGAGAAAGCAAGTAATAATGTGGGATGATGGACATGTTCAAAGGCTTTTTCAGTAAACATGCAATTAGGGTGACTGTAATTTTTCTGATTTTTGTTTTGTGTTAATACCCATGGGTCCCTCAGAGGATTTGTGTGGCCTTGTAACATATGTATGTAATAAGTTGTTTGCTTTTAAAAAGTGGTTTAAGATTATTTTCCAGACAGAGTTTTGCAGTACAGGTTTGCAATACTGTAGGTGTAGACAATTTGGATTTATTTTCCTTAATGGGAATTAGTGATTTGGGATTAATAACAATTTAGGCTGCAATCCTAACCATGTTTACTCAGAAGCCAGTTCTATTGAATTTAATGGAGTTTACTCCCAAATAGGTGGGTTAGGATTGTAAATCATTCTTCAGTGTTCACCCCTCTTAACCTGAGTAAACCCCACTGAATTAAAACTTTTGAGTAGACATAGTCAGAATGCTGTGTAAGTGTATACTAGCTGAGATATAGATTGATCCTCTTTGTTTACTCAGAAGTAAGTTGAACTGAACTCAATGGGACTTTCAAGTAAGGATACTAGTTTTGCAGTTGAGAAAGGACACAGAGGTGTCTATTGTCCTGACTTTTACCTAGAGTAAACCTACTAAAATTAATGGATCTAAGTTGTTACAGTGGGACTACTGTTGGATGCAATTCAGAGTAATGTTCATTAGGGGTGTGTATGTATAATATACATTGTATATTCTATATATTCTCTATATAATATAATGACTCATGTTTAGTTGACATGTAAAGTTTGCAGGTCAGTAATTATGTGTTCACTTGGAACTCTCACTGTGGTAAATGAGTTTAATTCACTGGTAAAAATGCAGAGTTTTAATGATAAAATTAATGTATCTTGCTTTATATAGGACAGTGTATTGGAGAGACTAACCATTACTTCTAAGACCCATTTTGCGCATGACAATTTTCCTGCATAAATATTGCTCCCATATAGAAATTTATATGCACCGTGTCATCCTGCACATGTAGATGTCTGCATGTAGTGGGATGCTATGATTAGCTGTAACTTCGCAATGTATATTCAGCAAATACTTAGGTACTATGCCATATAACCTTTTCATACACAGAAGCAGTGTTAGAAACTGGGATAGAAAAGCTAGGAGCCAAATGGCTTCTGAGACCTGGGTTGAGGGCACCAAAACAGAATGTCTAGTTGCCATGGGGGGGTTCAGCAACATTTTTTTATTATTTTGATAAGCATGAACTAATATGCAATTCACATAAGTGGCACATTATTAATATCAATTTTTAGCAGATATTGTTAATACATGTTTTATTTGGTATTTACAATAAAAATATTGGTACCATACTTTAGTTTTCAAAACACTCTACTCTTAATTGTTAATTGTCTATACTTAACTTATACTTCGAGGCTTCAAAGCACATACATTTCAGTAATCCTTGAGAGTGCTCACAAATGGAGAATCTTTAAGCGCAAAATGTGTTTGGCACCCACCCTGTTAATTTCGAACCCTGCACAGAAATTATATCTGTGTAAGAAAATGATAAAAGTAGCCTCAAGGATTCCAAGTGGTCCAGTGTTGGGGCCAGATACTCTCTAGTGAACAGAGGCAATTCCAAATTGGAATAGCGCACACACTCACTGTCCTATTTATAGAGAAATCTGTGCACAATTCTTATTTGGCTCACATATGAGTTGATATTATAGAAGAGTATTTGTAGTTTAACATCCAGCCTCTCCACATACCTTGATCTATGGACTTGTTTGTGGGATCATTGTATTTTCTCTAACTTTTGAATAAAATATTTAGATATTGTTTGGTTTTCTTAATAGGTTTGGGACAAAGGTGAAAATGGAGAATGGCACTGTACTGCCAGCTGGAAGGTAAGGGTTCTAACCTGGAAAAATCAGTTGCATGCAACAGTTTTCAGCATGAGAAGCCACAATGTAGGAAATATTCATTCCTAACAGTGCAGTCCTATTCATGTTCACTCAGCAATAAATTTATTTTTCTTCAATGGGGTTACTCCCTTGTAGTGTCTTAAGGATTGCAGCCTGAATGTGTAACTCAATAATTGTATAAAGCTATAATTTGATGTACTGTAAATTACTTTTAACTGCTAAGTCAGTCCCTATGAATGTTTAACTACACAAAACTCCTAGGATGGAATTTTCAGTTTCCCCTCTGTTGAAACTATAAAGATGCTCATGTATACAGATGTTCATGTTTGTGTTCAGATTTGTAAAAATGTTTTCCTTAAATTTTCTATTCACACTTTCCATATTTCCAGTCTGTTTCTTTAATATGCAAGTCTCCCCAAATCTGTTCCTTTCCAAGATGCCTAGCAGCATATGAATCACAAAACATCCTTATTATTATTAAAAGAAATTTGATGGAGGTCTCTCATGTTCTGCTGACTTTTGGATATGGTAGAAACTTCTACCTGTCCCCAAACTCAGTGTCGTATAAGTTATTTCTTAACGTCCATCTCATCAAGTCCTTTTGTGTATGCCAGAGAACTTGGAAAGTATCTCTTGTGACACAGAACTGTGGATCAGGCAAAAGGAGCAGATGGTTTGCCTGCTTCAAACCATGGTTTTGTGTGGCATGCAAATATGGCCAACATGTATCCATGTGGGAAATTGCCTCCAGGGTCAACTTGGAATATTATGTGTGCATGGACTTTGACCCAATTACTTCAGTTAACTGGGTAGGTGGTATACAACATAGAATCATGGAATCATATAATTGTAGGGTTGGAAGGGACCCTGAGGATCATCTAGTCCAACTCCCTGCAAGACAGGAATATGCAGCTGTCCCATACATTTTAGTTTGTGTGTTTGGAAGTGGATCAGTCAAGGGGAGTACTGTAAAGGGACTTGGATGTTTAAGCTTAATTTATATTGCTGTTATTATTTTTTCTCCAAGCCTGCAAAGGTGCATAGGTTAAAACATCTTCAATTTTAGGCTTTGGTTTTCAAGTTTCAGTTCTTCTTACCTTTCCAGACACATAGTGGATCTGTGTGGCGTGTTACATGGGCACATCCAGAGTTTGGACAAGTCTTGGCTTCCTGCTCTTTTGACAGAACAGCTGCTGTATGGGAAGAAATAGTAGGAGAATCAAATGATAAACTTCGAGGGCAAAGTCACTGGGTAAGGTTTGAAGAGTGACAGTTCTGATGCACTCATTTCTCACGTATAATTTATAACATTTTTGCTGCCTCGAGGATTAAATTTGCTAAATTTCACAGTTAAGAGATTTATTATGATTTTTTTTATAAAAGAAAAGTTATATATTCACAAAGCTACATATTTGAATATATAGAGATATATTTAGTTTGATTTGTCTACTATACATGGCTTTTGACGAATCATAAGCTTGGACCCTACATTTTTCTTCTATTCACACAAGGAGATGTGTGTTTTCTACCAACTTCTCTCCATCTGCAGTCCCACATCCCATATCCTACACCAGTCTCAAGAGTTCCTCAACTCTCAGGAATAGATATTTGGGAGGTGTAGGGAGTTGCAGAGAGGAGGTGGCAAAGCCCCATTATGTGAACAGAACTCCATTCCTTTTGTGTAATAAAAGTTAAGATCCAAGCCGTAGCTCTGATGGGTTGTTGATTATCCTGTTAATCCACATGATTGGGGTGAGGTTGGGATTGGAGAGTATGGGAGGGCAAAGGCCAGGATTCAAATACCACTGACAGTCTTCTGTGTATGCACAGAAATTTTTTAGCTCTTTCCTTCAAGCAGCTGCCTTTACTGCCTCCTGAAAAGCCTTCCTCCAAGGTTGGGGTTGCCCCTAGACCTGGATCTTAGAGCAGAGACTGCCTAATGCAGCCCTTTGACACTACTAGCCAATCTGACCTGGCAAGAAATGAATTCTCTTCCTCAAATTCAAGTATCTATTAGTTTTAATTCTGATTGGCTTCTACAATTTGCTTGGCTCTTACCTTTAGTATTAACAATTACAGTGGTGCCTCAACTTACGAATTTAATCCATTCCGAAGGCACCTTCGTAAGTCGAAAAAATCGTAAGTCGAAAAACGCCATTGGAAACGTGATTTCCCATAGGAATGCATTGAAAACAGAAAAATTTGTAAGTTGAAGCAACACTATCTAAAAACTCGTAAGTTGAAAAATCCTTATCTAAAACCGCTGCGGATTTTTTTGGATGTCGAGACATTCATAAGCACGCGGTCATTACCCCCATTCGTAAGTTGAAAAATTTGGTTGTCGAGTCGTTCGTAAGTCGAGGTACCACTGTATCTGTCCATCGCAGTATACAAGGGCATTCTTTATGCTTTCAGGTAGAATGTATGTCAGTTGAACTTTTCATAATATCAAATGAGCATACTTGCTCTCCTTAACTTTGGAGCTTGTAAGATTTCTAATATAGTTATGTTTCATGGTTATGTTTTTCATGAATAACGTCTGGACCATAAAATTTATCAAACATGTAGTATCTTACTTGTTTGCAGATAAAAATCTAGCTCTCTATTCTAAAGTTTATTTACCTAAATAAATAAATGATGATGCTTCTAAAAATCTGTTTTCCTTCTTCTAATGTCTGCTCCATTGATTATCTTTAGGTGAAGAGGACTACTCTGGTTGACAGTAGGACATCAGTTACAGATGTAAAGTTTGCTCCTAAGCATATGGGCCTCATGCTGGCAACATGTTCAGCAGATGGAGTTGTTAGGATATATGAAGCACCAGATGTTATGAATCTCAGTCAGTGGTCACTTCAGCATGAAATCTCATGTAAACTAAGCTGCAGTTGTATTTCTTGGAATCCTTCAAGGTAAGCTATCAATTCCCTTGACAGGCTAATCAGAAAGTAAAGAGGGAGGGAAACCCTAGGGTAATTGGCTTGTTTCCTTTTGGTGTAATATTTATTTAAATTCTTAACTATAAAATAGTGGTGCTGGGTCTAAAAGGAAACAGAGACTGTTGAATAGTTAGAATCCAGGGGTAGCCAATGTGAGGCCATCCAGATGTCATGGGGCTGGAACTCCCATCATCCCTGACCATTAGCTAAGATGGCTTAGGTTAAAGAGAGTTGGAGTCAATGTCTAGAGGACACTGTGTTAGCTACTCCTGAGTTAGAAGGATCAGCAAGTAGGTGATGCAAAAAAACTTTCTTCCTGGGATCCTATGTTCCATCAGGTATCCACTGTGCATGTTGTCTTTTAAGAGAAAAGGTATCAAGGAATTTATTTTCATCATAAGAAGTCCTCTGTAAGAATATTCCATTTTGCATTTGCAGCTCTCGCGCTCATGCACCTATGATAGCTGTAGGAAGTGATGACAGCAGCCCAAATGTACTGGCAAAAGTTCAGATTTATGAATACAATGAAAATACCAGGTAAGAGAAAGAAAACAAAGCAACTTTCATTTTTAAAGACTTCATAATTTTGCTTCACAATATAATTTGTTCTTCTGAGACTTGAACATGTTAAAATGGTTCACTGAAACCGTAATTTGGTACTGATTTTAAGATTATACTATAGATCACCAGTTGTCCCTCCAAATGGCCTGTGTGACCATTTATAGCAAATTCCATCCACCTGCCAATCAAATGATGCTATTTACTGTTACTTGTCCTCATTCTAATCTGCCTTGCTGCTTTTACTAAAGTTCCCTCCAAAGTATATGTGAAATAAAGTTAAAGATGATCTCGCCCACTTCTGACCCACACATACCATTGGCATGTGGCCTCCAGAATGTTGACAAGGTTTGAATCTGGCCCTTAGGCTAAAAGTGGTTCTCCGTTCCTGCTAAAAACCAATAGTGGGCTTATTTCAAGCCTAAATGTCATGCTGGGAGTGCATGGGAGGGGGAAATCACAGCAGGGAAAGAAGATTTTAACCTACCTGTGTTCTGTAAGATCACCCCTTCCTTAGCATTGTGGCTAGGAAAGAAAAGCCCTAATTTTTTTCAAGCCTATTTCTGGTAGTGAGTGAGGCTGAGTATTACCCGCCTCTCTCTCTCGGTGGTGCATTTGCTCTCTGCCTGTTCTGGCCACACCCACTTCTGTTTTGTTTCTGCCACTGCAGGCATATGACCTTCAGAAGGTTGGCTGCAAGGGAACATGACGTTCTTGCAGGAGGTTCCCCACTTCTGCTGTATAGCTACTGTTCAAGTTGAAGCTGAGGGAGAAGTAACTTGCCAATACCCCATGATAATTTAATGACAGAAGTTGGGCTTGAACCACAACCTGTAGAGTATACTGATATTTTTAGCTTTCCTAATAATATACTATTATTTTCCTTAAAAGGTTTGCAAAGCTACATTTAATTAATGAATGCAAACCATTAAAATCCTATCCTGTGTACTTGCCTCCAAATATAGGGTCTGTTGCCAAAACAAAGCAGCTTATTCTACTGAAAAGATCCAAACTCTCTGTAATAAGCTTGATTTGACTAATTGGGAATAGTGAGTGATGTTGAAGTAATGAGAAACATATGATCTGTGGAAAGTTTCCCCCTTCCTATGGTTTTGCTTTTTTTGGAATCTAAGAGTACAGTCTGTTTTTTCTGCTATGAATCAACAGACTTGCCATTCTGAACTTCGGTGCTTCAGAAAGAATTTCCATAACACTGCCTATTAAATTCTTTGAAGTAAAAAGACAACTTGTGATTCAAATCAGTGTCATTGTTGAGTGATCTGGTCCAATCCTCTTGTTGTTCATAACAACAATCAGTTGTCACTTGAACACTTCATAACATGGCAATAATTTTGTAGCAAATTGTACACCCAAGACATCAAATGGTACATACTATAGTTCACATACATTCTAGAAAAAAAGGATTGTTATCTAGAGAACACTTTTTAAAAAATACTTTCATAGGAGAATTTAGCCATAATGTTATAAAAACAGGAATGGGGGGGGCTTTAATATGTTTCTATGTTTAGAAATTAATACCCTGTCTGTCTCACTTTTCAGGAAGTATGCAAAAGCAGAAACACTTATGACAGTCACAGACCCTGTGCATGATATTGCATTTGCTCCAAACCTGGGAAGGTCCTTCCATATATTGGCTGTAGCTACCAAAGATGTGCGAATTTTCACATTAAAACCACTAAGGTGAGTTTTTGACATATCATCCTACCGTATAATGTGCTTTGGGTGAGCGGTTTTGTGGGGGGGGGTGTTGGTTGGTTGGTTTTTTTTCTCCCAACTGGTACTAATTGTCCTCATGTTTAAGAACCTTGTAAGTTTATTCTATATTCAGTAATCCTTTTTTTTAAGCAGCACACAAAAAAGGGGGGAAAACATTGTTTTACTCTCTGTAGTTAAAAGAATGGATGTATTTTAAGTAGCTCAAACTCCAATATACAATTTTGCTTTCAACAGAAAGGAACTGACTTCTTCATCAGGCCTGACAAAATTTGAAGTTCAGTTAGTGGCTCAGTTTGATAACCACAATTCTCAGGTCTGGCGTGTAAGTTGGAACATCACAGGCACTGTGCTTGCATCTTCAGGAGACGATGGGTGTGTAAGGCTTTGGAAAGGTAAGTGTTCCTTCATAATTCTCTGTGTGATTAAATGTTGAATTATTAGAAGACTATGGCTTCATTTTTAAGCATACATAGTAGTAACCTGCTTAGGACTGGCTAGAGTTAGATTTTTAAAAATATAATGTGTTTTAGGAGCTATATCATTAGTTATACTATTTTAACTGTCATAAAAATATCATTCTCTAAGTCACAATTGCATTAACTTTTTGTTCATTCCCACCCCGCAGCTAACTACATGGACAACTGGAAGTGTACTGGAATTTTGAAAGGTAATGGGAGTCCAGTCAATGCTAGTTCCACTCAGCAGGGAGTTTTTAATGCTCCTTTAGGCACAGCCAATTCAAGCCTCCAGAATTCAGTAAACGGAACATCTGCTGGCAGGTATGCCACTTTGTATGTAAATTCTGCAATTTAAAAACTCTTTGTTTTGTCAACACCCACCATTAATCTCCCTAAAATCTTAAGCATCATTTTGGTTTTCATATGCATAATTATTAGTAACTTTTATATCAATAGCTTGCAGATTCAGTTGTCCTAGTCTAATCTCCAGTGTCCTGTATGCAACAGATATAATAGAAGAAAGAAAAACGTCCTTCTAGTTACTGTTCACATACTTCAAATGCTACGTTCACTTGAGTATTTAGAAGACCATGTCATCAGCTCTTTTATTTTCCTACTCGCAGTACTTTGTTGCCCTATAATACCTTGACCACTCATTATCCTCCTGTCTCTCAACCAAGGTCTCTTTGACTTCAGCCTCCTGTGCTGCTCTCCTACGGTACTTCTTGAGACTCCTTGGGAACATGACCCTCTTCCAATCCTGTTCTGCACTAGCCCTAGGCAACCACTTTTTAAAATTAGCTTTCAACACAGGAGTCTATTTTTGGCCTGTCCTCACAAACTTGATTCTGAAAGGAACCATTGTTGCGGGATCAACTTTTTGTATAGGATTGCCTTGGGCAGCTTCATACAGCCGCAACCATTTGATGAACACAATTCAGACTATATGCTGTAGATTTATGTTTTCCACACTTTTACCCACAAATATGAGTGCTAGAAACACAGCATTCTATAAAATTCAAGTGGTCATGTATTCAAATCTGTTCAGTTAAACAGGGTTCTTGTGTTTCCATTTCTCCCTTATAATCTCAGAGTTACATTTCAGAGGAAAATTTTGTATTCCAGGGCACAACTTTGGAGTCAGAAATAGTAAAGCTTTAATAATGAGATGTATACTTGCTGTTGTGGGGTGGAAGAACCCTTTTGATATGCTTTTGAAAATGGGGCCGAACTCAGACATATTGTATTGCCCTGATGATTCTATATAAACAGAAATGTAAATGCTGAGTTTTAGAAACAGGCTGATACGATAGAATATTGTTATAATGGCTCAGCATTCTGGTACTTTTGTTAGTAACACTACTAGTAACACTACTAACACTTTTGGAGATCAACGTCACCAACATCCTATGCTTAACAAGGAAATAATTAAAATTGTTTTGAGAAGTGATTGAAAAGATTAAAATTTAATAAACCTACCAAATACTGTTCAACAGTATTCTTATTGTGCTTATAACCATATGTGTCTAAAATTGTGATGCATTTTCCCTTC
The DNA here is from genome assembly GCF_963506605.1 of Zootoca vivipara. Classification (NCBI taxonomy): domain Eukaryota; kingdom Metazoa; phylum Chordata; class Lepidosauria; order Squamata; family Lacertidae; genus Zootoca; species Zootoca vivipara. The sequence goes on from NC_083283.1 coordinate 49,606,607, forward strand.
TCCATTTGTATTATGTCCTTTTTAACAGAAAGCACAGCTGAACCCAAGCTAACTGGAGTAACTTTGCTGTTTTGCTGCTTGTTGCATGCACACAGGAATGGAAAGCGAACTCCTTTCCCCCCTCCCCAGCGCCGTTTGACCTCTTCCCAAGACACCAGCAGTCTGCCTACTACTAAAAGCAAATCAAAAAGCTCTATTAAAAATCACTGTATGCGTACTTTGCTAGCCAGCACAGTATGACCTTGTTGGAACCTGCGGAAAAAAACAGTAACAGGGAGAGTTTTCTTGTGGAGACACTTCTCCTCCTCTTCAGAAAAAGATTTTAATAAATCAGAGCGGGGGAAGTTCACCCAAGTAACAAGGATTACCATCCTTTATATTTGAGGTGTTGGGTGCGGAAAGTATTAGTGTGAAGCCTTGGTAATCAGTTGATTTTGTTCTACATTTTGTTCAAATGATTCTTAACCAATACATTTTTGTTAATGGATTTGCAACGTGCAAACTTAACTAAGCAATGTAAACATTGTTGTAGCTTGACAGTTGTACAGTTAGTATCTTAATTTGGAATTGCTTCACAATTAATTAAATGCTATTTCAGAGTAAACAAACAAAAAAATCACCAGAAGCCCCCACACTAATTAATGTCTACTTAGTGAGAATGATCTTACCTGATAGTTGCATGTTCCTGTGGCATGATTCCATGGAATAATTAGCAAGACTTCCTTTGGTCACAATATTGTAGTGGAGAACCATATCCAGATGAATGTTTGTCATGTGGCATTGACAAGTTGCTCTGGAATTATTGTCCATTGCCTTCAAGATGCTTCATGCATTACATAGTGAGGACACACACTGCTTCTGTGCAATTGAGTTATTGCTCTGGAACAGACTGAAGCAATGTCCTATTGCAAACATTCATCAGGACATGGCAAGAAAATGCCTTGTTTTATATAGCGGCATGTCAATGTAGCTCTAAATATGTCCTGTCTCCAGATTCTACTAACTTTGCCATTCTGTTCTGTAAATTTGTCTACATTTCCAAAGAGTTGTAAAGATTACAAAGTGGTGTCTTTAATATTACGGGTAAGTCATAAAAAGTGACATGTAATAGTTCTTTAAGCCTTTAATTTACCAGATGTATTTGGTTTATCCTACATTTTTTCCAGAATTATGTATATATGCACCCAGACTGTATTTCAGTGGAAAAGGAGTCACTTGTATATTGTGAAAATCTAAGCACTGTAAAAACAGATTTTTTTCCACATCTGTCCTATAAAATCTGCATTCAAGTTAATGTGGGTTCAAATACAGCATATATATATCTGCATAATTAATGTGTGCCTGTTTTTCTGCAAGTGTTTACTAAAAACATTGAGTTACATGGTTTTAAGGAGGGAGCAAACATGTTGATAGTTAGGAACTCATTTAATTTACAGATAATTTATTATTTTGCAAAATGCACATAAGGCATATCTTAATTTAGAGATAGATATTGTATTCGAACCAAATAGTTTCCAGACTGCCATAACCAATTTTGTTTTGATTGCGAACTTGATTTTGGCCATTATATTTTATTTTTGGCATGGATTTACTAAAGCCTTCACCCCCTCCCGCCCCCCAGCATGTCTTTTCTCTTCCCCTTTGGTTCTCCTCATATTTACTACTATTCTCTTTTTTCTTGTTTTTTTCCTTTTTTCTTTTTTGGTGTTCCTGTCTTCATTGTTTTCAGGTATTTCTTTCCCCCTCTGGATTCCCCACGGGCTGGATCAAGATGGTCCAGTTATGCCCAGCTCCTACCTCCTGCTCCTCTGATAGAGCACTCTTGCGATGCTGCCACTGCCAATCTCCAGTATCCTCACCCTCGCAGACGATATATCTCTCGACCTCTTAACCTATCACGGGAACATGAAGGGGTTTAATGCACATTTAAAACTGTATTAAGGGCCTCAATCAGATGCTTGTAAAATGCTTGCATTTCTGTCTGCTTATTATTATTTTGCATACTTTCTCCCGCCAGAATTCACTGTGCTAGCGCTTATGCACCAAATGCTAGCTCTGCTATCCAATACATTTTCAACCATGATGAAACAAATAAGCAGTATTAGGTGTGGGTCATACACAACAGAGAAGTTCAAAGTGCTTGTTCCACCATTTTTTTTATTTTTATTTTTTCGTATTCAATCTACTGTGCTATTTTTTAATAGATTTTGTTTGTACTGTATCCTGCCTTGTTTTTGGAAATGTGTCCTTAAAACTAAATAGAACTTGAATAAAACTGTTCTACTGTGTGGAGGGGGGAAAAATCTTAATCTCCAGCATCAAACTTCTAAGTGACCAGATTCTTGAGGCTTTTTCGAGCCCTGGACATTGGTACTGAAATAGAATGCTAAAGTAAAATGCAGTATTTGTGCATTCTGCAGCAATATAGAATTGGTAGTGTGTTTAGTCACTTGCAAACGTTTTCACTTTCTTGCATAAAAATATTTACACTACGTTGTTTTATAATTGTAGGTTAATAAAAAAAAAATTTGAAAATTATGTTGTGTGGTGCGTTTTAAGTTGTACTTATTTCTAAATGTATAAAAGTGAATACAATATTGGGGAGAAGGAGCTGTCATAGTTCAGCTATGACCATAGGTTTATGCTGTGCACCTTGACCTGTTCTGTTTCTAGCCTTAGCCACCTTGGGTATAGCATATGGTATCTGAAATAACATCATCCACAGAGAGGTAGCTTAATTGGTAGACCATGAGACTCTTAATCTCAGGGTCATGGGTTTGAACCCTACATTGGGCAGTAAACAACAATAGTGCACTGCAGACTTTTCTCTAGGCTGACGATATTGAATGTTTCTTGTAGAAATGTTTTCAAGCAAAGTAGAAATATGAAAGAATTACCCAATTTGCCTTGGTGCAAAAATACAACTTGTCCTGCAGTCTTCACAGTGTCTGTCCAGAAGTAAGTCTAAGGTAAAGGGTAAGGCTTGCAGCTTTGGATGCAGCTAAGCAGAAGGGATATGGGTGGTGCTGTGGGTTCAACCACAGAGCCAAGGGCATGCCGATCAGGAGGTCGGCGGTTCGAATCCCCATGACAGGGTGAGCTCCCATTGCTTGGTCCCAGCTCCTGCCAACCTAGCAGTTCGAAAGCACGTCAAAGTGCAAGTAGATAAATAGGTACTGCTCCGGCGGGAAGGTAAACAGTGTTTCCGTGCACTACTCTGGTTTGCCAGAAGCAGCTTAGTCATGCTGGCTACATGACCTGGAAGCTGTACGCCGGCTCTCTTGGCCAGTAAAGCAAGATGAGCGACGACCTAATGGTCAGGGGTCCCTTTACCCTTTACCCTTAAGCAGAAATGTTAACATGCAGCAAAATCCTGTGCTGCTGCTGCTGTTTTTTTCCTTTGGTGATCACTCAAAACTGATCAGGGAAGATTGTCTTTCATGAACACGGTCTTAACAGTAAGTCCATCAGTGATTCATAAGTCCCACTATGTGCTGTGGGCAGAATGTTTAATTTCAACATAAATACGCATAAAATTATGCTTCCAATACCATGGTCATCAAAGAACATCCAGTATAATTGCCTTATAGCCTCTGCCCTCTTTCTTGGATGGGGGGGGTTGTCCAAAGAGCTGTCTTGATTAATCCCAAAAGGCTTCATATGACCTCAGTGATTTTTTTAAAAAAAAATGTATTAGTTTAAGCAGCTGATTCTGTTCCTATACCACACTTGCTGTCATCAGGCTGATTTACAGTACTGTACAGTATTCCAATTCATTAGAATGGAACTTCAGGGGGCGGTCTTGAACAAATCTCAGCATCACCTATTTTTTATTAGATTTATATACCAGCCTTAGGTGCTTTTGTAAATAAAATAACAAGTAAGCAGACTCGTAGCGAGATCGTTGTCACCTTCGCAAAGCCCACAAGCTCTCTCTCCCGGACTGTTTGAAAGTAGCGTGTCACCGCCCTCTCGTCCAATCAGAGAAGCGCTACACTTTCCCTTCGTTCCGTTCTCGTAAACCAATAGAATTCGCATGTGCCCCCCCCGATCCCGCCCTCCGCTTCCTCCCCCCACCCCACCCCACCCCGCCCGCCGAAATCCAAAAGCGAGTTTCCTAGGCGCCAGGTAAGGGGCGTGCGCGTGCGCACTTACTCGAAGATAGAGAGGGGGGCGTTTCTCTCTCTCCCCCTCCCTCCCTCCTCCAGAGTTCGACGCTTGTTGGGGTTGCCGTGACGTTTCCGAACGGTGTCCTCGCGCATCAATGCGCGTGCCCGGAGGCGCCCGAGAGCTGCCGTTCCAGCGCTCGCTTTTGCTTTGGGTGAGCGGTTTTGTGTGTGTGGGGGGGGTGTTGGTTGGTTGGTTTTTTTGGGGGGGGGCACGTTTTTCGCAATCGGAAGCGGTCGTTTAATGTAGTTTTCGGGGCGGTTTCCGTTCTCTCTTCCTCCCTCCTGTGTCGGCGCCTAAAACGGATGAGTTTCCTGAGTGTCGGGGAAGCTTTTTTTGGCGGGTGTCCCGAGAAGAGAGGACGGAGGGGCGGGAGCCCGTTTCAGGGGGAACCGAAAAAAAGGCGCGCCCCTTTGCTTCCCTCGCAGCGCTTCCCTTCAGCCCAGCGCCGCCCTTAGCAGGAAAAACGCCAGAAATCGGCGCCCTCCACGTGTGCCTGGGGCAGTTATTTATATTCCGCGGTGGGGACGGAGTTCCTCTTCCTTTCCTCCTCCTGCTCTGTGTGCCATGGAAGTGTCCATACTCCTTTCCTATAAGTTGCCCATAAGAAGGTCGATAACGGGGGCAAAGCTGAGCCACAGCTCGGCTCTGCATCAAACTGTGAATGGATGCTTTGTTGGACGATGCTGGTGTCAGAAAGTGTTTCTGAGCATGTGCAGAGAGCTGCTCCGGCACCGTGCCCTGCTGGTCCTTCTGAGCTAATGTGCTATGGAAGAGTACTTTGAAGCTAGCAACACTGACCCATATGGCCCCAGAACAGTTGCAGAAAAGGGCCCTTTTCTTTTAAAAAAGTAATTCCTGTAAATGCAACAAGGCAGTTAATTGCTACTTTTGTGGCAGGAGAAATAGTCTAATTTATCTTGCAAATTTGTGAAGTGCTTGCCTTGGTGTGAAAAAATATATTTGGAGCTGACCAAAACTTAGTTGTGATTCAGAATTATTTTGTATGCAAGAGAGCTGATGGTGCTTCTCACATTCCCCCACCCCACTCCCATAGTAAAGGTTTTGGTTGAAAGAGCATTAATGAAAAATTGAGTATGTACACCATTCTCTCTGCCGTACCCCACTTCAGTTGCTGGCGGCCTCTAGAAACAGTAATAAACTCATGCCAATCGGCTTAAACAGCTAAATATAGCACCTACACTGTGTGTAGTCAGAAATCTAATGAGCTGTGTATCCTGAAAAGAATTTATTTTGTTAAAGGATTGACAACCTGCATATGTGCTTTGGTGCTTTGTATCCTCTACCAGATAACTTGATTTTGAAAATAAAAACACAGTAAAAGTTGCATTTTGCAATTGTGATTGATGTAACTCTACTCTTGGACTGCTCTGGCATTTTGCTTTCAAAGAGCTTGTACCTGTTCCAGTCCTTCAAATGTGTCTTCCTTTTGCGTTTGGAATTTCTAGAGTGTATTGTGAAAGAATTTACTTAGTGTCTGTCTTTGTGGAAGATCTAGGAATACTGTACTGTGCTACGCTTGTGTTGGTAGTCATTGCAAAGTCAAACAACTGCACAGCTTTTCAGTTTTGTTTCTCAGTTATTGAGCTCCTGTAGCAATTTAGGAGCTTTATGACACAGGTCAAACAGTCTCTGACTGTACACGTACCATCTAGGAAACAAAGACTAGACAATGTGATTTAAAAGTACTGATAAAATAGAACATTTCTTGAATATTATCTTGCTGCCTTTGTGTAACCTCTCTCTCTCTTTTACCCTTTAGGACAGCTATGAGAAGACAGTATAATGGAAGACTTCAAATGTATTGGAGATGAGACATTTCCAAGTGTTTTGCACAACTCTGTAACTGGCTGCACCAGTGACATTTTTGACAATATCACAATTTCATCAAATCTTGGTATACCAGTTGCTGCTTCAACTGAAGCCAGACGGAAAACTGGCTCTCATGGCGGGTAAGGCATTTGTTAGTTCGTGACTAGAAATTTGTAGGTGAGTGATAGGGAAGAATGTATTGACTGAAGGATTGCTCATGGCTGGTAATTTCTAAATCTGAAACTGTTTCCAGGCATGGCTTTCTGCTTCCATCGGTGTATGATTCATGATAAAAAATAGAATCTAGATACCAGTAATTGGAAATCTTATATAAAATTTGTTGAGTAAGCTAATAATTATGTGCTGAACTGTCAGACATTGTGTAGTAACTTGGAGGCAAGTAAAGCAGGTACTGGCAAGGGGCTGTTTGAAGACTACCTCCTATCCTCCCAAGTGGTGAGATCTGGAGCAGGCCCCAGACATATTAGCATATTATCTCGGTCACCCTCTTGTGTGTAGAGGTGAATACCTAAATCCCTGGATATTAAAGCCATTTTTGCAAGTACAGTGGTACCTCGGTTTATGAACACAATTGGTTCCGGAAGTCTGTTCATAAACTGAAGCGTTCATAAACTGAAGCGAACTTTCCCATTGAAAGTAATGGAAAGTGGATTAATCTGTTCCAGAAGGTCTGCGGAGTACTCTACCTGAAGCGTACTTAACCCGAAGATGGATGTAATTGGTTCCGGAAGTCTGTTCATAAACTAAAGTGTTCGTAAACTGAAAATTCGTAAACCAAGGTGTTAATAAACCGAGGTTCCACTGTAGCTGTTATATACAGGGTTGAGTAACAGTAGCTGCTCTTGAGGCAATTAGCTGGAGGCTACTAGTAACTGCTGCTGACCACTGCTTTATGGGGAAGGAGACTCCAGTACCCTTTCTGGGAGGAGTTGTGAAGCAGCTTGGAGGCTGCTGGCTTAGCGCTATGAAGACTTGAACGGTAATTGTTCCTAGCAATGGCCATTGACATCAGTAGTATCATCAGTAGTATCATTTAGTCGCAGTAGTATCATTTAGTCAGCAAACTCAGACCTTGTGGGGGGCCGGACTATTATTTTGAAAAAAACATATGAATGAATTCCTGTGCCCCACAAATAAACCAGAGATGCATTTTAAATCAAAGGACATATTCTACTTATGTAAAAACACCAGGCAGGCCCCACAAATAACCCAGAGATGCATTTTAAATAAATGGACACATTCTGCTCATGTAAAAACATGCTGATTCCCGGACCGTCCGCGGGCCGGATTGAGAAGGCGATTGGGCTGCATCCGGCCCCCGGGCCTTAGTTTGGGGCCCCTAATTTAGTGAGCCACCTCATAAGCTGCTATTTTTAGGCAAGATGCTGAAAACTGAAAACCATGGTGGGGGAAGGGGAAGCAAGTTTGTTCCTTTTTCAAAAGAAGAAGAAGAACAAGAAAAGGACTGCTCTAAGTATGAGACACTAAGGATTGAAGTACCTTCCTCGCTTTTACCTTGGATTACTACTGGAGACAAATTTACCGTGTGGTTAATATGAGGAGCTGGTGCCACTTCATAAGACATTCCTGATCACTGAAACAGTCTTCTAAACAACAGAACTGAGAACTTGCAAAATAATGGTTTTGTTTTCTCTGTATTGCAGACAATATGATGAAGTGTCTTACATGGACAGTAGATTCCCTGCTCCATTAGCATCTTCCTGTAGTGGTGAATCTGATTCTGATCCAAGAAAGAATCTTATACTTAACTTTCAGGATACTGTGTAAGAAGTAGATTACATAATTTAATGTTACTGTACATCTTGTGTTGGATCCAAAGATACATTTCTGCTCACAGAAAACTCCCTTCTCCTTATACAGTAGATTAGAACTTTTTGATCCAACTTAAAAATAACTTTCTAGAGATATTCTCTGACAAATAGATTTCATGAATGCCTGATTTAAATGTTGCTGCATGTCTTGTCACTATTAACAGCAGAGATGGGGGTGTAATTTCATTATATATATTTTGACAACAGAAAAAAATCCTCTTCTTCCAGCCTTCAGCTAACTACTTCCTGGCTTAGCTTGTTAAAAAGTACCTGTAAGATCCTAATATATTTTTCAGATTTTAGCCTTAGTTAACTTTTTCATTTAAGTTAGTCTATTGATATTACCAGTTGAGAAGCACTAGAAAAATATTTACATGTTGTTGGAAAGCTAAACTTGCCTCCCATCTCAGGATGGTTGAGATCCTGGGAAATAATGGGTTTATGGAAATATGTACTTTGTAAATTTTTGGAACAACAAGCTTTAGGCTAATATGCAAACTTAACTATAAAAAATATTTATGCATGGATTATATAGCTTAGTGTGGTTCAGCTAAACAATGCAAGTGGAGCTGTCTGAAAACTACTACTAAGATTAAAACCTTCATTTTAACTTTCTCAGGGAATGCTGTAATAAATCTGCAGACAATCAGTTGGAGTCAAGCCAGAAAGAATCTAATGTTTTGCAGCAAAAACACCAGCATATTTCTAATGAATGCTCTGGTAACCAGTGGCATTCTTTGCATGAGGGGCTTTCACTTCAACACTTGGAAGGTAGGCAATTTTCACAGTGTCTGTAGGAATACTATTAGCATTCTACAATGTATTCTGAAGTTCTGCTAAGTGTAGTATCTTCATTTGTGACACCTGAAGTTTAATATAGTTTCCCCTCTAATAGTCACCCACTTGAGTTTCCCATCAGTTTGGAAATGAACTGGAGCTACCAAAAATAAGGTAGTAGCTGGCATCTACATAATTTGGCTGGCTGACTTCATGAGAATAGACAGACTTGGATGATGGGGGAGAATGGAGTAAAGCAGGAGTGGGGAACTGCTGGTCTACAGACCTTTTTTTTTTCTTTACTTGTATTTCATAAAATTTATACATCACTTGTTTGTAAAAAAAACCACACCTCAAAGCGGTTTAAAGTAATTTTGGGCAAACCAAACCACATTTCTCTGCACCTGAGCTCGTATGTGAATGTATTTGAAGGGTGTATTTAATTTAAAAACAACAACATATTCTTGAATGATTCCATACTTGATTAGTTCACATTTGCTAAAGGTTCTTGATAGTGTTCAATTTTATGCACAGTGCTAAGTGGGAGACAGTGACACCCCCCCCCCCCACAAAAAAGAAATTCTCTTGCCAAATAAAAATAAAGTAGTGGTATTTGCAGCGCAAGAGCATTTGCATAAAATTTGCAAGCAGTATAATCCATGTATCCCTGTGGTTAAGAAATTCCTGGCAAATTATTTGCCTTTGTAAAGAGGACTGCTAATGCAGTAGGAAAACCCTTTTTTCTTTACTTTCAGATTTGACAGCTAGAATATTTGCTTCATTTGAAAAAGACAAAGAAGACTACAAGGTAACTTTTCTGCAGTATGATTGATGTAGACTTTACAAAGAACTAATGTACTTTTTCTAGCAAAAATTCTTAATTAGATAATGTCTTCTGAAGCATCACTCTCCATATGCTTGGCCACACTCTCAAAAGTATCCAAAGCAGTAGTGAGGCAGGCTTTATCTTTGCAGAAGCCATGCTGTTGTTTTATTAGCAAGACGTCTCTTTTATACTTTACCATTTTATCTTTAAAGCTTTCCACCAACTTAACTGGAACAAACATTAAATCAACTTGTCTGTAATTTCTTGAATCCCTTCTATTTTTTTAAAACCTATGGGATAATATAACATCATGTCCTGCTTTCCTTGGGGGCATTTGATGAACACTAGAGACTTTGATTGATCCAGCCAGGAAAAAGTGAGTTATGGAGGAGACTTAACAATAAGTAATTCAAATTCCTGAATTGACTTTGGTTTGTAGGCTGTTTCATTAGAACATGGTCAGAAGAGGATAACAAATGAAATAGATGGCAACACTATGATCGGCTTTTCCAGATTTATAGAAAATGAACAACCACTGAGCTTTGCAAGCTTAGAAGGACATTCTACAGGTATTGCTTTAAAATTCGAATTGTTTGGTATACTTCCAGTTTATTTTTTTGCTAAGGATGGCTCCACACTGCCAGCATTAAGCCAGATTATTTGTGCACTGATGTTTCATGTGATGCATATGCTTCCTGCAGTGAACATGAAGTGCAGATGATATACATATGTCCTTAAAACACCTGTGTGCATATATCTGGGGAACTGTGGAAGAATGCACATGGTTCATACTTAACATCTGAACTAATGACAAGCCACTTTTTGCTGAATTAGAATATGAAATTGGAGATGAAGAGTTCTGTGATGGCCAACTGGAGACTTATTTTGAGCAGCTGGTACTACCAGAAATGCAGGTGGAAGATGTTCAAGAACATGAATTTGGAGAACATGTTAAAGCCATGGAACTGCCTTCAAATAGGAAATCCGTAAGTGAAAATTCAGTTATTCTATTATTGGGGGCATTGTAGGTGCACTATAACATTGTTCAGTCTGCATGAACAATTTTTGTAAAAGGTGGTTGGGGGGTAGATAATGTTGGTAACTTAAGGGAGCTAAAATGAGGCACAGTTCACTTCCCCCAAACCTGCATCTCCTGCAGAGGATCCTAATAGCAATAATGCCCCATTTCCCTTTTCTCTCCCAACCTTCTACACAAGAGCTACAAAAGAATAGAGAATGAGCAATAGATGAAGATAAGGCAGCACACAGACTAGGCATTCTCCCTAATGTTGTGGGCTTGTGCTCGTACACCCTTGTTGGTTGGTGAAAAGAAATGGTTCAGTTTAGACTTTCTGGGATACTTCATAAGCACTGCGCTTGTGGTGCAAGTGGATCATGCTCTTAACAAACTACATAAATTATCTTCTGCCGTTGCTCAAGAGTTCTTGGTTACTTGAGCTTCACCTGCTCTGAGCGTGATGAGCAGCTAGCCGACCTCCCAACTTTGAAGCTGTAGAGGTGAGCAGGGCTCATCCTGACACATTGTTTGATGCTCCTTGCAAAGCCACAGGCCTCCCCAACTCTAGAGCACATTGAAGGCATTTTGGCTGAAAACTAACAGTTAAAATTCTTCAGGAAAAGTTCCAGATACCTAACGTTTGCCAGGCAGCAAGAACTGATTCTCCTGTTGCTAGCGACGAAGAACTGTATGATTTTAAGGAAGCTGGGCACAACGAAAAAGACGAGCAATTTATGCTGCCCATGACAGTAAGGCAAGAGGTGCGTCATAATTAAGCTTGGCTAAATTTCTAGAGAAGTCACAAACCTTTAACCAACATAGTTTGGGGGTTGCTGAACGTGGGTTGCCTATACTCAAATATGTTTTAAGATTTCTTTTTTTTAAAAAAAGTACAATGCATTTTCTTTTCTTTTCTTTTTTATTTGCAACAGGTGGAATGCAGTAAACCTAGTCTAAACTCCGGACACAATGATAGTTCTGAAAAGTTTCCTGCTGAAATGGTAGTTTACACATCTGAAGTATGCAGTAGGACAACAGATTATCAACATGCTTGTTCAGATGCCCTAGGTAGCAGTTCTGTTATTGATGGTGACATTTTAATATACTGAATGTGCATATCAGTTTGTTACAACTTAGTTTATTCTGTGTCTCCTTTAAAGGTATGATAGTGTCATGTCAAATTTTAAGCATCTTTTTAAAAATGCATATTGAGTAAAAATGAATATAATGAGGAAAACGGTATAATAATGAAGCCCAAAGTACCGGTACTGTGGGAATAACATGTTGATGCCAAGATATGTTACCTATTAAATGCTTTTTTCTATTACAACATTTATTTCATTTCATTTAAAATCAATGCTAAATAACTATTATCATTGCAGGTTGTCATGACTGTAGTAAGGAAGATGGAATATCTGTAAAGACGAATACATTTAGCAGCAGCAGAAATGTAAGTACAGTAGAGAACTGAAAATCAGAATCCATGTATTCTGACTCAAGATACTGAGTTTGACCTAATGTTGGATATCTCCTAGAGTAGACCCATTGAAATAAATAACCTTAAGTAACTTGTTCATGGATTTCAATGGGTCTACTCTGAGTATGAGTTAGATATCACCAGTTTCTTTTAACAGGGTATCATCTCTTTTTTAAATAAACCAGGCTTCTTTTTGAGCAACTGTTGGGGATACTTTTTGTTTCTGTTTTTGAAGGAAAACATTCTGAATAGTCTGAATTTCCAAAGCTGCTCAGAGTTTATGAATCAATCACACATGCAAATCCCTACTACTATTTTTTTCCCCAATCAGTAGTCACATGTCTCATTCCAAGACCTTGAGTAGGCAACATTAACTTGTTCATTTTGTCCCTTCCTCCTCTCCCCATAACCGCAATGAGCACTATAGCTAACAGTGCCCAGCTGACGATCCTGTATGCAAGCTGGAGGGAGCTTTCCCAGTAAAATTGCCCAAATGGCATACACTACTTAAAAGCAATAAACACTTTAAATTGCTTGCTAAAACCATACTCAATGAAGGTCCTTGAGCAATTCCATAAAACCTTACTACGCGAGGTTGTTTAAAATTGGTCTGGGAAAGTATCTCTTAATTGACATTAGAAAGAAAATGAACATTTTTGTCTAGTTAGTAAAGTAACTCTTTTTCTTTCCTTTTGCTTTTTTTAAAAGGATGCCACAAACGTAACCAACTGTGAACTAAAGCTAGATTCTCTCTACTTTAAATGCATTGCTGACAGTAATGCTGCTTCTGAGATTTGGCACACAGAACAGCAAACCCAATTTCCTGATGTGTCACAGCTTGCTAATGAAAATTATGTTCCTCTGGCTGATGCATACCTGTCTCCAAGTGCTTACAAAGGTTCAGAGCAATATGAATGTACAGCAAAAGGTTAGTTAAATGCTAGCTCCTGCGTGCTTTCAGCTTCTAGATTGATTTTGAGATGTTGCTGAGTTGGTAGGTGGCTGCTGTGAATGCTTTTGTGTTATGCCTGATGTAAACAGCACATGGCCTTAGTCGATGCAGATGAAATACCGCAGCTTACTTGAAAATGAGAGTGGAACAAAAGTAGCTTTTGAATATCCCGGTTCAGTTATGATTTAACCACTAAGTTAAATTATGCATGCATTGCTTATTGTTGTTGTTTTGTTAAATCAACTCATTGTTAGCTTTCCTTTCCTTCCCCCAATCGTCCAAGTCTACCGTGTTTCCCCCTTTTTAAGACGTAGTCAGAAAGTAAGCCATGGCAGCATTTTTAGCATTAGTGAGATCTAAGACACCCCCCGAAAATAAGACATACCTCCATGCGAGACCGCCGAGCGCCCCAGCCAGCCAGAGGGGCCTGGAACCGGCTGCTGTTGCTGCAGAGAACGCATGGAGCGCCCTGCAGCGCCTGGCCTCTTCTTTTCTTTTCTTTTTTTTGGGCTGCCCAAGGCCTGCCGCCCCGCCACCGGAACCGGCGGTTGCAGAGTGGAGCACTCCGAAGCAGCGAGCGCTCAGAGCGCCCTGCAGCGCCTGGCTTCTTCTTTTGCGGGGGGGGGGAGCTGCCCGAGGCCTGCCGCCCCGCCGCCGTAACCGGCAGCTGCAGAGCGGAGCGCTCCGAAGCGCTGAGCGCTCGGAGCGCCCTGCAGCGCCTGGCCTCTTCTTTTTTTGGGGGGAGGAGCTGCCCGAGGCCTGCCGCCCCGCTGCCGTAACCGGCGGCGGCAGAGCGGAGCACTCCGAAGCGCCGAGCGCTCGGAGCGCCCTGCAGCGCCTGGCCTCTTCTCTTTTTGTTTGGCTGCCCGAGGCCGGCGGCTGCAGAGCGGAGCGCTCCGAAGCGCCGAGCGCTCGGAGCGCCCTGCAGCGCCTGGCCTCTTCTTTTGGGGGGAGAGCTGCCCGAGGCCTGCCCCCCGCCACCGGAAGCGGCGACTGCAGGGCCGAGCGCTCGGAGCGCCCTGCAGCGCCTGGCCCCTTCTTTTGGGGGGAGAGCTGCCCGAGGCCTGCCCCCCGCCGCCGGAAGCGGCGGCTGCAGAGCGGAGCGCTCCGAAGCGCCGAGCGCTCGGAGCGCCCTGCAGCGCCTGGCCTCTTCTTTTGGGGGGAGAGCTGCCCGAGGCCTGCCCCCCGCCGCCGGAACCGGCGGTCTGCAGCGCCGAGCGCCCGGAGCGCCCAGCAGTGCTGGGCGGAGCGCCGAGCCAGCAGCCTGCCGCCTCGATGCCGCGCAGAGCGCCCAGCAGCACCCCGAACCAGTGGCCTGGCCCCTCCGAGGAGGCCTTAAGGTACCGTACAAGACATCCCCTGAAAATAAGACACCGTGTTCTTTTTTAAGTAAAAAAAGTTATAAGACGGTGTCTTAAAAAAGGGGAAACACGGTAGGTAGTAACATCCTTTGGATAGGAACCTTATTTGTGCTATATTGTAATGTATTCATTCATGTATTCCATTCATGTATCATGACTGAAAATGGAGGAAGCTAAAGGCAACATGTGATTCCTTTTTTAGAGAACCCACCACATGATGTTGTGTATCAAAATGAAGACGGTAGATGGGTGACAGATCTTGCTTACTACACGTCATTCAATAAAGAACAAGTATCCAATTTCTCAAACTTAAGTGGAGACTTCATAGCTGGATGTAAGCCTTATTATACATTTAAATCATTGGAAATGTATTGGTTGCATATCCCTAATCTTAAAAGAACAGACACCCGCATTTACAAAATATGTCAGTATCAGAAGGAGTTTTGTCGGAGCTCCCTTAATTTCTCGAGATTATTTTTTCCTCTTCCATCTTAAATTACCCCTTTGCACAAAGATAAGTAGGAAACATAGCAGGGATCTTGCAAGCTTTCCTTCGACCTGGCTTGAGTAAGTTTGTACTACAAGATTAATTATAATTTAGGACATAGGTCACCCAGATTCTCCACATATTTGTAGGTAATGTAATGCAGATGCCAACTGCATGACAGTGAAACAAAAATACTTCTTTCGGTAACTGAAACTTCAGTGTTAAAACCTTTATTTTAAAATGAGGGGTGAAAAACCAGAATCATAAAACTGGCAGCTACGAGGGTAAGTAACCTGACTTCTCTAAACTTAGGATATTACTTGTGATAGACTTCAATTGTAGTATTACTTACCAAACTGCGGAAATTAAATAATGGTAGAGGAAAGGGCCTGGCATGTCTTTCCCATTTCCTAGCTGGTAGCTCTGCTCCTTACAAAGACAGCAGCACAGAAGACCAGGGCTTCAGATGATACAAAAGCCTGTTTTTATTCAAAGTGCTTCTCCTTGAATGGTAAACACAGTACCTGTCTTTTCTTACAGTTGGTATTACCATAACATCATAAAACCACACAAAACTTTTAAATTTTATTTTATTTATTTGGATTTATATACTGGTGACATTTTTAGGGGGGGAAATCTCTTTCAGTAGCTACAAGTATCATGAAATTACAAATAGAAATCAGAAAATAATAACTAAATTATTTTTAAAAATCCATCAGTTAAAAACATCACAGCCAGTAGCTGAACTGAATAACCCCCTTAAACATCTCAAGAAGCCTTGAGTAAGCAAATTGGCTTTTAGCTGACTTAAAACGTTCAGCTGATGGACCTAAGCAAATTGCATATTAACATTACATGACCTTACAGGCAACTAAGCTCAGTACATAAAATATGCCTAATTTTTAATGTAGTTTTTAATTCACGTTTACTTTACCTTTCACTCATTCATCCATTCTGCCTAGGGAATGTGGGATATGCTAAGAGGTTAATCGTTTCCTTTTCTTCCCTCTTACTCTTTGAAAAGCTGAAGCAGTTGCTGTGATTGCCCAAGATCAAGAAGAATTTGAAAGGGAACACAGATTTATGCAGGTAGGAAACTTGTTAAGAGGCTATTCTGATGCTTTTGTCTATAGGTAATGATAATTCTTGACATTTTTGTTTGCAACATTTTCAGGAAGAGAAAATGGAACTGCAAAATACCTCTGGATTAGAGGACTCTTTATGGAAATGTGTTAATAACGGCAACCCACTAAGAGGTTCACAGACCGACTTTAGCAAAGATGCTAGCTACCTACGGCTCTCTCTAGGAGAGTTCTTTGGTCAGAGATCTGAGGCTCTTGGTTGCCTCGGAGGAGGAGGTGATGTGAAACGGGTACGTAGCTATCTTGTCCACATACTTTTACCACTATTTGCGCAACTTGCTTTTTGACAAGAATTCAGCAGGCTCATAGCTGAGTAATAGAGCTTATGCTTTGCCTACAGAAAATGCAGGTTTAGTGCCTTCCAAATTCATTAAAATATCTTTGATAGCAGGACTGAAAGAGATATATGCCTGAGACCCTGGAGAACTACTGCATTTGTCTATGTAGCCCATTACTGACTTGTCCATGAGGTAGTCTCGTATGCCTGTAAACGTCTGTTGAGTTATTTTATTCAATGGACTGTGAAACACAGGGCAAAGAAGCAAATTTTTGAAGGAAAGTTTGACATCTTCCAGATCTAGACGCTGTGTTGGCCAGCTTCTATTACTACATGTTTCTCAAAGCATTTATCATGAACGTTATTTCCTCTTACAGCCATCTTTTGGTTATCACATTACTTCACCGGAAAAGAGACAACCTCTTCCTTTGTGGAGGCAATCTGATGTATCTAGAACAAACTCTGATGAGCAGAATTCTCAGACATCTACTCTTCAAGGTAATTTCTTGTAAACCTAATAATTTCTCGTAAACCTAAGAATTCTGTGCAAATAGCTGTTTATAGCTAAATGATGATAAATGATGTAAATCAGGCGAAGGAAACCTGGTGGCCTCCAGAGATTGTGAACTACAGTTCCTCATACTTCCCACCAGCATGGCTAATGGACTGTTCACAACACCTGAAGTGGCATCACGCTGGCCACGCATGATGTTAGCTCATTGTTCACTTCATTTCCAAAACCCGCTTATGTGTTGGGCCAAGTCTGATAACACTATATAGCATACAGTTGCAGACTAAGCTGCTAGCCTGCCAATACAGTGTAAGCGAGGGCAGGAAAATGGGGTCTGTGTTTCGTATTGGGCATATTCCAGAATGGCACTGGAGGAGTGCTCTGCCCCCTGGCAACTATGCTGCAGGGTCCTGCAGGGTTTCATGCTGTTTCCTATTAATGTAAGGAGCAGCTCATATTTTTCATGCAGAGGGCAGGATTGACTCATGGCCAAACCCTCCAGGGGCAACATGTCAAAGTGGGCATGGCTGAAGTCTAAAAGTGAGGATAGCTAATTTAAAATTTCTTTTTTTAAAAAAGAAGACAGGTGGGTGTCACAGAAAGCTTTTGGTATCGGAATACTGGGGGTGCATTCGGAACTTTTAAAAGTCATTTTGGGGTGTGTGTCAAAAACCATGTTGGGGCTATATGCAGGCCAAGAGTTTTATTTTAACAGATTTTAAATTTTTGTTTAGTGCTTTATTATGTGTGGTATTTAATGGTACAGATATGTAAATCACCCTGGAATCTTTTCATGAAGGGTGACTGAGAAACCATAAGTTTCCTTATGCAGCTTAGTATTATCCTCACACACTCTGCTTGGTATGAAAATAAGCAGTTAGAGTACAGATAGACTTAAATTGCTTTTACATAGGATTTTTGTTTTTCCAAATAGATCTTAGATGTTTGCTTAATTACATTTGTGTGGTGTTTACACTTAAAATGGCCACGTTCAGACAATCATTCATAGTGTCATAAAACACATTCCTCTCCCCTTTTCACATTGCTCAATGACTTGGATCTCCTGCCTTGCATTAATCCAGAATTCCCCATTGCATCCAAGCCAGGGAACTTCACGTTAATGTGAGTTAACAAATCAGGTTAATAAAAGTATCTGTGCCAAAGCAAGTATACAGCAGAAAGAGGATGAACAGCTGCATGAAAACATGGATAATGATCTGAATATGGCTAGGTGCAACATTAACCTTTGCAATTTGTTCTTTGCAATATACATTTCTTTTATTGGCTTATTGTAAGCAGTATTCTAGCGAACACAAGCTATCTTTTCTTGTCTTAGGGGATGTAGAGGAAAGCATTAAGGAAGACTCCCACATTGCATCTGCTACATTTACCCTTTGTGAAGTGAGTGCAAAAGACAGAGAGAGTGGAAGGGTAAGTATTTAGATATCAAAAGCAAAGTAGGTATCTGTTAAAAAGTATTTCATTTCTTATAAGAATTCTGAAACAAATATTTCAGTGTGTCTCACATATCATATTTTTTCCGTGTATAAGACAACCCCTATTTTTTTAACCCAAAATGAAGAAATTAAATTGTTTAGCTTTTTTGGGGATGTGGGAGGTCACTTCTACCAATCGCTCACTCGCCTGCCCGCCACTGCCGATTGCTTGCCACAGCCATTGCCGATCACACACCTCGTCGCAGCCGCCAATTGTCTGCCCACTTGCCGCCACCAACAGCCCATCCACCTACTTGCTGCAGCCCTCCTTGCCACAGCGCCAATCGCATGCCCAATTGCCGCAGCCACCAATCTCCTGCTTCCTGCTGCCATTAATCACACGTCCCCCCCTCTGTATTCACTATCCATGTATAAGACAACACCCAATATTTGCCTCTCTTTTTTTTAGCTAAAAGCGTCGTCTTATACACGGAAAAATACAGTACAGTTAAACCTGAAGCTGGAAGTTAAAACATACTGTCTCATGAGTGGAAATAGTGGTTAGTTTTTCTGAATAAATTGTCCAAGTAGCAGAACTACTGCTGGATCAGACCAAAGGTCTGTCTAGTCCCACATTCTATTCTCAGAAGCCAGCCAAAATGACAATGGGAAGCCCACAAGCTTAAAATGTTCAGTAACTTGTCTTCAGAACTATACTGCCTCTTATATTGGAGGCAATATAACCATTATGACACATGAGTTCAGCTTTGCTACAAGATGTTAAAAATGTCAACTTTTCATTTTTCCAACTTCTAGGAGAAATGTGAAGACAGAAAAGTTGAATGTAAGCAACATGAGCCATCTATATTAAGTATAAGCACAATTGCATATGCTATTGCAAATGCTTCTGTTAGTACTGATCCATCACAACTCGCTGCTTTGATGACGAAAGCCTCAAATAAAAATAGAGAAATAACTAGCATCCCTGGAGGTGTCAAACCCACAGACTTTTCTGCCGCAGGTCAGTCATATGTCAACAATGTAGAAAATAGCACGTTTGACATAGAGAAATATCTCAGAAAAACTGATGAAGCTGAGAATGGCTGTGAACCCGAAAGCATAGTTAAAGATGAAGCAACTGCCAGGGACTTGCATACAGTTTTGTACAAACAGGAATCTGAAATGCTTTCTCCAAGAGACTTGTCCAAAAGTAATTTGTCTATCAGGCATGGAGAAGAGAAGCTTAATCTAAGCACAATACATGAGGAAAACAGTTACAGAGACTCATCTGGTAAAACAAGTTTTGAGAAAAATGAAATGGAATGTTTAAAAGCAGCATCTAACATAGGTGAAGACTTTCTTCCAAAAAACCTGACTTCTGCTGTACCAGATTCAGAAACTACCACCGTGTCTTTGGAGGATAGTGGAAAAGCACTTCCCAGTAAGTCTTTAACATGTCTTCTAAACTGTTTGGTAGCTGTGCAATTTTAAAAAGAACATTTACAACTGACATTCACAGAATGGCAATTATTTCAATGCAGCTTAATGAAAACTTTGGGTCAGTATTGCTTGTAATAATAATAATAATTAATAATTTATTATTTATTATTTATACCCCGCCCATCTGGCTGGGTTTCCCCAGCCACTCCAACAGAAAAATGAAATAAAATAATCGATTAAATATTAAAAGCCTCCCTAAACAGGGCTGCCTTCAGATGTCTTCTAAAAATCTGGTAGCTGTTTTTCTCTTTGACATCTGATGGGAGGGTGCCACTACCGAGAAGGCCCTCTGCCTGGTTCCCTGCAACTTGGCTTCTCGTAACGAGGGAACCGCCAGAAGGCCCTCGGTACTGGACCTCAGTGTCCGGGCAGAATGATGGGGATGGAGACACTCCTTCAGGTACACTGGACTGAGGCCATATAGGGATTTAAAGGTCAGCATCAACACTTTTAATTGTGCTCGGAAACGTAGTGAGAGAAATGCTCTTTTGCAGTGGAATAGATCTTTTGACCACACACATAACCCTTTGCCCCGCTATTCACAAGGGTCTGCAAACAATCCAGGAAATCCGCACTGTGGTTTCTTATTTATGTTTGCGTTGGGCAGCTGTGCTTAATAGTTTCAGAACAAATCAGGATACAAATCCAACTTCCAGCCATACCATAATACCCTAGTGTGCTTGAAAGCTGCTAGCCATAGTTTTCCAGTTTAGGTGAAATGCAAACACTAATTAATGGAAGAGTTTGTGGTTTGTTTGTTTGCTGGCTTGCATGAAGGTACTGCATGTGCAGCCAGAAAGCTCACATATCAGCTTTTGATGCCCATATGTGTTTAATCTAAATTATTTCTTTTGTATACAACAAGGTTCTCAAACTCTGGTCTGTGAGCTGCATTCAGGTGGTCTACAGTATGTCTGAGTTCACACGTATTATATTGTGTTATGTTGTATTACAGTTTGAATCCTATGGGATGCAAATTATGGTAGAATAAAATACAATATAAGCAGTTACAGGTAGGTAGCCGTGTTGGTCTGAGTCGAAGCAAAATAAAAAAAATTCCTTCAGTAGCACCTTAAAGACCAACTAAGTTTATATTTTGGTATGAGCTTTCGTGTGCATGCACACGAAAGCTCATACCAAAATATAAACTTAGTTGGTCTTTAAGGTGCTACTGAAGCAACAATATAAGCAATTCAAGATGCAATAAGAATACAATTAACATTCATACTGCTTCTATCACAGTGTGTTGTAAATGCTACAATAGGCAGAAAATAATTATGTGGTCTGCCAAGATCATAAGTAATTTCCATTGGTCTGTGTGGGAGGACTGTGTGGGAGGAGGTTTGCAATGCGTTTATAAGAGTGGAAAACCCTGCATCTCTGGTATAAAGTCAAAATGTGTAATTGGATTGTGAACACCTTTTTCTTTATCCAGCTTACTCTGAATCAGGAAGAACCAGCAAGAACCCTCTGCCCCTCAGTTTAAAATCTGATCCAATATTGCTTTCCCCTCTTCCTGTACACCCTAATAAGGAAAAAACTATATCCAATATTAAATACCAAGAGAAACAGGATAAGAAGATAATGGAAGAGAATGCTGCATGCAACAATGAAAAACACATAGTTTTTGAAAATATATCTGCTGATAACCAGAAAGTTGTTGGTGAGTAGAGTATAGGTATATTGATTTCTGCCGAAGCCTGCTTTGAAAGTAAGGTGAAATAGTTTGTTATTTGTAGGTTTATTCTTCTTTCCTGTGCTTGATAACTGCTCTCATCTACTTCTGGAGGCTGTTTTTTTTGGCCTCCGTTGAATGAGAGCTGCTTTCCTCTGAAGCATGGTTGCTTTTACAGAAGGTTATTTCTTCCTTAATTTTAGTTTAGTTAGGTGGGCTTGGTTTTGGGCTTCTGGGCAGAGAACCCTAGTCTTCAGAACAAGGCAAGAAGAGGTATTATGTATCCAAATTGTTTGCAGGAATCTAGGTCTCTTGTCCTTTTTCTAGGCCTGTAACCAGGTACTAAGGGCACCCAGTTGACATTAATTTCTGAAATGATCTCACTTATTCTAACAGACCAGGACCTAGTTCAATGTTATGTTGCCTTTCCCCAAAGTTTTGTTAAGATCTATACCCCCTGGATTTAAATGGAATTGTAAAGGACAAAAGGAGCACACTTCTCCCTATCAACTCTCACTTTTGGAATAAGGGACATTGCTTGATAGCAAGATTTGAAACCATAATTTCCCCCAATTTATTGTGTTTGCATGTGATTTTCAGCAGAAACAATTTCAATCTGGACTAAAATGTGGCAAAATACAGGTGTATTAACCATCTTATTGAGTTGCTCTCTAACATGTTAGAGATCTCACCCAAATGTTCACTGGTCCTTATTACTTGGAGTTGCAGCCACTCTGAAAGTGGGAGTACTGGCCTCATGGGTATTCTGTATGACTTTATTCTTTTCACCTAGTTCTCATAACTTGTGGCTTATGGAGCATCAATCTAAAAGGGGTCATGCAATAAAGTGGCTACGGTAGCCTTTGGTGCATAGCTGTTTTCAAGCAGCCATGGATTGATTCACACAGAATATTTTGTCCCTCTGAGTAAGGCTTTGGTGCATAGCTGTTTTCAAGCAGCCATGGATTGATTCACACAGAATATTTTGTCCCTCTGAGTAAGGCTCTCTAAGTATTGTGGTTAAAAACGTGTTCTTTTGATAACTAAGTCTAAGCAGAAGGGTATCAGCGGGACTAGCTTCAGGGCTAGACCTTCCATTTATAAACATTCTCATTTCCTGCAGTTTTTGACAGATTCATTGAATTGGGTTGTCAAGAATCAGGTAAGGGTATTTCAGGCATGGCCAGAAAACTCGTATCAATTTCCCCTGGGATAAGGAAGTGATTGTTTCAGACTTTGAGCTGGCCACAACTTGATTTGTTAGTAGCCAAGACACCTCTGCTATGTATTTCTCCCGTTTGCCAGTGTTTTGAAAGCAATGCCTGGAAAGAATCCAAGTGATTTTGGTTGCCACATTCTATAGTTTATATAATAATAATAATAATAATAATAATAATAATAATAATAATAATAATAATAATATATTTATTTATTTATTTATACCCCCGCCCATCTGACTGAGTCTCCCCAGCCACTCTGGGCGGCTGCCAATCGAGTGTTAAAAACAATACAGCATTAAATTTTAAAAACTTCCCTAAACAGGGCTAATAATAACAATTTATTATTTATTCTAAATAAATAATTTATTATTCTAAATAAGTAATTTATTATTTACTATACATTCTGCTCTTTCTACTGGCACTTGAAAGGAGGCAAGCTTCAGCAACCTCTTCATTGCTGAAGAAACCAAGCTTTACATACACCTGTGCATTCTCACATTAAACAGTACTTTAAAGGAACTTGCATCTTAAGCTACCCACAGTTTCTAGGCTCCTCACGTGGAATCCGATACCAAGGGTGTTGACAGAATTGCCACTTGAACCTATATAATTTCAATTAGAATGGTACTTTTCAACAAGGGTATGTTGAAGTTAGGTGCACAGCTGTGAAGCTGTATATCTTTCAGTGATTAGCACAGATTGATGCTTTAGCTGCAGGTATCTGCATGGCAGCTGCTTGGAATGTTCCATCTAAGTTTGTCCAGTATTATCAAATGGTCACCTTTGTCTCAGAAGCATTGTTAAATATGAAATCCCTGAACATAGGCTTTGCAAATTTCTGTTAAGAAGTACTGCCTCCTGAGGTGGATAGTCACTGATAATCT
The DNA here is from genome assembly GCF_963506605.1 of Zootoca vivipara. Classification (NCBI taxonomy): domain Eukaryota; kingdom Metazoa; phylum Chordata; class Lepidosauria; order Squamata; family Lacertidae; genus Zootoca; species Zootoca vivipara. The sequence goes on from NC_083283.1 coordinate 49,630,003, forward strand.
GAAGTCATTCTTTCCATGGCTAGGAGGATAAATTTCAACATCTCCTTTTTACAATATTCAGGTAATGCTGTTGCAGTAACAGAACAGACACCTGCAACTCCTATGCCTTGTATACAGATGTCAGATGATGAACAATACAGTTTCAGACCTTCAACGTCTCCACTTATTCATTCATCTCCAAATGAAGCTTCTGGAACTGCTCTTTTAGGGTAACTATTGTGTGGGAACATGAAAAGCCCAAATGTGGGTGGGAGTTAGTAGTTGAATACGGTTAGATGGTTAGATTGCATGGTCTGAGCCATACAACCCATTGTTGTCTACTGTACTGGTACAGTTCCCTGAGGTCACAGTCGGTCTTCCCCATCACCTGATAGCCCTTTTTAAAATGACGTTCCTGGGATTTCCTTTGTGCAAAGCATGCTATGCTCTCTGTCTTTGAGAGATAATCTCTCAGTTGAATATGCACACTAACTAACTATTGGCAAATATTACTTTTAACCTCTGTACATGAGCCCTAATTTTTAAACACTATTCAATCAATATGAACCTATTCAAGACAATTGTCATAATATAACATGGCAGTCAATTTTACATATTTAAGTGTGAACTAGAAATGAGGATGCTGCTGCTGCCGCTTAGCATTCTTGCCAAGTGAACAATATTGCAGTATTCAGTGTCAAATCAAAGAGCCAGCATCATTAATTTATTATTATAAATTATGTGACTCGCTCAAGTAGTAAGGATACTCCAGAAATTAATGTAGCTGCCTATTAACTACTGAGCTACGTTCAGGCTTTTGTTGCTGGATTTTAAACCCTGCACAACCTGACACCAGGATAAGATCTTCCACAGAGACACTGCTGGCTGTTTCACAACCAGACAATTGTCACTTTGTGACATCACCAAGAAGGCCTGCTTCCTGCATTGTCACCCATCCTCTTGGGTAATGCCTCTTAAAACATACTTTTACCCAAGCTTTCCTGGACTCTGGGTCTTAATTTTTAATTATCTGTTTTGTATGCTGCTCACTGTCACCTGTGGTGCATCGCTTTGTGTTATTGTTTCTCTTCACTTTTAGGAATTTTGTTAAAAGTTATTATCAATAATCTGTTATTTATGTAAACTGCTTATTTTTATTACGTGATATACATTTGTTTATAAATACTGTGGTGATACAGGAAAAACAAAAGGCAAGCCTCATGCAGATGTGATGCTACACAAACAAATTAACCATGGTGCTCCTAAATCCAAGTTCACTGACTGTTGAACAGGTAGCCAACATGGTGCCTCCAGATGTTTTTAGACTACGGTACATTTTCATTAGCTTAAGCCAGCATTGACCAGTGTCATGGATGATGGGAACATTAGTCTTACCAGCATCAGGTGGCTACCCTCAAACTATGTTTTTTGACATTAAGCATAGTCAAACATGACACTGAAGGACAGCTAAGGTGATAGAGTGGAGAGGCAGAGCGATTGGATAATAAAAGAAAGGTGAAAAAGCATGAGTGTTCGATCACTTGATTATTAAGCCAAGGCTGTGTCAGGGTTTATACTGTGTCTATTACTGGCCTGTGGAGTGAAATGAGCAAAAGCGAACTCAAGAGCTGCATCTAGCCTCTTACTAGATCGTGTAGTTTTAGCAGTTACTATGTCATTTTGCTTCATGCAATTGAGGCCCAGAAACACTTTTTAAAGGATTGGCTCAGATATGGCCTCTGTAGTAGCACTAAGCTGGTAGCAGCCATGGCTCTGCTAGGCCACACTAAGACCAGAAAGTGGGGGGGTGGAACATTGGAAACACAGTGCTAGTCTGGTGGCAACCAATACTCTTACCATGGAAACAGATGAGGGACAAATCACATTACTGATGGAGTGAAATGCCAGATATTGTTAAATGATTATGTAGGCAGTTTGTATGTGGGTACATTTTTTAAAAGTCAGCATTCTTTGTGTTTCAGAGCTGATGCTGACTGTCCTGATACAACATCAAATTCTAAGGAATCATCTTGTAGTGATAGCTTACCTCAGGTGCTGTGTACTGATCATAGCTTGGGACGATTGACCTTTGTTTCTGCTACTGAAAAAACCCTTCAGAATCTAACTCTGTCTAGTCCAGAGAGATGTCAGGTAAGTAGCTTGTTAGATGCAAAGTATTTTTTTATATGTCAAGTTTCAAGCTGCAGCTTGATCTTAGGTACATTTTATGAAGAACTATCTTTCCAGAAGTATAAAATATTAATCAAGAACCAGTGTAGTATAGTGGACGGTGTACTAGACTTTGACTTGTATTACCCAAGATGAAATTATTACACTTTAGCCAGGACTCTGACTTACTCTGTATAGTGGTACCTCTGGTTACGAATTTAATTCGATCCAGAGGTCCGTTCTTAAGCTGAAACCGTTCTTATCCTGAGGCGCATTTTCGCTAATGGGGCCTCCCACTGCGCACGCGCCTCCAGCACTCGATTTCCATTCGCATCCTGATACACAAGGAGTTCTGTCCTGCTTGGGCTGTATTTGGCAGGTGGGTGGGACAAGCTACCTGCTAGTCACCTGATATCATTATGACAACCGGTGAGTGACAGGTAGGTGGTCCCACCTATCAAAGTTGACCTGTGGGGAGTGGAAGAAAAAGATCTGCTCTACTGGATCAAAAATGTTCCCCATCCCTGCCCTGCCTCATGCCAACTACTATGCTGTACAATCAGGGCTAGTACTGATGACATGACAAATATTGCACCTAACCTTTAGTTGCACATACGTACTTCCTCACTTAATACACCTTGATACTTCTTAAGAATTACTATTTGCTTCATTCCTGGGGAAGCAGCCTCCTGGAAGCATCATGAGATTGCTGAAAGCTTGTAGTAAATACTCACCTTGTACCAGAGTTGTGTGGCTTTTAAAAATTAGCTATGATGATTTTTTTTAACATAGTCACCTGTTTCACACATCACGTTAAGCCCTATGCTATGGTTTGCTGATGAATGCTGCTCAAACTGAACCTGCTGGAGAGAAACCACACATTGAGCCTTGCCCATCATGCTAAGCTTTCACTGTGGTTTTACCTCCTCCTTGGGAAATGGAGGAGCAGAGTAGGTGCAATTTGAGGACCATGCTGTTCATTCACAGTGAGCCATAGTTTGTTTCTAACTGTGGTTTGGTATAACATGCAAACAGGGCCAGTAAGTCATAGAATCATAGAGTTGGAAGAGACCACAAGGGCCATCCAGTCCAACCCCCAGCCAAGCAGGAAACACCATCACAGCATTCTTGACATATGCCTGTCAAGACTCTGCTTAAAGACCTACAAAGAAGGAGACTCCACCACACTCCTTGGTAGTATTGTTTCTGCATTTAAAATCCTTGTATTTTCCACTGAAGAAGGATAATCAGTTTAGGCTATAATATTAATTTATTTTGTGAATTAATTGTGGTGTTTTGTCTACTTGGTAGGCAAGTATAGTAGGCTCTCTCTCTCTCTCTCTCTCTCTGTGTAGAGGCTTTTAATACCGTGTTTCTCCGAAAATAAGACGCCGTCTTATATTTATTTTTCCTCAAAAACAAAACAAAACAAAACACTATGGCTTATTTTCAGGGGATGTCTTATTTTTTTTCTCCTCCTGCTGCTGCAGCTGGCATTGCTGCTGCACCTACCGGTATCACTGTCTTATTTTCGGGGTTTGGCTTATATTCCTTGAATGCTTAAAAATCCTGCTACGGCTTATTTTATGACTATGTCTTAAAATGGGGAAAACAGGGTATGTACTAATTATAAGCTTATTACAAATTATAAATGCTAATCAAAATTTTAATATCTTCTATTCAGAATAATCGTGCTAGTGGCTGGGGCACAACAATAGTTTGGACCAGCCCAACTTCAGCATTGGAAGAAGAAACTAAAAAAAACATTGATTTGCAAAATAACAAACATCCATCACTAAGCAGTGCAAGCACTAGTGCAAGAAACCATAATAAGAAGCTAGAAATAAACAAATCAGCAGATGCTTCCAGTCTACCAGAGCACAAGAAATCAACTGGACAGCAGCCATCAAAGAGCAAAAATCAATCTGCACAGAAATGTTCAAATAGTAATAATGAACCGGAAAATGTTGAAGTACCAGTAACAGAGCATGGGTGTACAGCCACAGCACATGGACCAGGCTTATACTCTCAAAAAGATGTGCATGCCCATGACGGTTTAGGTGACTGTATTTCATTAAGTCAAAATAGAGCAAACTTTAAATCACATGTTCCTGTTTCAGAAATTCCAGCCATATCTTCTCAACTTCCAACGCTGCTAACAGGGTGTTCTCTTAGATCAACACCATTTGCCCAACAATATCTGAGAAGCTTGCCATCTCAAACAAATATGGCTTTGCCTCAGTATCAAGCTGGATGTCCTCCAGTTTTTGGTGTTCCACAAGGACTGATTTATTCTACCATCCCTGTGGGTCATGTTCCAAGCTCACTGACTGCTGGAATGACACCAGGTTCAGAAGTTGGATCTGGAATGTTGGGTGCAGCTCCCCAGTGCAACTTCATTTCCAGCCAGAATGTCTTTAGTAGCACTCCACATACAGTGCAAGTAGCTGACGCTGGTGGACCTAGACAGCTGGAGGAATCTGTGCCATTTGGACTTGGTAAGTTATTTGGTTTTTCTTCCAGCAACCTTATCTAATGCCTTTTGTGGTCAAGAAGATATTTACTTGGATTCTTGGTCATTCTTTTATATATTTAAAAGAGCATTATTCATCATTTTTATTTGTTCATTATAGGTAAAGCAGCCAGTGAACAATTTTTTCTCCTGCTCCCTTTGTCTGCTCCAAGCGGCTGATGAACCCTTCAGAGCATATTTGAAGGGTGAAATCCTGTTGCATGAGCAGAACTCTGCTTGCAGGCTGTTGCATAAAATCCATTTTATCCAACAGTTTTGATAAAATACATTTTAGCCCTGTTTTTATGTTGTCCAAAATTTGCAGTTGAAACAGAAATGAATTTATTGGTTATTTTCTATTTCCTAGAACGTGTAAAAGTCCCAGAAGAAGTAACATTCCCTAATGCTTGTTGTGTGGGGCTGACATCACACACAGTCCTTAGTGTTCTTAACCCATCTGAACGGTGGCTACAGGTCAGCATCGGCCTCCTTAGTATTATGCTTGATGGCGAAAAGGTATGCACCAAATCTTGATATGTATTATGCATATTTTAATATTTTACTTTTTTTCTCTAGTGAAGTAAACCGTGTTTTAAACTAGAGATGGCAGCCTGCTTGCCAGTCCCCGTCCCCCCCCCCAAAAAAAAAATGGCTAGAAAATTATTAACTTGAAATCTGGTTGAAGCTCTGTACTTTTTAATATCATTTGGCCATAAACTATGATGGACTTCAACACTTTTCCTCATATTGATAGCAATCCCTGTTTCTCAAACACAAAAGTCATTGTGATGAAACTTTCATATGTATGTTCCTTTTCAAAAATATTCACCAATGTGCCATGGAGAAGGGGGGGGGGCAAGCACAGTAGTAGAAATGATTTGGATATGGTCAACGCAGAACCTTTGAATGCCATCCTAATTCTTTGTATCTATTTTACACCTCTCTATTGAGAATTGCTGGCTTTGTCATGAACCTCTGATTGTGTGTGTGTGGTTTTTTTTTTTTGTAGATGGACCCTCTGAAGCACAGGTGTTTCCTGTTTAAAAACAAAACTGTCATAGGACCTCGTACTACAGAAGATCTAAAAATGCTGTTTCTACCCTGTCAAGCAGGAGTCTTTCAGTGTGTACTTAGTATTGCCTCTTGGCCATTTACTGCAGATGCGGATACAATAGTCCAGGCACAGGCCTTAGCAGCTAGAGTGATTGTGAATGCAGTTGCTGAGATTCCCGATATTGAGGTAAAAATCCAGATGAGTGCATAATGTATAGTTCTGATAAATACATAGTTAGGGAAGGGGTGTAGCAGGGTTGAGGAGATCCCTATCTGAAACCCTAGAGTGCCGTTGCCAGTCATTGTGAACAGTACTGAGCTAGATAGGCTAATATATTGTCTGACTTGCTATAAGGTATCCTAGTTTGCTTTTATTAATGTATTTGGTACATTTATCCTGCCCTTCATCTTACAATCTCATAATAAGCTACAAATAAAGCAAAGTACAAACGATCCAAAAAAAGACATAGCAGGTAAAAAGGTACCTAAAAACAACTGAAGAGAAATAATTTTAAAAGTTCTTACAGAGCCAACACAGCTCCTTAACAGCAGCATACAGAAACTAATGCTAGCAACCTGAAGAAGCCTGGGAAAACAGGAGTTTTTTTAAAAAAAACACAAAACATTTTACATAATAATGAAAAACGTACACAACACATTATCCCCCTTCTTCTAACCCCCCCTCCACCAGCCCCCTCCTGCCACGAGAGAGTCCCCTGAAAAGTGGGCAGTTGAAGGTGGTCCATTTTATAATTGGGTTTGTCCCCACCCCACTCTCCCTCCCCCCAGAACCTCCTCCTGCCACCAAGAGGCTCTAGGATGACAAGGAGAGATACAGGCGAGTGTCCACCCAACTATCTATCTAAACATAAATTATTAATTTTGCATAATAAAGAAAAACATAAAAACTACAATACAGTTTTCTTATCATTATCCCCATTCTATTTGCAAATTTTCCAACCATATATTTGGCATACTATCCAATTTTCTTGTTAATTTCTCCTTTATTATCATTGCACCCCCTTCCTTCCCCCACCCCCCAGGGCTCCCCCTGCCACGAGAAGTCCCTAGAGGGAAAAGGGAAGGCGAAGGTGGTCCCTTTTCCGATTGAATCCTTTCCCCCTCCCCGTCTCCCCCGCTACAGAACACCCCCCCCCGCCACCGAGGGCTCCCAACGCGCGGGAGACTGACAAGAGGGGGTGAACCATCCAACCGTCCCCTTTTAACAATTCATCTTACAAAATTATAATTTTAGTATTCTCATTTCCAAACTATATCTTATTTCTAGCATAATCAACATTTCTTTTCTTCCCTTGCCTATAATTTTTTCTCCAAGGACATCCATACATTTTGAACCATTTTTACATTCCCAATTTTAATTTACTTTATATTTTTTATCCACTAATATACCTCCTCCTCCCCTGATCCCAGCTATTCCCTTCCAGTCCAGCGAGTTCCATAGTCGTCAGTCCAGTTTTCAGTCCTGTTAATCCATCCTAGTAAACAAAGTATCTATTATTCCTTCATCCCACCCCCTTTCTCCAATATTTTACAACCCAGACGTCCTTATGCCCCCCCCCCCGATTTCCCCACTTCTTTGAATGTTCATTTCCTTGTGGGTGTTCTGAGCTCCAAAAAATTTCTGTGGACAGAAATTTCTGTCTTTCCCTCAGCATAAGAGGGGTAATCCCAAACCATACTTGTTGGACATTTTCCTCTTTTCCTTCATAATGAACTTCCTCTTGTTTTAAGATATCACTCGCCTTCAATTCATTTTCCTTAATGTCTTCCTCTGGTGTTCCATTATTAGTTCCATTAATTCGTCTTACAGGGCATTCGTCTAGCGAGGCACCACTGTACTTGGTCTCTCCAAATCTACCAAAATTTGTTAGTTACCCATGTATATCAGGATGTACATGTTCATCCTGAGGGCTGCAGTCTTCCAGAGACTGAAGTATGGGTGGACCTCTGTACAGTAGGTACGTTTCTGTCCACAGTCACACAATCCTTTATATTCTCCATCCAGGCAAGCAAGAGGCATTATCAGAATTCAAGAGCACATTCCAGCCAGGGAAAAATATTTAAGAAGGGTATAAAGTTGGGCCAAAGAGGATGTGTGACTTGGGGAGAGTCCTGAGGGCCAGATAGAGAGAGGTGGGGGCCACATTTGGCACCCAGGTCCAAGTTTTCCCCATCCCGATGTACACAATGAGCAATGTTTAATAACTTCAGATGGTGAAACTTTTTGGTTTCTTCGTTTTGGCAAATCTCTAATAGTCACAGTAAGAGGTTGTCATCAGAATGCTTCTCCAGGAGGGGGCACAGCTAAAATCTCTTGTCTAGTTATCTTTTAGTGACACCTGTTTGCTTCTTCATACAAATAAAAATGACTTTGTGTGCCTCGATTCTTAAATGTATTATTTCCCTCCCCCCCCCTTTTCTAATACTAGGTGGAAGCAGGAATGACAAACCATCTTGACTTTGGTGATATGCCATCTGGCAGCTGGAAAGCTCTTCCACTGAAACTAACAAACAAGACATGTGCTAGAGTGCCAGTCAGACTTGTCATTTATGCAGTAAGTATTCATTTATTTAAACTTGTATACAAGCTTTTATCCATAGTTTGCAACACAAAACACAAAATACATCACAAAAACAAAGGGGGGAAATGCACAAACCAACAACCCTCTCCCAGTATAGCAACTTGTACAGTGATCTCTTGAGAAGCAGCTACTTGCAAGTGACTGCTGCATTGGTTCCACATTATGGGTAACCAGCAGCTTGGTTTTACTCCCAGATAAGCAGAGCGCCAGTGGTAACGGATTACCCTTGTTGCAGTGTGTTGATATCACTTGAGATATTTTCTTTGCATCCTGACATGTTTCTCTACAATGGGAATGTTGGTTGTGTAGCAGGATTTCATTATGCTATTCCCACAACAGCTGTCAGAAGCAGATGTTCTAAGAAGCTGAAGCAGAGGGATTGCAGCTGATGAATCATATAGCCTGGCAATACAGTTGTGAGGCTGACTGCACTGTAGTTTTGACTTCCATTGATTTAGCAAAGTAAATCCTCGCTCTGTTTCTGGATGTCTACTCCAACCTGCAAATGTTTCATTAAAGAGGTTGAAATATTCACTTCTGCCCTTGTCTCTTCTGCCTGTGAAACTGTTGACCAGCTCACTTTCTTCCTACCTGTCCAATCACTCATTCAATGTTTCTAGCAAGGAAAGCTTTTCCAATACTTCTCCCAGATCAGCACCCTCAATTATCTATTTGTGGTTCCCTACTATATTCATCCTCCCTTCCTCCTGGCTTTCTAAGTGTATGTACATAATGTATTGAAAACATAGTTATTTACCTTCTTGATCAAGGAAAGTATTGACTTTCTTGGATTCCTCTTTCTACTCTTCATCTCCATGTCATGTTGCTACCCCTTGTCTAACTTAGCTAAGTACAGCACACTTATTTTCTGCCCTGTTAGAGAAGGTTGCGGCTACTCATGAGTAAAGACGCTCCACTCCGTCGTTTCTTTCCGAGTTTTATTGTGCATGCTATTTACAGTGCAAGAGTATCAGAAAACATGACTGCTCAGTCCGTATCAGAACCTCACAATGGCTTCTTCCTAGTCTTCGCCCAGCATAAGAGCCTGGGTACCCCAAAACACCGCCCCCTTGCCCTACGGGTGGTAGTACGCCTCAATTCAGGCGTTAGGGGAAGCAGACGCCCAGTATCCGATGGCTGCCTCAGCGCCTCCTCCCCTACCTCTCCCTCAGAGTGTGCAAGGGCTCTGTAGCATACAACAGCCCTCTCTCCACTCCGCTCACTTCCTCTTTCCTCTCCTCTGACTCTGGGTGATGAGCTGACGCTGGGTGATGAGCTGGTGAAAATGATGGGTGGAGGCTCTCTGTAAGGAGACCCCCTGACATGCCCCTTAATGTAAACTCCAGTTGCCACCCACCATTACTGCAGCCTTTTCTTTTTCTGGCTTGCAGTTCCCCCCAACCCCCAGCTTTCCAAAACTTGGCTAACAAAATAATTTATGGCCCCTTAGACTGCATAGCACCTCTACCTAAACTCTTACATTGGGATCCTATCAACTCCTGGATTCAGCACAAAATCCTCATTCCTGCCATACACAGCTGCACCACCTCTAATTATCCACTACTTGTAGCTCAATGCATTTGTGACATTTTCTACTATCTTTAGCTGTTTCAAAGATCTCTTGCTCGCTCAACTTGGAACACTGGAAGCATCCATATATCAAGTCGGTAGGATCCATTTAGTATTGCATATAGTGGCGGCAGCAATTCGGGGTTACTGACAAGAGTCTTTCCCCAGCTTTACCTTGAGATTCCGGAGACTGAAATTAGGAGTTTTTACATGCAGAACGCGTGCTCTGTTCCCGAGCTACAGCCCTTCTTTCAGTCAAAGGTTTATTTAATCTGGCTTCTAAATGGCATCTATTCTGCTTAGTGCCCCATATGCTTGGAATGCTCTCCCAGAACCTGTGTGGTACCACCTCTTGCTTGAAAATTTTATTCAGTTGGTAGAACAGCAGGGCTCTATTTAGCATATCCTGACAACAGTCAATAACCTGAAATGCTGAGTAATTTAGGGGGTGGCAGTAATGTTCTGCTTTTAAAATCTAAAAAAACCTTTATTGCAGAATGCTGTAGCATGGCGGTGTTTCACATTTTCCAAGGAACCAGTTAACGCTTCTGTTAGTTTGCTCCCTACTTGCGACATTTCCCAGCGAGCAGCTCCGTCAGTGATATCCCATGTAATGAATGCAAGAAGTGATGGGCAAGTAAGTCACTATAAACCAAATGAATATAGTTGAATTAACCAAAATAGTATTTATTCTTAAAGGCTTAGCTGAAAGTTTGTTTTTAGTAACAGAGTTTTTATTTGGGAAGTGTTTGCCTAAGATCCAGGACAAAGCACCACCTTTCAGAAATTCCCCCGTACGTCAATTCTGCCTTTGAAATCCCAGTAGTGTCTGGGAAAATCTGGACGTACGGCAGCCCTAGTATTGGGGGACATCCGTCTTTCACTTAAATTGGTGGTGTGCTTTTCTTTGCCAGTCATGATCTGGTTGTGTTCAGGTGAGCACAGAACCATTCACACCACAGAAGAGCCCTTCTCTCTTCCTACTGTATCTGTAGTTTAGGGTAGTAAAGACTTAAAGCCATGGTCTTTTAAAATATGATTCTGTGTGAAGATTGTAGCTGATCAATGTTTCAACCATAATCAATGTTTCATTATACACAAATGTCTTTCTTTCCAGGATCCTGATGTTCTAGTAGTTTGGGTTCAGTTCCATGCACCAAGCAAATGCATCACTTCAGGTATAGATCTGCTATCTTATGAAATCGGTGTACCTTGGTTATCAAACTTAATCCATTCCGGGAGTCTATTTGACTCCTGGAACCGTTCGAAAACCAAGGCGTGGCTTCCTATTGGAATGATATTTGATATCATGATATTTGATATCATGCCATGTGATGAATAGCTCTCACACTAGATATTCAAGAAGCTTTAAAATGCTTGAACCTGTGCATAAACGTTAACATACCAAATCCCTGTTTGCAGATTTTCATACTTGGGGCTGCAAGTGCTGACTCCCGTCATATCTAGGTTAAAGAAGGCAATGTGCTAGGATTTCAAGTTTCCTGGACGTTCTGGACCAGGCAGTAATGGGCAAGCACTTATGAAATGTATATAAGCATGTGCCATAAGCTGTTCTGTCCCTTGTATTCATTGTAAATGTATGCCTTTTAATGTGAGGCATGTCAAACGTGCATTAAGTTTTGTAGAAAGGCTCATTTTACCTTGAGTCACTATCTTATTTTGAGGCTGGAAGCCAAAAATGTATCACTTCAACCAGTTGTATGATGTACTCTGCATGCTGAAACACTTTGGAGGTATGCAGAAGCCCTGCTTCAACATATCTTTTAGGATGTACTTCGTTATTGCTGTTTCCATTCATTTGCTGCTTTGAAGGCCAGTTGTAGCACTATAACATTTTGAAATGGAGAGCCTCGCTTAAACAGACCAATATATTATATTTATATATATATTAAAAAATACTACCATAGCACCAGACATATTCTAATTTGACATCACAGTTGGGTAGTTAAATGTTGATAATACTTGGTGTCAAAGCTCATTCTAGAATAAATCATAACATTTTACACTTGATCAGTCTTCTTCTTTGTACTTACTTTATTCAGATTCTTTGGGCCCTGCGGATGAGTATTTTGCAAGAATTGATGTGGAGGTTGATTGTCCAGAGCCTGCTAAAATTTTAAGTATACCTCTGCATGCAAGATCTGGAACTCCTAGGATATATGCTCCAAAAGGCCTACAGGTACATTTTCCAAAACCATCCTTTGTGATGCAGCTTATCTTCTTTTATATTTCACTTCTAACTATCGCTTGAAACCTATTTTTTCTAGACCTTATATATGTCTGCGAGGAAGGGATTATCAACAAGGCAGCAGTTGCCATTAAAGAACGCTGGGAATATTAAAGTCGACTTGAAAATCCTGGTAGGTTACCTTCCTTTTCCAAGGAGTAGTACTGAAATTACTGTCAACCAAATCAGTCTAACTTAATCAGTACATAATAGAAAGATAGTCCAATTCACTCTTTCCTGGCAAAAATTGCAAATTGATATTGCAGTCTTACCAACAATTTCAGAGGGGGTCATTGTTCCCATCTTGGTTTTGTCAGCTGGACTTACTCAACTGGACTCAACCACAGGGGAAAGCAGAGTACAGGGCCTAATCCCCTGGTGCCTGCTTCTGAGACAAGAGAAATAATAGACACCGTTTCTATGTTGGTGCTATGCTGGGCAGAAGGATGACAGCTGTTCAAGTAGTTCTGGCATAGCATCATCTACTTATGTGTGTAGGGGGCTGGGTTAGTAATGTAATTTTATTTCTAAAGCCACATGGTTGGCCCCTAGGAAGCTCTTGCACTATGTGGATGCTACATAACCCTAGGCATGTTCTGGTGAGAATCTCAGCATTCCTGCTTAGGAAATCATGGCAACCATGCATGTATCTTAACTGATATCTATGAAGTGGTTTAGAGTTAGCATTTTGAATTGAGCTCGGAAACTATAACTGATCAAAACAGAATAATTGCCATTTAATTTGATCTAACTAAGGACTTTGGTTACAACACTGCAATTCACATTTGCACCACTTGGAGCTTCTAAATTTTCTTCAAAGGCAGCTCCCTGAAGGGTAGCTTATGTGTTGTAATTTGGATACAATTAGGGCATTATTATATGGGGCAAAATTCAGTTTCTCTAGGAAATATCATATCTTGTGTAGCAGCCAGTGCAGACGAAGAGTATTCCTGGCTACCATTGTCACCTGAGCATCAAAGAAGTAACACTATTTATTTCCAGGCACTAGAGCCAGATAGCGGCATTTCTGTCAATCCAGAGGACCTGGTTCTTATACCTGGGGAAGAACAAGAAGTGACAGTTGTGTTTTCTCCAAAGGACTGTAGAAATGCTGAAAGGTAATGCAACCTAATTGGCCTAATGATACTGAGCAGAAATTATTTTTACAGAACTTCTAACTTGATGCTTTATTTTAATAGTGTTTTAAAAATCTTGGTACTGCCATCTGGGCCAGAATATAAAGTGACTGTAAAAGGCGAAGTGACTGTGGTGGAGAGCAAACCTTTGGTACAGAAATACCCCAGTTCAGAAGTTCCCCCCATCCTAGCTAACAAGCAGTTTCTGACATGGGGAGGTATACAGCTTGGCAGAACAGTGTAAGTACCAAGAAAAAAAGATATGCAGTGTATGATTGCTGGTGATACATAAAGCGTGAATCAATTTTTCGTTCAGGAGTATAAAATACAGGCAACTCCCATTTTCCACTCATTGAAAGCATGCACCATTTTCAGACCCAGAAGAGAGCAGGGTGGGCTTATGCACGCTCTGCCAACATACTCGATGACCTAGAATGCGACCCCCACGCAAATGCTGGCAATGCATTGTTCAGACATGGTGATGCTTGGATCCAGGGAGTCCCAGCTTAAGCAGAACTGTCTTTGCCATTTCCACAGTTATGTTTGCTGACATCCCTCACTATTCCGAATGACCATAAGAAGCAGCATTTAGGGATGTGTGAGAGAGTACAGTGTCACTGTCTTGTCCTTACCAACCTTCAGTATATTGGTCTTCATCCAGTACATTCCTGTGTGCAAGTACCACTGTAAATAGATAAAATACCTGGCAGCTGGCAACCATTTTTAAAAGAAAGAAAAAAGCGAACCTTTAATGGCACACAAAATTTACTGTTGGATATGCCTGCCTTCTCAGCATTATACCCTTTGCTGTACATTTAGAAGCAAGCACACGCTGTACATAAATAGCCAAAACTTTAGACCAGGCATCCCCAAACTGCAGCCCTCCAGATGTTTTGGCCTACAACTCCCATGATCCCTAGCTAACAGGACCAGTGGTCAGGGATGATGGGAATTGTAGTCCAAAACATCTGGAAGGCCGAAGTTTGGGGATGCCTGCTTTAGACTGTCAATAAGGTTCTAAATATGTCTTATTATGGAAAATAACACTATTATAACTGAGTAAAATCACAAGTCTGCAGCTAGACCAACTAATTCTTCACTAGATCACCTTGGATTTATCATGCTGTAATTCTTGGTAGATTATCAGGGCAACTATTCATAAATATAAGCAAATTACTATGAAATGTTAAAGATTTCTATATTTTTTCAGCCTGCAGAAACTAATCCTGAGAAATAACTCCCCATCTATTACGCAGCAGTTAAGATTGCTGATAAGGGGTCAAGATCAGGACTGTTTTCAAGTAAGTAATGCAAAACTGAAACTGTTTATATAAATTCAGATCCAAATATACTTGGTATTTGAAACTGAAGCTAGGTTTTTATTTTAATCTTCTCACTGAAATAAGCCTTCAAAGTCTGCCATCCTATACACAGTTACCTCAGAGTAAATCTCATCGAATTCAGTTGGACTTTATCAGTACATGCAGGAGAGTACAGTGGACATGATTTCAAATTTCTGAAATGTTGGTTTTGTCCCTCTTGCAGCAGTGCTTGCTGCTAGTTTTGTTGTATCAGACTTAAGAATATTGATTGTTTCTGTGACATGCTCTACATTTTACAGAGCAATGTTATAGTGGAAAATATTCAGCGGCTTTTAAAACCACAAATTTGAAACAAAATGACCAAACTTAAGATTCTTATAACTAGGGATGGGGAACAGGATGAGGCCATCATCCTAATTTCATTTGGGTGGGTGGGTAGGGATCCCAAAGGGAGAGAAAGAAGTGCAAAGAAAGCTAGGGAGGGTGCCAAATTGAATGGAGCCATCAGTTCAGCCATTTACACATTCTTCCAGTACAGAGACTTAAAATGGAAAATGTTGCAAAATAGTAATGAATAAAAAACACTTATTCTTCTTACTGTGTCAGCATTTCCATAGAGTGGCATACCTCAGAGGTCATAGAACTATGGGAGCAAATTATTTAGGTTTAAACTGTTCGTTAAAATCTTAAATCTTCTAAATTAATTTTCTGAATTAGATTAATTTGCTGTGAGGATTTTCTTGTGTATTTGCAGTTGAAACTTGGAGAACATGTGTACAATAATTGTGAAATCAAGATCCGTCCAAAACATGATTATACTGTCTGTCTGATGTTTACACCAACTCGATTAACTTGTATGTATGCAAAACTTGAAATGAAACAGCTTGGTCTTCTATCTCAACTAGGAATCAAGTTCACTGTAAGTTACTTTTTACACTGATCCTATTTCATGGGATGTTTCTGAATTTATTATGTTCCTTTTTGCAGTAAGTCCTTCAGGACGTTTTGAAGCATCTTCACATTTTCTGACTGTAAGCCAGACAAGAAATTGACCCCTATAACCTCCTTGGATTTTATTTTTTGTACTCCAGTAGTTTTCTTTATATTAAGAGTGGTGCAGAGTCTCTCCACATCTCAGTAACTCCCTTGCCTTGCACTTTGGATATCCTTTTCTTCTTGTTCTGGGCCTTTCAGTGTCTTAAGTCAGGGGTAACCAACCTGGTCCCCCCCCCCCCGATTTTGTTGTACTCTGCGGGTGGTGCTGTGGTCTAAACCACTGAGCCTCTTGGGCTTGCTGATCAGAAGGCCGGCAATTCGAATTCCCATGATGGAGTGAGCTCCCATTGCTCTGTCCTAGCTCCTGCCAACCTAGCAGTTTGAAAGCACACCAGTAGCTCCCAAAGAAGCTTGCTTTCCTCACTTTTCTCAGTGGTGAAGGTGAGGGACGCCTTTGTGAAGAACCATTTCAGGGCACCATGAAGCAGCTGTTCCCAACACAGCTAACTTCCTTCAACTTGCATCTTCCTGGCTGTAAAGATCCTGTTACTCGTACACATCAGAAACCAGTCATTATGTCATTATTCTGCTTAATAAAGTACTCTTACCTTGCTTTTCCATCATTTGGTCTTTAGAGTGTGCTACATGCGAACATTTTAAAGAATTTTAGTATCCTTTGATTGTTTTGAATATTAAAGTTGGGGATAATGAAACTGGGAGCAAGGTTATTTCAATTCCAGTTTTTCTAAATGTATGTTTTTCTTTCTTTCAGATACCATTGTATGGATATGGAGGAAATAGCAACCTGAGATTTGAAGATGTTAAAAAACACTATAATAGATACATAGTGGGGCTGAATGATATTGCGGGGCTGAATGGTAAAACAAGACAGGCTTCTTTTTCTGTACGAAATATAGGGAGTCGGGCTGCGTATGTGAAAGCACTGTGCTTTAAGAACTCGAGTGAAATAGTTGTTATGGATCCAAATGTGATGAGAGTTTCTCCAGAAAAGTTTGTTCTTCAGGAAAGTTCACAGCAGGTAAAGCCACAATATATATGTTATGCAAGACCTATAAAATGTGCAAGCTGTTAACATTCCCTCCACCCACCCAAAAATGTGCCATAAAATTTTGCTTTGTGTTTGTGAATCTTACATATAATTCAAACATTGTGCCACAAATTAATTTACCAAAATTTGACTGTTTCTTCTCAGAAAGTTACAGTAACATTTAATTCAACTGAAGATCAAAGTAATTCATCAGTGTTGTCTACAATTTGTTTTGTCTATGGAGATGAAATTTTGAGACAGCAGTATCGCAGGTAAGGGTAATTTATTTATTTTTTGAGAAATAACAAGTATATTCATTACTTGTCTGTTCTTAAGAAATAAGAAGCAGGTGGTTAGAATGGATAATGTAAGGGTGACTCCATACAGGGAGCCAGCCCCCATCATCCTGATGTCCACCTCGACAAGTACAGAGAGCACCAGTGGTTCTGAGGCAGCCAGAGTGGGAGGGGGAGACTGAGGAGGAGAGAAATCAGAGGGAGGAACAATGGGAAAGCTCGGGGGCGGAGGGATGCAGGCAGACGGTTAGGGATGCTGCAGAGCCAGGGCACCGACTGCTGAGGGAGGAAGCTGAAAGGGTATCACTCCTTCTGGCGCCAGAAGTAAGGAGAGCGCCACAACGCAGGTCAAGGGAGCGGCGTTTTGGGGTGCCCAGACTACTTTGCTGGCGTAGGAACAGACGTACGCCATTGCCGGATTCTGATTCGGGATGAGAGGTCATGTTTTAAGCTGTCTCTACACGGTAAATAAATAGCACAATAAACGTCTTTGAAGACAAACTGGACTCAGGCGGAGTTACTCTAGAGTAGCCACGACGACCCTCTGACAGATAAGAATAAAAGTTTGTTTTGATATTGGCTGTTAAATATTAGTACAGAGCTTTTCAAACTGTGTGTCGTGACACATTGGTGTGCCGGCTGTGTCATGCAGACGCTCCCCACACTCCTCCCAGGGCTGGAAAGGGGTTAGTTTAACCTCCGGTTGCTAGTAAAACTGAATTACTGTGTCGTGAAAGGATGCATGTCTAAAATGGGTGTCACTGTTAGAGATTCATTCCCCATGTTTGCATTCATGGGACTGTTGTCTATCACATGACAATGTATGTTTACATTCTACAGAGTGGGAAGTGACGAAGACAGGATGTTCGTGTTACTGTGTGTTCCTGAAGTGGAACTATTGTTCTTTGTTCTCTCTTTTGCTGTCTGATGCTAGAGAGAGAGGGAGCCATGTTGCAGTGCTCTGTGTGTGTTCATATGTAAATAAATGTAGATTAGCCAAATGCTGTGCTTCTGAGTTGTGTTACGCAATTGCGCAAACTCTGCGGATCTGTAAGTGTGATGATGTCAGTTGGCATCATTCGCTATGATGTTCAGGCTGAAGAATGCTTCTGAAGCTCCCAAACGATCAACCAGGAGGGAGAGAACATGGCAGTTGGGCATGTGTCTCTGCTAGGGTCCTACTTGCGAGTAAGAAATCCTAACAGTCACCAACATGAAAAGTTGGGAAAACTCTGTATTAGTGGTTATTAAATTACATAGCCAACTCTGTGTTCAAAGATCAACAGTCACTGTTATCAAGAACAGGAACAAGTTCACTTTTTTGGATTATAAAATCCCTTATTGTAAAATACGTTGTTTGCAAAAGGTTTGGGAAAGACAGCTGTATTCGGCACTCAGATTTGCTTCATTTTCTGGCTATGGCAGGTTAGCACTTGAGGGTGTTAGAATGCCTTTGCCTTGTGCATGGTAGTCAAATGCTTCATAACAAGTTGCTAACTTCCCACAATCCCACAATGAACATGAAAGAGCAGTACATCTACGAAACAGACATATGTAGGTTTTCCCCTCTTCCCTGCAACATGACCAGAGTAGTTCCTATTATCTGGCCTAACTTGGGCTTGCTGGGGCAACAATGTTTGTGGGCCCATTAACTTTCTCTGGCGTTAGTAGCAGGCCATTATATGTGGTCGTTGTCAGTGCTGCTTCTCCCCTCCCCTTCGTCCTCTGTTATGTGCAGACAAATTAGTAGTAGATGGACTCTTCACAGACCAGTGGAAGGCAAGATTCTACTTCCAGAGTTCTAACTCTGTGTGCTTCTTTAACCAGCATACTGGATATCTGGGGCAGATGATTGCTGGAAGGAAACTTTTGGACACATTTGTGGATGGATGATTGAGTCCTGACAAATTGTTATGTTTTTCATTGGGAGTAAGAAGCTGATCAGATGTAGTTGCTAAGCACACTGCAGTGCATAAATGCTTTTAAAGTGGGGTAATTGCATTGAATGCTTTATAGAGTATTTTAGTGTCTTTGTTAAATGCTTCTTCATTGATGAGACCTGAAAACTCTATTGTCCACTCAGAGCTGTACAGCAAAATCCAGAGCAAGTGCAAAAAATGCTTCCTGCTAATAATCCTGTGATAAATGTAAAGTTTGATGAAGAATTCCCCGGGGAAGAGCTGGTGACTGAAGGTAAGCTTGGCCACCCTGAGAATATCTACTTGTTTGTATATTTGATTTCTTGTCATTCTTTAGATGTATTTCAAATTTAGCTTTCACTATCACTTTCCCTTATTCCTATGAGAATATTCTAGCAACCTGGTTATCATAATGCAGGTGCTAGTGCAGTTGTTTTTAACATGGTTCATAGTAGGGGATATTGTGGTGGGGCAGTGCTTTGCACCTGACCTCTGGTCGATCACGTTGCTGCTGCTTACATCCCCAGACCTAACAGCTTCCTTACCCTCCCAGGAAGCAACACCTATGTGACCTGCTGGAAGTCAAGTGAGCAGCCCATCTCACTGTCCAATACTGGTTGAGAAATCAACCATGCAGCCATCTCTGTCCTCTCCATAGCAAATCTTTCCTCCCTCCCATCTCCCATTGTCATTCCTCCAATGCTATTTAGGATTCCCTTTTCATCTGCCTTTGGCAGCAGTAGTTGCTTGATCTTGCTCTAATTCTAGCTATAACTTTTTAATACTTTCCTGAAGGTTGCAACATTCATGTCACCTTTACAACATTAGCTTTTATCCTAAATGTACATATTTGGAAGTTCCGTTTGAAATCAGTGGGAATTACTTACCTTGTGTATATCTGCTGGGAGGCTGGTGATGGACTATGTCCATCTTCTCTTTTAACTTCTAAATAATTTGAAAAGGTCCAGGAATGCAATTACTGTATGTAAAGACAGTAATAACCCAGTTGATTAGTCTGTCATTAGTTGATTAGTCTGTCATTAGTCACCAGTCTTCAGTAAATACTGCAGTTTGTTCCATTCATCCAGCTTTGCTTTTGATTTTAAAATGTCTTCTCTAGTATATGATCTTCCGCAACATTCGTTTGATATCCAGTACTTTTTCATGAACATGCGAAGGATTATTGTTTCGGCGGTTAATTCCTTCTCTAGCTCTGCTTTTGATATCAAGCCATCTTCAGTCCATCGTGTAGCACTAGAGAGGTAATTTTATTTGCCATTTTTTAGTATTTTCTGAAATACTGTTAAGCAGTTCCTCTGCCTTGGTAAACTTTGAATATTCCAACAAAAATAAGAATTAAAAGACTCTGAAATTAGGTCATAATGTGTAGAGTAATGTGTAGTTACCTGGCTAGACTACTTCAGTGACTGGGGTCTGTATATAATCTTTCTTGGTGGTTGTGGGTGTTGATATAATTCCTGTGGAATATTACATAGGCGAAAGGTTATGTTGGAACTGAAAATCATTTTCAGAATACTAAATTCATCTGCTAACTTTTAATTGCTTTTTATCAGTTTTTATTTTTCTGAAACTGGCTAAGGCTAAGTAAGGCAAGTTTTTTTCCCCTTTTAGAAGGCAAGCTTTATACTCTGATAATTGCTTCTCTTGTCTCGTTTCCCAGTATTTAGTGTTGAACTGCTCTTTCTCTGTTTCATAGACCTGGTGTTCCTGAGAAATCCAATATGACTTTGGATGTACTACCTGTTAAAGGACCTCATGGTTGTGCATTGTCGTCAAATGCTAATAGCCTTGATGAAAATAAGCTTGTTTCTAAGGAAAACTGGACTCTTCAGCCTGAATTTCTAATTCTCACTGCTCCTTCTCAAAGTATGCTTTTTCCACACGTTTCAAGACGTATTCGCCATGATATTTGTACCTATACATTGCTTAGGATTGTCATGTGATAGATAGTATTACTGTGAGACACAATAATAAACTGAATTTTGTTTGGGATTAGGAATATTTCTCCATGTACCGTATTTTTTGCTCCATAAGATGCACCTGACCAAAAGACGCACCTAATTTTCTAGAGGAGGAAAGGGTTTTTTTGGGGGGGGGGATCAGCTCACAGTTGTGCAGCTTTTTTGCAAAGGGGGAAAGCTCCTTTTTTTGAGTATCAGCTCAAAGTTGCTGAGCTTACCTTGCAAAGGGAAAAAATCCTGTTTTTATGGGGTTCAACTCACAGTTCTGCAGCTTCTTTCGGTAAGGGAGCCATTTCTACAGTTTCCAGACAGATAATGTAATCAGCCAGTCACATGTCGCTGCCGCCTCAGTCTGCAGAACATTCACCAATGGAGGCCTGGACAAGGGGGCGGGGCCTGGAAGGGAGCTAGCTTCCCTTATCTCCCTCCCTGATTTCTTGCAATCAGCTGCTGAGCGGGTTCCTTTCAACTCCCTCTTTCCCTCATTAGCCTTTAGCTCTTCCTAAAGAAAAAAAAAGCATGATCTGCTTTTTGCCCCTGGGCAATCCGGCTTCAGGGACCATGCATTTGCTCCATAAGACGCACAGACATTTCCTCTTACTTTTTAGAAGGAAAAAAAGTGTGTCTTATGGAACGAAAAATACGGTATCTAGAACTCAGTTGATAAATTAATCATGATGCATAAATTCTGGAATGAAGAGAATTTATTTCTGTAGCAGAGATGACTTCAAAACCTTACCTAGAAACTTTCAGTGGAGTTTTCTGTGTTTTACAGATCTGCTTGTTACAGTCGTACCTTGGTTCTGGAATGCCTTGTGACTTGAACGTTTTGGCTCCTGTACGCCACAAACCCAGAAGTGAGTCTTCTGGTTTGTGAACATTTTTTGGAAACCGAACGTCTGACGCGGCTTCTGATTGAGTGCAGGAAGCTCCTGCAGTCAATCGGAAGCCGTGTCTTGGTTTTTGAATGTTTTCAGAAGTTGATCGGACTTCTGGAACCGATTTCGTTCAAGAACCAAGGTACGACTGTAGTTCTGATTTGTTACAAGGAAGTAAAAGTAAAAGATCCCTTGTTTCAATGTTGGTAACAAATCAGTTGCTGGCAGCCTAGTCAGTGGTTGTAAAGTTTCCACTTTCCAAAGTAACTCCCAATCCACTATTTAGATATCAATAAAGTAATACATGCTCTCCCCCCCATAGCTGTATTATGTAAAAGCCTTTGATTCATTACTGCATGTGTAAGTTTGGAAGTAATATTTGCATAATTGATACGGCTTTGTAATTAGCACTTAAATGTATGATAAGAGATAACTGAGAATTCATGCAATTCTTATCTCAAAAGGTGGAGCTGCGATTACTAAACATGCACAAATAAGTAACAACTCAAACAGGTTATTGACATTTGAGCTATCGTGGCCTGCTCACTGTCTGACAGTAACACCTCAGCATGGAACTATTGAACCAGGGTAAGTACTTCCATTGTTCATTACTTTTCCACATGACTCCATATATTTGAAAACCGTTCTTTGCAGTAACTAAGGTTGCAAACCTATATCCACTTATGCACAACTAGTTTCTGTAGAATTCAATGGGACTTACATCTCAGTGTCATTGTATAGGATTGCACTGTCAATATAATTACAGAAGGGAAGGAATATTTGTACAGTTGCGAAAAGAGCTTCTGGCTATGTCCATAGTGTCCAGCTTTTCTTTCCTAAAAGAATAAACAACCTTGTTTTTATTTATGCTGAGAAAAACCTTTAATTCTTAGGGATAACCTAAAGTGTTTTTGGTTAGCACAGAAAAAATTAATACTGTGTACAAGATATATGATTCAGATTGAGTTAGCAGTATATTTCAGTTTTTTATGAGCTGACAATACTATGATACATTTAAATAACTTAGAGCCTCTCTCACACATGATTTCATAGTCTTCTATGAAAAATGCTGTAGCCATATGATCTGAAGCTGATATATTGCACCTATCACAATAATAGTTATACAGCTGGCAAGGATATTGTCACCCCACTTGATATTTTGCTTCTGATAGTGTTGTATCATAGACCTAATAATTCTAGCCCTGTGTACATGGCAGGTGCATTGGTGATTGAAACATCACTATGTGAGTTTTCCCTTTTCCTTATGAAGCTAGACTTGTAGATAGGCGTGGGCTTGCAATTCCTCATCTATTGTGTACAAAAAAGTCAAGAAGAACAGTAAAGGTAAAAGTACCACTGACCGTTAGCTCCAGTCGCGGACAACTCTGGGGTTGCAGCGCTCATCTCGCTCTATAGGCCGAGGGAGCTGGCGTTTGTCCGTAGACAGCTTCTGGGTCATGTGGCCAGCATGACTAAGCTGCTTCTGGCGAAACCAGAGCAACGCACAGAAACACTATTTACCTTCCCGCTTGGAGCCGTACCTATTTACTTGAATTTTGACATGCTTTCGAACTGCTAGGTTGGCAGGAGCTGGGACTGAACAACAGGAGCTCACCCCGCTGCGGGGATTCGAACTGCCGACCTGATAGGCAAGCCCTAGGCTCTGTGGTTTAGACCAGTGTTTCTCAACCAGTGTGCCTCCAGATGTTTTGGGACTACAACTCCCATCATCCCTAGCTAGCAAGACCAGTGGTCAGGAATGATGGGAGTTGTAGTCCCAAAACATCTGGAGGCACACTGGTTGAGAAACACTGGTTTAGACCACAGCTCCACCCGCATCCCTTTAGAAGAACAGTAACCAGATCTAATAATGAAACTTTGATTTCATTTAGCATATTAAAATTAATGCACTGGGCATCTTATTTCTAGAAGCAACATTTCAATTCATGTGAGTCCAAATCCATCACTCGCAGAAAAGAAATCCATCTTTCCATGGAGTGGCCTTATTTATGTACATTGTGATAATGGACAAAAAGTAAGTGGCTTAAATAAGTGTCTATGGTTATGAAAATTCTGCCAAATGCCTTGGTTTTAGGAAACTAATTTCATGTTGTCAGTTAAGCTGTCAGTATTGCTTTAAAGGGAGTAGTTTGCATTTCCTAGATGAAGTTTGCAGTTATGGGAGTAAATGAACAATTGCTTGGGTCAGTTTACCTGAGGAATAACCTGCTTCTATAGGATCACGCATGGCTTCAGAGGGTTTTCTCTTTGTGCCTCCCATACATTATATTAGGTAGGCATACGTGTGTGTTCCATCTCTTTCTTTTTTGTTGATTGGTTGGTTCATTTTTATTTCTTATTTTTTTAATTGCATAAAATAGCAAAATACCTTAATATAATAATAGTCTGCTCCCTTATTGTATGTGTCCAACTGTATTTGACAGCAGAACTCAAAGCCATTAGTAGTTTCTGTTGAAGGCGTGTGCAATTAAATATTTATTTTATCCCTGGTCACTTTTGCTCTTTTAAGTTGTGTGTGCTAATATTTCTGTTTAATAATTGTAAGTTGTCTTGGAAATGTGTTGAAAAGTGGTAAATGCATTTCTTCAAGTGTTGGAAGTTGTATTAAAAGTTTAAGACATGTATGTGTTGCATTTTCTTTGTTACATTGAATATTTTCACCTTGCTTTTGAGTCCTTGGTTGCAAAGCAGGTTTGAGCATATGCTCTGGCCAGCCAGTCTGGGAGATAACTGTAGGATTAACTTGAGGCCAGTAACTGCAAAATACTATGATTTCGTTTCTTTCTTGTGCATAGCTTGTTCGAGTCCAAATTCGGGAAAATATCTCTGAGAAGCAATCTGAAACAGTTTCACCAGTTGCCAAAGTAGGTGTTCATCATCAACAGCCTGAGCTTCCTATTATGCACATAAGGCCACTTCAAAAGCCATCTTCAACAAAACTTGAAGTAAAGAATCGGACTGTCTTTTTTCCTGAAACAAAGACTGGGGAAAGCTCAGGTAAGGTCGGTCTTGCATATGACTAGTATCTTTTTGAGTAAAATGTTTTCTCATGGTGAAAACGAAACATATTACTTCAGAGAGACAAGCATGACTGGCCATGCATGGCAGCTACTCACAGTCTTGAAATTCACATGCACACAGTTCGCACATAACACTAAGCCAATAACGAATCGGCAAGTGTGCAGGTTTCCAAACTGAAGTTGTTTTAATTTCATTATTTTCCATGCAATTCGTCTCAATCTTGCGGCACTTTAAAGGCCTTTTAATGGCCTTTTTTTTATAAAAGACTATATAAATATGATCACTCCTGACCAAATCTTATAAGCAATTGCTAATTAGCATGTTCCTTTTGGAGCAAAATAAAGTAGATTAATATGTCTTCTACTTTCACTGAACTTAAGAAGTTCCTCAACTCACTGGGCTCTCAGAAGAATGTTACTCTCAAGTAGCATGTCATTCCCAGGTTAAAAAGGCTTTGCCTCATCACACAGAGATCCCCTTGATCTAAGAAATCTCCAGCCTGGCTACCTGCAGATATAGACAACTGCTTCCAGTCCAGGCTATATGACCTCATGGAGCCTCTCAGCCAAGAGACCTGCCACACTCCTTGTCTGTAATGAAATTCTCGCTTCCCAGCTGAGCCCCAGGGCAGTGCCAAGCTTCACAAGTTAATTCTATAACCCCCAAACGAATAGACAAGGAATCATTCCCATATACTATCTCACAGTCCATGCAAACAAGGTCCAGTTCCTTCACAGGTCCTTATAAGAATAACTGTTACATTACTTGCCTGCACTTTTTCTTCCAGAAAAGTACCTAGAGATTGAAAATAATGGCGATGCAAATGTGAAATGGCTATTGTCATCTTTTGCACCATCTTATATCAAGGTGAGTAGAAAATCTGGAAAAACAAACACACACTGTCTTTAAAAGATCAGGTTATATATTTGGTAATATTTGTATCTAAACATGAACATGCAAATAGAGCTCTTCTGATGGAAGAAAAATATTGGAAAATAGGTTTCAAAAGCAACGCTGAAAATTCAAACATTTTTAAATAATTAATCTCTTTCTGATCTGGTTGCTTACCCTCAACTTGTAGTTGATAGACAAATGTGCATACTCTGGTTTTTATTCAGATCGTATAGACAGACAAGTGCTGGACATAGGTAAACACTTACCGTAAAACTTTGAGTGATCTCAACTGTAGATTCACAATGGAGGTGTTGGAGAACAAACTGGAAAATCATTTTTATGAAATCGTTAGATACTGAAATTAACAACTTCCATGTTAATGGGTGGTATTCATCTCAGTTTTACTTGGAGTAGCCCTGCTGAAGTTAAGGGACCTGAGTTATGATCATTAATTCAAATGGGTCTACTCTGAGAAAAACCTAATTGAACACCAGCCAATTTCCAATCAAAACCCAATTCACTTGCATATGTTCCAAGGCTGCTTTGTAAAACTAGTGTTTCTGGTTAATAATTTCCTTTCAGGGCTTAGATGACAGTGGAGAGGTTTACAGGGCCACATATACTGCTTTTCGGTGTTCATTGCTTTCTGGTATTCTTAAAGCTCATGGGGAAGAAAAGGTAAGTCACATTGACTGTGTTTTCATCTTTAAACACTGCACTTCTGTTTGCCTTCCATCAAAGAAAAATCAGTTAATGCTTCAAAGGTTCTAGGCTATAACAATGGTATTTTTGTGAAATGAAGTCAGGCTGCTACTCAAGAATCCGTCTTGAAAAATCTGAAGAAATTGAAAAGTAGTATCAAGATTACACAATACTGTTCAGTTCCGCATGAAGAAACTTGCTTTTCTCAGAGTATACTGTGTATGTAGGTTGAGATATAGGTTGACTTCACCTACTCTGCATGTGCAGTGTCACATGACATAAATTTGTAGACCTAGTTCATTTGAACTTGTAGTTATACAAGGCAGGAGGGGCTTATCAGATCATTCAGGATCCCTTCCACACTCCCCTCACAATTGTGAATTACTTTCTGAGCTAGAAAGTAACACTTTTAATAGGAAAAAATGACATACTAGTGACTCATACTGCTTGTGGAGAAGATTGCGAAAGCAGGCAAACTGTAAACTCCAGTAACAAGAATGGGTGTCAGATAGATGTTGAAGGCTGCATTGGTCCTACAGCTGTAATCTCAAGGCATTTGCTGAATAGAGAGTTGATCCTCTGATCAATCTGATTTTTACTTTCCTTTGTGTTGCTGTCCCATTGCCTTTGCTCCCCCTCACACACACCCCATTGCTGGCATGCCGGGAAGATAGTGCCTTTCACATTATTTCTTGCCTTACCTGATGAACCAGTTACTAAATACAGTGAAATAATTTTTTTAAAAGTTGCTTATTTACAAAGCAAAAGTTAACATTCAATATTCTCGCTCCTTTTACCTTGAAAATCATTCTTAAAACACTAATAAGAATGCTTGTCTGTCTTTTCCCTCCCCACCCTGGTTGATGGCCTGCCATCAACAGGCAAACACTTTTTTTATTTAAACAGGCAATTGGCATGCTGGGCTGAATTGTTTTGCTCAGCTGTTCTGTGTTTTAATATGTATTTCTAATTGATGTTTGTAACTAGCTGACATTTTAATCAACTTTTGTCTCATCTGTTTATCTGATCTTATTGTTATCCTTAATTTGGAATCTTTTTAATGGAAAGGTGAAGGATAAATTGTGCCTCCATTCTCCCTTTATATTTCGCATGGCAAACTTCTTTTCTCTGAGGGAGGACAATCACTGTGCTTCAGAAAATCTCCTCCCAAGAATCTAGAGGCAGGGCTGAACACTGATAGAGCTTTCTTAGTGAAGGTTCATCTTCCAGCTTCCCCAGAAATTGAAGGAGGAATCTACTAGTTATTGACCATTCCTCTGAGCTCATTGGCTGGTATCTGCTGAAGGATAGTATCTTCCTTCTGCCCTCCTTAACAGGAATTCATGCTTCTCTCTGGCAATTTTAGTAAAGACCTCCCACTTCCCAGATGTTGTGCTGCACCAGATATTACCTAAGTGGTCATACATAATCAAAAGGGTTATGGTTAAATGGGTATAACCATGGGCATCCTCAGGATTTCTGGAAGGGGGCAGGGTGAGAGGGCACAAAGTGAAATATTGAAAGGGGGGTGCAGGCTACTTTCTCACAAAAGTGAGGAAAAATTGTATATCAAGTTTTACAAATTCTAGAAACTCTATTTTTCAATATGAAAGCTGACAGTAATAGAAATCTGGGAATTATGGTTCCTCTGGAGGGAGCAACTGCCCTTCTTCTAGAGGTCCATGGGTAGAACTAATCATTCAGGATTATTGGGGAACCTACACAAATTGAATAAGGAACTTATACCTTGTTAATATTGGCCCCGGGGGTTGGTCTTGTTCAGCAGTCCAGGTAGTGTTAATGATATTACAAAGATTGGAATAGCACTATCGCCATCTCTGACAGACACAAAAGAAATGGCTGTCGATTCAGTCAGATTTGGAAAAGAATTTATTCTCTAACTTACTTTCTTCATAGGTTGTAGTCACATTTTTACCTAGAGACAGAGGACACTATTCTCAGTTCTGGGATCTCGAGTGTCACCCACTTCACGAATCTCACTTGAAAGATAAACACAGACTTCAGTTTTGTGGAATGGTGAGTATATGAATGAGATCATTATTTTATTTATTAGAGATTAATACTCAACAAGGTTTATTCCCTGTTGAGATGTAATGTGAAACATTGTCATTTCATCATATGTGGTCTCATCATTTGGCTAGCCTCCTCCATACAAAAGAACCCTCATAATAATATTATTGTCTAATCTAAATACTTAAAGCATACAGGATTTAAAACAACTTTTATAGCTTTATGCTAGATACTTTGTACCTGTTTCCAGACAAGGTATCTCCGAGGGGACACACACATAGCAAAAAGGTCCCAAAGCACTAGGTGCTTTTGTCTCCAGCCACTAGATTAGATTAGATTGATTATTCAATTTCTGTATCACTTAATATATTTAAAATATCTCTTAAGCGGTAGACAAAAAGGAAGTAGCAACAGACATCTTAAGCAAATGTTACAAAAATACAGTTACATATTAAAATGTTACATTCATATAAAGTTTTATCTATCTATGCACATGTTCCTTCTGACACACCCTCCCCTTTGCTTCGGGGTTCTCACCCAGGGTCTAAACAAACTCAGTTTATCTGCAAAAGTCTCATGAGAAGCGTGCCTCAAAACAGCGGACTCTCTCTAG
The DNA here is from genome assembly GCF_963506605.1 of Zootoca vivipara. Lineage (NCBI taxonomy): Eukaryota > Metazoa > Chordata > Lepidosauria > Squamata > Lacertidae > Zootoca > Zootoca vivipara. The sequence goes on from NC_083283.1 coordinate 49,658,995, forward strand.
ACTTGCTTTTTATGGGCAGGCCCAAGAACAGGTTTGGAGAATCTGTGGTCCTTCAAATGTTGTTGGATTCCATCATCCCCATCCAGTAGTTGATGATAGTTGAAATGTAACATCTGGAGGATGTCAGCTTTCTCCCCCTCTGCATTAGAGGATTCAGCTAGATGAGCCAGAAAATACCCCCTAAAAGCCAGGCTTGCTTCTGCCTAGAAAGTGCTGAACTGTGCTACTTTGAACCTGCTTCTGCACTCATGATTCTTCAGTAGTACATTTTTCCTACTCAGTACAATGGCCTGAAGAGCTTTGTAATATTGTCATCCTACACATAAAATATGTAGTAAGTGAAATCTTCACTTAGTTGTGTATCTGCCTCAACACTAGAATTGTTTTTGACAACAAAAGTAGTCCTTCTCAAAGTAATGAATTTAATTTTTCACATCCGTGTAAAAATGTTCAGCGTAGTTCAGGGAGCTAATACTAATGTATAACTTCAGATGTTTCTTGCATCAGGGTATCTTAGGAAATGAAGATTTTAAAAATGAAGATTCCACACCTGCTTTAGTAAAAGTCAGCGTTCGAGATGTGACCCTAAGAAGAGATTACCCTAATAGCTCTGAACACAAAATGTGGTATGTGAAAATGATTTTTTTATAAGTCATATGTCTACTCTTTCATCATCAACAAAGTAAAACTTGATCATTGTTGCTTACGTGACATAAGGTGATTCAGCTTCAAAGGAGGAACTGAGAGTGATATTCTTTCCTATGCTGAAGTGAACCTAATGTTGGGAAGGAGAAGGGGACGACAGAGGACGAGATGGTTAAACAGTGTTCTCGAAGCTACCAACATGAGTCTGACCAAACTGCGGGAGGCAGTGCAAGACAGGAGTGCCTGGCGTGCTCTGGTCCATGGGGTCACGAAGAGTCAGACACGACTAAAACGACTAAACAAAACAAAAAACAAACATGCTGAAGTGAAATCCATTTTATTTCCTTCTTATGCCACCCTCATCCAAGGAACTGCAGTTGGCTTAGGTAGCTAGCAGATGGTTCACTTATTTTTACAGTTAATAACTTCAGACAAAAAATTATAGCAACAATGGGTTATCAAAGAACCCACATCCAACAGTATTGCAGAATGGTTGCAAAATGCATTTTCATAGGATTCTCCAAACTAAACAGTAAAGTGGGTTTGGTGGGACTCCCTAGGAAAGATACTATCCAGTTGCGGTTCCAACAATGTGACAAATGTTGATTTTTTTTGCTTTCAAAGAAATACATTACAAGAATATTACTAACGCAGATATAATAGACATGATTGTTTGGCTGTACTTTTACATTTCTCTTTCAAAAACAGGAAGGGGGTACATGCCCAGGAAGACATTTATCAATTTCCTCCAACTAGAATTGGTGAATCCAGTACACTGAAAATTACTGTGAGGAATTATTCTTCCTTTTCAAACAAGGTATATATAGAATTAATAGTATTGTTTCAAGATGTGTTTATATAATAACTCTTACTCCTTAGCATCTAATTCCTGATGGTAGGCCTCGGACTAAATTTCTTTCTACCAATGTTTGTTTTCTGGTCATTCACTTCCCAGCATTCATCTCATTTTCAGCTGAACACCAATTACATTTCATTTTAAAATTGTATACTATATTGAATGTAAATACCAATCTTGGAACCTGTGCTGTGGATTGATTGTTGACCAAATATTAAAAGCTTATACACTACAAACTGTTTTTGGTCTAAATTCAACAAAGTTGGGAGTGGGTTTAAACAAGCTTAACTCTGTTTTGGATGCAGACCTTTTCGTTAAAAGATATACTGGGATCATAGCTGCCAAGTTTTCCCTTTTCTCGCGAGGAAGCCTATTCAGCATAAGGGGAAATCCCTTTAAAAAAGGGATAACTTGGCAGCTATGACTGGAATGCAGGTTTATCTTATTGCTGAACTCTGGGGAACTATGTGCTTAGTTTTTAATGAATATAGTAACCTGAATTGTCTTAACCATTTCTTGTTAAATTGCAGCTGAAATTCAGATGTCCCAGAGAGCCTTTTTACATCAAACATTCCCATTATACTTTGAGGTAAGTGAACTCAAATGTTCTAAAGCTTCGACTTTTACCTGGGTTAGGAGGAGGAATATTGGCCATGCTGGTGTGAATGGGAGTTGTTGCTAAACAGCATCTGGGGAGCACCATGTTGACTGTCTCTAGAACATTTGTCTTGATATCCCTGCATAGCCCATGTGGTTGTGGCACTGGAGACACTCAAAGTATATGCCTGTGTTATGTCCTGTACACACATTTTCTAGAATGGCTCAAGTTTCTTGGTTATGCTGATGTCAAAGATCAAAGACACAAAGGGACTTTTAAATGTTCTTACATATTCATAAAGTTTGTAAATACTTAAATATTTTTTATTTTAGTTGTATTGTTTTGCTGCTTTGTTATTTGCTGCCCTGGCCTCCTTTGGGAGGTAAGTGGGATAGAAATGTAATAACTGATAACAGTTAATAATACATAATGATTGATAAACCAGTTTGAACTCCACACACAATATTATGCCAGTGACTGCAGTATTCTGGCCACTTAGCAAGTGAACTTTCTGCTGGCTCTTGCAGACCTACAGAGCTCCCAAAAAGATGGTAAAGAGCTACAGTACTTAACAGACTTTTCTCTAGAAATCTCAAACAGAAGCAGCCTGTTAAGGAATTGTCTAACTGTTGTAAACTTGTCTCTTGCAGATGTCACCACTACTGCAACTTACCAGTACAGTTCAAGCCAGTATCAGCAGGCACTTTCAAAGGCTTATTGATGGTTGAGACAGACAAAAGTGGCACTCTTACCATTCAGCTCATTGGTGTGGGTTTGGCGGAATAGTAGTTTAAAGAGCTACAGATTTCAGTGGGCGATGAATTCACAACTAAATTATTGAATGACAGGTTCCTTGTTGTTGTTGTACACAGACTATTTTGTAGGAAATGGAGGTGCTTGTAATTTTAAATAAAGTAATTTTGTATGTTATCATGCAACTTACACTACTGCACTTTGGCTGTTAAAAGCAGCATTGTGTCTTATTTTTGTATTGATTATGACTTTACAAATGACACTGTGTTTTTAAACATGTTTTTTTTAAAAAAAAATAAAGTTATTCCCTAAATTCTTGTCCGCTTTACAGCACCTGTCACTAAACTCCCTGTGGCTTACCTGTTTCTATTCAGCTCTATATTCCAGTAGAAAAAGAGGTACAATTTCCTGCAAATCCCTTCCTCTATTACGTAGCTCAAAAGTGAATTCTGGTGTGCTTTAATAAATTTGCACTGGGTTTGTTATGATGAATATTGTTTAAAGCTGCTTAGAGCTCCAAAACTGCTGAGGTATAGTTTCTGATCACTGGTTTTCCTATTGAGTTCAAGTCACACGTTGTGACTTTAGCCTAATGGGAATTGAGCTAAGAAGTACATCTCAGCAGAGGCTAGATCAGGGGTTGTCAACCTGGTCCCTACCGCCCAATAGTGGGTGTTTCAGGATTCTAGGTGGGCAGTAGGGGGTTCTACAGCACAAGCTGAATTGTTCTTCCATCGCGCACTGGTGGGCGGTAAGGAAATTTTACCATCAAGAAAGATGCATTAGTGGGTGGTAGGTATAAAAAGGTTGACTACCCCTGGGTTAGATGGTCATCTGTCATGGATGATTTAGTTAGGATTCCTGCATTGCAGAGGGTTGGACTAGATTCCCGGGTTCCCTGCCAAGTCTACAATTCTATTATTCTATGAATGGTAAGCAACCTCTTGTTAATTTGGCCAAGAATTGCATGCTTGAAACGAACAATTTTTCAAGATCCCATGAATGCTTTCAGCTACAACACCTCCTTCAGAGCAACAGAAAACAATCACTTTATAGCAAGCTATTTATAATAGCTCTCAGGTCCAGGGCCATATTCTCGAGCTAGTTTTTGCTAGTAGTGTTTGCATAGGGGTCAAAAGTGCAGTAATTTACACTTCTCTGAGCATTCTATTCCCACTATCAGGCAATACAGCTGAAACTGCTCCAAGCAACTATGACAAGCAAACTAGGAAATGATGGCAGTTTAGTCACTAGCCTTGTTAAGGCATTCAAAAAAAATGCATGAGGACCTAAGCTGGGAAAGAGGAGTTGGGTGCATGTATGCTCACAACACTTCCAACTTCTCATTCACTGAACAAGAAGCTCTGAAGGAGGAAGAGATCAGAAACCCTGCGTTATCGAGGAATGTTGACTGCGAGACTTGTAAGTACGTTCAATTGTGTGCGTTTGCAAACACACACAGGCACAGCTCCCTTGCAGAGGCTTTTGTTAGTGGGGCCCATTAGTTGTCTCTGACCCTTACATGTTGAAGGTATCTGCTTTTTCTGTTCCTTTCATCTCTGCTGCCATTTCGTTCTAAATAAATGTTCCTTTATTCACCCATTAGCGCATAGCAGCTGGGTTTAGGCTATGGGATGAACAGATCAGATAAAGTACTGTATAGACCACCCTACACCAGAAGACCACCAAGTGGTGTGCGGGATAATAAACAACATAGCAACCACGCAACAAAATGCTTAAAAGCAATAACCTCAAAGCAGCTCATAATAAAGAAGCAGTATGGAACTGTTCACGAATTTACACGTGACAAGGAAATCGCTGTGCCAAAAGACGGACTTGATAAGAGAGAATTAAGTCAGCCATTGCCAAGTGGTTTTGCTAAACTCCACCTCCATCCACTCCCATTTTGTTACTTGTTCCGCTCCTGCACCACTATTTTGTGGTTGGTGGGGCTTTAGTCATTTTCAGGCCATACTAGTGGTTATGGAGGTAGACCAGGCATCCCCAAACTTCGGCCCTCCAGATGTTTTGGACTACAATTCCCGTCTTCCCCAACCACTGGTCCTGTTAGCTAGGGATCATGGGAGTTGTAGGCCAAAACATCTGGAGGGCCGCAGTTTGGGGATGCCTGAGGTAGACAGTTGAAGACCCCTCAGCATAGCTTGCATAAAAGGCTGGAGCAATTCTGTGCTTTATGAAAGCTGTAAGCAGGGTATACATGTCTGGGTAGACACTAGCATGCTGTTGGTAGTATAGGTACGTATAGTAATATACAGTGGGTTAGAAATGACTGTCAGAATCTGCTTTATTATATAAAACACAAAAACCATAGACGTGCCACATAGCTTATTGTCTGCAGAATACTTTCATAGTATTTGGAATATGTTTTGCTATTAATGTATATATGTAACACTTTTAGGGACCCAAGTTGTTTTACCAGTGCTGTTTGTGTTCCAGAGATTCACAGCTAAAACAGTGGTCAGAATACTGAGCTCTTTTTGCTTTTCATCTGGATGGGAGCCTGTTTTAATTACTGTTGCGGATGGAACTGGATGGCTATTAGTGGCTTTTTTTCAGGTCACACACCTGTGCTGTTTTCTGATGTCCCAATCCAGGGATGGGCAGAAGATAAATCAGGATCTACTGGTAGATCTTGGAGTGATTTTCAGTAGGTCAGTATAGTTTTGGGTTATCAATGGTTTAGCAACAATGAAAAAGACATGTCCCCAAGAAAGAAAGAAAGATTAGGCTGCTGAAACAAAGAAAGCTTGGAGGAAAATTAGGTGTGTATTTATGTAGGCAGTGACTAAAAGATCCGTTCTGTTCCTGAAAACAAATTACTGGTGCAAGCATCAAAGATGGTTCTTAATTCTAAATGTACAGAAGTCCCCATCCCCACCCCACTGTCACAGTGCCATCATTCTGTGTCTGGCTCTGGTTTGTGGGTTGCAAGGTTCAAGTCAAAAACAAAGTATAATTATTAAGCTTGTAGTTGGCCTTCCCCTCAATCAGTTCTGGAAAGGTCCTTTGCCACCTGTGTAAACCTGAGCGCCATCTGGCAAAAACTGTAAGGTGGCTGGAAAGCCAAAGAAAGGAGAAAATTGTCCTTCAGAATATGCTTCTGAATCAAGTCTTCAAACTTTATTGTGCTCATTTTTCGAAAAAAAATCCAAATTGAAATGCTAAGGAGCACAGTGTGTCTTCAATAAACAATTGGTTCATTAGGTAAGTAATTATAATAAAATAGTCTTCTCCAATGCAGAAAAAACAGCAGGGGGTTAAACTAGTCTCTTTCTTTTCTTACCTTCATTTCCAATTTCCACCAGACTAGCGGTAGGTAATACTCATCCTGCATAGAGTTCTGTTTCATTGTGAGCATTCTGTCACTAGTCAGAGCTGTCAGGTATGTCAGTCATGGGGTATTGTGGCTGTGTCAGAGACAAAAACAGAGAGATTAGATGGCTACAAAGAGCTGTGAATGAGGGAGTAAATTGCGTTCAGGAGGGGGGGAAAAGTTAAAGAAACTGTTTTATCAAAAGGTCTGTTCGGGAGGTTACTGCTAATATATTACAGCTGGAACAAGATAATTGTGGAGATCTTTGGGTGTTCTCTGCAAAATGCTGCATACTTGCAATAAATATTCAAATGCTTATTTTGTGTTGCGAGTGCCAGATAAACCCATTCAAAGTGAAATACAATTCTTTTCAGGACATTTAAAATCTACTGCCAGGAAATGTTAGGAACAGTTTTATAAGCCCACAAGGAATATTTGTGCTAAATGGAGTCGCAAAAATACGTTTTCACAAAAGTTTCCTTGGAAAATCCATTCAAGCCTTAAATGCCTCTGCAGTGAGAAATATCTAGTAGCAAATTCAGTTGGGTCAGATTCTCAGCACTGTTTCCTCTGACCAAACAGGATGCCTTGTGGGGTTAGGAACACTGCATACACAGAATGGAATTATTAAGGCCTTGTCACTGTGCAGAGCCAATCAAGTTTTCCTTTGTAGTTTAGCAGCTAATCACCCGTCACTCCATTTACCAGAAGGAAATATTCCATTTGCTTGTACTGTATGCAGTTTGATAAAGAATTTAGTTCACTACCTCTGGATTCCTAGTATTGGATGAAGGAACAACCAACGTTTTTTGTTGAAAATTCCCATGAACTTAACTGGAAAGGTATTGCAATGCATAATGCAGATGAACCCAAACCATTTTCTTTTGCCAGTACTAATATTAATACCAGTACTATTCTGGGGAGTTTAGCAGCAGTAGATACTTTCCGCACTCCCTTCCAGGTATCCTCTTGTTTTCTTCAAACATTACTTTCAGTCATGTCAGAGCAACTTACACATAAGTGAATCACACGCAACTGGTGATTGAATCTGAAGTCACATCCTGTACATTTAAAGCACAGTTAACACACATTAAAAGCACATGGCTCCCCCAAATAATCTTGGGAACTGTAGTTTACAATTTCCAGTACCCTTAACAAAATACAGTTACCAGGATTCAGGGTGTGTGTATTTCAAAACGTATACTGTGAGTGTGACCATTGTTGGCATCCACTTGTCTCTAGACAATGGAGTTTGCCTCTGGGGGTGAAGTCAAACTACTGCGATAGCAACATCTAAGTGAGTTCCCTGGGGTGTAAGCCTGGGCTGTGTATATGGAGATTCTGGGCTGCCCAAACAAAAAGTGCCCCCTCTCGGCCTCACTGATGTGGTCCAAAGGAAAGTTTGGTACCAGCTTAGCTGCAGGAGTTGCCAGAAGGAGGTTTACAAGGTGCCATCCAACCATCTTAGGGACTTCTCTCTGGATTTGTGTAGGTTTACTCCTTAGCCTTTTCTTCTCCCGGTGATATTCTGTAAGGCAGTGGAGGTTTGAGATCAGAGTTTTCCTTCTCCTAGTTGGGCTATCTTCCCATGTTGACAGGCCCCACTTGCCCCTCACTTCCCTCTACAGCACATGCAGAAACTGCCTTCTTGACCATTTGACCCACTATTGGTCTCATCTGAATCTGCCAGAGCTTTGCATGCAGGGGAAGTCCCTAACTCACCAAGGATTTAAGACATATCTCACCTGGTTTAGCCTGCTGGTCGAACGTGCATGGTATACATTGCAAACGCTGGTGCAGCTAACATCCTATATGAATAACAGACCCATTTGATCAGAATTTCCCATGTGGTTGGGCTCTTCAGGCCTCCCTCCCAACCCAGTATTGTGGGATAAGCATACAGGTAAGTGGCTCACAGGTTGTTGGGAAAATGCTTAATGTGCAACTATGCATACCAGACAGCTGTAAGATGGAGCCACACATAACAACTAACAGAAACTGCTAGTTATTGTGTAACCTTGAACAAATCTATTTGTGCGGGGTAATAATGGTGCAGGCTTGGCAACAGACTTAAGTACTGGGAGTTTTTAAAGATGAGGTGTGGTGCACTCAATTGTGGGACCAGGATCGACCCCCCCCCCAATGAGGCAAGCTAAGGCAACCAGGGCCTGAGAAGTATGAAACTACCTATGAAATTATGAACCAGATTACAAGTAAATAATACCCTCCACCACCACTCAAGGGCAGCAGATTGGGCTTTGCAGGAATGCATTGCCTGCTGCAGCTGCTGGTGGCAGCAATAGCTGTGGTGGTGTCTCCTTGGCAGGCCCTACCCCTGTGCCATTTCTACAGTGGCCTCTTGGCAAATAGAAGGTGCTGTTGGTCTTCCCCACCCCCTTGTTTCTGATTAAAAGTTTCCCTGGCCCCCACGGGGGGGGGGGGAATAGGCGGGAGGCACCATTTTGTGGTTTGCTTCAAGTGCCAAAATGTATTGGGCCAGCCCTGCGTGGGATTCTTGCATTGTGCGATGATTGTGATTGCAAACGTGTACTGTCCGGGCAGGTGGGTCCGGATCCATCTGTTAAGGCGGCACCTGGTTCTATATTATAAGAATACACCCTCCTGTGCAGGCTGCTGTTCAGTCACTGCTGCCTCCTGTTTAGCTTCTCACCTCTGTTTCTTTCTCCTCTGTTGGAGCCTGCAACACAAGACAGTGCTGCATCCTCCTGAAGATGGGGGATTGCGAGGCAGTTAACCCCAGCGGCATATCTAAACCAAGATGATGAGGAACATTAAGGTGGTGGGTGGAAGCCTTGCTTCTGAGCTAAATGCACTGGAACACATTAGCCCAAGTGTACTACACTGTATTTGAGGCATTCAAGGAATTTCTCTTGAGTGGCGGTGGAGGATACTATTTACTTGTAATCTGGTTCATAATTTCATAGGTGGTTTCATAGTTCTCAGGCCCTGGATTCACAAGCAGTATAAACTAAGTCCTCTGTTCCAGCCGACCTCTGCAGATCAGCACCTTTTCATTCTTACCACCTCTGCCCATTAGGGTTGCAGTCATCAGAGCGAAACACAAGAGCAGAGTGTGCCAGCGATTAATGTAAAAATCAATGGCAGGATTTCACACACAGCTCTCTTCGGTTATTTTAATGATTGGCAGTCGGAATGTTGTAGAGCTGGTCCTGGTGGGCACTGCATTAGCTTTCTCAAAGGCAAAAATTTACGTCTCATTGTAAAGTCTGTGAAGGTTTCTAAGACCAGCGAGGCATCATTTCTTGGCTTGGCACCACTTGATGTGAATTAAAATTCATGCTATTTTTCCCCCAGTGGTTTTCCTCCTGTTTCTGAAGGCTATTGTGAAATATATTAGCCCAATATGATTTGAAAGAGACACATGCGGGCAAACTAGGATCCAGCATACCTTTGGGACTCAATAATAAATAGCAAATCCACCTCTTTTTCACTATTGATTCTGTACAGAACTTTTGGAGAAATTTCATGTGTCAGGCTTCAATTTCATATATTTTCACCACAATGCATTATAATGCTTTTAAAGCTGCCTTTGTTGTTGTTTCAAATTGGCTCCCCCCCCCCCCCCCCGGTTTTTAGCTCCTGGTGACGAGAGCCATTTGAACTTCAAAACCACCCACGCTTTCAATGAAGCAGTGTGAACCCGCTTCAAAATTCCTCCAAGTTTTCCAAGCTTTTATGCTCTCATATGGTTTGCAGACAAAAGCCCACAGGAGTTCCCATTTAGCCACCTAATAGCTAAAAGACAAAGGGGGGGAGAAAAAAAGTTTTAAACTGAAGTGCCCTCTTACAAGTGCATTAAAACCCATTTTGTTTGCTCTCCACTTCCAAAATGCCTCAGGCCAGCCTACGATGCCATGTTAGCAAATGACTCCCATGGGAACAGGGAAGAAACAGACCCTACTGCTAATTCTTGCCTTACAGTTATAGAGCTACACAATGGAGCTACTTTACCCAAACCAAAATCCAGCATTTTGATGACATGAATCATACGGAGAGAAATAATCCAAATCCTTCAGCTTCTCAAAGCATGTTTGACAAATGCTTGTCAGTTACACAGTAAGAAACTTAGGATTTGAAGAATCCTAAGAACTCGGCTGGCAACCAGTAGATCAACTGCAGCCTGTAGACAAGATGGTAGTCACAGTCACACCATGCATTCAAAACATATTTAAAACACATGGCTTCCCCCAACAAATCCTAGGAACTGAGATTTGTTAAGGGTGCTGGGAATTATAGCTTTGTGAGGATTATTTGAAAGGAGACATGCGTTTTAAATGTGCATTAAATGTATAGTGCAGATCTTGATTACCCTGGAAATGCTGCTGCCATTCCTTTATTTCCTGCACAACTTCTTAAATTCAGAGAACTTAAATAGATAATTCAATTAGGTTTTAACATGTTGTGTTGGGGGCTTTTCCTGTTTACTCAAGCTCCAATGCTAATTCAAGCTATTAAGGGCCACACCCTTGACAGTTTAGTTATTTAGGCAATGTTGCTATGGTTTGGGTATCCTCAACTGTGCTTCAACAGATGGAATTGGATGGCTGGCAGAGGCAGAGTGGTAGATAGACGTCCCAGATTTTCCTGTTTCCTGGAATGGACACATGGAATCTGTGCAGCTAAACCTACCATTCCATCTTACAAGTCCCCAACTGGCCCACCGGTACCAGTGAGCCCACAGCTTTCATCATCTCTGACCATGGGCCATGCTGGCTGGAGTTGATAGAAGCTGGAGTCCCACAACCTCTGCAGAGTCACAGGTTTCCCATCCCCGCTATGCAGAACTTGAGCAACAGTAAGTGGACTATATAGTGTGCTTTTAATATGCTTGCAATTTTTTCCTGAATAAATATAGTTGTTTTGTTGTGCACCTGGGCTGCCAAATTTGTGCATCTTTTGCCAAATTTCAGACCTTAGTTCTTGTAGGACCTGAATCAAAAATAAGCCTTTGTTATCAGTAGTCTTCAGCTTTCTCAAACTCATGACCCATTTCTTATTTTTTTTCTTTACCATATATTCATATGGTGGCAGCGCTGCTGTTGTGACCCATAATAGATTGGGCCACATCCTGGTTGTAGGATTTGACCCACTAACTGAAGACCAACTAGTGTTAGAGGACTTTGAATCACCATTGTGTTTTGGTTGGTGTTGTATAATGAAAGCAGCACTCTGCTCACTTATGATCCCAGCAACTGGGATTCAGGGGGATACTGACTCCAAAAGTGGAGGAAGAATATAGCCATTGTGGGTTGTAGCTGTTGATAGCTTTCTCCATGCATTTGTCTAATCCAGAGGTTTTCAACCTTTTTGAGTCCATGGCTCCCATGACCAACTAAATCCAAGTTGATGGTCACCACTATTTTTGGTGGGTGTGAATGCTGCTGTTTGTTTAACCATGCTCTGTAGAAAGGTGTGTTTTCTTTTGCCTGTCCTGAATCTTCCAACATTCAGTATCATTGGATGGCCCCAAATGCTAATATTATGATAGAGATGGCAAGCAACTTGCCATCTGTGAAGCTTTGCTTGCTTGTACTGCAAGTATTATGTTTGCTGTTACAAATTTTTTTTTTAAAAAAAGGAATTTATCTATGAACACACCAGCAATTGAAATGTTTGTTTCCCTGACAGAGATTCATCATGTGCTTCACCAAGCCAGAAACATACCTCCGTATGCTTTGTAAAAACATTGCTACCTTTTATATTCTATAACTGATGGATGGAAAGGCTGAATACATTATTGGCTTAATGAACCCTATGTAGTTGAGACTATAATAGATGATCGATAAACTTCAGCATGCCTCCTTCATGTGTATGAATAAGACTTTCCCTTTATAGACCAATTTCATTGCTGATAACTACAAAATAAAGTTAGATTGTTTGTTAACCTCTATTTGAATAATTAATTAAGTAATATGTATGGAGAGTTCTTGGGAGGGTGATGGTAGTGATTTTAACAGCAGTAAATCCCTGCCTTGTTCCTGCTTGCTTCGTGGTTGGGAGGTCCAGGAAAGTTTTTAAACAGCAAATTATTCAAAAAATACATGGAAGGTTTTTGTAACTGCTAGAAATCTCAGCCAGGATCCAAATGTATATTGCACGTCTGAACCCAGTACTGGATTTTTACCCATCGTTTTTTTTTAAACCCTTCATATCCTGCTTCTTCTACTAGATAGCATTTTATTTGGAATCATAGTTTTTTAAAAAATTGTTTTGGTTGCATTCTTCTCTAACAAGAAATCTCCAACACATCTAATATAGATTACTAACTAAAGCAGAAACTGTCATCATTGGGGAGGTCTGCAGATGTGTGGGTGTAATTGGCAAAGGAACAGCGTAGTTTAGAATGTTTGTTCAATGATGTGAATACAAACAAGGAACTTATCTCTGAGTGCAATTTCACAGAATAAATATATAGCTTTTTATTCTTTTTATTTTTACATCCAAACAATAATTGCACAGTTTACAAGAATACGTCGGAATATAAGTAAACTTTAAATAACAATAATCACCATTATAATCCAGAATATTATGTCAGCAAAAAAGGAAAGGAAAGAAAAGAACAGAGAACAGGGTAAAAGAACCAACCTACATTAGTGAATTTCATATCATTGAAAGAGGGAAGCTATTAAATAGCTCATTTTATTTATAGTATATATTTATGACCCTTCATTTAAAAAGAAGCATATTCATATATTCTCACAGAATTGCAAAGGGATTATAAATAACCCTGTGCCCCCTCTGTCTGCTATTCCAAAATTCTTTCAACATTACTAAATAAACATGTTACATTTTCAATGCATAAGAACTATTAAAACATTGTACATTTTCTATTGCCATTTGAAAAGATTTGGAAGAAGGTTTTGTGGGAAAGATTATACTTTTGCTTAGTTTACATTTAAATCAATTCTTTCTTTTTGATTTGAAGGCAATAGTGAAATCTAATTTTAAGAAGCATAGTATTTCCTGATTCCCTGAATTAATGATTCTCATATAGCTCCACATTATCATTTTGTATAAATACGGTAATACTCCTGTGTATCCAAAACTATAAATGAAATTGAATTGATTTAGTTTCTCTGGCAAACAAGGAAAAGAATTATTAGAGACTTGAAATATATTTAATGAAAGCAGTATAATGGGACAATAATGCTCAGATTCTGTATCTATAAAGGAATTATTATTGGCATTTTAATCCTGCTCTTCAGCCAAAAAAGAGTCCCAGAACAGCATACCAATATTAATGAGACAGTCTCTGCCCTCAGGCTCACAACTGAAGAGACACAACACAAAAGGAAAAGGGGTCTGAGAGGGAGCAGGAAAAATCAAACTTGGGCACTAATTCTTAGTTACGGAGAACTTGCAGTGAACAGCAGGAATGGAAACATTTGGAATGACATGTGCTAACAATTCAAGGTAAACATTCACCCTTCCCTACAGTATGTATTCAATAGTGTATTATTGTCAGGTGAAGGTGACAACCACAGTGACAAGTGTATGAGAATGTATGCAAGGATGGTAGTGATCTATGTTGTACCAGCCAACTTTTACTTTTATCACAAGTCTTAGTTAAAGGAGTGATTTGCACTTCAGCTCTAGTTGCATAATTAGATAGATAGATAGATAGATAATTTCTCATGGCGCAACAACTAGAAATATATGTACCTATATGTATATGTATACGCTCACGCGCACACACACACACGCAAATGAAAGCAAAGGGCAACCGGAATCTTGCTAATGCAGTTTTTAAATTTAAAAAATCATTTATTTTAACAGACACAGTTATGATAGTAAAAGAAGCAATGCCAATTGAATAAGTAATACAGTTCATGCTGGGTATTTTTTTAAAAAAGGAGGAAGAAACTGAGAAGGTCACCTAGAACTGAAATTGGGAATCATGGCCAAACATAATTTTCTATATTTTACTATTATTTGAGTATAACAGTATAGCTCTAATTATACATAACTCAGCCACCCACACTTCCGGATTATCTGAATTCTGTCAGTAGCCCCATAACCATTTGTAAACAGAGCACCGGGCAGCAATATGAAGTTGCGCCAGAAGAACCGACGTGCCAGGAGATGCATCTTGCAATTTTAGGATGCTCCTATTCAAGCTGACTGCAGTGAATGACAACAAATGAAAGTCAATGGCCTCAGCAAAGGCAAAAGTGCCCTCAGCTGGAGATGATAAGGAAAGGCAGTACTGCAAGACCCCAGGAGTGGTTTGGCAGGGTTCATGCCCCCCCCCCCAAAAGCTGGTCAAGTACCGGTATAAGAAGATGAAGATGAAAGCTTTCTTAGTCTGCCAAGCCATTATCCCATCTTTCTGAAGTGGCTCCCTTCATGGCTGCATATTTTAAGCCTACCTCAAACAATTACTTGCATGACCCCCTTTTTCTTCCTATAGGGCTCCTCTGAAACTGATTGCTAATGCATGGTTTGGGTGGGATAAACAACAAGAAGCTATAGAAATCAGAAAAGTGGCTTCATCGACTACAAACCCTGAAATTTTGGATCCCTTCCAAACTGGTGCCAAGGTTTTGTAGTTGTTTTCTATGGCTTAGTAGCACGAACCCTGCATTTTTTATAAATTTTATAAATACGTTTAATATTTGAATATGCAAATTTTGCATTTAAGTTGTAAAGTAAAGCAGCTGGGTTGTTCTTGATTTTATTTTGATTATGTGCTCTGTGTTTTTAAATCGTGATTTTATCCTCTGAGACCCTCGGTATAGGGCAGTATACAAATTTAATAAATAATAAATAATAATAATGTTTTAGGGGCCCCCAAACTGAGTAATTGATACTCAAATGGGGTGTGGGGGTGTGTGTCATAGGTATCACCCAGAAATCCAACATGCTCTCAACATTTTGTAGTCATTTTGTAGGGTTTCTAGGATGGACTATGGATGCTTGAAGATGTGCTGAGGGGTTTTAGTTTACATATATAGGTAACAAGAGTAGACTTCTGTTATTTTCTGTAATAGTTGACTCCTGGGAACCTGCCTGGCTTTGTTGACCTGTTCCTTCCTTTTCCCAACTGAGTACTGTAACTTTAAGAATATCTGATGCAGGCCCTGAAAGTGTTCAAACTGCCTCAAGGATTGGAACATATTTATTGATTTATTTCAAATTTTTATAACCTTCCTTCATCCAAGGATCCCAGGGTGGTGTATAGCAAACATTTTAAAATTGCAATGAGCAATATATAACCCCTCCCCACAAAGCCCATAAATCAAATGGCAGTAGGGACCAAATAATAATAATAATAATAATAATAATAATAATAATAATAATAAATACTTCTCCCCAGAGACCTTGATAAATTATAAGCCATTACAAATGCAATTATGTCATAGGGATTTGCTGCATACAGTGGATTGTGCAATACACTTTGGAAGAATGGTAGTGCAAACATGTGTAGCAGTCAGTAGTTTCTATTATTGTACTGAATACAGTAAAGTGATTTCCCACCCTTGTATTATAAACACACACACACAAGTGGCAGAAGTCACGTTCCAGATTATGTTCTAATGTACACTGAATATTCTCATCTAAATCATCATACATTAAAATAAACTTCAATGTAGTGAAAATGTATAATTATAAGGTAATATTTATATGATAACCACATAGTCGTGCTCTGGTGTGCAGAATGTGAACATGCTTCTTAGAGGGATATGGGTATCAGTTAGTAGTAAATGAAGGCTTGGCAGAATTTCCTGAAAGTGGCATGTTGCTATGTGAAGACGGCAGATAGGTGAAAAAAGAAATCTAACCCCTGTGAAAGATTTTCTCATTAACCTGCTAAACAGGACTCCTTTTATTTTATTTGGCACCCTAGTATTACTTTTGTGAATCAAAATATACCTACTCCATCCTTTTGAGATTGTTATTGACTATTCCCTTACGGTTTGTTAAAAAGCTGTTTCGGAACCTTAACGTTTTCTGTCAAGCTCTATTATAACAACACACCAGTGTAGCGTAATGGTAGAGTATTGGACTAGGAACTTTGGAGAACAGGGTTCAAATCCTGACTCAGCCAAAAAGTTCACCTTGAGCTAATTGTCGTCTCTCAGCCTAATTTACCTCAGAGAGGAGTTGTGAGCATAATATGGGGGGCAGGGGAGAACCACCTTGTGTTCCTCTATAGCAGGCATCCCCAAACTTCGGCCCTCCAGATGTTTTGGACTACAATTCCCATCTTCTCCGACCACTCGTCCTGTTAGCTAGGGATCATGGGAGTTGTAGGCCAAAACATCTGGAGGGCCGCAGTTTGGGGATGCCTGCTCTATAGGATTAAGACCTATAGAGGCTCTAAGTAGTGAATACTAAACCAGAAAATAAATTGCTAAAATAAAACAGATTTATTGTAGCATACGATTAGGATCACATTATATTGATCCGGGTTAGGAGTACAGCCCCTGGTTGGGGCAAGATAAATAATATAATAGACTACAGAAAAATGGAGAGACTCTAACAAAGGTCACCCCCCCCCCCCATGATGACTACTTGGATGCTTTCTTTGAAATATCAAATGTCAAATCATTTTATTTTATTTTTGGTGCCCCTGCTTCACTAGTGCCTGAAGCGCTTGCTTAGCCTGCCCACTGAGTAACTCAGCGCCGTCCTTGACAGAAAAGAAAGAGTCATAGAAATGGCAGTTCATTTCCAGGCCCAATTCAGGGTGCTCATGTTGGTGCTGAAAGTCCAAAATAGCTCAGGCAACAAATATCTGACACACCGCCTCGTTCTCTATGGACTAGTCTGGGTGGTGGCTTTGGCAGCCCAGTGGGAAATGGCCGCCTGCATGGTGAAGCCTAAGCCTTGGGACTCCCTCCAGGTGCCTTCAATCGTACAGCCATCGCCTCTTTCCCCTGGACTTCGACACTTGAGGTGCACGCTTTGGGGCCCTGCCTTGCTTTCGTGGTTGTGTTATAAGAATTTTAAGGTCTTATATATATAACCAATGTTCATGAATGTACCAAGCAAACACGTACATAAATATATAGACCACAAGTCTGAGGCAGCGAGGGAGGACAGTCCTGAAACCATTTTGACTCCCAAGCTGACCAAGTGTTTCTCTGCAAGGAGGGAGGAGGTGAAAGAAACCTTCCCATTGTCTCAGGAATTAAGTAATTACCATCTCAAAGGAATGGCCAGACTACCAGGAAAGGTAATCTCAGATAAGGCGTTATCAGATAACCTGGCAGACAGGAGATAAATAATGCACTCAAATTTCTGTTTTAGACTGCCTTTTCTATGATGTATGTATGATGTTCCTGGGGGTGGTCTTGAGCTCAAGGGCAGGGAATTTCAAAATGTCTATATAAGGGCAGGCACACCTTTTGTTCTGGGTCCTCCTTTCTCCTGCATGTGAGGGGAGCACCCTGTTGCAACAGCTTTAATAAAAATCAGGCTTACTAGCTGCTTTGCCTGGTGTGCTGTGGTCCATGGGGCCACGAAGAGTCGGACACGACTAAAGGACTAAACAATAACAACAGCTGCTTTGCTTCTCAATATTCTCTGGTTGGCCTCTGTTATTTTCTCCTACCGATGGAGAACCTACAAAGGACTCTATAAGGGACTCTATAAGGGCCCTTGTGTACCCCATAAGGGAATAAGGGCAGATTTTGTTTACAACAGTTGTACGTTGTTTTTAATTGTTCTCAATGCTGTAACCTGCCCTGGGGCTTTAGGGTGAAGGGTGGGCAATAAGTAAGCCAAAAAACACACAACCCCAAATAAAAAAAGCTTGAGGTCTGTAAAGATCAATAACCCGAAGGGGCATATCCACCCCCATCGTTCAGCCCTCAAGAAGCTAAGTTACAGGGAACCGGGCAGAGGGCCTTCTTGGCAGTGGCACCCGCCTTGTGGAAAGCGTCAAGGAGATAAACAACTATCTGACTCTTATATGAGATCTGAAGGTAGTCCTGTATTGGGATTTTTTTAATGTTGGACGTTTTACTGTGTGTGGTCTTTTACTTTGTTAGAAGCCACCCAGAGTGGCTGGGGCAACAGTGGTGTGGCCAGGATATTGTTAAGGGGGCAGGCTTTTGTTAGGGGAGGGGGCAGAACCTCAGATTTGTATTGATTTTTTGGGGGGAAGCTACCCCCTGCCCCCCTTGGCTACTCCCATGGGGGAAACCCAGTCATATGGGTGGCATATAAATATAACAACCACCACAATTTATTATAAATCAAGAAAACAGGAAACTGGTGGTGCAAACAAAAGCGGTGGGTGGTGGGGTAGAAGAAACGATTTTCTCGTTGAGTTTGGGATTTCAGCTAATGCAACTTTTTGCCTAGCCTGCCGTTGACACATCCGGCCCGGCAGGGGTCAGTATAGCCTGTGAATCGCAGCGCTCGGGGCTGGGCAGGAAGCTTCCCCTTCCCCCCTCCCCCTCCGGCGCCCGTGCGCGTGCTCGCGCCCGGCCGCACGCCCCCGTCTCCCTTCCTTCCCCGTCTCCCCCGTTCTTTGCCTGCTGTCACTAAGAGCCAGACTAGCTGCAGACAGGCAGCAGCCAAAGGAGGGGGGAGGAGGAGGAGGAGGAGGGGAAAGGAGGAGGAGGAGGAGAGACTGGGAATGAGTTGGAAGCAGACGCAGCCTCAGCGCGCAGATCTGCCCTGCCGGAGACAGACAGAGCGGGGAGGGGGCAGGATAAAAAGGACCTCTCCCGCTCTGCATAAGGAAAGCCCCCCCCCCTCCCGGCGCCTCAGGGGCAAGATGTAGGGCTTGCAGGAAAGGTGAGTGTGCGCGGACAACCTGCCGGGCTCTCCCGTCCTTGGCTGGGCAAGCGGAGATGCCGCCGCCGCCGCCGCCGCGCGCGCAGGGAAAGGGGGAGTCCCCGCGCTTGAAGGAGTTCATCCAGCACCACCTAGACAGCCAGAAAGTGTCTGACAAAGTGAGGAGAGGCCCAAGTTGAAGGTCTGCGGCTCTTAACGGGACACGGGCACTCTTCTCGGAGGTTGCCCCAGAACAGACGGTGCTCTCTCTCTCTCTCTCTCTCTCTCTCTCTCTCTCTCTCTCTCTCTCTCTCTCTCTCTCTCTCTCTCTCTCTCTATCTCTATCTCTATCTCTATCTCTATCTCTATCTCTATCTCTATCTCTATCTCTATCTCTATCTCTATCTCTCCTCCTTCCTTTGTGTCTTTGGCACGCAGGCAAAGTGCGTGCAGGAGCGGCGAGTGTGTGGCCGGATGCATGTACCGCACGCCTCATGTGAACAGAAGCACACACGTTAGACGCGGACTGCCCGCACACGCACACAGCCGAGACGTTTGGCTTGTTAATATGGCACGCGCGCGCACACACACATCCGTATCAGAACTGCACATTCCAGTGGGTCCTTTCCCGGATTGGCATAATATCCATCCAGGAGGAAGGAGGCATCTCTTGCCGGAGCTGAAATGAAAGTAGCAAACTGGGAACGAAATTCTGTCAGGGCTTCCCTCCCATCCGTTGATATTCCTCTTACCTTGTCAGCCAGGGGGTTGGTTACAAGCTGTGACATGTAGTTAACCACCCTGGCATCACTTTTCTTTCTTTCTTTCTTTCTTTCTTTCTTTCTTTCTTTCTTTCTTTCTTTCTTTCTTTCTTTCTTTCTTTCTAAAATCAAGTGATTCTTTTTGTCTTCCCTGACAGGGCTTTTCGGGTGGTTGTCTGTGCATTAAGGTTTCACCTAGGTACTGTACATTGTTTTGTTGGGGAATCTTCCCAACTGAGGATAAATCTGGAAAGTGGTTCATGTGCATTTCCTGATTTGCGCCTGTGGTTTTGAAGGAGCTGCTTTGGAAATCTAGATACAGTTTAAGCTGGTGCCGCAACGTCTCGTGTCACTGCAAGCAAAGCTTTTTATTGTGGGACCACTTAATATCTATGAAACATAATAGAGACATGAGGCAGGTTGAGGAATTGTTTTAAAGCTAATACTTGGAAACATTTTTTTTTAACCTGTGCATGTTGTTGTTGTTGGGAATGGTTAATTTTGCACGTCAAGACAGTAAAAATCTGGATGCATCAAATGGTTCTGTGGTCCAGAGATGTCCCAAGAGATTGTTATAGAAGTGGCTGCCTGCTGTAAACTATCAAAGGAATTATGCATGCAACTTTTTAAAAGAGAGACTCAGACAGTAAGCATCCACTGAGAAGTCTGTACTTAGGGAATGTCAGTACTTGCAGAATTGGCTTGTGCTTTCTCCCACATTTCTTTTATGGGGGTTCTTACCATGCTTTACCTTTTGGTAGAGCATATGTGATGGGATGAGCTGGGAAAGTGAGTTCTGTTCTTTGGTGTAGATTTTTATGTGTCTAGGTAGATGAATTTCCTATGTCAGTGGAATGATTTTAATGGAGCGTTGTGTGGGGTTATATTAATACCAAAGCCAACAGTCTTATATGTGTTACTTTCAACTTTTGACCTTTAATTCTTGAAAGTTTTTCAGGGTGCATCTTCCAGTGTGTAAATCAGGGACGGGGGACATGGTATGTTGTTGAACTTCAACTCACACCATCCTTGCCATTGGCTGTTCTGACTGGGGCTGGTGGGAGATGAGGGGCCACAAGTCCCTTGGAGTCAGTGGTGCAATTATTTACTGAGTGATTTCCAGTACAGTTCTATGCATGTCTACTCAAACTAATACATCACTCAACTGGAGCTTAGTCACAGGTCAGTGGGTATAGGATTGCATCCTTAATGTGGTATGAAAAGGAACTTCAGGTGTTGTGAAATGTTACTATTTTAGAATGGGTACTATCACTTTTGCTTGCTTTTAGTGTGTGTGTATTAATATGAATTAATAATTTAATTGCAAGCCTCCTGAAAAATAAAGGCATAGGAAGTATCTCAGGCAGTTTATATATCTGCTGGAAGCTGCCCAGAGTGGCCGCAGTAACCCAGGCAGATGGGCAGAGTATAATAATGATAATGTCAAAGAATTAATTTTGCATTTGAGTATCTGACAGTCCTACATATGTTTACTCAGTGGTAAGTCCCACTGTATTAAATGGGACTTACTCCCAGGTAAGGTGCATAGGATTGCAATCTATGGGGTTACAGTCAACTAAATTATACTCAAAGTAGACCCATTGAAATTAATAGAACACTAACATTTGTTTATTTTGAATAGGAGTAGCTTTGAGTGCAACCCTAAGAATATGATTACTTGTAACTATAGATTAATGTAGTGAAGAGACTGGCTTTTGGGAGAAGGGTTCTAAATGGGCACGGCTTCAACTTTTTCCTATTTCTGATTCCTCTAGGTAGGATAACATTTCAAAGTGATTATCACAGTACAATCCTATACAGGTCTACTCAGAAGTAAGTGAGCTCAATGGGATTTATTCCCAAGGCAAGTGGTATAGAATTGCAGCCTGTCTATTTAACAGAAGGTTTATATTCCAGTTAGCGCCGTTGCTAATTATATTTGTTTGCAGATGGTACAATTGTTTTGCAGGTACTTGGAAGCGTGTAAACACTGTGTTACCCTGTTGCTTGAAATACAGTGGATAGCTTATTGGGCAGGACATTATGGGAGACAGCATATATTAAAACTAGTGAATGTCCCTACTTAGTTGCCAGATGAAATAGTGACAAAATGTTCTGCACGTCTATATCTGTACTGGAGTTTTCAGCACAAAGTATTGAGTTACTGGCTGTGAGTGTGCCACAAGATTCTGTAGTATCAAAATCTCAACTGCAACGTATCCTATATGCTTGTATATATGAAGACATATCTCTAAATATTTTATGCTTCACAGTGTATTCTGTGGTAACTCCCAGGTCAGTGGATTTGTAGGCATTTCCTTATTCCCTCTCCCTCCCTGTCTTTGTTGAGGTCCTATATGCTTCTGATAATATAGAGTTCAATATAAAGTTGATGGGGGACTCCCAGACCTCCAAGGGCAATAACATTGGCATTGATTAGATTTACACTGTGGGTAACTTTGCTTTTAGGGGACGCGGGTGGCACTGTGGTCTAAACCAGTGAGCCTAGGGCTTGCCTATCAGAAGGTCCGCTGTTCAAATCCCCGTGACGGGGTGAGCTCCTGTTGCTCGGTCGCAGCTCCTGCCAACCTATCAGTTCGAAAGCACGTCAAAGTGCAAGTAGATAAATAGGTACCACTCCGGCGGGAAGGTAAACAGTGTTTCCGTGCACTGCTCTGGTTTGCCAGAAGCAGCTTAGTCATGCTGGCCACATGACCCGGAAGCTGTATGCCGGCTCCCTCGGCCAGTAAAACAAAATGAGCGCCGCAACCCCAGAGTCGTCCGCAACTTGGACCTTTTTAACTTTGCTTTTAGCTATTGGCTTCCTTTTTCCACGTTGTGTATTTAGTTGACAGGCCTGTTTCTTTCCTGAGGGAGGTGGCCTAGCCTGGCTCTGTGTTCAGCTCACCTGCCCTTTCGCTGCAGGGTCAGGATTTGTGCCTCTGTGAAGTCTAAAGTACCAAAACTTTAAAGAGAATGAGATGAAGCGATGTGAAGGCTAATGCCCGTGCTGCCACAGCTGCCCTGCTGCTCTCTTGCCCTGCTGAGGGAACATGCCTAGAAGCATCCCGACCCCAGCCCAGCACTTGCCTTAACTCTCTGCAGCAGATCTGCTAGTCAGTTCAAGCCAATATGTGGAATGCAGACACCTTCCCACTGCCTTCTGGATCTTGTTCACCCTTAGAGTTTCAGGGCCAGCATTGTGACAGGGGCTCTCTGTCATTAGTTATTGCTGAGAGGACAAATTCTATTGTACGGGGTTTTTTTAAAATCAAAGTCCCATTTCTCAGTCATCATCTTTTTGTTTTTCCGCTTTGCCTTTGGAAACTTTGCCCTTAGCTTGTCTGTCTCATGAGGCTTAGCTTTCCTGTCATTGGTCTTCTTGCAGATGTCCATTCTACTTCCATCTCTAAGGCAGATGTGGACTTTTGATCCCATCCAAACCAACCACTTGATGACTTTCAAAGGAGCTGGCATCTTTATGATTAGGATAGGCTAGTTTTCTCGATGGTTTTGAGTCACCATAGCAGCTTAACCAATTGCTGTGTGTTTTCACTACCAAGACATATTACAGTACAATGGTTTTCTAATATTCTCTCTCCAGACTGATTTGTAGCATTCCTGGAAAAGTTATACTTTTGAGTGCGGTGCTTGGAGGTACTTGATGTGTGTCTGTCCTTTATCATTTTTTTCCTACCTGATTTTTGTGTGTGCTGGTTCTTTAAAATCTACGTTCTGACTTTTGTGTAAATATTATTGGAACTGTGCACCATATGTAGTGGTGTATAAAACCACCTAGACTCAATCTGATTTTTTTTTAAGTATTAAATATTTTCTTGGTTTACAAAAGTACATGTCTTGTCTCTTTTTTCAAGTTGTACAGTCTTTCTACAGATTAGTTACATTTGTTATGAGACATGAGTGTTGAGTACAGTGATACCTCGGTTTACAAACACAATTGGTTCTGGAAGTTTGTACTTAACCTGAAGCGTACTTAACCTGAAGCGAACTTTCCCATTGAAAGTAATGGAAAGTGGATTAATCCGTTCCAGAGAGGTCCGCGGAGTACTTAAAGTGAAAATACTCAAACTGAGGCATACTTAAACCGAGGTATGACTGTACAGGATAAGGTCAGGAAGAAGAGTGGGGGGAGAGGAGGGGTGGTAGTGAAATTTATATTTTTTACAGTGCACGTGTGGGGTTTGGTGTCGGCATCAACTAGTAGATAGGTTCTCTTTCTATTCACTTGCTAAATTTCTTTGGTAGTGAGAGGGATTGGGGGGCAGGGTGTGGTCGGTTGTCTGTGGTTGGCTGCAGTGGGGTTTGTTTGCATGGGGGGGGGGCTTATTGGATCAGGTAAACCAGATTTATTCATATGCTGTCTGTGGGTTCTTGTTCTCAGTTGGGATTTCTTAACACTGTTTTTATTTTAGTGTTAATTCAAGATTAAGGAAAATAATTCAGTGGGAATATTTGCACTTAGCATAACGCATAACCTCTTCTATAGAATTTGCTTCTTGGTGGGTGAGTACTATACTTGAAAGACCTATAGTTTGGGAGTAGCATCATTCGTGTGTGTTATTATCCACAAGGGAGACAACACATTTTGAAAGGTTTTCAGGCAATTATTCCAGGCTTGGTCTATATAACTGTTGAATTTGCCAGTGGCACCCAGCCAACATCAGCTGTTTATTAAATGACCTGATGCCAGTGCACTGGTGTATCCGCTGTTAAGAATCCAACCTGTCTTCTCTAAAAGTTCTTATACACATTTCCCCTCCTTTCCCCCAAATAATTGCTGTTTCTAAGAATAGCCCGTTTGCCTTGGAGATTGACCAGGTAACAGATTTCTAACATAGATGCACCCTTTTCTTGTTCTTAATAAACAACACAAGAAAGAACAAAATCCTCTGTTCCTGAATGTGAGATCCTTGTAGACTTTGTGCACTCAAGTAAGAGGAAATAATTAGGGTGATGCTAAAACATAGTTAAACTATTTTATACATATTTATGTAATCTGTATTAGTGCTTTTTAAATGTAATGTTTGTACGATGCTTATGTGGAATTGGCATGCAGCATTTTGCGCTATTATTAATAAAAAAGGGAACATTATCAACAGATGGCACATCCAACATCTTGTGTTTCACACATTCACCTGAAAAAGGGAAAGGATAAGCAGGTCAGATTTCACAATAGAAGGAAGAGGAGATGATGTATACAGGCCATCTTACCTCTGATACCATACTTGTTCCCTAGCTGCTAGTTCTGAAATGTCCCCTAACAATTAGTCAAGGCAATGATGGATGTCATTTTCTAGGCTTTCCGCAGAAGTTGGTAGTTGCATCTGCATTATGAATCCAGCTGCATGAATATTTTGTTAAGAGATTCCTGGGATGTGTGAGTGCATTTAAAGCATTAATGCCATTGATTTAATTGTGCAAAAGCCAAAGAGAAAATGTTATCATGTTTATTTACAATTTAAAAAAGAATTTAATAAAGAAAGGATTGTGTCTGTGCAGTACTTGCCTTATTGTTCATGATATCTCTTACAAATGGTGCCACTGCTTCACATATCATTTTCTTTTGGGTCTCCACTGTGCTATAAAGATAGCTGTAGTTGGCTACAGCTGAATAAAACTTTTGATTCTATTGCTTAACAGCCTTTGATTGCCACAGGTGTACTGTATATTTTACCTCTGTTTCCTAAATTATCCATTTGTATCATACAGTGTCCCTGTAAGGCAGGAGTGGGGTACATTTTTCAGCCCACAGGTCCCATCCCCTAGAGAGCAACTTGCAAGGAGCAGTGGCTAAGGCAATGGATGTGACTGCTGCTTTAGTACAGGAGCCTAACATCCAGCTTGCCACCATCTCCATCCTTTCATCCACGCAAGCACAAGGCAGTATTGTAATTCAAGGACTCATCTACCTGGTGAGAAGAACTGGAGGGAGTTGTGGAGCAGGGTAAGTGAAGTTTAGCTGATGGAGGATGTATGGCTTGCAGAGAGATCTGGGGGGCCAGCTAGAGATGCCTGGAGGGCCGTAAAGGACACCTGGGCTGTAAGGCTTTTAGCATTTTGGTTACTTGAGGAGCTGGTAGAACTTAATCATGCCAAGTGCTGGAGATACCTATGGATCTGGTCCAAATTCTTTTTTTCAGAGGGAAATGGTTTGGAGTGTTGCTTAACAGGCATTGTTAATTTGCTTAAAATTCTTGTAGGAGTATTTGAAGTTTGTAACTGAACTAGACCTACCGTAGTAGGGCAACCTGGTTCTACAGCTAAAATAGTTGCTTGAGATGGCATCATTCACCAGCAGCTCAATTACCAGTGTTGGGTGGGGAGATGTGTGAATGGTGGGGTGGGTGTCATGGGTAATCCATAGAAGAAACTGGTGTCAGTAGTAAAATTGGCTAGTTTTTAAAAGATGCATCTTATATTGTAATATATCTGCCAGCACATATATAAGAAAATGAAAATAATCCCTTTTGAGTATATGCCAGTACTTATGTCTCATTCCTTTTCTTTTGCAAAACCTATCCAACATGACATGTTGTCCCCCATTTGAAAGTACAACTTGAGTAAATCTCTCGCTGAACTTGTTGTTCATACAGGTTTGGAAAGGATGAAGAACTGAAGGGTAATTTCTGTGTTGATTGGCAACGGAGAGCTTTTTTAGATGAAGTATGGTTGTGCTGTGCCAAATGGTTGACTTTTCTAGAAGGAAAAAACTCCAAAGGTTATGTGAAAAGTACTCTGGTTAATATATTGGCATTCCCAGAACCCACTAAAACTTGGGCAGGTTGCCAGATACCACTTAATGAGGATGCAGAATGTCTGGCACAAATCTGCATAAACACAAAAGAATTTCAGAAAAGGGAGTTTGTGAGTGTAAGTTTCATATCTCTGTCTACGATTAATTTTTAATTACTGTACTTTTGCACTTAAGATAGATGGAAGTCTTTCCAATTAGATTGAGCGTTGCATACACAACATTTTGTGTCTTTCTGTTTTTGCCTCTCGTTTATATTATTTGTGGGGAAGTGGAATCAGAGCTGGATGTGTTCTGCAAGCCCACAATCACAGTGTGTGTGCACGCGCGCACAGAACAATGGGCTGGATTCAGGCTTAGGCTGCACTCCTAACCCTGATTACCTGTGAGTAAGCACCACTGCATTCAGTAGGACTTACTGCTGCATCAACATGGTTAGGATTATGCTGTTAGACATGCTTAGAGCAGACCCAATGCAATCGAATTAGTCATCATGACTAGCTTAATGGTGTATCCTGAGCTTTCCTTTAAAAACAACAGCAAGTAAGTTCTAACCCTTAATGCCGTAAAGAAATAGTTTTTTTTAAAGGGGGGGCCTGCTAAAATATTAGACGTGGGTGTGGTAGGCTGGCTGAGCAGGGTTTCCAGTGTTCAGATATGACTTTTGTATCCTTCATACTCTCTTTTCCCTTTAAAATAAGCAGCAACTAAGCGAAATATACTCTGAAGTTGCAGGAATCTTAGTCGGAAGGTCCCAGGTTCATTCCTTGGCATCTCTAGGTATAGTTGGGAGAGACGCCTGCCTGAAATCCTGCCAGTCAGTGTAGACAATACTGTACTGAGCAATGGACTAATGACCTGACTTGGTATAAGGCAACTTCCTATGTTCTTAAATAATACCGGGAAAGACTTCTGATTTGAGTCACAAGTAGGGCCGAGATGAAACTTTTCATTGTTTTGCTTCTCCCCCAATCCTTGATGACAGTAGCAGTGAGGTAGTGGAGGGGCTCCCCCTGCACCCTGAAATTGCTACCTCCGAGTTGAAAAGCAAAACAATGAGCTCAACACCACCAGGAAGTCAGTACTATTTCCATTTTACGGATGCGTGGCTGAAGCTGAGAGAGAATAGCTTGCCAGGTTTTCCTTGGTGCCGAGGGCCCTCACCACCACTGTAATATCCCATGCCAAGTATACCCAGTCACAGCTACGGGTTACAGTGAGTTTGATGAAATCTTTTTATTCACTTATGCATTTAAGAAACGGTAGGTTTTGTCAGACTGTTTATATGACAGTGCAAGTCTGTGCTTGCCAAGATCCAGACAGTCTGTTAATGTTACATGCCGGGGATAAATAAATTACAGTCTGAGACAGAAACACGCTTGCATTTGGTGCAAACCTGTGATGTGTCCCTACAGAGATCTCCTGGCATCTCATATTGTAACAGGGTCAGGTAACATCAGCACCTATTTATTAATTTACAGTTTGATAACCTACCCTGTCCCCAAAAGCGCTGGTGATATTTATAAGCGATATTTTATAAAAATAGATGAACACATGTTTTTTAATGCAGCAATTTTTAGAATGATTGCTAAGGCGATAATTCTGCTCACATCTGACCAATTCAATAACCATAAGAAATCTTACATCACTATGAGGAGATGCTTAGGTTTGAAATTTGGCAAACCTGCTGGAGAGCAGAGTCCAGCGCCAGAGTATCATTTTTGATGAGTGCAGAGTTGTGCCGTAAGGCAATCTGAGTTGTCTTTGGGAATGTATGGAAGGATGCGGCAGGTCAGGTAGCCTTCATGGTTGTTCTTGTTCTTCCAGGTTCTGCTCCCATGGTAACTTGAGCACTGTGCTCTTCTGTCACATCTGTGTAGGTCACTGGTGAGGGGGCAAATGTGACAATTGCTATAGCCTTTCCCAGTGGAAGTGCTAACTGTAGACCATTGCTAAAGTGCTAATGTGAATCCTCTCCCCCCACCACCGGGCAAAAAAAATTAAAAATCTTCAAGAGGATCAGGAGGTCTTTCTTCAAGGGTAGGAACGTAAGAAGCTGACAAATTGGATGCCCTTCTGTTTTGGGGTAATATATATGATACTATTGGTTTCTCACTAGGGACACGGGAGGCGCTGTGGGTTAAACCACAGAGCCTAGGGCTTGCTGATCAGAAGGTTGGCGGTTCGAATCCCCGCGACGGGGTGAGCTCCCGTTGCTCAGTCCCTGCTCCTGCCAACCTAGCAGTTTGAAAGCATGTCAAAGTGCAAGTAGATAAATAGGTACCACTCCGGCGGAAAGGTAAATGGCGTTTCCGTGTGCTGCTCTGGTTCGCCAGAAGCAGCTTTGTCATGCTGGCCACATGACCTGGAAGCTGTACGCCGGCTCCCTCGGCCAATAACGCGAGATGAGTGCTGCAACCCCAGAGTCGTCCGTGACTGGACCTAATGGTCAGGGGTCCCTTTACCTTTACTATTGTTGGGATACTGCAAATTTTATTCAGTAGCTTGCATGGCCATTGTAGTTTAAAACAATAATATGTGGTTGCCATAGAACTAAACTACTTGTATTATTTAATGTGAGAATGCATTTATTTATTTAAATGAAATAACAGCCAGATCTGGGGGCTCCATGAGGATTGGGACTGTATTTGTGGCATACAGCATGGGTCTGTGTTGTGTGTGTGAGTTAAACCCTTACCTCTACACTGTGGTACAGGTGAACCCCCCCCCCCATCTCAAAGTTCTGACATCTTCTATTGCAGAGGGAATAAAATTTAAAAAATTCCTTCCAGCAGCACCTTAGAGACCAACTAAATTTGTCATTGGTATGAGCTTTCGTGTGCATGCACACCAACTTAGTTGGTCTCTAAGGTGCTGCTAGAAGGAATTTTTTTATTTTGTTTCGACTACGTCAGACCAAGACGGCTACCTACCTGCAGAGGGAATAGCAGCTTTTGAGTCCATTTTTTCCAGTACTTAATGGAATCTATAATGGGACACATTGTGGTTTTTATCACATAGAATACATATGAATTTAAAATATAATTATCACAAGGATTCCATGGGTGAATAGGAAGGCTCATGGTTTCCTGGTTGCCCAAATATCAATTTTATCTGTAGCGCGTCTTTACTCTTTTTCAGCTTCTATCATTACTGTTTGTTGTAGCTACACCTTTTTATTTCTATAACAGAAATCCCACCTTACCCTTCTCCAAAATATGTTAGAAAAGCCTGCTTTTACGGTATAGTTGTGCTGACACTGTACACTTTTGGTTTCTCACTAGGGAATTGTTTGTGGTTTTTCCCCTTACCCATGGGGAAGCTCTGTGACTTAGAGACAGGAAAGCTATTACAGAACAACATCTCTGACACCTTTCTTTTACCAGTGAGCTCGGGGTAAGAGGTGTTGCAGTATGTGCATTAATTGAACAAAATTTTCATTCTGACTTCTTAAATGTGAGATCTCGGAGAAAACTGTATAAGGTTTCCTTCTACTCAAGGAGATGGATAAAACCACTATATGTGAACCTGCCCTAAAAGTAAACTCTTGTGTTAGAATGAACAACTCACTGGCTCCCTTAAAAATTCCAGCTGAGATCTCATTTTTGGCTGAAAGCATCTTATAACTTCTTGCAGCAACAGTCCCAAAATATGTGTACTGATCATAGCTGAGACTGAAATGGCTACTGGAATTTACAGAGAGCTTTGATCAAAGTGGTCCAGATGTGGCACAATTCTTGCCAATGAATGGTCAAGCCAGATCTTTCTACCAATTATTTGTGTCTGAATATGCTTTTCAGGACTCCTTGTCTCATGGTTGTGTCAGTAGCCATGCTGGTGTAAGTTAAGCCCAATGTAAAGTTACACTAGATAAAAACCTTACTCAGTATCAGGGCTACTGCTGGCCACATGACTGAGGTGAACAGACTTAGGATCCAGCCGGAGTCCTTCCTCTCTGGTCCTGCCCCCACCACGCCCCCAGAACTCCCCTTTTTTGACCTCAGCTGAACCCCTCTAGAGTTGGGGTAAGCAGGTTATATTGATGTATCTATGAGCCAGGAATCAGCTGGATCTTAACCTTTTCGTTCTGGCATTTCTTGTCATAAGACATCTTAATGTTACTAAGCACGATCTTTGACAATTTTTATTTCTGTTTTTGTTGTTATAATATTGCTTTATATTATGTATGCAAGATATTTTAAAAAACAACAACATAAAAGGATCTTTCAGAGTCCATTGGTGTTACTCCCAAACAGGGTAGAAAGGCTGCTTTGTATGGGAGTAATCACCCTCCACTCGGAGCAAAAGTGGGTCAGTCCCATAAATTTGTAAATGTCTCTGTATGTTTATACAAATGATTCCATTGCTAAAAAAAAACCTGAATGAAAATGTTTTGTAGTAATGAATGGCTGCTGCAGAGTTCTGAACTTCTTAAATGTAGGGCACATAATAGAAAAATGCATGTTTAAATGAAATTATTGTCAGCGTGATTCCCCTGGAACAATTATTTCACCTTTCAAAATATCTCTTTAGAAGTCTGCTTGCTGACATTGCATAATTTTGGTTCCAAGTTTGTTTTTAAAAAAAAGAAAAATAAAGTAAATGACATGCTACAGAATGCACTTGTTTTCTGAACACCACTTTCAGAGTTGAAACCCTAGGTAGCTAGATAAACAAGTCATGTTTTAATTAGCTATGCCTCTTTTCAGCAAGATTATGTCAGAATATAAAATCAACAGATTAATTAGGATTTGATTAAGGCTGCACTGGTATATGCAATTGTAAAATTGCCTCTGTAATAAGTTTTGTTCCAAGGTGCCACAAACGTATTCTTCTCATACTGTTAGACTTCTTAATAGCATGTATTTAAAATGCATTTAATTGGATGGTTAACAGCATTCACTGTACTTACGTTCTCTTTGTATGGAAGGAAAATGGGTACAGATGTGAAGTTTTTATTTAAAAGAGCCTCTTTTTTAATTATGGGGACTTGTAATGGTTAAAATTAAATGGTTATCCACAACTTCATCTTGAAGTATGTTTTGAAGTTTTGAAATAAACTGTGCTGATTTGCTAGCATTTAATACCCTTTTCCTTGCAAGGTTGAAGCTAAGCAACAGCTTAAAATGTTTCTAGGTTCGAAACTATGTTTCCGCACCATGATAAAAGAGGCTAACAGTGGAAGCCTGTACATGTCTACTCAGAAGTAAGCCCCACTGAATTCATGGGGCTTACTCCCAGGTACATGCGTATAGGATTCCAGTCTAAAAATGTCAAGCTTAGTCTACAGTATATCAGAAATCTTATATACAGGTTCAGAGAGGTGCTATGACTCAATGAGTGGTCCCTGTTGAGCCTCAAGTCAGCCATGAATAAGTTGGATTTCTATTAACAAATTGTTCTCTCTTAGTTGCCCATTGACAAAATGGAAATAGTGCTTTGTCAATTGGGGTGTGTGTTTAATACGGTACCACCCTGCAACTTAATCATACTTTCTTTATTGTGCTGTTGCAAATGTTAATAACCATGGTTCCCTTCCCTCTATGCTGTTTTGACTGGAATCAACTGATAATGAATGAAATGAGGGAGAAAGAAATTATGCCAATCAGCACTGGACATGGTCTAGCCAATCATATTTGGCTGTGCCCTATCTCACTCATGACAACTCATTTCTAGCAAGGGCAAGGCTTCCTAACACGGGTGATCTTAGCCAATCAGGGGTTACTCTAAAAATTAAAACTTTTGCTGTCCTTTCACATCAATTGTAGACAAATCTCAAAAAGGAGAGGGTTCTTTCAACACAGAAAAGATGTGTGTGTATGACAGATGTTTCCCCATTGCACCTCATCCCTGGCAATAGGGCTAATGTGTGGGCAAACAAACTTAAGGCTATAATGCACATAAAGGAACTGGTGTGTTGTGGTGGATGTGCTTTAGTGTTGGGGGTGAGCAGTAGGTGGCCAGGTTTGCTGATGATACTATATTATTCAGGGTTAAAACAAAAAGAGATTTTGAAGAGCTCTGAAAGGACTAGGCAGTAAATGGCAAACGCAATTCAATGCAAACAACTATAAAGTGATACATGTCAGGGCAAATAAATTCTTATTTTCACATATACACTCATGGTGTCTGAATTGGCGGTAACTAACCAGGAACAAAATCTTGTGGTTATAGTGGCTAGTTTGATCAAGATATTGCCCCAGTGTGTAGCAGCTGTGAAAAAGGCAGATTCTATGCTAGGCATCATTAGGAAAGGAATTGAACTCCCTAAGATGTCCCAAACACTGTACACTGCATTCCAAATGTGGTCACAGTAGGAATATAGTGTACAGTTCTGATCACGTCACCTCAAAAAGGATATTGTAGTTTCTGAAAATGGCAACCAAAATGATCAACGGGATGGATCATCTCCCATATAAAGAAATGCTACAGTGTTTGGGACTTAGTTTAGAGGAAACACAAGGAAGAAGTGACATGATAGAAGTTTATAAAATTATATGCATGCCATGGGGAAAGTGGGCGGGGAAAGGGTTTTCTTCTCTTATAACACTAGAATGTGTGGACATCCAATGAAGCTGAAAGCTTAAGAACAAATAAAAAGTAAGCACTGCTTTACCC
Organism: Zootoca vivipara; assembly: GCF_963506605.1. Taxonomy (NCBI): domain Eukaryota; kingdom Metazoa; phylum Chordata; class Lepidosauria; order Squamata; family Lacertidae; genus Zootoca; species Zootoca vivipara. The sequence continues at coordinate 49,692,103 of NC_083283.1, forward strand.
AGCTCATAGTTAATGTCTGGAACTCACTTCCACAGGAGGCTGTGATAGCCACCAACTTGGATGGCTTTAAAACGGGATTCAACAGATTTATGGAAGATGAGACTATTATTGGCTACTAGCCATGGTGGCTATGCTCTTTCTCTGTGGTTGGAGAATGCTATTGAATACCAATTGCTGGAAAGAGGAGGGGAATGTGCTGTTGTGTTTGGGTCCTGCTTGCAGGCTGGCTATTTTGAGAACAGGATGCTGAACTAGATGGGCCATTGGCCTGACCTAGCAGGCTCTTATGATGTTTTTGCTCCTCCTGATATCTGAGTTTCTTGCTCTGAGGCAGAGCATCTGTCTTGCACTCAGAAGGTCCCATGTCCAGCCCATGGTGGGGCTTAAAACAGCTCCTACTTGAAACCCTGGAGAACCTGGGATAAAGTAGCATCTTACGTTCTGTGCTCTGACAAACTTATCCTTGACCTCTGACCTCTTCCCCCAGTTTGCCTTCTTCAGTGTGATTGGCTAGTTTTCTCTAATATCAGCATGGATTGACATGGCTTCTGGCATCCACTGGATTAGATGCTTTGATGGAACAGAGGCTCTTGCCAACCTGGAGCAGGAGCTGAATGCTTAGGAGAACGACTGAAAGATTTGAAAATCTAAATTCCATTCTGTGAGCAAAATTAGAGATAAAGTTACCTACGGGTTAGCTAATCTATGATAAGTGATTCATGAATACCTTCTTATGATCTTTTGAAATACAACACTTTTAACTACCTGAGCAACTCTGATTGCTCCCAAATGGACATTCATATGTTGTTGTTGTTGTTTAGTCGTGTCTGACTCTTCGTGACCCCATGGACCAGAGCACGCCAGGCACTTCTGTCTTCTACTGCCTCCCACAGTTTGGTTAGACTCATGTTCGTAGCTTCGAGAACACTGTCCAACCATCTCATCCTCTGTCGTCCCCTTCTCCTTGTGCCCTCAATCTTTCCCAACATCAGGGTCTTTTCCAGGGATTTCTCTTCTCATGAGGTGGCCAAAGTATTGGAGCCTCAGCTTCAGGATCTGTCCTTCCAGTGAGGACTCAGGGCTGATTTCCTTAAGTATTGATAGGTTTGATCTTCTTGCAGTCCATGGTACTCTCAAGAGTCTCCTCCAGCACCAAAACTCAATGGACAAAGACAATGGGCATTCATATAGGCAAACATAATGGGCAAACTAGACAATCATACACATAGCTTGCAGCCATTTTCATGATTATGATGGCTTTAAAAGTTACTAATATGATCCTGGAAATTACAACCAAAGCAATCTCTGCCCAATTCACGTATAACATTTGTCTGTATAAGCACGTCTTTGAATAAGTTAGTGTGACTGCCTCTGTGAAGAAGAAGAAAAATGTATATTGTGAATTGGCTCACACATTTTTGTTCAATAGTTTATTTCTCTGGATGGTTAGGGATATCTTTGAGAGAATGCACTTTCCTCTGCCTGTGCACCTGGGGGCCTATCTGTCAGTTCCAGATCTATTTTGCCCTTAAAGCTTGGGAAATGCAATGTACTTATCCAGTGACATTGATATACTCTCCTTTAGGGTGTTAAATGGTACAAAAGGATATTGGTGGTAGGGAGAGGCTCTTGAAGTTTAAGCAGAATTGGCTGTCCGCTTTCACCTCCTAACTTGTATGAGATGCTCAGTAGAACGTAAATGAAATTGTCTGAATGGGAACAGTGCCCTTTTAAATTCTAATTAGTGAATGAATTAAGTAGTAAGAATTTTTATGAGTCACAGTGAATTACAGGTATTATTGACTTGACAGTCTTGCCTACGCTAAAAGCAGTGGTTATCCAAGTGGGTCTTCAGCTGCCAGATCAAGCTGAATGACATTAAATAGTCTGATCAGGACTTCATTTTACTTTTAAAAAGTGTTTCTGTACCCTCTCACTCCTCCCCGTTCCTTTAATGAAGGGAAGCTGAAATAGGGCATAGTTAAGGCAAGAAGTGGATTCTAGTCTTCTGGGTGGGCTGCAGAATAGGGAAAACTGCTGTTGGCAGGCTTTCAAGTTCTGGTGCCTCATGGCTAGATTCTGAAGTTCTGAATTATACATATATCTTGTGCGTGCCTCATGTAGCATGAGGTTTATTACTAGAATGCACTCAAAAGGAGAAGGACATCTATTGTACACTAGCACTCTTTCTCACAGTACAAACCTTGACCTAATTTCTGTAAACATGTTTCCTTTTTACCCTGTTGCTACAACATAGGATGCTAGTATTGCTGTATGCACCCAGCTCAAAAGGCACTTAAAAATTTAAGTGTGTCTTTTCTTTCCTGTTATTTGTGCTGAATTGTAAACTAGCCTTAACTCAGACCTTGAATTCAAGAACCAGCCTTTCTTCCTCAACAGGACACAGAACTGCGCTTGTCAATTTTATTTGCCCCCACTATATAACTCTGCCGTGGGACAACAAGAATGTTGGGCTTGAGAATGTTGCTGGTCTGGGCTCAGAGCTTACCTGACATGATTGACCGAGGACAGGAAAGTGGGGGCTGCGAGGAAGTCATTAAGAATTTATTTCCTTGGCTCTGATTGAACAGAGTGTCACCTCTCCAAAGGAGATCTCACCTCTTGGACACTGTTACTTGAGTCCTGCAGTTTGCAGAACGGATCAGCAAGGGAATATGCTGTAATTGGAGCCCTATGTGGGCATTTTCCTCCATGCAATTTTAATCATGTGGAGGGAAACAGTGGGATTGTGCTAGATAGCTCCAGCATCACCATACATGCGCTGCTGGGGAGGGGTACAGAACAGGGGAGCTTTGCTCTATGCCTGTAGGCTCTCTGTGATGTTAGAACCCTGTGCTGGGTTGGGACCAGAAGCCACAGCTCACTCCCCCTATGCCCCATCTCTAAATGTTTTTAAGATTTCATGGACAATTATGCCCATATAGGGGTCACAATAATTCTGGATCCTCCCCCTTTTCACGGAATCCTGATGCACAATGAAGCAAAGTGTCCATTGCTATTACTTCTCAGGCTTTGCACAATGATTTCACAGGCTGTTCTGTGCTGGTGTGGCTTTTTTCTTTCCAGAGGAGGAAGCTACTGGCTTGTTTTCTCTTGGGCACCACCAGCAGTGCAGATGGTATGAGGGCAATATTTGGAATAAAGAGCTAAGCAGTGGTTGGGTGACACAAGATGTCAATTAGTGTTCTACCTAGCTCTAGTCTAGTGCAAGATGAGCTGCTTTCCACTGACCTGATTTGTTGTCTTCGGGTTGCCAACCTGCCAGCACCAACACCCTGATGTGAACCCCACTTTGGACATTAACGTGCAGGTGCAAAAGGCTAGTGGCCTTCTTGAACCAGTTCACTACTCAAGCCATCATAGCGTGCACTCTGAACACAAGAATGCGGGATCAGGTGATTCAGAGTTTTGCAGAAGAAGAAAATGACAAAAATGATGAAACAACTTCAAAAACCTATTTATTAAAAATAAAATTTCTATCCTGCTCTCGTAAGTGATCTTGAGGCAGGTAACAACAATTTAAAGCACAGGTATACAAGGAGAGCATAATTAGAAATTAAAACTGCTATTACCTATCATATCTGTCCCATAGCAGTGATCTATTATATCACTGCTTGAGTCACAAAATATCAGGTCACTGGGGCATAGTGGTCTTTTGTCTCAAAATATTGCTGAGTAAACACTGTACAGCTGAGAAGCACATTGACTCCAAAGAGAAGTTAAAAAATGAATGATGATAGAAACAAAAGCCTTCCCAAAAAGGTGCAGCCAGCTTGTAGAGTTCACTACTTACTGCACCACTGAAAATATCTAGTATGTATTTTATGAATTCCACATTACAGATTGAATAGCAATAAACATGCTATTGGATATGATTCCTTCGGAGACATAACATAGTAAGCTGTGTTCTGGGCAAATGTGGTCTCACTGTAACAAAAGTGCAACCTTGAGCTGAAAATGTAAGTTCATCTGTCACGGATGCTATAGTTGCTATTCCTTTGTTGCAAGAAGTTGGACTAGTTGGCCCCCAACGTCTCTTTCAACCCTACAATTCTGTAATTCTGTGAACTGCAAATGTGCATTGATAATGCAAAAAACAAAACAAAACCAAAAACAACTTGATTGAGTGGGGAGAGTTATCTTTTAATCTGAGGTGGGTTAATGGCACCACAAAAATGAATGTTGCAAGTTATTCTTCAAGGTGACTGATTGTTCCTACTTTCTCCCCATTCCCATTTTATGTTCTCTTTCCATCCCCTGCCTGACTCTCTATGGTCCTGAAGGGTTTCCTTTGCAGTCAGAGGAGCCAGTAGCTTCTTAGTGTAAACATGAGCGTACATTCAAATCTCTGCTCTTTTTCGGATTCTGAGCTAAGAGCCAGTACCCCTTTAACGTTAGAAAGTGCTATGAACAGCCAGCCCCCACCACCTTGGGACTTAACTTTAAAAATGTGGCAAGTGGCTGGCCTGACAGAAGCACATTTCATGATAGTAAGTTCCTTCCAGCTTCTGGTAGCTAAAAGGTAGCTGACAGGGTGAACAATCTTACACCAGGGGTGGGGAACCTCTGACCTGCAGGCCAATTTAGGCCAAGTGGCTGTTTTTCTCAAGCTGCACCTAACTGCTCCATACGTGATATCATATGCAAAGTCAGGTGTGGGGCAGGTAGGAATAAAGAAATGAAAGGGCACCTTAAAGCACACTCCCAATTGTTCTTTGGCAATGATTGGTGGGATTGGCTGAGCTACAGAGTTCCTGAATGGAAACGCCACAGCTCTGCTCATCCCTGTCCAAAGCACGACTTATAAGTGCAATATTTATTTGCTTTGAATTCAAGCCAGCACTGCAAATAATCTTTCTCTGCAGGCATAGCTTGAACTGCAGCTGCAAAAGAGGGGAAAAAACCCCAACCACCTTTGAGTCACCAAATGTCATTTTGACACCACCTGTGAAAATGAGCTGTGGAGGTTGGGGAAGGTCCAGATTTGAACCACTAGCTGTTTCCTGCCTTACACATATCTGGAGATATGCTGCTAGAATGCCGGCAGAAAGGCCACTAAGTCCTATGCCTACTCAGCCTGGTAGAGGAGGGGAAAATACCCAAAAGAAAATGCAATATAGTGGAATAGACAGGCTCCTGAGAAGCACTACCATAGCCCACCACTGTCTCTGTTAGGTTTCAGGTGCCTGGTTTAAATGTTTTCATTTCAGGAAGCCTTTGCACCATGGAAGTTGTTTAGATGCTTTTACTGCTGATGTTTTGAGTTTTGTACATTGTACATTTTAATTTTTTGTAAGCTGCTTTAAGACCTAAAGCAGGCCAAAGAAAAAAAGAAAAGCAGGCCAAAGAAAAAAATTTCTTTAAGTAAATACCACACCCAAGAAACAAAGATGCAACCTATGTGGCAAAGTACAAGCTTTTATTGAACACCTTCTGGGATGCAGGAGATCCTAAAAGAAAAAGACTCATATGGGGTTGCCATCTAGCCTTTCCTGCAGTGCTCCTGTGCCTAGGACAGTGGTGCCAGCTGCATGCTAGGAATGCCTTAACCTGTTGTACGATGGTCTGTTATGGAGTTTGCAAGGAAGCAAGAGCCTGTCTGGAACAAGTTAGTTAAGAACCCCATAGAAGAATTGCCAGGAGCGTCCTGGTCATTGCCACTTGCCATGGGGTGGGGCTCCCCATGAGCTGTATGAAACTGGGCATGGAAGAGCCCCTGGTAGAGAGTATTGTATTCGAAAAATACAGTATTGATTGTCCTTGAATCTTCCTGTGACACTTGCCGTCCTCTCCTGCCACACCACTGTGGCATGTCACACCCTTTGAAAACCGCTGTGTTACAGTTCTAGGAGGAGACGTATTAGCAGTGTGCTCCAGTTTTCATGTGGGCCTTTGATTCACCTTCTGGAGCTTTCTCTTCTGGGCTCTATGGTTGCATGAGGTGAACTCAGACGTATAGCCCTATACTTTCCTACTACAGTCAAACCTTGGTTGTCGAACGTAATACGTTCCGGAAGCCTGTTTGGCTTCCGAAATGTTTGACAACCAAGGTGTGGCTTCTGGTTGGTTGCAGGAGCTTCCTGTACTCAAGCGGAAGCCATGTCGGATGTTCGGCTTCCGAAAAACATTTGAAAACCGGAGCATTTACTTCCGGGTTTTCGGTGTCCAGGAGCCGAAACATTCCAGAACGGAGGCATTTGGGAGCCGAGGTTTGACTGTCTTTGATTTGAACTTTCATTGTTGTATACCAGTTGTGGTGTGTTGCTATTTGTTATTCAGTTACACCATATGTTTTGCTAAAATCCCTGAAGCAGGACGATGGGATTGGAAACTAGTTCCACTAGGTATGGTGTAAAGTGCTGTTGGTGGGGGCTCGGCCAAGTTTTGAGTGACTGCAGGCTTTGGCATGAGTTTGTTCTTCCTTTGTGCTGCCTATGACCCCACTATGTTTTTGTCTGCTTCGCAATGGCCTATCTGGGAAGTCCTACTGACCTGTCTGTCATGCTGGCAGTGAATATAAACTTATGCCACTGTAGGCAGCCTTCTGCTGCTTTCTAAAAGCAGGGATGGGGAACATGTGGCCTTCCAGATGTTGCTATCCTGCAGATGTAATCATCCCCAACCACTGGCCATACTGGCTGGGACTGATGAGAATTGGAGTTCAGTAACATCTGGAGGGCACCAGGTTCCCCCTTTCTCTCCTAAAGCATCTCAGCCAGCAGATCTTGAGTATAGGATTGCACCCTAAAGTACTTGAACAAACCATTCTAAGATTGACATGTAAATTTCAGTCCAACTGTCTCATGTTGGGAAAATAGGTCTATAGAATATTGTAAGATGCTATTTGGCCTAAGATGCAAATAGGTAGTAGTTGCCATATAAATGCTGTGAATGCCTTGGGATACTATCTCAAGCTCAGTTGGTACTGATTTGGACAAATCAGGGCTCATCTGAATTGTTTCAGGTAAATTTATTCTGTACAGGTAAATTTATTCTGTAGGAAATGTTATTACATTATTGTTTTGTGTTGACTTCAGTGAAACACAAGCTATTGTTTGGTTGCAGACAAGGCCACTCTAACAAACTTTTGATATTGACTTCGTGACACGTTGCTTACAGATAAAGAGGCATTTTGAAGTGGAAGGCGTTGTCTTGACAACCAAACTCCAGCTAAGAATAGGAACTGAAATTAAAAGCCCAAATTTGCTATAATTTCATCTAAGTTGGTTCAGTCTTGTTCTTGAATTTGAGTGCAGATTTCAAAAGTCAGATCATGTTGTGTGCTTGTTCATTTGATTCCATACACTACTTATTTTAAACCTAAATCAAATCAATTCTTGGAATTTTGTGTTTATGCTATAATCGATTCTGTGACGTATTGTAGAACGAGAAACCCCCAATTCTAACAGGATGCTTTTGGGATTAAAAATTGGAATTGAATTCACTCACATTAAAATTTAAGGGTGGAATTTAGTTTTGTGCTATGACAAACATTCTGTCTGCGCAAGCCTTTTAGCTTCCCAGATGGAATGATCCCTTCTTTCTCCACCCACCCACCCACCCCATTTTGGGGGTTCTCTGCCCCCCAAGCCAATTTTGAGATGAGGTGATCATGATGGCCGCCGACCTCTCAGGCAGGGCGAGGCAGCTGCTCTCGCTGTACGTATTACTGTTTTATTGTCCTATTTTGTTGTTTTATTTTATTGTTTTACTTCCTTGTTATCTCGCTGGTCTAATATATTCGCACTAACTGCAACTTACCAGATGAGAAAACCCAGCTGAAAAACTGTTAAGAAAACTGCTGGGATAGGAGAAGTGCTGAGCTGAGAGAAACACAGAGTGAGTCAGTGTTTTACTGATAAGGTGAGGAAAAAAAGAAACGAAATAATCAACCCCTCTCCACTTCGTTGGATATAACTCTTTGTGGGACTCTGCGCAAGCTTGGCTTAAGGCTTTGCTCCGTTATCTTCCCAAGTGGTTGACCAGTATGGTGTATGTAAGGAAGCCATTTAAAGCCCTGGGAATTATGCCAGACTTTGCAAGTAGCTCTCCTGAACCTCAGAGAAGACAAAATAAAATCACAGTTTTTCCTTCAGGAGAGCAAAAAAGAGTTGAGCAAGCTGATACAAGATGCAGTATCCTCGGAGTGGTCAATAAATCTTAAAGGGGACATGCAAGAACCTAGGAATACAAGTCCTTCAATAGAATTGGCCTTGGCAAAGGACATAAACAAGGCCAATTCGAGAAATAAATTGGGGAAAACCGACAAGCTTATACAGAGCTCAGTAAAAGCCCACCCAGACAACAAGCCATTCCTAAACGCACACAAACAGAGGAGAGAGACACTCAACTCCAGGATCAGCTTCATATGGTTTGCTCAATTCTTTTCTGATGGAGATCTACCAGTAATTAACTGAAGAAACTTCCAGGTTTACACTGGGTGCATATAAGAATGAGGTGGTAGAATCCTGAGGAGGATACCACTTTTCAATGCACCCCATGTTAGCCCTGCACCTGATAAAAGGTTTCAAATAGAAAACCAGTACATTTAGGGGGAAATTCTAAGTAAGACTTAATCCTCTTATGCTAGTTTTCTATTTCAGGGAATTTTTATCACAGGAGTGATACAAAAGTGGTATCTTCCACCTGTAATTTAACTTTGTGTAACTGATTTTACCACTTTAGGACTCTCCCATCTTTATTTGGCGGTGTGAAAGGAGACCATTGTCATCTTGTATTAATTAAAAATGGTAACCATTTTTTTAGTGATATTAGATAAACTGTATGTAGTCTAGTCACAATATATAAGCACATATGTTGATCAAAATTTAGCTAATACAGGTAACTCAGGGAGGTAGAGAGGATGATAACGGTTGAAAAAAGCAATAGCTAAGGCTACCAAGTTCCTGACAATTCCTTTTTAATTTTTGATAAGACCTTAGAAATGGTTCTACCAAACATATACGTCACATCCTGAAAGAGTGATCTCCTTTTCAGGAGGTACTCAGTGATATGGCTTTTTCCTTACTTCCTGATGATAAATCGGTTACAGCTATTGGTGGGTAGAACCACCCAGCAAATTTCAGCTCACACTAGATGTCACTGTTCAGTTACACCACAATGTAGTGAAGTTTTGGATATTTCTCCTCTTAATTTGAAAAGGAAAATCCAGAAAGAACAATTATGTGTTCAAAGCCAATATAATACTTTTTTTAAATAAACTGAACAGTTCTGTGTCCTTAGTCCTGACAGTGGCTGTACTATACTTCAAAAATAATCATGGATAAGTTTTGTTGCTAAGTTACATATAGTGGTGCTTTTGACTGAATGTGGTAAAACAACATATAAAATAATTGTCAAAACAAAAGCTACCTGAGAAGGTGAACCATTGGAGCCTGTTAGACATTTTGGAAGGAATCCTTTGCAGTTCTGGTTGTTTTGTTTTGTTTTGCCATTATAGCAAGATGATCAGTTTACTAAGCAAGGCTTAAAAGAATTGACTAAGAGTCACTGTCTGAGGAACACTATTGCTTACAGTATATGATGCCATTTGATGCCTGGATGCTTGTAGAGAGGGAAGCTCATAGTTGCAACCAGTGCTTGAAGTGGAAGGTGGGGGTTCAATTATCTCTATTGAAAACAACTTGGATGATTTTAGATCCTCTTGAAAATAGATGGGATAACATCCCATCCCACTTCAAATACTGGTTGTAATTCAGGTGTTTTGTTCAGAATAATTTTGTTAAGGCCTGTGAAAGGGACTTCTTTTTAAAAACACCCAGCGATTTATTTATTTAATACCCAGTAAGAAGGTCTTGCTAAATGTTCCTAAGAAATTGTGCAGGGGCTCTGCCCTGTGTTTCGCTTTGCCCAGAAGCATTTTGTCTAGCCTGCATTAATATGTAAAATAATTCTCTTATGAGCCAGCCCTCACCATTAATGAAAAATGAGTGACCCACTTATAAACCAGCCATGTCATTTTCCTTTGCATTCTGCCTCTGGAGAAGCTTTAAATGAGATTTCTGGATATGTGCAAATCTGATAAAGTTGGCATATGCTCAAGCAAACAACAAGAGAAGAAAAAAAAAATCTCATTCAATATGGGCTGAGAATGTTCCTTAAAATAAAACACACTTTTTTACACTTAAATTCTTTCCTTGTTGCACTGTACCAGTGGAAACTAATATCTTGCCATTTTGTTTGTTTGTTCAAGGTGCAGTTTGATCTGTCTCCTCAGCCAGGATAAGTGTTTCATCTTCTCCAATTAGCACTACTAGTGTTTGCTTTGAAACTTAAATAGTTTGCATATGTGAACTGCAGAGAAAATGAACAATCTTTCTTGTTTTCCATGTAACAAAAACCCGCTTTCCAAAAACTCATGTGAAAGGGGCTTTAAAAGCTTTAAAAGTTATTTTGTAAAACATTATGATTAATCCTGTGTGCCGTTATTACGTTGGTTTTGCACAAGTGTGTGAGGGCTGAACACATTTTTTTAAAAAAGCATACAGTGGATGATGCGGAATTGCAAATGACATGTCTGCTGTTCTATTGTAGAGCCAAACTGAGTGTTTTCTGAGCACCTTGACTCAAAAAGTATCTGTTTTGCCTGAGAAGGTAAGCTAGCAGAGGGCTGATTAAAGGGCAAATAGACCCTGGTGGCATAGGGAAACTGTGGTTCTCCAGATGCTGTTGGTTCCATCTCCTACCTGCCCATTGTCAGGAATGATGAGAGTTGTAGTCCTGTAACAATTGGAGGGCTGTACATGTTCCCTGTCCCTGCTATCTAGGCATGGACAAAAGAAATGCCCCCACCTTCAGTTCAGCGGGCGTGAGACATATGGAAAATAGTAACACCCTATCTCCACCTGCTTCCAGTCTAATTAAAGTCTCCACAGTCTCCAAAGGCAAGGCATTGTACAGGAAAATCCCATACTCACCTAGAAATGCCTCCTTTCTTTTTCTTGCACCTCCCTGAACCATGCATCTTCGTCTTTAAAGTCCTCAGTGACAAAGTCTGTAACTGCCTGGAACCCTTCTCTGTCTTGGTCTTCTGTTTCTCAGCATTCCTGAGCTGCATTCTATTTCCTCTGCAGTCCTTAATTCTCCTGAGTCTCCTGCTTCTCTTTCCTAAGCTCATAAGTTGCTGACAGGTGAATGTTGCATCCTGGGGGGAAAACCCTCAAAATTAACTTGTTTTAGTACTCTTTCCACTGCTTTCCACTGATCCCTGAGTACCTTTATGAGGGCTCTCCTCTATGTAGACTATGGTTGGCCGTCTTCTGATTCTCACTGCTGGTGTTAAATGCAACTGCTGGAGCCTACTGCTAGTCTCTGCTGGTACAAGCAGCATCAGACCGGAGAGGTGAGGGGATGGATCATCGGATAGTACCATAGTAGTGGCAGTGGTAGTGGTAGTGGTAGTAGTGGTAGTAGTAGTAGCAGCAACAACAGCAACAACAAGAACAACAATAATAATTTTATTATTTATATTCCACCCATCTGTCAGGGTCCAGCAATATCAGCACGGCATCATCAGTGACAGGGAGAAAGGTAAGAGGGAAGACTGTCCAGCTCTAAATCTCATGATACCAGGAAATCCTGTCATTGTGAGATTCCATGTTTCAAGTATTGGGATCTCAATACTTGGAACAGAGATTGGCTTTTGTGTCTGGAGTCCTAAGGGGAGGTACCAGTACATCCACTGCCTCACCTGCAGATTTAAAGGAGAAGTAGAGCTGCTGTGTGTCATCAGCATATTGCTGACAGCATCAGGACAAAGCCAGTCAGTGGTTTCATTTAGATGTTAAACAGTATAGGGGATAAAATCGAACACTGAGGAACCCCACATTAAAGGCTCCACAGGGCCAAAGAACACTCCCCAAGCATCATCCTCTGGAAATATCCATCCAAGTAGGACTGGAACCACTGCAAAGTGATGCCACCCACCCCTAACTTGGACAGCTGCTCTAGAAGGATACCATGGTCGGGGAAGCTTCTGAGAGGTCGTGAAAAATTAACAGGGACACATTTTCCCCTCTTCTCTCCTGACAGAGGTCATACAGGGCGAACAAAGCAGTTTCTGTGTCAAAACCGGGCCTAAACCCCAATTGAAATGAATCTAGTATATGTCCCCCCCCCAAAAAAAAACCCACTGTACTGCAATTACTACATTTTATGTGACCCAAGTATGGTAGTTGAAGCATCAGGAGGGAGGTGAGGTGAGGAAGAAAGGTGCTGTGGTACAAAGCTTCACCCACATTTGATCTCACCACAATAGCGGTGGTGTGTAGCCACACACATAGCCTGATAGCTGATTTTTGCACCCCTATCCCCTGGGCCTGCGCCCCTGGCGGAGGCCAGTATCCCCAACTCCTAGGTACGCCTCTGCTCATGGTGACCACACATCTAGTCAGTGAAGTGGAGCTTCTACTGTGCCTCTTATGCAACGCGAGTAAAGGATTGTTCCATAACACTATAATTTTATGATTAGTAATTCTGAATTATCTGTCACTTGAAATGGTAAAATCACAGAGGTACTTTCTTTGCACATGTTGATATCTGAGACTCTTTCTGAAGCTTGTTGTATTATATTTAGAATTTGGTTGCTAAACTCTAAACCTGTTAGAAATCATGCATTTCATATGCAAAATACTTAAAACTTGAATAGTTTCCAAATAATGTGAATAGAACCCCTCCTTAAACATGCTTCAGTGAAGTTATTACTGTGTTCCTTTCTAGTTATTATGGAAGGGATAAAGGAAATCTGAAAGCTCTACATCTTTTTTTAAAAAGCAGACAATAAAACACAATTTAATGTTGCAAAGGGCACTTTTAGATGTAGCTGCAATGTGATTTTAAAAGAATTATGCCAGTGGGTAAGTGAATCACTAATCAGACACTGTAGGGAATTGTTCATAACTGCAATCACCTGGACATCTTTGACTTATGTTACTAAATATAATGACGATAATAGTTCTGAAGGCATTATATATTTCAGAATTATACACACCTTTTAGCACCATGAAGGCTACAGCATTATTTCCCCCGCTGTTTATGCCTTATCCTTCCAGATGGTCTAGACATAGAAACTGTAGAGATGATCGTATTCTACTTTAAAAATTGTACATTAACAAAAAGAGAAATGGATAGGCAGAAACTATTTATAATATATAGAAAGTCTAGAGTGTTCTGTACATAATGTGAATAATGCATGCACAGTATCTGGAACCATCACCAATATCCTAGCTGTTGCCATTAGAAACATAGGAGCATAGAAAGCTGCCATTGGTCCATTTAGCTTAGTGTTGCCTACAGTGATTGGCAGCATTCTCCAGGGTTTCAGGCAGGGTTCTTTTCCCAGACCTACTTGGAGATGTTGGGGATTGAGCTGAATTGTTTGCATGCAAAGCAGATATTCTATCACTGAACTGTGGCCCATTGCTACTGACATTAACACATACACCGGATGCCGGTCATTACTCAACTCTGTCCCAGCAGTAATATTGAATCTCATCTCAACAAAGGCTAATTAATGCAAATATGTAACTACTGATATTTGAACAGGAACTCTTTCCCTCGCTCCAATTTTCAGAGGCATAGCCACTTTGGTCTATTGCAGCTGGGAATGATTACTGGCCCACAAGCTCCCACTTGTCCCTCCCCTAACCACTTGTTTCATGCACCGACTTTGGCACTGTTCTTTTCTATTTACAATTGCTTGTTACATCAAACCAGAGAACTGTGATTTAATTACAGTTTTCAGTTGGATCCTGATTTAGTAAACCACGGTTCTCTGTTTTGAATTTAACAGGGAACTGTAGCTGAAACAGTTTAACAGGGAACTTAGCTGAAGGACCAAAGTCTGCACACAAAATGTGGAAGCAAGAGAAGAGCTCGTTCCTGGCTTAAACTATGGCACATTTGTTTTGTTGTTGTTGTTGTTTAGTTGTTTAGTCGTGTCCGACTCTTTGTGACCCCATGGACCAGAGCACGCCAGGCACTCCTGTCTTTCACTGCCTCCCGCAGTTTGGCCAGACTCATTTTTGGTAGCTTTGAGAACAGGGCCGTCTTAAGCGCCCCTGGCGCCCTCCCGCCCCGTTTCCCAGCGGGTGGGCGCAGCTGCGGGCCGGCGCCGTGGTGCCCTGTGCCACCCAGCCTGGCCGCAGGGCCGGCCCTGTTTGAGAACACTGTCCAACCATCTCGTCCTCTGTCGTCCCCTTCTCCTTGTGCCCTCAATCTTTCCCAACATCAGGGTCTTTTCCAGGGAGTCTTCTCTTCTCATGAGGTGGCCAAAGTATGGGAGCTTCAGCTGTCATGTATCTAAGTACTGTGTGTTGGCAGTCATCTTTAACTCTATTCAATTGCAACTGCAACAACCAAACTGTTGTTATGTATATACCCACTTTTCTGGAGATTCCACAATATATGTTAGAATCATTTCAGTGTAAAGGTCTTCAGAACTACTCCTGCACGTGATCTGTATTTATATAAGCACTCTTAGTTTAATACTGTATAACTAAGGGAAATACTTCTTTTTTCACTTGGCTGCATAAGCCTGTATCCTGAAAGGCTACATTAGGACATTAAAAAAGCCCCCTGGGAGATAGGAAGTAGGATTCTTGGTAACATAGATTTATCTAGATCATGTTGTGATATGCTCTCTTGGGAGATCACTGTTTGAAGTATTCCTGTGGTAGCAAACTAGGAAGGTTGTTTTGGCTCTGAGCTCTGCACAGACCTATTGGCCCTGGGTTCCAAACTTAACCCTGTCCTGAGAGTGTGGTCTGGATATTTCAAACATGATTTAAAATCTAAATTAAGCATATATAAGTGTGAGTTTTGCTTTGCAGCATCAGACTTGGATTTCAGCTGAACTTGGCCAGTCAGTACTTTAACTCTGATTGTTAGCGTTATTTTCACTGCTTTCAGTAGATTCTTTTGTTAACCTCTGAGTAAAGAAATAAGAGCCTAAAGCAAGTTAAGGATTCATACAGCAAACTTGTAAACAAGCTTTCTGATTCCCATTGAGTCTCCTTGAATTTGTTCATTGTTTTGCACGATGCATCCAGCATCACGCAAGGGTGTGCACAACCCTCTTCAAACAGTACACATGGTCTACCAACTCCCTTTGATGAGAATTTTCACATTTTCCCAGTGCTGCAAATAAATCAGTTTTATTTTTAGTCTTGCTTTTGAAGTATTTTATGAATCTTATTTGCTCCAGGCTTCCTTTATTCTTGATGCAATTTTATCCATTGGCTCTGCTTGCTATGCTACCTACATTTTAAGTATATTGTTTCCACCCTAATGCATTCAGCAGTCTAAGTTTTTCTTTTTAACAGCAGGCAATGGGATTTCCATTCATGCACAACATTATATGACAAACTGTGTAAGACATGAATGTTTTGAGTTGCGTGGCCTGTGCGTTCGTATTGAGTGCAAGGTAGGTACTTGTCATTCTGTTTATCTCAGTGTGTTTCCATTCCTTCCCACTGTTTCTGAGCTCCCTACTGTTTTGTTCGATGGTCTATGCTAGCAATACAGTAAAATGGACTGAAATCCACATCTCCCAGTGTTTTCTGCTGGCGCTTCAGAGATTGGGGACTATTCACTGTCATTTGTATTGTGCAGCAATGAAGCTAGAATAGCAAAGAAGGGCAGCACAGCACCAGGCAATGAAGAAGCCTTTGAA
The DNA here is from genome assembly GCF_963506605.1 of Zootoca vivipara. Taxonomy (NCBI): domain Eukaryota; kingdom Metazoa; phylum Chordata; class Lepidosauria; order Squamata; family Lacertidae; genus Zootoca; species Zootoca vivipara. Next base: position 49,707,815 of record NC_083283.1, read on the forward strand.
TTGGGATGGAGGTGGGATGGAAGGAGTGAATGCATAGTGCACCTGAATTTAAAAAATAGAGAGTACTGAACTGAAGTAATAAGTTCAGAAAAGGGTGGCGCTGTGGGTTAAACCACAGAGCCTAGGGCTTGCCGCTCAGAAGGTTGGCGGTTCGAATCCCTGTGACGGGGTAAGCTCCCATTGCTCGGTCCCAGCTCCTGCCAAACTAGCAGTTTGAAAGCACGTCAAAGTGCAAGTAGATAAATAGGTACCGCTCCAGCGGGAAGGTAAACAACATTTCCGTGTGCTGCTCTGGTTCACCAGAAGTGGCTTTGTCATGCTGGCCACATGACCCGGAAGCTGTATGCCGGCTCCCTCGGCCAGTAAAGTGAGATGAGCGCCGCAACCCCAGAGTCATCCGCGACTGGACCTAACGGTCAGGGGTCCCTTTACCTATTTAGAGAAATAAAAGATGACTGTGATGAATGGATGCAATGCCATAAAGCATGTCCACAATACACAACCAATGGCACAACCCTCTGCAAATGTACTTGAAGTAAAACCCCAGTGTTGTGAAATGAAATGTATTTCATACTAAGTGTGCATAGGATTGCAGCCTTAAGATGTCCTTGTGACTTTTTGGTGACATTTCACCAGCTTGTTCTCAGGAACAACTGCTCTGTGCAACTGCTAGGGAGACTGATTTTTGGTGATAGGAAGAAAAACATGAACGAACCTGGGAAGTAAAGCACATAACATGCTGGACTTGACGGAGCATATAAGGAGACTGTCTCTTTGCCATCAGGGGGAAAATATCAAGGACACCCACTGAAGAGTCATCTCCTGTTTTGCTCACTTCTTTGCCTCATGATACAGGGCCCTCCTTGGCATCTGCACTAGTTCTGCAAGCTTTCATTTCGAGTCGTTCATTCAGAAAAGGGTTTTCTTTTTAAATACAGAATCTTTTATCAGGAAACACTTTGGTTTGTATGGTACTTAGTGTTTTAGACACAGTCTTCTTTGACATTCCAGCCCGTGATATAATTTCTTTGTGTGTATGTGTGCATCTTTCTCTCACACATATAATGCAAATTAGCTTAATAGCTTTGAGTTTGAGAGTTAGGTCTGCTGTAAAAATTGTATCTGACTAGCCAAATCAGTCCTTCATGCAACAGTGCATTTTACTTCTTTTCTAAGTACCATGGTACCTCAGGTTACAGACGCTTCAGGTTACAGAGTTCGCTAACCCAGAAATAGTACCTCAGGTTAAGAACTTTGCTTCAGGATGACAACAGAAATCGCGTGGCGGTGGTGTGGCGGCAGCTGGAGGCCCCATTAGCTAAAGTGGTATCTCAGGTTAAGAACAGTTTCAGGTTAAGAACGGACCTCCAGAACGAATTAAGTTCTTAACCCGAGGTACCACTGTATGCTTTCAGTTTCCATTGATTTTAGTGGGTGAGATGAAAGCACATGGAACTCAATGGGGCTTACAATATAATCTTATAGTGTCTACTCAGAAGTAAAGATTCCAGTGATGGGACTTACACATTTACACGGAAGTGTAGAAATATAACCATAACTGTACTCAACTTCTTGCTGGAATCTACCTCTGGTATTTTCCTACTATTCTGGATTATTGCTTCACATGTGTCATAAATAAGTACATGTGTATAAATCATATGAGATAAATTGACACCTATTATTTTTGTGTGCTTTGTATTTACTTTAAATCACTTTTATATAAACAACTGTCTTGTTGTAAGTTTCCCTTTGCTTCATGTGGAATGCTGTAGCTAGAATTCAAATGGCTGCTTTTAGGTAAACCATTTGGATTTTGTGCTTATTTATATTTATTGTCTGTTTTCGGACAACATATCACAAAATCACTTCAGGGACATTTCAAAAGCAGTTTGTCGTGTGTTACCTCTTGGGTGCAGATAAATAATTGTGCAATTATTTTAATCCTGATATTCCAAATTTGTGATGAGCTAGATCCTACATGATTCTTCAATTTGTCTTCCCTTTATTTCTGTGCACTAGTGATCCATTTCAGCAGCAGCTTGACCCTGTAAATTTAGCTGCTCCAGTGCCAAAAGTGGTTTCTGCCATGGCAGCAGATGCAAACCATCTATATTCATTTGCACCAAGTTTGATGTTACTGCATAAAATACAGGTACAAAGTAGCATGATCATTAGGTTCCTGGATTGTCCCGGGGCCTTTTGACAACTTCATTAAAAGCTTTTAACAATTTTGCCTGATCCTCTAAGCTGCTAATTCATTGCATTTGTTCACAGGATTGGATCCTTAGCATTAACTTCTATAAATATATGTGGATACTTGTTTACAATCATTACAGATATGCGGTTTTGATTGGTGTTATGTTACTTGATAAAGTTCCTACGTTGGAAGAGCGATGCAGATAATTTGTTTTGAGATTCCCTTTTGCATAAGGCAAAAGAGCAGCTGTTGCATGTAGATCTGTGTTAAAGAGGGATGTTCAACATGAAGAATAAATTGGGTGGAAAGGATCAATATAAAAAATGTAATTCCAGAACTGCATTTTGTAGTAAAGGCATAATCATGCATAGCATCTGTTAGATGAAAATATTAAGGTTGTTACATTGAAATAGCTATCTCTCTGAAGGTGCAATTATTTGGAAAACATTTATATGTTTAAAAGCCCTGAGTTACGTCTGAGTTGAGCAAAAGCATTCCCTCTGTCAGAATGATGGGAAAATTGTACATGTAGGAATTATTTCAGTGAAAATTTTGAAACACATTTTCTGACATTAGTTTATTTTGAGTGCTGTGCTAACATATTGTCATGCAAGTCTAGTTCTTTTTGGAGATGCAGCTGTCATGAAGGGGTGCCTGGAATGTGTTTGAGAAACGACTATGCTAGGATGATTTAGAGCTGAATCTAATGTGCAACATTGTACAAACCCAGAACTAGCAGCTTTTGTGTCACAGGAAGGCTTCAGCTTTAGCTTCCCAAACCTCTTAAAAAACATCTTCCAGGCACAAAACAGTGGCACCTCCAGTTTGAAGAGTGAACAGTTGGCTGAGACCATTATTGGGGAGTGCCACAGTGTCTGGGCTTGGGGGGGGGCAGTTTAGCATCATAGAGGCTGAAATCTTCTATCCTGCATCCTCGAATAATACAGAAAGATGGACATGATTCAGGAATTTATTCTGATAAGCAGGGGCTGAGCCAGGTTAGCTCCACCCACCCTTTGCTTACCCCATTTTCTCTTCTTCAAGGCTCTATGCTGTGGCTTCTCCAGAGGTACTTTGCAATGTGGGGCTGTATATGTTGCCACCTGTCTCATTGCTTTCTCTGTGGCTTCCCTGGCCAAGATGCAGTTGCAGCAGCCTCTGCCCACCCAGTCTCCAGCTCTGTCCTTGGGTCCAGCTGGCTCCAACACTGGTGCAAAAAAGAAATGGAAAGGAAAAAGGGAGAATGGGCTCTGATGCTACTTGATGCAAATGCAGAGGTTCAGCACAGATGGACAGGGAGTGAACAGAATGTTTTGTTTTACTTTTCAAATTGGTTTTTGAGTTGGTCAGATTTCAAGCAGGGTGCTTTTGAACTTAAGAGCTTTCATGTTTTTCAAGCTCAGGAACAGGAAGGTTTTTGTTTTACTCCGAAATGTGTTGAGTGTAAAGTTTTGCATCTGTGAGCACTGAAGCCTGTTCCCCTTTTTGTTTTGCTCATTTGAGGCACTTCCCCTCCTCTCTTGGTGCTTCTGTCTCACTCATGAAACCACCTCAGCTTCTTGCTCAGTTTCGAACACTTGGGGTTGCAGCAACTGCTGCACTTCTGTTTGCCCAACAAATTTCCAGGTGTGCAACAGAACTTCCCTTTCTTCTCCTGATGCCTGTGACCCTCCCATTGTGTATCCTCAACATCTGCTTCAGAGGGTTGGGGGACCCTTTGGAGCAGATTTGGGGGTGGAGCAGTATGAGGGAGGACAAGGAGAGGAATTCCCATTGCATGAGTGAAAATTGCGTTATGCAGCAGCCATTGGATACGTCCCTCCATCCTTTTCTTCCCTTCCCTTTATCTATGGTCTCTGCTGACTCCACCCACTTCAGGCCAAGCACAGCTCACAAACTGTGACTGAAATCTGGAAGAGCAAATAAGGTAGCAGGAAAATTGAGTGGAGGTGAGAGAATGTTTGTTATCCCCTGAAGTCATCTTTGGTGCACAGTGCATCTGTGAGACAGATTGCCCTCTGGCAGGATTCTGATGAGGAAACAAGCACATACTTTTGTGATGGGTGGTGAACCTGTTCCATACTGAGTACCTTGTGACTTCCAAGAGAACTATATAACTGTTCCCTGTACACTCTATGCCAAACTATGGTACTTGAGCTTCGTTCAGCTGGTCCACAGCATGTTAGAATTATACAATATAAGAAATAAAAGAAGCAGTAAAAATACAATTAAAAGTCACACATCCAGCATCCAGCATAGTGCATTGCAATTGCTATAACAGGCAGAAAAACCAGCAATTTCCAAGTGGTCCATGGGAGCAATGGTTTGGGAAACACTGCTCTATGCAGCTGCCCACTGGGTAGGAACTCAAGTTGCTTAGCTCTGTTGCATGGCATGTCCTTACATGAGTCCGCATCCTCAGACGGTATGTTTGCAGACCACTTGCTTGAAAGCTTTTATGAATATGGAATATGAGAGGCTGTCGTTAACCAATTCTGCATTCTCACTACTGCCTTTTGACTTCTAATGCTTAAAGGTCTTCGGATTACTGAATTTAGCTAAAATTGAGCAGAGGGGAGTTATATTCCTGATAAACATAATGTTTCCAAACTAAGCTATCTTTAATGACAAGTGTCCTTTTAAGATGACCTATGATTACAACCCACAGTTTTGCTGTCATTTAAGCTAGAGGGGACATGTGTTGCTGTCTTGCTCAATTGATGGGATTGGATAGATGACTGAGTGATGAGACCGCAGGCCGGGTCTTTAGCTTGTCATCTTGTCTGTAATTCAGTATGACAGCATGCATGCAAGGCCAGTAGATTTCTTCCATCGTCCTTATGCTTCGAGACAGAGCTCTCTGTGTGCTTTGGTGCTCTACATATTCTAGCTAGCTGAAACTTCCATGCATAGAAGTGTTTTCTCATTAACTATAAAGCCTTGGCAAGTTGTTTAGTATGGCTCATTCCTTGGTGAATTTCTCCTGTTCTGCTATAGCATACAAACTAATGTTCATTTTGAACCAAGTTATCAAGCTACCGCCTGCTGTATCTTAGTGCTTAACATGTTACATATGCTCTTTTCCACTTCTCTCATTCAGGTGGTCTCTTTCTCTCCTCCTTTCAACCTTCCATTATCAAAACAGCTAGGAATTTCTAGGAATTATGGGATGTTTCAAGGAGCATGATATAGCTAGTTGTCAGTAAGGAATTCTAAGCACCTTTATACCTTGACTTGGCAGGTCAAGCTCTTCTGTTATTTTGTGGGTTTTTAATTAAATGAATTAGTACAATTATTTTCTCTCTCATATTTTGGTGGATGAAAGGCTGTTGGAAAAAATGGGAGTAAATTGCCTGGTAGAGACAGAGAACAAAACAGCTGAACTAATCTTAGGTGTTAATTAGAATATTAACAATTCAAATATAATTTCTCTCTTTCTATCTTTCTAAAAGATTAGCTGTTCTTTTCATTACTAGGTTGTTTTTTAACACAAGCAAATAAGTGTTTCATTTTTTGAAAGATGAAGCATCCTCCATGCAGTCAGGTTTTCTAATGTACTAGTCTATTTGAATTTTTATTTCTGCTAATCTGCATGGATCATGATATATTAACACACACACAAAGGAAATTACAATAATATATAAAAATACATGCAAGGTATATTGCATGTTGAAAAATATATAGCATTTGTTGTGAAAGTAAGCTCGTGGAAAGAGCATGGAGATCGGGGAGGAGGTGGGGACAAGGAGATGGTGGGATGGTGAGGGTGTGTGTGTCAGGTATGTTGTGTAACTTAATATACAATGCCCTGCAAAGGCATTGCTCCAGAGCTTCAGCAAGATCTTATAAGGTCTTTCTTTCCTCATGCCACTTCAGTTGTTAGGGGTCTCTAACTGGAGTAGGGGTGGGGAACATGTTGCCCTTCCAGATGTTTCTGGGCCCCGGGATAGCTCAGATGGCAACACATGAGACTCTTAATCTCAGGGTCATGGGTTTGAGCCCCATGATGGACAAAAGTTTCCTGCATTGCAGGGGATTGGTCTAGATGACCCTCGTGGTTCATTTCAGCTCTGCAATTCTATGATCACTGTGATTGTGACTTGCAGCTCCCATCATCCCTGACCAGCGGAAACTGGAATCCAGCAATGTATGGCGGGCCACTGGTTCCCCACCCCTATTTTCCCCTGCTTCTGGCGTCATCCAAAATTACTACAGGATACTTGGAAGCTCTGTCCAGCATTTGAGCAGTTCTTACTTATTAAGCAATTCACGAGCCAAGTTTGTGGCTTGGAAGTATTTTCACGAGGATGACTTAAGCGAAAAGGTTACTAAAAGCAAATTAATTTTAAAAAATAACTGTGAACTCCCGTTATTAGGAGCATTGAACCGGCAGCCAAAGATTGACAACAGTTTCTCCATCTTAATCAGTGGGCCTTTCTTGGGGTGGCCTTAATTTTTATTTTTAACACTTGGATTTTATTCTCAATGACTGAACTTCTTTGCTGCCAGCGTGTTACCCTTTGTTTTGAATAAGAAATTTATTGTGCAGAATGAATGTTGGAATGGGACAAGGGATTTGGTCTTTTATTTTTTCTTCTCCCTCTGATTGAAATTGGTTCCACAAAACGGAAATTTGCCAACCAAATCTGTTTACAGAACACTCTGCTTCTTAATATAACGAAAGCAACCAGAAGGAGGAAAATGTTTCAAAGCATCAAATAAAGAGCTGTTTTAATGGGGCAGTGACATTTTGCAGAATTTTCCCTTTTGTATTACGGTAGTTTCCTGCCCGTTAGCTATGTCAGCATAAGAATTTTCTTGCTGTGTTGCTGGGAATGTGAATAAAATAACTTTGCCCAACTTGCTCCTGATATGTCATAGCCATGATTTCTGTCTCGAACCATAGAATGATAATCACTTGCATGCATAGTTTGAATGCTTTGTCTGCCACATAAAATAAAAGCTTGTTTTTTCCCCCTAGAAGAATGCAATGACCTCTAGAGGGAGCCATCTGTCTAAGTCGCCTTGCTAATGGTTTTTTTCTGTCTCCCATAAGTGGCCCTGTAATGGCAAAATTTGGCAACACTGGATCTGTATCTATACTGTTAGCTCTGATACAGTGGTACCTCGGTTTATGAACACAATTGGTTCCGGAAGTCTGTTCATAAACTGAAGCATTCATAAACTGAAGCGAACTTTCCCATTGAAAGTAATGGAAAGTGGATTAATCCGTTCCAGACGGTCCGCGGAGTAACCGTTCATAAACTGAAGCGAACTTTTCCATTGAAAGTAATGGAAAGTGGATTAATCCGTTCCAGACGGGTCCGTGAAGTACTTAAACTGAAGCGTTCATAAACTGAAACATGGGTGTAATTGGTTCCAGAAGTCTGTTCATAAACTGAAGCGTTCATAAACTGAAGCGAACTTTCCCATTAAAAGTAATGGAAAGTGAATTAATCCGTTCCAGATGGGTCCGCGGCGTTCATAAACCGAAAATTCATAAACCGAGGTGTTCATAAACCGAGGTTCCACTGTATGTGGATCTTTGTAGGCTGACCTCTGGCAGAAGAAAGCGAAAGAATAGACCCAACAGTAGCCGTGAATAATTTGTTCTGTGCCAGTAGCCACAGTCAGCAGATATTGTTTTATTCCATAATAAAATGCATACTTCTGGGGCATAGTTGTAGTAACTACTAACCACAGTGTGTGTATTTATTTATTTATTTATTTATTTAATGTCACATTCTTTTGTGCTACACACCCAAAGAATACTTTTCTAAAGATCATGAGTATGTTGACAAAATGTACAACATTGGGTTAAAAATTAGAGTGCAGAATAAATCATTCCGGGAACTTTGCCCATTCTCTCCCCACCCCCCACTTTACAAGGTGGAATTCATTGCACTATAGTCTAAAATAATTTGCAATCAAGATATGGAGAAAATTCCTTTATAAAAATGCTGGATTGACATTAATGTAATTTTTCCATTGGAGCCATGAAAGACTCTTAAATGACTTGTATAATGAATAACTGTAACTAGCAGGACAGAGCATATTTGCAATAGTTTGTTTATTTACATTTTGTGTATTTTTCCCTTTCTCTCTTGGGAAAAAAAGTTTCGAAAAAGTAACTTCTTTTTTGTGCTGTTTATAGATTTATTTTTCCAAAACAATACTATAGTTTTTGCTATTTAGACATAGCAAGAGAATATTATTTCATGAATGAAAGCTTTAAAATAACATGAAACATTTCTTTGTTTCTTTCTTACTGAACAGTTTTTTCAGTTTACGTACCCAACCACTGCCCCACTTTTGGGGTACAGAACATTTATTCTGACTGTTCTCTACACATATTTTTTGGCATCCAAATACCTTCAAAGGGAAGGTATTTTACCCACAGAGTAAAATAATTTTGAGGGGTGGGGTGGGGATCCATATTTACTATTTTGCAAGGCACAAAGGCTGACTGTTTTTAGCTGGGAGACAAAAAAATGATGCATGCCAAACCACATCCCTAATTGACCTTTTAAAAATTCATTTTACTCCAGGCATCGCCCCCACCCAAAATCATGAGAAAAATGATTTATTTATTTTTTAATAAATGATGATTATCAGTGGGATAATTCTCAGACTACTGCTGTGTATGAGCTACCTATGGATGATGGATTAATAATTCTTGAAGCATTGACCCCTAAAACTCTTATGCCTGTAACATTTGTATAAGTGTGTGAAAGAATAAAAAAAATCTGAAAACTACATTTTCATGTCTTGAATTGCTAATAAGCTGGACATCCTTAGTTGTCCAATGAATAAATGTAATAGTTTCAAATTCATACATGCCAATAAAATAAAAATGAGTGTTCAGGATGGAGTGTGGAAGTACTCAGTCAAGAATACCTATTCAGAGTTTCCCTTCATTCTTGGTTTCCATAACTCTGTTGCAATTAAAGCCATATCTGGAATGATCCAGGGGAAGATGGAATTTCTATGTTTTAAAATTAAAGCTCTTTGGGATAGAAGGAAGATAGCTTTTGCCCTCATGAAATGAGATGACACGTTGACATATCTATAGTATTTCCAGGGTACGAAGTGCCTAACAAATCTTATTTAATTATTGTCATAACACTCCTAACATTGTTTAGACTTGTGATTTGCCCAAGGCCGTCCAGTGAGCATTAGACAGGCCTGCGTGAGAGTTTCAGATTTGGATGCTCACACTGCTAACGCTTGGTCTGACGGTTGCTGATGCAGCTATTCCTTGCAGTGGCGGCTAGTCAGAATGGGAATTAATAGCTGTATGAAGATGTGGTCAGCCAGTTGTAGTCTTTAACAAAAAGCTTGGTTTAACTGGAACTCAGCACGTACTCCAGAAATATGTGTCTCTTTTGGCTTTGCTTCAGGCAATGAACACGGCACTATTGCCAAGGAAACTGGAGAAAACAGCAGTGGTTTAAGCTTAGTTTGATCAGTCGGAGCTAGAATGGTTTAAGTCAAACTTCCTCCCATAGCAACAACCTTCATATATGGACCCCACTAAGTGTAAAAAATGATAATTTTTACCATATCAAATGCAAGTGCACAATCCTTATTTAGCTATTCATCAACCCTGGGAAAGTAACAGTGAGGCTTCCTCCAGCAAGCAGCTTCTACCAGTAGATGAATTAACTTTTCCAGGGAAATATCTGCACCTTTCCTTGGGGAGGGGGGCACCTGAAGAGGAGTTCTGATTGGCTAGAGTCCCCAAGTGACCTTCCTGTTCCACTTCAGCAGAAAAATTAGGTGGTTCTACCTGCTGACTCTTCATTAACTGTGTCCTTTGTCACATAGCGTCCCTTCTGCCCAGCACTGTCCTTAATTGCAAAGTCAGTTGCAGCCTGTGGGAAGAAGGATTCTCTACTTTAAAAATGTGGAGCAATACCATTCTTATCCCAGCACAGGGCCACCATGGTTTTATTTCCCACCAGTTGTTGGTTGTATTTCCCACCAGTTGACACCCCAAACTATGGCAGATCTGGCTACCAATCCTTCCTCAGACAGTGCTATAAATAAACTTATAATAGTAATAATAATAATAATTTATTATTTATACCCCGCCCATCTGGCTGGGTTTACCCAGCCACTTTGGGCGGCTTCCAACAGAAGAATAAAATAATTGATTAAAGATGAGAGTTTTGGGAACAATAAGCTGTGAGCCCCTCCAGCATGCTGTGTAGACCCCTTCGAGTAAGTGCCATGACAGCCATGTCATCAGCATATAGCAATATATTCAGGTGTTTGCCTTCCAGAGCAGGAGCTGATGACTTGTACTTCGCCATATGCTGAACAACGTCATTTATATAAAAGTTAAAGAGGAATGGCGCTAACAAACAACCCTGTTTAACCCCTTTCCCCAGTGGCAGTGGGTCAGTATAGTTGCCTGACAACCCAGTTCTGATTTTAACTGTGGTATCTGTATGTAACTCTCTAAGTATTTTGAGAAGTCGTCTATCAATATCTGTTTGATATAGTTTTTGCCATAATTTGTCCCTACAAATTGAGTCAAAAGCAGATGTAAGGTCTACAAAAGCCACAAAAACTCTCTAAAGATAAACTATGACAAAACAAAAATTGTGGTGTTTACTAGAGCTCGCCACACATTTAGATGGTCTTTAGACGAACGCATAATTGAACAGTGTCCTCTCTTTAAATATCTTGGTATCACCTTCCAAGCTACATCTAGCTGGCTTGCCCACTTCAAGGCCGCGACCCTTCTAACACGTAGGACAATCGGTGCTCTGCTCAGCTTTTTTTAGTCAAGGGGAGGGCAACTGGTGATCCCGGCACTAAAAGCTTTTGTTGGTAAAGTGATTCCCCAGATGTTATATGGGGTAGAACTCTGGGGATGGAATCAGAAGCTGCTAGAATGGCTTGAAATCTTCCAAAAATTTTATCTCAGAAGAATTCTAGGCCTCCCTCAGAGTACTCCGGCAGCTTTCCTAAGAGTGGAAGTAGGATTACCTTCTGTGTCTGCCAGGGCCCACTTAAGATTTCTGCGTTTTTTCACCAACCTCGCAGATACCTCGAACACCTTATTGGCTAAACAAGCTTTTGTATCTTTACAACATAATACTACTTGGCGTCAAAACCTATTAGATATTCTATCCAGATACAATCTATCTGAGTTTAATACTCTCAAACTGTGGAGCCCTGATAAAGTTCAGGAATGGATCTTTGAAAAAGACGCCTTTTTGGACACCACAAAGATAAAAAATTCTGGGTTTTCCTACTGGTTTCCCCGAGTAAAAGCAGTCAAAATCTGTGCCAACTACTTGGTGGAGATCACTGATCCCACCCTTCGGAGAGCTTTTACTATGGTGCGGTTTCAAACATTGCCAACTGCATATTTGACCGGTAGATTCACAAAAACCCCAGTAGAACGTCGTCTATGCCCTTGCCTTATGAAAATTAAAGAGGATCTTATACATTACCTCCTCTATTGCCCCATTTATTCGGGCTTTAGAGACGCAATGCTGCAAATTATACCCAACTCCATAATCAATCCTGAAGACAGAGTAAAATTTTTGTTGGTTGATGCAAACCCACGTATTACCCATGCGGTAGCGGTTTTTGTGATGAAGGCCATGAAAGCCAGGGAAAGATTTATAGATGACAATGTAAAGACCCCTTCATCGTCTGTTTAACTTGTTGCTTGTTTTCCTTCTCTTCGTGTTTTGTGGGATGAAGGTTTTGTTGGGATATTATGAAATGGATTTTAATATTTTTAATTATTGTTGTGTTGATATTTGTGTACAGGCATGGTCCTCACAATAAACGGATTTTGACTTTGACTTTGATTAAAGATGAAAAGTGCTGCTTATTGGCGTCAGTGCTGCTTATTGGCGGCCGCCAGGCTCGTTTGCACTGAGCTTTGGGAAAGAGGAGGAGAAATATTGCTTTCCGGCGGGTTAGTGTGACAATGCAAATCGACCTTCTCGTCACCGCACGTCGCGGCACACCAGCCAGTGTCTCGCGGCACACTAGTGTGCCGCGGAACAGCAGTTGAGAAACGCTGCACTAGACCATACCACCCCTGGAAAGGGCTGTGTTTTCCCTTATATACCTCTAGATCTGCCTGTTCATTGGGCTTTCTAAACTAATGGGGGCAAATAGAACATTCTTAAATGGCCTCTAAAGCTTCACCTTTTGAATCCTCTAGTCTACTGTATAAGGGTGGCTTCCTCAAACTTGGCCCTCCAGCTGTTTTGAGACTACAGTTGCCATCATCCCTGACCACTGGTCCTGCTAGCTAGGGATCATGGGAGTTGTAGGCCAAAAACATCTGGTAACAGGCCTATTTCTGATGTCTCTACAGCTTCACGCAGTTATGGCCCCATTTAACCTCTTCCTGTTATTTATAAACACAACGGTATTGCTTTTTAAAACACGGTATTATTACACACAGCTATTCTGATGTTGGGAAAGATTGAGGGCACAAGGAGAAGGGGACGATAGAGGACGAGATGGTTGGACAGTGTTCTCGAAGCCACCAACATGAGTCTGACCAAACGGTGGGAGGCAGTGGAAGACTGGAGTGCCTGGTGTGCTCTGGTCCATGGGGTCACGAAGAGTCGGACATGACTAAACGACTAAACAACAACAACAACAATTCTAATGCATAGGAAACAGGTCCAACTTCCTGCATCTGCAAAGGGTTGGGCTAGATGAACTTCCAACTATATGGAAGTTGGCTATTAAGAATCCTTGGTTTCTTACCATGTGGTTACCATGTTACCCTAAATTGTATTTAGATGGCTTGTGGTGACATGCTAACTAAGTGGCTACTCGTGTGTTCCTCTCCTTGGAGGGGGAAAAAGGAAAGGCCATGTGCAAAGGAAGTGGGAGAGAATTAGCTTAAGGATTTGGATTGTAGTCCATAGATCTTGTTGCAAAAATAAAGATCACATGAAAATAAAATACTTAAAACAGAATGTGATGTGCATATTTTCCAGGCTAAATGAGTCCACATGGGTTCCATTCCATGCAACTACCTGTACACAATATTCACCCTGCTTTTATTTTGTTTTTCTGTTAGAAAATAGTGTTTCAGTGGGTACTGGCAGAGGTTGATGTCGTTTTACAAAAGCCAGCTACTGCCCTGTGGAAGCTGTTGCCGGTGCTCTTGCTTGGAAAGACCAAGTGCCCCCCAATCTAAACTGGTCTCCTGCATTGGTAACATGTTGTATTAACAGCAGATTCATTTATTTCCTAATTAACAAAAAGTGTTCTTTTTATTTAAGCCATCTGGCTGGAGAGCATGTTGTTTAGCTGCTTGCCATTACAGATTGGAGCTACATGGGGAAAAAGATGTCTCAGTTCTTGTTTTGGCTTGTGTCTGGTTTGATGTCGTAGGTGCACTATTGCACATGCTCGTCACTGCAGCATTCATTCCTCACTGACTGCAAAAAAAGTATGTTAAAATATTTCTTTTTACCAACAAAACAGGTATTGTTTTGATAGCCTATTTCATGCCGCTCCATCAATTACAATTCGGACTTGCGGTTCTCTTTACGCAGCAATGAAAGAACCTGGAGCCAAGCTCTTTAAATGACCCTCCTCTGTAGGGGCTTGCCAAGAATTTTAAAATAGCCCCATGGTGGTCTCTTGGCTCATATTCATTAGTGATGATGTACTTGTGTGGATTCTGTGTTGTAACATGAAAGGTCTACTGCTTTTTACCGATCCATCTTCTCTGCGGTTCCCTTCTGTTTCTCACTGTGCTTGTGACATTTCCCTAGTCTTATCTAGCTGTGCTGTCTCACATCTCCATTCTATCTTGAAGTGGAATTCTGCCTGGCCTCTACATTTTCTCTTTCCTGTGCAGCTTTCATTGTTTCTCCACCTCTGCTATATGAGCATTAGTCCATAAATTACCATTTTCAACAGATATGCAATTCTACTTTCCGTTAATATCAACGATCTCCTAGCCCCTGCTATAATTTTCTACTGATATTACTCGCCTTGACCTCCAGGAATATATTAATAAGAATAGGTATATTCTTGCCTTACAGGCTAGTCTTCACCTTAGTTATGCAGGCTGATAAAAGGCATGCAAGTGGATAGTTCCCACAGCTAAAACAATAGCAAGCAAAATTGTGCTCTGTAGTCTAGCATTGGCCAACATTATACTCCAGAATTGCAGAAGACAGTATTGGGCCCTGAATTGTTTCTTTGACACATCATTTCTTCACTACACATGCAGGTTGACTTGGGAGCGGTCTGACTCGAGACCACAGTGGAAAAACCACATGATTTGTATCCAGAAGGTCGCCGGTTCATCCCCTCGCATCTCCTGCTAGTGGTTGGAAAGATTCCTGTCTAAAACTGGAGAGCCTCGGCCACTCAGTGCAGACAATACTGATTTGGTGGATCAATAGTCTGACCCTGTGTGAGGCAGCTTCCTACCAGTAGAGAGTACTTTTTCCTCAGATGACTGAATCATCAAGATAGCCTCATGCATTTGGGGATGGAGGCATAGTTATAGACCATCTGAATTCTAAGCATACCTCACTCCGCCTTGCAAGCCAAGGCTCACTGTCTAGATGTGATGGTGAGAGAAACAGGTTTCAGTGTGGAGTGTGAAATTGGAGCTGGCAAGGAAACTGGAACAACTAACAGCATGGATGCAATAGATGTTAGGAGTGCTCCACTGAACAGAGCCTCCTCAGATGTAGTTTGGCTTAAAACAGGGATGGGGAAACCATGGCACTCCTGACATTGTTGGACTCTAGTTTACCTTTGTCCCAGCCAGCATGACCAGTTGTGACTGTGGCATAGTTGGTGCCTACCCTTTTAGATCCCAGCAGAAGACCTGGTTATTAGCCCCGGCGTCTAGTGGAAATACTTACATTTTTATTTCACTGCTTTTGACTTACCCGCCTTGCTTTTTGTAACAGCATTGTGAATTTGAAGTGGTTTTAATTGTACATGACTCACTCTAAAATGGTTGTTCAATGAAGAGTAGGTAAGAAATCTTTTAAATTTAATAAAAAAAACATACATTTTAAAAAATGGTGAGGGATGATAAGAGTCATTATCCAACAACATCCAAGCTCATGAACTGATTCGTGGTAGAGAGTGGTTCTCATGTTTAGAACTATACATTTGTAAGGTAAGCTTTGGCACAGAGAAGTCTCTGCTCTCTTAACCATGCTTAATTAAGTAGATTGGAAGTGCATCATAGATTCCCATGCTACCCTCACTCTCCTCTTTTTAATTTTTAACTCTGGCCTAGAGTTTTATCTGCACAGTGGTTAACACTTTTATCAAGGTTTGTAACTCTTATTCAAACTTGGTTTGCAGCATTAATTTAAATTTCTAGGAAAGGTTGTGCTCCACAGGTCATGCCTTATATTTATTAAAATGTTTATGTTATTCCAATATGCCTAAATGTTTTCCAGTTGGACTTCATAGAGAAGCACCAGTTTTCAGGTTGGCTTACAGGTTAACTGTGGTGGCCATCATATTACTCAGCAGAGATGTAGTCAGGCAAGTTGATTTAGCAGGGTGTCAAGATGGGCATTTCAACTTGGAATCAAATTCATACAAAGCTTCATACAACTGTACTGCAACATAAATTTTATGCAGCAGCAAGGTCATTAACTATTCTCTAAAACTGTATGGAAAACCTTGCTGTTACGAAAAATTAGAATAAAATAACCCATATCACCAACTAATAGGATACCCATATGTCATTTTATATATATATAAACCCCAACAGAGTCTTTAAAACTTTAAACTGAATATGAATTTGTATCAGAGACGAGGGCAAGCACAAAGACCAGCATTTTTGAGGTTTGATGCTGTACTTTCAAAGCAACCAAGATTACACTCCTCTGCTGAAAAGTGTGCCTTCTCTTTTGCCTCTACTACTTTCACATCAAATCGCAGGAATGATGCCATTGCTCCAGGTCAAAGGAAAAGCAGAACCAGCTGCCTTAAGCCAAACAAAGAGCAGGTTTGCTGTCCTCCCTGCTGTTTTGGCTTGAGCTCTTCAGACTGGAAAATTCAGAAGCATGATCTCTCAAGCTTTGTAAATGCCAAAGCCATCTAAGAGGAAAATAGGACAAGGCTACCCCTAGGCAAGTTTGTACAGAAATCTGCTGGCTGCAAGGAAGATTTACGGTAAACATCACATAGGATGGAACTGCTCCATGGAAATTATTCCACAAGAACAATCCTGCAGGAGTATATATAGGCAGATTTTTTTAAAAGGAACATCTGGGAAATATGGTAGAAGGCAAAGGAAGACTCAACAGATGAGGTACTGCCTTTTCAACAGGGACCACAAGACGGCCATCAACAACAAAAGTGGTCTAAACAATATTGGCCCGGCCTTGGAAGGTGATTTCATGTTGACAAGGCACATCAAAGGAGAAAGCACATGGGGTGTGTTTCTGCTGTGCTTCAGGGGAATTTGGGTAGTGAGAGACTGCACCCTTCACATGCTGCTCTGCAAATGGAAAAAAGAGAAAGCCTGGCCTTCACAGGCCCACTCTTCCATTGCTTGCTGGAAAAAGGCACCACAGCTTTAGAAGCAACTACAGCAGCTTGTAAGCAAAAGGGAATAGTCGAAACAAAATAAAAAAATTCCTTCCAGCAGCACCTTAGAGACCAACTAAGTTTGTCATTGGTATGAGCTTTCGTGTACATGCACACTTCTTCAGTTTCGACTACGTCAGACCAACACGGCTGCCTACCTGTAACTAAAAAGGATTAGGTAATACAAAGTGCCAATAAGAACCTTGAGCCTGGAGAAGGATCTAGATTTGGACCAAGTGCCGCAAGAATACTTCTAAATTGGACTCACTATTCTAAAAATATACTGTCAGTATTCATCCATTTCATTTTGAGCCCAGACACTTTAGTATTATGTCTCTCGATATTCTTATAAATGCCATACTGTAAGATAGCTGCTTTGATAAATGGTGAAATTCAAAATCCAGCAAAATTGACCTGTATAGGTAGGGTGCATCAGTTGACTATTATATTGATGAGAATAGATTCCAGATTGAGCAAAATTGCCTTATTGTGAAGCTCTTTGGGAATACACAGTTCCCCATCTAATGTGACATTATTATTATTATTATTATTATTATTATTATTATTATTATTATTATTATTATAGGTTTGGAGAGGGGGAGGGAATCTAAAGTGTTAGCCAGGAAAGTTACCATGGAACACCTTTTTTGGAACTGATTTCATTATCACTAGGATAAATCTTAATAAGACAATTCTGATTTAGAAATATGACTGCCTATCATGAGGTGTAGAAATTTCATGCTACATGTTCAAACAGCAACTTATGTACAACATAAATGAGGGAGTTAAAACTAAGAGCAATTATTCATGACCAGCTTTCTGTGTGTTGAGTAGTATGATGAGTCATATTTTTGTTGTTGTTGACAGATTATCCCCAAATCATAAAGTCTATCTTTAAAAGTTTGGAGATCAGTTTTTGTATCCTTTGTTTGATTATTGTAAGAGGAGGCACCAATTCTCCAGAGAAAACTTACGGTGTGGGGCTGCAGGGTAGTGGAATTCCTAAAAAATTGTGTGCTTCCTCCATTATGCTGGTTGATTTCAGGTCTGTTGGTGGACAGAGATTATTGGTTACCACTCACTGATTATTTGTTTGGAATTGCTTTGGCAACACTTTTTTTTAATTGATTGGAGTTCCATTTGTTTTCCTTTGTTGATTGGACAACTGGGGGATTGGGATGATCCAAAAATAAAATAAGGCCTGGTAGACATCCCTGATCCTGGACAATTGTTCTTCTGTTTAGGGCAGGGGTCCCCAAACTAAGGCCCGGGGGCCAGATGCGGCCCAATCGCCTTTTCAATCCGGCCCGCGGACAGTCCGGGAATCAGCATGTTTTTACATGAGTAGAATGTGTCCTTTTATTTAAAATGCATCTCTGGGTTATTTGTGGGGCATAGGAATTCAGTCATATTTCCCCCCCAAAAAAAATATAGGCCGGCCCCCCACAAGGTCTGAGGGACAGTGGACCGGCCCCCTGCTGAAAAAGTTTGGTGACCCCTGGTTTAGGGGATAAGCTGCAAGGTCCCTCAGCTGATTAACTACAGATAACACATCAGGCTCTTCGCTCATGGTGCTGTTCATTTTTGCTTGTCATACATAAAATTCTGTTTCATAGGATGCAAAAGGGGAGGCTCCTTCTTGCTCCTGCCCTGGCAGAAGAAGGAACGGTCCAGGTCACGTATCTGCTGTCGTGGAGGCCGCCCTTGTGCAAAAGGAGGCTGGGCAGGGAAAAGCTGCTTTGCACCCTGGGGTGCCCGGCCAGAGGTTAGCAGGAATGGAACCTTCTACCCCCAGAGACACTCACAGGTCTCCGGCACCTCGATGCTCCGGGGGACCCCATTGGCTGCAGCCGACAGCACCTCATATGGCATTCTAAACTCTGTTCAGTTTTGCATTTGCTGGGTTTTGCCTTTTAAAACAGCTAAAGTTGCATGAGCTGTAGCTAGCAAATGGCATATTGTTACATCACCCAAACAGAATGGGTTTCTGCTTTTGGACAACATATCTCTAAAGTTCCTGGCAGATGGCTATCGCAGGAGGTTAGGAAGGATTGAACAGTTTGACAAACACAGCCTCGGAGAACCTCCTCTGGAATTCTAGAGAGGGTTTTCCAGCTAGATTTAGTCATTCCCCCCCCCCCTCAAATGTCTTGGCATGGCTGATCACTTGAGGGTGACATATGGTAGGAACACGCTCTGAGGGACAAGCCTCCCGGATGGCAAACAGCACCATGCAAAACAGACAGATGGTGGCTTATTCAACCTTGGAAAGTCGTTTAATCCTACATACTGGCAAGGCCTGAGTGTAAAGAGAGACAGACACACAACCCTAATGGAATCTGAAGCAAAGATGTGATGAGTTCACTTACAAATTGCCTAGGAATGAGACAGCAATAGAGTTGAACTGATATGGTTGTACACAAGAATTTGTGAACATACGAGTTCTGGTTGTTTTGAGCAACATCCTAGACTAAAGAACATCGAGCAAAGTCAGCACTTGTTCTTTCAACTAAAATGAAAATGGCATATTTGAAAAGCCACTGATGATTAGAAGTGTTCACTTGGTTGAAACTTTGCTTAGGAAAGGTACCTGCTTCTCTTCAGGATTCTGATTACATTTTAAAAGTGAAGTATTCAGGTCTCATTTTCTCTGTCACAAACCATCAGGTTTATAAACACCCCCTCTACAACCACATTTATATTGCATTTATTTGCATAATACATACAAAAAAAATGGTGAAATACAATATTTTGCTGGCTAACAATAGAAACCAACAAAGCCAATGACTAAACAGTGGTAATCCATTAAAAATCCAGTTTTGTTTTTTGTTTTTTAAAAATACTAATACGTTGGGGTTTTTTTAAATGTAAATTTTATAGTCATAAAACCTCATATTTAGGTTCCAATTCAACTAAATCGTTGCACTGGCAGGAGCCAGCACAATGACACCTGCTAGTGCAACAGTGCCTTCCTTCCTTCCTTCCTCTCTGCCTCTCATACCCTCCCCCAAATCATCCCTTGGGGGTTGGGAGAAGTCCCAGAACAGCACGTGGAGGTGAGGCAGATTGTTCCATCTGGGAAGCAGAAATGCTGATGGAACGATTGTATTAGCACAATGCTGAATTCCATCCTTAAAAACTTCACCAATAGTGAGAAAGTGTTAACCTTTTTATGACTATTGGAGTGATGTTTTATGGAACAGAGTCCTCCTGTGTAGAAAGTCCTTCTAAAGGGTGTCCAGCTTCTGAGTTGTCTTGAAAATGCATAATAATTGCTCTTCTGATCACTGCAGTAGTTGATCAAGAGTTTGGGAATATTGGTGGCTGTACTCTGAGATTTCTTCTTTGTGTTTCCTTCCCAGAATATTTGCCATCACATGCTTGGTTCCAGAGTGCTCATACCCACTTGAACTGGTTTCAAAGGGATCCTGTGATTCTCCAATGTCTGCCTTGGTAAGTAGAGCTGTGTGTGGTGTCTCCACAGTCCACCTCCCACCTGATACAGAGACTTTTCTTTTGAGCAGCCCTGTCATTCTTGATTGTTTTCCCCATCTACTCCAGCACTCTTACCCACCTTGGTGCCATCAAAATGTTTTGGACTACTGTGCTGACTGGGGCTGATGAATGTAATGTAGGGGGAAGGTTGGGGGACACCAGACAGATTTCAATTCTCCCAAAACACTTCAAGATCAATAGTTTGAAATGGTTTGCAAATATTTTAAAATGTGGCTATTAGAATGATAATAAAGATTCTTGCAATGAAAACTGAAATTAAAAATTAAACTGACCAATCAATATGCACATGCTGCCTCTTTCATTTTTTAGGCAATAGAAAAGATTTTCATTTTGTAGACAGGCTAGACACTTTGCTGGACACAGCCTCCTCTTAGAGATTGTGATTCAAAAAAGGCATATATTTCCTTGCCTGCATTCCTCTGGATATGAATAACTAAGAGGTGCAGCACTTAGGAGAGGAGCCAGCTGTTTGCAGAAATGTCTTCTCTGCCTACAAAAGAGACAAAAGGTTTCATGGCTCCTAGAAAAGCTGACACAATTGTGTTTTCTCAGACATTTCTGCCGAAACAGCGAAGTCTGTATCATATGTATCAATGATTCCTTCTCATCCCCAACATCAGCCAAGGACAATGGGAACACAAGTCAAACCATACATTTTTATATGGTAAATAAAGTCCAAAAGGTGGCCAGGCAATTCTCTATGCTTGCTAGGGCAGATGGGCATTGTAGTTCAACAACATCTGAATGGTCAAAGGTTCACCACTCCTGTCATAAAGCATGCAAGGGACGTCACTGACTCATCCAACATGTTGGGGGTATTGCCTGTCTCATGTTATTTTTATCTATACTACATAGCAGGGGAGGATAAGTTGATCTGGGTAGCTGGCCAGATCTTTCCCACCCACTGTGGGTGAAATCTGACCAATGGGAGGGTCCGCTTACCTCACACTAGGTGACTTGTCTTTACCCACACTTTCTGAAATGGTGTGGGTGAAGGCACAGGCCACAAAGCATAGCTGCCAAGTTATCCCTTTTTTAAAGGGATTTTACCTTATGCTGAATAGGCTTCCTCGCGAGAAAAGGGAAAACTTGGCAGCTATGCCACAAAGCATTGACAGTTGGCTGATCTTCAGCTGGTTGTTTGTGCTTGATTGCTAAGCACAGCTTGACCTGACCATCAGGTGAGTGTGATTTGGCCTAAATGGCCCAGCAGGCCTGGGTTCTCCACTGCTGCCATATCGTGTGAGGCTTGCTGGCTGACCAGCAGGTTAATTCCTGGTTAATAGTCCAGGATGATCAGGAAATGCTCCCCTGGTACCCAGGGGACTCTTTCTTTCTTTCTTTCTTTCTTTCTTTCTTTCTTTCTTTCTTTCTTTCTTTCTTTCTTTCTTTCTTTTTATCTCTCTCTTTCTTTCTCTGTCTCAGAATGTGATGCAGTCAGAGTTTGGGGAAGGTAACAGTGCAACACCCCCAAGCTTTGCTAGAAATTAGAGAAAAACAGTTAAAAGGTGTTTTACCATTCAGATTTGGAGACAATGAGAGAGCTAAGAGTTTTCTACTTCAGGTATAGCTGGAAATTAGGGTGCAGGTTTGTGGAACTGCAGAAGTTGCACTGTAGAATCTGATGCGGGTTGTGCTGTCTGCTTGCAGAACTGTCTTTTCCTTCTTTTGCTCTGTTTTTATAAGTAAAGTAGATATTATGAAGGCACCATAAGCCTCCAGTGCTCTTTAAATCAATGGCAGAGCCAGTATGGTATAGGGAACACAAGAGAAGCACCAAATTTGGTACTGAGCACACAAGAATTCTGAGAACCACAGAACCACTAAAGAGGTCATCCAGGAAAAGTAAATCAAGGCCCGTGTCACATTCTTGAACTAGGATCCCTGAACTGCAGAGTTGCACTGGCACTACAAGACTGAAAATAATTTCCTTATCCTGATCCCAGTCCTAATTTGGGGGATAGAAGATTCCAGTGCAGCCCACAGACCTTTCCTGGCAAGCACATGCTGCCATTGGCTTGAATCCCAGGTTGCTCTTCTATTCATGCAGGGGCAGTGATTGCCACTCACACTGCAACCCCTCTTCATACCGAGGCTGATTCTGTCCCAAACCCAGGCCTGAATTGACTGAAATGGGTCAAGATAGTGTGTTCCCTCCAAAACAGTCTTATAATCCAAAATATATTCATCTTAATAATAGCAGTTTCCCAAGGATACTGGGTGGTATTCAGTGTTAGTCCTTCTCAGAGTAGACCCATTAAAGCAAGTAAACATGATTAACTTAGATTCATTAATTTCAGTGGGTATACTCTGAGAAGCACTTAGCTGAATACAACCCACAGTCTCCAACTTAAAACAGAAAAAAACAAATCAAACCAAATCCCAAACCTCATTTTCAATAAAGCAGACAATATTCTACTCATTTCAAAGGATGGGTTGGGGAGAATAAACTCTAGGGATGTTTCCAACATATTTCTTGAAAATACATCATCTCTTCTGTCTCTGAACATCCTTAATTTTGTTAAAAAATAACACTTTAAGCTTTCGGGCAGTTCTTCCTAAGAAGCAGCATCTTACTGTTATTTTTCTTAGCATATCCTTTCATTATTAAAAGCTTGGTTCTGCAGCTGTCTTGCATACAGATCCTCCCTTTGAAGTCCCAATAGCTTCCAGCGCTGAGTGGACTGCAGACTTTGCCTCTGTGTGTTTTGGTTATGTAACAGATTAGATCACTATGAGCATAGTCGGATGATCTCAACAGAGTGGAAATAAGGGATTTGAGCAGGAGAAAGAACGAGATACAGCGTTTGTTTTAGTTTTACTTAAAAATGATTGCTACCCAAGATAGCAGCATGCCATTGAATGAGAAAGTAACCACACCATATCAAATGCTACCTTCCTTTCATTTTTATATTAGAAAAATGTTTCCCATGTGGCAAATAATAGGATTATTGGGAGTCAATCAAAGCAACACAAGGGACTAATGAAAGAAGAGTGGGGAAGATCCATGGCTTTCTAAACATAATCAGAAATCTGTAGGTCTCTTTAGTTAAATATTTGGGAATGGCTGTCTAGTAAATTATTTGGTTAGCCACATAAATAAAACGCTATCTCATCTATATTTTCCTCACCCCTCTGAGTAAAATTCATGCCGCATCCAATTTGGATACAAATATATAGTCTAATAATTTGTCAGTGGGCGGCTAACATGTGCTGTGGAAGTTAAGGATAAAGGGAGTGCAACATACACTCTTAAAAATGCTACTTCTACAGGAGACTAAGGGGCTGGTTAGCACAGTTGGTTAGAGCATGACGCTAATAATGCCAAGATCCCTGTATGGGCCATTGTACATACTTCATACAGGAGATGAAATGAGTTTCAAGCACAACCTGCAAAGTTAAATGTGGGTGGTTTATATTCATTCCATATCTGTCATTTTTTAAAAAAATATTCAGTATTATGTAGCCAAGTACTTTTTGACTATAAAAGAATAGTGGGTTGTTGTTGTTTTTAATCTAATTGCATTTATATATGTTGGCATTGATCATTCTGCAACTTTATATTTTTATAAAGTTGGGGTCCAAGTCTAATTGGCTCCTCTGCTACAGTAGGATACTTTTCCATTCTTACCTCTGCTGAGTTTTAGTATATGGTAGCTGTTTCCATTTCACATAGCAAGCTAGTGGCATAATAGTATGCAGATTGTGCTGAATATTGGAAATGTATTCCCCACAGGATATGCAGAGGTGACTCTGTGGCATACTACAGATGTAGCACTAAACTGTGACCCCCATCTGTACTCTACATTTTAAAGCAGTATTGTACCACTTTAAACAGTCAAAGCAGTACAAGGTGGTAGCACACAAGCATGAGACTTATGTATGTAATACCAACCTAAACTATAGCTTTGTATTACATCCATACCAGACCTGTGTTTGTGCCAGCATGTGTATCTACAAGAAAATATTGTCCACATAAGGAAATAAAAAAGTGTAAGTTAGGAAGACACCCTTTTCTAAAGCACAGTTCAGTCCTGCTGTATCTTTTGCTACCTCTTATTGTGTTTGTGCAGAGATCTCAACAACATGCCCTTTCAAAACCTGCTTTTGGTTTTTCTTGGAGAGGTGTCATTTTTCGCTTCAAGAAGCTGAAAGTTCATCATGCAGCTCAACAGATCAGTAAATGAGGTTCTCGAGTGTTACACACATGCAGCACACACTTCAGACAAGCAGCTAACTTCTCCACTTCTGATAGCATTCAACTGAAATCTCAATTTTCATAATGTTTTAATGAAGAATGAAAAGTTGCCTTAATGTGGATGAGTAAGCCATTCCTCAAGTCATCAAAGAAGAAGGGGAAAATAATAATTAGAAGTCATGCTTGAAAGACTATCTGGTGTACTTTAATGGCAGGTTGGCATTTTCTTCCCGCCCTTCAAATCATGCCAGGGGAAAATTGCTGATGAGTCATGATATGCTGTAAGTGCTGCAATGAGGGGGGCATGTAAGAGTATGATTCATAAATAATTGCTGTTAGGGATGAAAAAGTCGACCAATATCCTATAAAACAGGGAGACCTGTCACAAAAGCTTAATCTACCTATAGTCAGGGGATAAATTAATGACCAGTATGGATGTCACTTTAATTTTGCTCCTGCAATGTATTTTTTTATGTGTGTAGCACAATGCAGTTACATTGGGTACTTCCAAAACAAGTTATCAGGAATTCAGTACTGAATTATCTGGGGCTTTGTTGCTTAATAAGATGAATCTCAATTTTATTTTTTTTGTAATTGTGCTGAACAGCAATTAGTAAATTTGTGACTAATCATTTCATTTAATAAAATATAGTAAATCTAGACAACAATCAGGACATTTTGCTAGCATTTCCTATGCCATAATTTGGAAGTGTGTATAAGCAAAGCAAACTTCATAGTCTGCAAACTATACAAGGCAAAGGACAATAGTGGATCTCCACAAATCAAAATAATTTCTGTTTGAACTAAGGCTTTCAAAAAGCATTTGACAAAGTCCCTCTCATCAAAGGCTCTTGAGTAAACTTGCCAGACATGGGATGACAGTTCTTCCTATGAATCAATAACTGATTAAGAAAAGGAAGCAGAGAATAGGAATATCTGGACTGTTCTCAGTTAAGTCACAGCATAAGTTATCCTGAACATAGGTGCG
This sequence comes from Zootoca vivipara, assembly GCF_963506605.1. Lineage (NCBI taxonomy): Eukaryota > Metazoa > Chordata > Lepidosauria > Squamata > Lacertidae > Zootoca > Zootoca vivipara. Next base: position 49,733,291 of record NC_083283.1, read on the forward strand.
AACTCCCTGGGTGCCTGAGCACACACAAAAATCCCCATGAAGGGGCTGGGCACCCACAAATTTTGGTGCCATCATGGCCATGCACGCTGCATGGCACCCATGGCTCTGGGGCTAAGCTGGCACTCCTGATCCTGAATATGCAGTATTGCGGGTGGTGCCATGGTCTAAACCACTGAGCCTCTTGGGATTGCTGATCAGAAGGTCAGCAGTTCGAGTCCCCGTGATGGGGTGAGCTCCCGTTGCTCTGTCCCAGCTCCTGCCAACCTAGCAGTTTGAAAGCGTGCCAGTGCAAGTAGATAAATAAGTACCGCTTTGGTGGGAAGGTAAACAGCATTACCGTGTGCTCTGGCACTCGTCACAGTCCTCCATGCGCCAGTAGCGGTTTAGCCACATGAACCGGAAAACTGTCTGTGGACAAACGCCGGCTCCCTCGGCCTGAAACCGAGATGAGTGCCGCAACCCTGTTATATTATTTGTGGCTTGTATGAATCCACTGTTTTATTTTATTTGTTTTGTTTTGTTGTGTTTTATGATGGGCGTAAAGCCGAATAAACATCTTTGCTTGCTTGCCGCAACCCTATAGTCGCCTTTGACTGGACTTAACTATCCAGGGTCCTTTACCTTTTTACCTTTTTATTGTTGTAAGAACATAAAAAGTATCTAGCTGTATTAGACCAAGATTCATATAGTCAAACATTCCTCTATACCTATTCCCTTCTGATTTTGACCCGCATCTCTTTCCTGCTTTCTATTAGCTGGATTCTAGGAAAGGGGTGGCCACCAATCAATTTTAAATAGCCCTGGAAGACTCCCAAAATTTGGTGACAGTGGTGCCCTTTTTATTTTTTGTTTATGTATTGGTCCACTTTGTGTATACAGTGTGTTAGAGCAGCAGGTGAAAAAAAATCATCCTCACATTGCCTTGTTTCAAGGCATTCTATGGGGCTTTTCATACAGTTCCAATGGAGCTGCTGCTTCCAGATCACTAAGCGATGATCAGCAGCACTCAGATATCATTGGAAGTTTCTGATGATAACCTGAGTACCAGTGATAAATTCTATGGAAGCAGAGCTTCTATTACTAACCACAGGAGAAATCCCATGGACCACATTGAAGCAATATGCCAGGAAAGAAAAATTGACTTTGCTGGAAGCTGCTACTTCTAAGGGCCTTGAGGCAGCAGTTCCCAAGGTCTTCCCTCTTCGCTGCCATCAGGAAAGGCAAGGGAAGCTGCCTCCAGTTGAATGTGCCTGCCATATACACGATCTACATGATCGTGCAAACCTCTTTGCGTGTTGTGAATTTGTGTGAGAGAGAGAGAGAAAGAAAGAGAGGGAGGGAGTTACGGTAGAATGTCTGTGGCAACTTTGGCAACACCCGTATTTTGACCATACTCACGGTACATTGCAGTCTCTTGAGGTTGCAGTGGGGCAATGTGGTCCTCTGGCTGAAAAGGTTTCTAGGGAATCCAGAATGCTGCCATGATTCAAGTTTTCTCTTTCACCTAGCAGGAGTTTCCTGCTCAATGTCAACCCAAATATGACAAATGTTGCAAATCTAGTAATCTAATAGCTTCTACCTTCATTTGGCCTTAATGTGGAGGGTTTTTTTTTTAATGTCAGGAGGAGGCTAGATATTATATGTTGCAGGGCCTTGATTAATTTATCTGGGTTTGATATGGGTAACATTTAAAACAGTAAAATAAGTTTGGTAGTCTGTTCATTTTTACTGCAGCTCCTTTTGCCTACCAGCAGCAATTTATCTCATGGAGCAGAGAAATAGAGTTTGTCAGAATTATTTCCAGATACTTAATTCACTGTGGAATTACTTCATGCCTGTGTTTTTAAAAATACATTCAAACCAATTATAGGCAGATATTTAGTTATTTTCAGTATATTTATTTACATGAACACATTACCTGCGCTTTAGCTTTGTATGCAAGTTTTACCTTTTTATTTCATGTATTTTTGTATTAGGTGGTTTTAATATTTTACTTGCAAATCATTCAGATATCTTTTTTAATAAACCAACCCCCCCCCCCAACAAAACTGGGTATTGAAAGTAAATAAATAAAACATACTTCCTCCATAAACAAATCGGAAACTCTTATCTTGGGTGGATTGATTTCAAACTGTTTTTTTAAGTTACAAAGAGTTAAACATGCGTGCTGAAATTTAGCAGCACTGCAGATACTTCTGACAACAGTGGCTATAACCTACTAGATGCCCTCTGTATAAGCACCAATGTGACTTTGGGGACTGCTGAGACTCAGTCTGTTGCGACTGGCATCAGTTGCCACAGGCAAGTAATCACAAGAAACTGACCTTGGCGAAAGCACATTTTACACTTCAGTGCTGTTTGACTGTGTGTGTGTGTGTGTGTGAGAGAGAGAGAGAGAGAGAGAGAGAGAGAGAGAACAATATGAATAAAAAGAAGGCAAAAGGATTACAACAATTTTCAGAAATTTCAGAGGTACAGTATATGCACAAATATAGACCAAACCTCTGGATGCCCAATTTTATTTCAATTTTATTTTTATGTCAGTTGTCCTGGAAATACGTATCAAAAAATGCTATACAAAATAACCATGTACATTTAAACAGAAAAACAAGAGTGGCTGCTTTTAAAATATACCGGTTCCTCTCAAGGAATGTGCAAAACAACTAACCAAGCTTCTTTCTGTTCCTCACTGTGCATTTTTATCAGACATAACAGATTCAAAAACAATATGTATGACTTTTTTTAAAAAAGACCTTTTATAATGTAATTTTAAAATGCATTCGTTGCCCTCCCAGTTTTAAACTTTTTGCTGCAACTATGAATACTGTGCACTATGACGGTGTCTTTGCACTGCAACATGTGCTCAGTTGCCACTAATTAAGAACTTGATGGAGAATTTAATCACAACCCCTGATGCAAAAGGCACACATTTTCTGTGTGTGCTTTTCAGCTTGCATGTACAATGGCTTGAGGCCTTGAACTGCACAGTTTGTCAAGCCAGAAACAATGTTTTTCAGGGACATGGATGACCTAGGGCAGATAAGCTGACAGGCCCTGTGCCGGAGGCACAACCTGCAGAATTTAGACTGTCATGTGGTAACTTATAAGATACCTTTTACAGTTTTCAACACTGGATGGCTCAAGTAATTATAATTACCTAAAAAACACACACAGTTTAGTTTATTCTTCAGATACATGTTTGTTTCTTAGAAATAGTATTTAAGATTATGAACAACTTAGTTATCCCAGTGTCCAAGACGCAGGCTGATTTGCATACTCTCCAACATATTGCCCAGAAAACTTAGGCACACATCTTTTGGGACACACTCCTGCACAAGTCATGTGATGTGACCCTTGCAAGATTGTGCCCCAAAACATCTTTCTGGCCATAGTGCCCAAAAACATATATTTCGGGAACCGTGCTCTGGAAAACATGACCTCCCAAAATAGGATGTCCCGATTTAATTGGGGCATTCAGAGATTTGTCTCCAGGCCAACACTGAGGATGACCTTTATAAATACCGTAGCATAGGTCCAGGAAACCTCAGGGGCTGCCTTCTTCCTACCAGCCTTCCTACTCTAAAAGATTTGACAGAAGCTTGTCTCTTTGTCTTCTTGATGGTGCAGGCTTGGCTGTTAAGGGCTAGGGGAAAGACCACCTTTGTGGCTTCACCCAATTTATGGAACTCTTTGATTCCCCAGTGGTGCTTTACTGTATAACGAAAACCTTTTAGTTTAGGCAGAAGTTTTATTGGCTAGGCAGGTTTCTATCCAATGCTTTTCTTATAGACTCACTGCTGCACTTTATATATAACATTGTATTTTATGGTTGCTTTGAATTCTTGATAGCCACTCTGAGTGGTGCATAGGCAGGATATACCAATTCAAAATAAATAAATAATAAAATTATTGGGCATCTAAATGACTGAAAATTAGCTTTTTAGCAAGGAAGAAGCAGAGACTGAATTCACTTGCCCCCCTGCATGTTGCTTTTAGGCATTTTAAGCAGAGCTTTTGCATATGCAACCCTGGCTGCTGGATTAGGAAAACCTGTGTGTAGTGCCTATTTGCATGTACAATACCCAATTCAGCTAAGGATGTACACTGGAAGCCTACTTCCACATTCAAATTTCCCCCAGCTGGATTGAAGCAGACCAAAGCCGTGTTTCAATTCCTGAAGCTTTCCACCCATGCAAACTGGCTGATTTCAACCACATAGTTCCAAATTGTAATCACCACTGCTTGCTTCCAACTTAATGTGTTCAGGATTATGATGCAGGACAAAAAGGTTCTGGAAGTTGGAACAATAGGTATAACCAATTAGTATGTCAAGTTGCCTTCCTACTGGTAAAGTACTGATCCTTAAGTGGATGCCTTAGTATATACAAACAAATCATGTTTATTTAAATTTTCTATGCTGCCTTTCTGCCTTTCTCTTCAGTTATAACATGGTTTCACTAATTCCATTGCTCAATCAGTTGGGAGAGAGAGAATTTCTCTTAGTAACTACGAGTGCCTCACTTCTTTTTAAGACTTCATACTTTTCTCCATAGATTATAAACTTTAATGAGTGGTCTTAAGAGTGTGGGAGGATGAATCTTACAAGCAAGCTGTTCATGTATATATTGTTAGTACATGATGAGAACAGATTACTGAGAAGCAATTCAGATACCAACACAATAGTCTGCCTTGTCCTCAAAAGTGGTAATTTCTACAACATTTTGATTCACCCGTGTCCCCCCCCCCCTTACCAGATGCATGAATTACTCTTTTCAATGATATGTAGCATCTGCTAATGTTCTGTGTTGCTTTCACACTGTGGTACAATATCGAGACAGCAACATTGACATGTCTGATTCATTATTATCATGGAGATGGAACAGGCACAGTTACCCTGTGCTGTAGTCCTGGTCATTGTTCTTTGGCATTCATTGGAGAGGTGGTCCTCCACCTTGGGCTGTGCACACACCATACTTTAAAGTACATTCCCCCTCCCAAAGAATCCTGGAAACTATAGTTTGTTAAGGGTGCTGGAAATAGTAGCTCTCAGTAAACTTCTAGAATTCTGAAAGAATACTTTTGGAATATGAGTTGATGCCCCTCCTTTTCCTCCAGGAGATTCTAGAACCATTCTAGAACCCTCCTTTTCCTCCAGGAGATTCTAGAACCATCTGTCCTGGGCGCATGTTAGAGATTTTTAAAGAGCTGAGATGCACTCTGGTAAAGGTGTTATTGCCCATAGGTAGAAAGAACCATTCTCTGGTGAAAAGTGAAAACCCTTTTTAAAAAGCTGGCATTTTTCAGTAAGCTTTTTTTATTTTATGGTTAATTTTATCTTTTGTGTTTCTTTTGTGACATCACTGTATGCTACATAGAAATGGCAGTGTTAAGTGGTATAGTTGCCCTAGGCCTCCATCTGTGTAGTTGCAGTAGATGTAAATGTCGTGAGCATCTATTAAATAGTGCCCATGAGGGTAACTTTATCTACCAAGCACAATTTCCAAGACCAAAGAACCATAGTTTTTCTCTCTTGTTGAGATTCATTTTCAAATTATTGGGACTCATCAAGACCATCACAGAGTGTACATACAAATTTATCACCTGCATAGCTTCACCTGCTTCCAGTGATGAAGAGAAGTAAAGTTGAGTGTCCTTAGAATACTAATGACACCTTCCTCTGAACCCTCAGATGATCTTGCTCAGCAAATATACACAGATGTTAAAGAGCATGAGGAATAAGATGGAATCTTGCAGGACCTCACAGCTAAAGTGTTTCTCACAGCAATTGTAACACATGAAACTTCACTTAGTTGTTTATCAGGCAAGGAAATAGAGGTTGGAACCTGAGTGCAACTACTGGCAGATTGGGGTGAATTACATATGAGAGCATGGAGACTCTTAAAATGAAGTGGATCATTAAAAACACGTCTGGAGGTGACCACTTGAATTTAAGTAGGACTGTACCTTTTAATTCAGACACTTTCCTTGAAGAGGGTCAAGCAATTGTTAAACCAGAGAGTTAACAGACATTTGAAATGCAGAGAAAAATGGAAGCTGGCCAAAGTTAGGGCCATTGCCCCACTGAACTGTAAAAGGAATGCTAACGGTGACAGATTTTTTTCTGGAAAGACCTTAAGTGATGGAAGTTTAATTTCCATCGTCAGTAGAAAAGCTTTTGGAAAGACAACCAGCAGTGTGCCATTTTTGTCACAACCTGAAATGTCAATGGAAAAAGTTTTAGAACAGATTGGTAGAATAAACAGCAAGAACTCACAAGAGCCAAATGTTCATCTAGCTTTTTGTTTTATTGACTTCAATTATTCTTCTGCAACATCTGAGAATTTTAAAGTCATTCACATGTCAGATTGCTGAAACTCTAGAATGTACTCTGTCCTGAATGCCATGCTCAACTACAAAAGGGTGTATATTTTGAGACTTGAAAGTATATAGGCTGACAATAAGATTCAGTCGGTAGCCTGGCTGCTGCATTCTGCCCTAGCTGCAGCTTTTGGACCAGTCTCAAGGGTAGCCTCACACACGGTACATTACAGTAACTAGTCTTTGGGATTGCCAGTGCCCAGATTGCTGGAATACCTGTGAATTTTATTTACCAGAATGTGTTGACTCTGCTATTTGCTCAAACTGTTACTGATATAATTATATTGATTGTAATGTTAATTTTTAATGCTGCTGCTGCTAGCTGCTTTCAGCTCAGTATTGCTGTTAGAAATGTAGAATACAAATACAAATAAAATAAGATCAGATTGGAAAAGGAAGCATTTCCTCCCAAATATCAGTTTGTATATATGTTATAATAATGACAGAATACGCAATACTGTACTAATTTTTTTTTCAAAAATCAGAGATCCCAAAGACATAGTATATGAGAATTGAGGTCTGTATTGCAATCCAAAAATTCATATTTTTCAATACTTCCAATGAAAGGGGGCGGGGGGGGGGGCGGGAAGGAATGTTCCATAAAGATAAACTGTTTATCTCTCAATAACTGAATTGGTATTGAATGCAGGAACACAAAGTTGTAGGAGTGTGAGGTTGTTTAAGAACATGGTAACTTTGTCCATCATATACATGCGTGTTTAATCAAAATAAAGGACTACAGCAGATTGAATTGATGACACATAACATAGTGAGCATTCTTGTAGGCGTTCTGACCTTCCTCCAGCTTCCAAACAGCAGCAGTAACATTGGACATTACCCACCCCCCAAAGAATGAATGAGATCCTCCTGCCATATCACAAACTGCTTTTGAAAGACCCCCCCCCCTTTTCTTCAAAAGGGGTTTGCATGTGACTTTGGATGAACTGCTGTTCAAAAAACAGAATCACAACGCTTCTTTAGACAAGTGTAACTAGTTATGTGGTTCTTTGGATCTTGGCCAAATTGCATCTTCTCATTTTAGTTCATTGGGTTGAATAACATTCATTATGTAGATTCATTATCCTTCTATATGTAAAAATAGCATATCTAAATGGTCCACTTATGATTCTTGCAACTTGTTCAGATATGAACCTTCTAGCTTGCTTGAATAGGTATCTGGGACCATGTTCCTAGAATTGTCTTCAAACAAATTGCACAGGTAACACATTAGGACAAAATGTTTTCATTTGTGTGGTTCTTTGTAATCATTCCAAAAGCCATTCCATGGATGCAATATGCTGTGTTGGATCTGGACCAGACTCTGACTGCCATTCTAGGCAAATTAATAGAAACTGTACTTACAAGCAGATTGGCTGAGCTTATGGAGAAATATGATATATTGGGGAAAGGGTGATATTAGTTTTCTTAAATGTAACTCATGTCTCGGATGGCGCTGTGGTCTAAACCACTGAGCGCCTTGGGCTTGCCGTTGGGTTCCCGTTGCTCTGTCCCAGCTCCTGCCAACCTAGCAGTTTGAAAGCATGCCAATGCAAGTAGATAAATAGATACCACTGCGGCAGGAAGGTAAACAGCGTTTCCGTGCGCTCTGGTTTCCATCACGGTGTGCCATTGCGGCAGAAGCAGTTTAGTCATGCTGGCCACATGACCCGGAAAGCTGTATGTGGACAAACTCCAGCTCCCTCGCTTGAAAGCGAGATGAGCTCTGCAACCCCATGGTCGCCTTTGACTGGACTTAACTGTCCAGGGGTCCTTTAGCTTTACCTTTCATGTCTTGGAAACCTCTTAATGGAGTGAATAGGGGTAATTCAGTCAATGTACTGTACTTGTTTTCCCAGTATTCTCTTAAAGTCCTTTGCCTTAGTAGACATGCCACAAATAAGTCTGAATCAACATTTTTTATCGCTCAGTGAACTTTGCAAAATCTATCAATGGACTGGGTCACACAGATAATATTGTCCAACGGCCCCTGGATACAAAGATTACAGAGAGAAGTGAACATCTAACCAATAGATGCATACCCACTGTGATTTATGTCATTTAGGGGACCAAATGGCACCCATGATAAGAAAATTGCAATGGGAATATGTCAATGGAAGACCAGCAATATTACTCTCTATGCGATTCTTCTGCCCAGGGACGGTTGTGGAGGAATCATGATTGTAGAGGCTGCTCACTTGTGCGAAATGAATTTAAGTATGAAGAAGGTCTGTGAAGGAACAGCTAGTTTATCTTGAAAACTAATAATTCAGCTCATTTATCAAAGGTGCATTGATTGAACAGTGTACATGGGCTATGTGCTCCTTTTTTGTGCAGTGTTTGGAGATACTGATGATTCTACATTTTTTCATAGTCTTCCCAGACTTTCTGGGAAGCATGCTGAGTTGTTAGTTTTCTCTGCTTCCAACCATTACATCTGGTTTTGTTTCCACACTTGGGATAAAAATTCATGAGGCAAGCTGGGCCTCAAGGGCAGGTTTGTCTTTTCTAGCTGTGCTGAAAATCAAACTGTTCCCCTTTCTGTAAATTATGACAATGTAGTAATTGGGAGGAAGTTTTCTAATCCTAAAAGAATTATAAGGCCTTATCCACACTTAAATTTTGCCCCACTCTTTTCCGGCACGGGTCTGTCCCGCTCTTTAGCACTCAATCAAAGCTTACGCCAATTTGGGTTTTTCACAGATTGCCATTGCTCCTATTGAGATTTAGAGAGTGGGTTTTCATGGGGAAAGCTCTGGAGCAAGGGAAAAGGGGCATTCAGACATGAAGCTTTAAAGTGCAGACCATGCCTGGAAAGAGCAGAGGAAAAGTAAGTATGAATAAGCCCTAAAAGATCTCTAAGCAGAAATAAGAACCGTTTTGGAATCTCTGAAGCTGACCATGCTATTGGACTGATACCTAAGGATGCTGGAGAATTCCGATGAAAACAGAAAAAGGAGCAGAAATTGTTGGTGTTCACTTGTTCATCTCATCTGAAACAAAAATCAATCTGCTCATACTGTATTTGCTGTCGCTGCTTCTTTCAGTCTGCAAGTGATACAAAATTGATTACATTTCCCTCCAATTGTGTTGTATTTCCTCTGCATTGAAACAAATGGGGTGGAATGACATAATTACAACATAATGTAATTACAGTATATGAATTACATAAATCTTTTGGACTACAACTGCCATCATCATTCATCTTGGTTAATTTTTATTATTACTGCATTTATATCCCAGCTTTACTACAAAGAGCTCAAGGTGGAAACATGGTTATCCGTTTCCCATTTTATCCTCACAACAACCCTGTGAGGTAGGCTAGGCTGAGAAACAGTGACTGGCTCAAGGCTACCCAGTAAACTTCATGGCTAAATGCGGATTTGAACCCTGGCCTCCCAAGTCCTAGTCCAACTTTCTATCCACTAGAAGTGAATGGATACATAATTCAGTTGACATTGAACCCTTCAACCCAGGGGTTCCAGTATTTTTGCTTTTCAGGGGCATTCAATACGGCACTGCAGAAAGCAATGCAAGCCAAAATGAGGCTGTGGCATTCAGCTATTTCTGGACCAGGCTGGTAATTAGCATGCCATTGGTAATTCCCTGCTGTCTCGAGCACTTGTGCTTGGTTCCTTATTCCAATATAGAGTGTTGGGAGATGGGGTTTATCTTGTTTGGAAATGTGGCTTTGTCAAGACCTCCAAAATGTCACTGTGAGATTAATCGCTTTCCCAGCAAAAGTTCAACAGACCTGGTATTTCCATTGCAATTGTTGATTTTAAGTAGGGTGCTCTTTGGAGCAAAGCTGCAGCTTGATAGACTGGAGCTTAATGATACTTCATTTCAAAGAAGGATGTGCTATCACCTAGAGCAGGAAGGACTGATATGGTGTTGGGGGAGAAGGTGATTAAGGAGCAAAGACTCTTGTTTCATTAAAGGATCTTGCACTTTTCTTATCTGTTTCTAGCTTTAGCTTCCTATTTTTGTCTCTCTAGACAGATGTTCCAGTTAATAAATCTGCCTTCACAGAGGTGATTTTTATTTTATTTATTTATTTTTTTACTTAGCCCAGTGGAGTTTCTATTAACCCCAAGTATTTTCTCTTTGCTTGGTGACTGAAAGAGCTCTGGTGCAGCTAAGTGCACCACAGCTGTTTCAGGTTCTATGTATTCCTACATAAAAATGCCGTGGGGGGTGCGTGCAAATGCCAGTTCATAATTTCTAGCAATAAAACTGGGGGGAAAGTAAAATATTTGAGTAGGAATAAAATATCTAGGTGTCTGTTTGGATATTAGGTAAAGGGACCCCTGACAAAATTAAGTCCAGTTGTGAACAACTCTGGGGTTGCGGCGCTCATCTCCCTTTATAGGCCGAGGGAGCCGGCGTTTTGTCCACAGACAGGTTTCCGGATCATGTGGCCAGCATGACTAAGCCTGCTTCTGGCGAAATCAGAGCAGTGCACGGAAATGCCGTTTACCTTCCTGCTGGAGCGGTACCTATTTATCTACTTGCACTTTGACATGCTTTTGAACTGCTAGGTTGGCAGGAGCAGAGACCAAAAAATGGGGGCTCACCCCATCGCGGGGATTCGAACCACCGACCTTTCAATCGGCAAGCCCAAGCGGCACAGTTTTAACCCACAGTGGTTTAACCCACAGTGCCACCCGCGTCCCTCGTTTTGATATTAGCTGGTGGGAAAAATTCTCCCCTTTAACACCCAGCCTACAGTTTAACTGGATACGAATGGTTATACTCCTCCTCATACAGTGGAACCTCTGGTTAAGAACTTAATTCGTTCCGGAGGTCCGTTCTTAACCTGAAAACGTTCTTAACATGAAGCACCACTTTAGCTAATGGGGCCTCCTGCTGCCGCCACGCCGCCGGAGCATGATTTCTGTTCTGATCCTGAAGCAAAGTTATCAACCCGAGGAGTTGATAACCTGCGGAGTTTGTAACCTGAAGCATTTGTAACCTGAAGTGTTTGTAACCCAAGGTACCGCTGTATTTGCAGTCATGTGGAGTGGAAGACCAGGGACACCCTCACTGGATTCCCTCAGCAGTCCCACTGCCCCATCATCCATGGGTTTGGGAAACATCTGCAAAGGGAAGCCTGCTGCACACGCATAGGCTCACTCTGTTATTTGGAGTCCTGACCAGTGACTGAGGTGCAATCCAGACACATATATAAAACAGCTTTGAAAATGCTTTTTTTTTAAAAAAAAAAAGCGTTTTAAAAAACACATTGAATTTCCCATAAGGCTCACCATCGCCATCTAGTGTCACACTGTATATTGCACTTAAACCACAGTTAAAAGTTTTATTTGCTGAGAGAGCCTGTGGCAGAAGTAGCCAGCGCAATGTTTCGAAGATGTTGTTGAACTATCAACCCCGGCCATCGGACATGATGGCTGGGGCACATGGCATTCAGAGTCAACAATGCATGGAGCGCACCACATTGGCATATGTGCCTCCAGCAAGCTTCAGTGCATGGCTGACCAGAGGGTGGGAGGTAGTGGGAGGTATGATTGCAGGAGCTGGCCAGAGGACACAGCCCTGCTCTTTTCCTCCATGCAATGACAATTTGTAACCTGTGCAAAGCCAGGTTTGGCAGCAGCTGTTAAGGTGCTGCTATGGGAACCTTGGGGTTATGGCATGGAGAAATAACTTTGGTGAATCCAGAGGAAACTGACGTTCACTGCTAGGGTAGCCATATGTTCGGAATTGACATAGCCGGTATTCAGCCCTTGTAAGCAGCGTCAGGGCCCATGTTGGCAGTGTAGATTTTTACAAATTTTATTAAAGATAGCTCATAATCTTTCTTTTTTGGGGGTGGGGAAAAAAGCTCTGGATTTTCACTTTTTGAAATATGGCAACCCTTTTCACTGTACCTGTGGCAATTACTGAAAATTAGGGGGGGGGGCACACACATCTCTGTTATTTGTACCTTTTGTACAGTGGCAGTAAAAGCAACAGGGAATGTGAATTTTCAAGGGGTTAAGAAGTCTCTCTCCTACTTCGAATTGCGGCCTAAGTTGTTCCGTTTTGTAAAGCAAAAAGACATCTTAAATGAGAACTTAACAAGTACAGTATTTCCTTATTTCTTCCCTGGGTAAACTGGGAAGCGCTATATACCCATGGCTCTACAAATACAATTGTCACTGGTAACACAGGGAGATGACCGCCTCTTTCAAAATGGTGCCAAGGTGCATCTATGCTGGGATGCAGTGCGTTGTGATAGGCTGGAGGGGAAGGATTGCTACCAATACACAGACACACACCCTGCCCAGGAACCCAGCCTCCCTTTCTGGAGAGTGGGTACAAAAGGGACAATTATTTTATAGTAGCACCTTCACAGGCTACTAAAACCTATTGCAGTGAAGAAAAAACAATCTCTTATAATCACCCTGACCTCTGAGGAATGGCAGCACTGAGGAGCATTTAACCAAGAAGCTTTCCCAATGGAATTTCTCCTTAATTTCTTTCTGGTACAGTATATACAATGCACAGATTTACTAATATTGTAATTTCCCCAGTATTCTGCCCCTATAAAAATTAGTATGTAGAATTCTTGAGTCATGGATAGAGGATGAGGGATATGGTATTTTATGGTGATGAGGGATATGGTATTTTATGGTGCTGTAAGCAGTGTTTTTTTCTGGGGGGATGCAGGGGGACGCATACCCCTAAACATTTTGTGAATCTAAGTTTGGCCTCATTGAGGGGCAGTTTTTCAATATGAGTAGGAAATTGAGAGTACCCCTAAATATTTTTTTTTTAGAAAAAAGCACTGGCTGTAAGTATAAGGCTGCCATCATATGTGTATAAGGCTCATATCATATTTATATATTATAATCTTTTTTATTTTTTATTTTATTTTTAAAATTACCAATTCAATCACTATCAACATAAATTTTGTCTCCATGAACTCAGCCTCTGAATTAGAAAAGGAATAAGCCTGTAACTTCTTATATTGTGTTGTTGTCAATACTTGCTCTTCCAGGATCATAAACAAAGAGAAAGAACTACAGGATATGTACATATTTTGTCTGAGAGAAGCCCTCCATTTCCTGTGTTTGCTTACACAAACATATCCTGCAACTATTTAAAGTTGTAAAGAGGCCACACGCATAGTGAGGCTTTTGTGAACCAGATGATAGAGTTCATCAGTCAGAGGTGCTCTGTGGCAAGGGTTTCCTTCTGTCTTGAGTGTTGGAATGTACCATTGTTCGTATTCTAAGAATTCTTATTATTGAGGCACTTGGTTTTTCCCCATCTTAAGCTTTAAATTCTTTTTTGTTTCCTTTTTGCACCAGAGAAAATATTAATAGAGAATAAATATGCCTTTGTTTAGAGGCATCCTGCCCCACCATGCATGGGTTGTAGTTGGATCAATAGATCTTCAAAATACAATAAGATCCAATGGGCAGAGATCAGCGGACAGTTGTGGAACCTAAGAGACTTGTACTTTGAATTCTTAATGGGAAACTTTGGACAAGCTTTGAACAAGCAACTATCCCTTACTGTCAATTTCCTGGTTACAGGTAGGTAGCCGTGTTGGTCTGGGTCGAAGTAAAATAAAAAAATTCCTTCAGTAGCACCTTAAAGACCAACTAAGTTTTTATTTTGGTATGAGCTTTCGTGTGCATGCACACTTCTTCAGATACAGTGAAATAGAAGTCCCCAGGCACTTATGTAGAGAAGGGGTGGGGAGGGGTGGGGATGGGGAGGGGAGATCACTCAGAAGGGTGGTGGAAGTGGGTGATTGACTGACTGATAGCTGTTGATGACCGAAAACGACTGCAAATGGTTTTGCATGAAAAAGCAAGGGTTGAGATGGCTGAAGATCGCTTATCATGTATAATGAGATAAGAATCCGATATCTCTGTTCAAACCAGGTCCCTCCATGGTTTTGAGCTTGGTGATAAGTTGTAATTCAGCAACTTCTCTTTCCAGTCTATTTCTGAAATTCTTTTGTAGTAAGACAGCTACTTTGAGATCTTGTATAGAATGTCCTGGGAGATTGAAGTGTTCTCCTACTGGTTTTTCTGTCTTCTGGTTCCTGATGTCAGATTTATGTCCATTTATCCTTTGGCGTAGGGTTTGGCCTGTTTGTCCAATATAGAGAGCTGAAGGGCACTGTTGGCATTTGATGGCATACACAATGTTAGAGGATGAGCAATTAAATAGTCCTGAGATGGTATGTTGAATGTTGTTGGGGCCAGTAATGGTATTGTCTGGGTGTATGTGGCAGCAAAGTTGGCATCTGGGTTTATTGCAGGCTCTGGTACCAGTGTCCATGTTAAGTCTGGTGGTTGTATTATTGTGGGTGAGGAGTTGTTTAAGATTGGGTGGCTGTCTGTAGGCAATGAAAGGTCTTCCTCCCAGAGCTTGAGAAAGGGAGCTGTCATTGTCCAGGAGAGGCTGTAGATCTCTGATGATGCGTTGTACTGTTTTAACTTGGGAGCTGTATGTGATGACTAGTGGTGTTCTGTTATTTTCTTTTTTGGGTCTGTCTTGCAGCAGGTTCTCTCTAGGTATCAGTCTGGCTCTGTTGATCTGTTGTTTAACTTCATCAGGTGGATATTTTAGTTCTAAAAAGGTTTGCTGTAGATCTCTTAGGTGAGATTCTCTGTCTGTAGAGTTGGAACAGATGCGGTTGTAACGTAGGGCCTGGCTGTATACGATGGATTGTTTGGTATGTTTGGGATGGTAGCTAGAAGCATGTAGATATGTTTGTCGGTCAGTTGGTTTTCTGTATAAGGTGGTGTCTATACGTCCATCCTGTATTTTTATAGTAGTGTCCAAAAAATGTATTTCTTGCATAGATTGGTTCATTGTTAGGTTGATGGTGGGGTGAAAGTCATTGAATGTCTGGTGGAAGGTTTCCAGGGTCTGTTGTCCATGTGTCCAGATAATAAAAATATCGTCAATGTATCGCAGGTACAAGAGAGGTTTGAGTGGGTAGGAGTTTAGGAAACGTTGTTCTAAATCTGCCATGAAGATGTTGGCATACTGTGGGGCCATGCGGGTGCCCATGGCTGTGCTGCTGATCTGGAGGAACAGGTCATCACCAAATTTGAAGTGGTTGTGGGTAAGGACAAAGTGGCAGAGTTTGGTAGCAAAGTCCGCTGTGGTTTTATCTGAAATGGTGTTCCTTATGGCTTGTAAACCATCATTGTGTGGGATGTTGGTATATAAAGATTCCACACCCATAGTGGCTAGTATAGTATTGTTAGGAAGATTGTTCAAAGATTGTATTTTCCTCAGAAAATCTGTGGTGTCACGTACGTAGCTGGGAGCACTGATAGCATATGGTTTCAGAACAGAGTCAATTTCCTGTCAGCAAAATGGGAAAATTTCCTCCAGAGAATTGAGTAAAGTTCTGTGATAGCATTCCGTTCCTGAAACTAAGCTGGTACAGGTCTCGCCATGATCTAGATAGTAACCCAAATGTGCACCATTTGGTGGTATTTGGAAGGAGTGTACTATATAAATCATAACAACCACCAAGATCTGGCAAAGGGAAGTCAGGAGTCAAATTGTTATATTACTGGACTTTGCAGAGAAAAACAGTCATCCAACACCCCCTGCCCCAAAATACATTTATATATGTTTTCGTTAGTTCATTGTAACTCATATAGGCTGGAATTTTATGCCGCTCCATGGAAAATATGGAGGTTAATAGCAACGAAACATGCACATGCAAAGGCATCATTCTTCTCCCATTTATCTTCTCAAAAACCTTCTTTTCTAGAATTGTGTAGTAGAATTAAGAATGACTTTCCTCACTGTCCAAAAATCTTCCAACTGTTGCAGAGTCTGATAATGCCACATATAAGGAAAGCAAGCATGAACGAGCAATTCTGTCATATGTTTCTGGTTAGTATATTATTTTGTAATGCACCTTTTAATTTTTTCCTTCTTTTCCTGGATCAGGTATTGGCTTTCAGACTGTTCTATTTCTCATTATAGTTTTGAGTTTTCTTCAAACGGGCAAAGTTGCTGCGGTTTCTTCAGTTTCTTGTAAAAGAACTCAATGGAATTGTAACTTTTACATTATGAGCTGTTGATTTCTTATCTGATAACCAGAAATGTCATTTCTGCCCAGCACAGTTTGAAATGCTGCATTTTGTTTTGACAGGAACTTTGGATTTTAACATTACAATGGCAAAAACATAAGGATAGCTAGAAGTAAGAAATATTTGAAGGGAGTGTTGTTTTGCCAGTGACACATTGAAGGGGATGGCCATGGAAGTCAAGCACTGACGTCAAACAGCATGAGTTTTGACACAAGGTTTGAATAATGGTCTTTCAATTTGCCTAGCCTACCCCTTTGAATAGATTTTTTCAGTTTGATTGACTCTGCATCAGACTTCCATGTGGATCTGTCCCAACGCCTGCCTAACCAACTCTTTTTCTGTTGGCTAAGAATGGAGGAGAAATTTTGTTTGGTGTGCATTTAAAGCCAAATCTATCAAACTCTCAATTTCCAAGACAACATGAAAACCAAAACATAGCTATCCTTCGAATTTTTCACTTTTCTGAAATTTTGCAATTCCTTTATCCAAACAATAGTTTATAAAAATGCAGATGTTAGGGGATAGTGTGCAAAGAAATGCAGATATGGGGGAAAATGCATACATGCATTATATTGGGAAAAAACTGCATGCAAAAAAATGTGAACATTAGTCAAAACTGTATTTAAAATGTGTTTATTAAAAAAAATCACACTAAAATGCTGGTGAATTTTCATGAGGATTAAAAAAAAAAGCAAAATGCAGCAAAATGTGGAGAGCTGATTTAAGATGGAGAAAAATGAGAAACTGAGATAGCCAGATTGACAGATATTTCCATCTCTGTAGTCTCTGCTAGCTTTCCAACTGCTGTGACCTTGACTACCTATGTGCAAAACACAGACAATCCTTTATTAAGGCTACATAAAATAAATCAAATATTCTTGTTTTTACCCTTCAAAATCCTTGAAGATCATTGTGTTGTCTCATGGCAGTGGGTTTAGAACCATCAAATGCATAGTTTGGCATTACTATATTGCACTGGGCTGTTATGAAATCACTTAATTTGTTATTTTATATGACAGTATCACTGTAGGAATAGTTAATGTCTTTTAGGCTGCAATCCTTTGCAATTAGTTGGGAGCGAGTCTGAGTAGAACTCAGCAGGACTTGTTCCCCAATATCAACATTTCAAAGAGTGGGGCCATTGTTTCCAAGCTATGTATTTAAAAATGGGGCTGTTTCATCAATGACCAGCTACAACAGCTCAGAAGACATTTTTTCCCTCTGTGGAAAAGAATGTCCCAAGGATGATTGTTTAGAAAAGGGGTCTCAGAAACGTATGCACTACTTCAGGCATCCCCAAACTGCGGCCCTCCAGATGTTTTGGCCTACAACTCCCGTGATCCCTAGCTAACAGGACCAGTGGTTGGGGAAGATGGGAATTGTAGTCCAAAACATCTGGAGGGCCAAAGTTTGGGGATGCCTGCACTACTTGAACAGAGTAGCCACATTCAACTTGGATCTGTTTCCTCTTTGACGGAGGCTATACACTAATTGGGGCAACACTCTCCCAGCACCTCACCCTTATTCTCTAAACCAAAAACCCCTTCCTTGTGGAAGGGTCAAGACAATAGAGTGGGAGTGGCTGACCTGTGGCCTTCCAGAGGCTGTTGCACCCCAAATTCTATCATACTTGACCATTGGCCATGCTTGAATGAGGTAAATGGGAGTCCAGGAGCTTCAAGAGGTCACAGATTCTCAGCCCTGCAATAGTGCGCCTATAATCACAATAAAGGCCTTCACACTAGTTAAATCTCATAATCCCTGGCAACTAGATTTCACCTGGTCCTTTTGAAGTGAGGCTTCTTTTTTTGTTTAAAGATTCTCATTTTTTTTGCAAGTTGAATTTACAGTTGTTTTTGCTTGTGTCCTTTCCACAGGATGCCTGTTAGCCTGGGCTGACAGTGTGGTTTGCACATGAGATGCATTCAATTTTTTGGATCAGTGACCTGTATCCCCCTTCGTTGATATCTTATGTAAGAGGATATATGATTCTTACTGATGTGTCATAAAGTGTCTCACCCTTTTGCCTTTTTGAGTCTTAAGTTAAAAACTTGGGATGAAGGAGAGAGGTTATTCTTTAATGGAAGTGATGAATGTGTCTTAAAAGCATATGCATATGTCTCACCATTCCAACCTCCACCTCTTTCGAACTGCTTTCTAGATAATTAGGAAAAAAATTCTGAAGTTCTTTCTAGCACAGCACTGTCACTGCACATGTCTGTATACGTGTAAATGCCAGTAGGTTTGAATCACAGCAAATTCTTTATTTTGGCTTAGCTGTAGGTAGTAAATTTAAATTGCAAGTTACCTTGATGTGAAGCAGTGTGGGTGAGAATCTGTTGCACTTGTACTCCCTGGGGTTGTTTCATTGAAGTTAGCTGAGTTTACACTAGGGAGATCATCAACTTTGTGACTCAGTTCTGTTTGGGAAATGAATCAGTGTGAGTTTATATAATATTTAATAGGACTTTGATAATATCCTGTAGGCCTTGCTGAATGAAGACGATATCAGGAGATTCTGGAAATGTTTTTATTGTTCAACCATTTTGATCATCTCTCTTGTTTGAATCATCCAAATATTATTGCTTTGTTTTCTGTCATTTGTGACTTCATATAACCTTTGCTTATGAATGTAGAGAAACTCTAGCACTTTTTCTGATCTAAGTACCATGTGTGTTAAGGTAGGATAAAGTGTTATAAACTGAATTAATCCAACTCATCACATAGGAAGCTGCCATTCTCCAGGTCATACTATTAATGTATGTAAGTGAAGTATTCTCTACTATGACTGTCAGCTGCTCTCTAGATCAAGGAATTTCACACCACCTATTTCTTGATGTGTTTAGCTAGAGCTGCCAGCAATTGAAGCCGGGACCATCTGAATGTGGTCTACCACTGAGTTATGATTACCTGGAACCTTTGCTGTGGCAGCTGCAGACAGATGGTCCATCTTCAAGATGCGTGGAAAAATGGGACACAATAGAGGGCATAGAGAGTAGGGGCAGCAGGTTAGTTTGCAACCCTATCTACCATCTCAGGATTGAGTCTACTCTTTAGAGCACTGCAGTTGGTTGTGCAGAGAAACATACAAATATACAATACTGACAAGCTGGAACGTGTCCAGAAGAGGGCAACCAAAATGGTCAAAGGCCTGGAAACGATGCCTTATGAGGAACGGCTTAGGGAGCTGGGTATGTTTAGCCTGGAGAAGAGAAGGTTAAGGGGTGATATGATAGCCATGTTCAAATATATAAAAGGATGTCATATGGAGGAGGGAGAAAGATTGTTTTCTGCTGCTCCAGAGAAGTGGACACGGAGCAATGGATTCAAACTTCAAGAAAGAAGATTCCACCTAAACATTAGGAAGAACTTCCTGACAGTAAGAGCTGTTCGGCAGTGGAATTTGCTGCCAAGGAGTGTGGTGGAGTCTCCTTCTTTGGAGGTCTTTAAGCAGAGGCTTGGCAGGCATATGTCAAGAATGCTTTGATGGTGTTTCCTGCTTTGCAGGGGGTTGGACTGGATGGCCCTTGTGGTCTCTTCCAACTCTATGATTCTACGATTCTACGTATGCTATATACAGGAGTACCTGCAGTCTGTACTTTGCATTGGAGAGGGTTCCAGCCCCTGGCTGGTTTTTAAAATCAAGTATAAAGTAAAACACATAAACACCTGTACTGCTGGCCTTTGGCCTCTGCTGTTTTGTGGTTTTAGCAATGCTGTTTAACATAGAATCCTAGAAATGTAGTATACCATTTGAACTCAGTTTTGATGACTGAGGGGTAAGTCTGTGCACTAAACCACCATATCATTGAATACTCAGCAAGGCCCCCCACCACTGCAGATATATATTGTGATATATCATGATGGTGATATGGTGATGTTGAAAACCAGATACTGCCCATTCCTACTAAGACCCTCAAAACATGTAAAATAAACCTTCTGATACCTTCTGTGAATCTTTCAAGATCCTGCGCTCTTTAAAAGTACTGGGTCTAGACTAGAGGCTCGCGGCATGAAGCATCTGATAACAAATAAATGGAGTTGTGGGTCACACAGCAAACACTTCTGGATATTAGGGAGAACTTGAGTGGGACTCTTTCCCTATCTACTTTAAGGTCGCTCCAACAATAAAAAGCCCTTTCAGACCAGAGCATTCTTTCTCTAGATATATGCTAATGCACTGTGAAAGTGCTCATCATGCCTGGATGGGCCCTGCTGATAAACTACTGCCTGGAGATCTTTCCAAGTGCTAATGTGTCAAAGTGCCTCCAAGCACAGGGTGAACATTATTAGTGCTTTCTAAAGGTCGTGTCTGCTGAAGTTAGCTTGTACACTCTGTGGGGGAGAATGATATTCTCCCTTTTAAAGAGATTTTTTGTTTTGTTTTGCAGGGGGGCGGGATTTTCTAATTGGAAAAGTCAGGGACTAATAGGAAAAATCAATATAGTTGAAAAAGTGTCTCTTACTTGTACATAATTGCAGAAAAGCAAACATTACAGTTTAGTTGGCCGATTGTGAGCATGTTTTTCAATAGTTAGCACTGTTACTTAATTAGTAGGTTTGATGCGCTGGAGCTTTAAAAGAGCTTTAAGACTTTGAAAAGCTTAATGACCCCTAAAAGCCATTTGTATCCTTCCCCCCTCCCCCATTTTCATCATCCTTTGCCATCCTTACTATCAGGTAATGGGAGAGAATTGAATAATTTT
Source organism: Zootoca vivipara (assembly GCF_963506605.1). Lineage (NCBI taxonomy): Eukaryota > Metazoa > Chordata > Lepidosauria > Squamata > Lacertidae > Zootoca > Zootoca vivipara. The sequence goes on from NC_083283.1 coordinate 49,754,454, forward strand.
AAAATGTTGTTTGGATTAGATTCAGCTCTACTGAAACATAAAGATATATTGAGATGCACTATGATTCAAGTTAAAGAAACCAGTTAGAACAGTTTCAATCCTTTGTTAGGTATAACCTTTAAATTGAAAAATATTCCATCAATGGCAGTCAAAATTACTGAATAAATACTTGTTATGAGAAGCTAATAGTTGCTCACTTTGAGAGGATGGGCATGTTAAAATATTGTAAAATAAAGTTCGGCATATTTTACTTTTTATCTGCTGGTGTATTTGCATCAGGATACAACTGGTCTGTCTGGTTGCTTGCAGGGTTCCAAAGTGCATGAAGCTGTTGAGTCATCTCATTGCATGTTTGTGGAAACATTCATTTTGAACTGAGTCTTGCAACTCAGTTGATATATTCTATAGGTGGCACTGTGGTCTAAACCACTGAGCCCTTGGGCTTGCCGATAGGAAGGTCGGCGGTTCAAACCCCCACGATGGAGTGAGCTCCTGTTACTCTGCCCCAGCTCCTGCCAACCTAGTAGTTCGAAAGCACGCCAAAAATGCAAGTAGATAAATAGGTACTGCTCCGTCAGGAAGGTAAACGGCATTTCCATGCGCTCTGGCTTCAGTCACAGTGTCCCATTGCGCCAGAAGTGGTTTAGTCATGTTGGCCACATGACCTGGAAAGCTATTTGTGGACAAACGCCGGCTCCCTTGGCCTGAAAGTGAGATGAGTGCCAAAACCCCATGGTCACCTTTGACTGGACTTAACCGTTCAAGGGTCCTTTATCTTTTTTACCTTACCTTATTCTGAGGCAGATTTAAAAGACCAGACTGTCCTTACTAGTGCAAGTTTTAGCAGGAGTGAATGAACCAGATGGGTAACATGGTACAGTTTTTGTTTAAATGGTGATTTAAATGTGTTTTCTAGATAAAATATAAATAAATGTATGCTATGTTCAGAATTGCTTGGCTATCCTCACAACAACCCTGTGAGGTAGTTTAGGCTGAGAGACAGGCCCTGGTCACCCAGTGAAATTCAGTGAGAATTTGAACTGTGGTTTCTCTTACCCTAGTCTGACGCTCTAACCATTACACCACACTGGCGTTCTAAAATTATAGATGCTGCTGCTGTTGTTGTTTATTTATTGAAAATATATCCACACCAAAGGATATAAGAGCCTGAGGTTTAAGAAAGATTTACATGGAGGAAATTCTTGTCCTATTTGTCTTTCATTTTCTTTTTTATTCACAAGAGAAGCTGTGTGACATTACAATTACTTTTTTTAAAAAGAAACAGAATGCTTTTATGAAGCTTGGTCTTCATCATAATTATCTAATTGCTTCTTTAAATGGATGCCTCTGGTCAAAAGGTGTATTCAACCAATATTAATGGACATATTTAATTGCTGTTCACCCTCCCTTCAATGACAGTCATAATCCCTTTTATTGTTTTCGATTTAGCAAGTTGACCCTGTTTTAATGTGCACTATTATGAAATTAGGCTTTCAGACACATCATTTGATTACACTTCGTAGTATGTGTTTGCCATCTTCATAGATTATGGCTTATAGCAGAGAGAAATAGCTGTTGTTTTCTCCATATATGCTATATGTTAGTGATGGTTGAATTTGTACTTTTTTGTAGATGCAATTTGTACTTGAAGTCTTGATTGTTACTGTTTGCCATTGCTGCTGCTTTTTCTGATAAATACTCAAGATGATTGTACACACTATTTCAAAAACAACAACACATTACAATAAGAATTTAGAATAATGCTATTCCATAGCATACAAAAGGAAGAGCTCAGATGAGTGTTATAAGTAGTCTGTTCGTGAGACTGTTTAAAAGTGTGATGAAAATAAACAAGTTTTAAGAAGTATGTGCCTTAAACATACAGCGCAGATCCCAGGAATGATTTGAAGGAACATGATGCTACTATCCTGCTGAACATAAGCAGTCTGTTTAAGCATCTAGATTGGATGCCTCCTAAAAGCTCCTGCATAAACTCTCTTCAGCCTCTCTCACGGAAGAAATATAGGATAGATATGTATTGATAAATATACATACCTTGCCAGTATTATTTTTTCAGCTTGTTTAGTTTGTTTTTACAGCCCAATCCTAACTGTAGTTAGCTGAAAATAAATTCCACTGAATCCAATGATACTTAATTACCTACAGTAATAAGTCTGTCTTCTCTTGAAGTCACAATTTCTTCCTTTTTTCACTGAATATTTCTCTTGTGTTTGAGTCAATTCCTAGAAGAAGGAAGAAAAGTGAAGTCCAGTTTTGAGTTGTGGTAGCTTTCCCTCTATGCCTAACAAGCATTTCTCCCTAAATATTATGATTTTAGTAGTCAAGGAAATGCAGTAACTATTGTGACAGTGTTCTGCTGAAAATAATAGAAGTCAGGTATTACATTTGGAAGACAATATGCTTTTAAATAATTGTAGCTAAAACAAACTAGAATGTTTTCCTACTGCTGTATATTTCTTTCTTTATTTCACTATTATGTTTAACTTCATGAGAATTCCAAGACTGAAATTGCATTGATCAAATGTTCATTTCAGAAAAGCAGCCATGGAACAATGAATTGATTGCCACTTAACAGTTGTGGTTACAGCAATTTTAGAAGGTCAATGCCCAGAATAGTGGTGGTGGTGATGATGATAGTTGGTTTAATTTAAAGTAATGGACACTGAACTATATTTGTTGAAAAATGGTGCAGATAATGTGTGTTGAAACTGGATTATTTAGTCTAAATAAGGGGCTTTGGCCTGGATTTTGTGGAGTGTTGTTGCTGTTACAGTCAGTAGTTGCCTGAACATGTGAAGATGGAAACTGGACCAGAATTGTGGATTCACCAGAACAATTAACTTAAAAGCTTATTTATGGTCATGTAAGCTCTGCCCACAGAATTCCTTCATCCCGGGGCTGCTCTTCAATTCTTTATATTAAGAGTTTGACGGAGAGGAAGTGGGCTGTATGCAAGATCCTGCAACTGTCAAAATACGGCCAGGCTAGCTTCCTATGTCGAGGGGATCACCTGGGTGATGTGCCATTAAGACAATAAAGGAAAGGGGGTTCTCAACTCAGAGATACTTAGAAGGACAAAGTGGGAGTTTAGAGTTGAAAGTACTCACTGATGTTGTCAGCATTGTGAAGTTTTCATGTTTCCCCATGCCTTCTGTTTATGGAATGTGCCGAATCAAAATTATCTGAAAGCAGCCAGACATGCTCCCAGATTACTTTCTTGGAACTGTGTCCAAGGATGACTTGTTATAGAAATTCTTGGCCATCAAAAGAAAACTAAAGTACACTTTCTGCCACTGTTTTGTAAGTTTTGGCAGAGTTTAGGAGAGTATAAAGGGTTTTTTATCATTTGTTTGTTTACTTGGTAAAGATGAGAGTTCATTGCCATTTCATGGAGGGTATTGATTTGTTTCTAGAGACTTTGAAGGTTTGCTTTTCTGCTTTGGAGAATGTTCCTGAAGTTGTGGATATTGTGCTTTTTATATGTGTATTATATATAATACACATACTGTTAAGACTGTGTTCATGGAAGACAATCTTACTGAGCTATGAGTGATCGCCAAAGAAGACCAGGACAGCCACAGGTGGGGGAAAAACCTGGCTCTTTTACAAACAGTGAGCACGAAAGTGCCAGAGGCAGAAGGTGTAGTCAAAACTAAGATGATGGTCAGGAAGGAAGGCAAGGCATAACAATTTAGCAATGAGTCGTTCAGACTAATGACCTGGCTTGGCAACAAAGGTTTTACAGGGACTGATGTGTGCCAACTGGCTTAGGGAGATAACTGATGGTATGAAGCTAGGAGAGATGGGAGGAGTCCTTTCAGGCTGGAACTGTAGTCCCTGTTCTACGTGGCACGTGTGGTAAGTTGCTGGAGACTAGCTGTTGAAGACTGCAGTTTGAGACCCACCCCTGTGTCATTGACAACATTTGTTTATTTAGGTATAATTTATATACTGTCCTTTGCACAACTCACAGGGCATTTTAGAATATAAATAAGTGCACACGAATCCATAATATCTGTAACTCACCCCCTTCATTAGAAATGCCGAACAATAAATTGCTGAATCAATAACTAACAGGCCTCAGAGACTTGAAAAGTTTTGGGCTGAGGTTCCTGTTTTAGTTATTTCCTTTTGAATCATGTATACCTATAGGATCTGGGAGCCATGTGAGAGTTGGCTTCCCCTTTACACCTATAAATAGCAACCAGACTTTCACTTAGGTACCTGTTATCTTGTGAAGAATAAAAGCAAAGAGGAGCAGTGTTCGACTGCAACACACATAGCTTCAGAAGGAACTTCTACAAAAATCTGCAATAAAACTGGCTTCTCCCAGTGGTTACACAGGAGAAATTTGCTAGAGCAGGTTGGAGGTGGGGTAACTGGCCTCATTTCTGTATTTCAATGTCTAAATCCTACTGTTTCCTGAAAACGTTAGTTTGGTGAAGCAGACTTGTGAATATTTTGGCATGTGTTGAGATAGTGACTCATCACAACCCAATTTTCAAATGTCTTACAAAATTATATTTGGTGACAGAGCATGGTGCTTATCCAGTGTGCCAAAATCTCCTGAAAAGTCCATGTGTAGTGACTTGATCACACACAAATCAGTTGCGTGAATTCTTCACAAGTTGTTTTACAATCATTAGTTTGGAAGCAGGGCCTCAGAGATCAGCACATTTGCCCTGATCTCTAGCCAAACGTTCATTGCCTTCTCTCTCAGCCTAATAGAACTGCCTGGATTGGTGTACATAGGTGATATGGATCAGCAACTGAAAGCTCCTCAGTCAAACCTGAAGAAGTATCACCAATCTAGGAACGCACGAGATTTAGAAAAAGGAATAGCAGCAGCAACAACACAGATTGAACTAACAAGCCACTGCAGGAACCGAGAAATGAAAAACGGCCTTTGACCCTTACTTCTTTTTCCAACATGACCCTCCAGAGAAATGAGTTGCTGACCAGGGTTCTGAGACTTTCCGATTCCAAACCTTAAGTTGTTGGGATTGTCCTAAGCAGGTCAATAGCTGTGCTATGGAATGATGTGATGTCAGCATTACAGAGTCATTGGCACAAAGTGTGTGAATCTCTGGGACTTGCTGAGAAATGTTTTTTGGCTGTGTGAATGGCAAGGCTTTAATTGTGGTTGATTTGACTGGCCAGCTTCTTACGCTTATTTTTAAACCATCATTTGTCTACTGTTGCCAGTAAACAGATGAGGAAATAGTACAGCACACTTTGTTTTATATGGAGGTCAAGGTACCACGTTTCTTGTGTGCCATTTCCCTTGCTGTTGAAGGTTGACTTCCACTGCAATTTTGTCATTATTTTTTCATAAAAGAAACATACTCCCCCCCAATAACTTGCTCTCTACCTTAAGTGCATGTATTCCACAAACCCACACCCAGAGCAAATGTCTGTGATTGCCTCAGGTTTTCACATACAGTGGTACCTTGGTTTGCGAACGCAATCCATTCCGTGGAAGCGTTCGCTCACCGAGGCATTCGCTCGCCGAAGGCACGCTTCTGCGGACGCTGCACAGATCGCATCTGTGCTTCCGCCACCGCGGAACCCGAATGTAAACACTTCCGGGTCCGTGGCGTTTGTAAACGGAGGCAGGCGTAAACCGAGGTTTCACTGTATCAGTACCATTTTTTATTTTTATTTTTGGCTGATAGTGAATTGTTGTTGAAGTGCAAAGCCTGTGGGGGAGGTCATTTCAGCTGGAAAGGAAATAGATAGTGCTGTTTGAATTTACAGAAGGAAGACATTGTTTTGCATTTAGAAATGATGGAGCCTGATTGCGTTTATGAACCCTTCCAGCTCTTGAGACTCTGTGTTCTAATCATGAGTTGCCAATGTTGATGGTAGTTCTGTTTCAAGCTTTTTACTGTGCTTCCATTAATGGGATGGTGTCTGTTCCTTCTGCTCTTCTGGCTTTGCACATTACGGTAAGTGTTTGTCATCATTCTCTGTCTTCTGTGTGCAGTGCCAAGTGTTTTTTTGTCTCTCCAACTTGGTGGCCCTAGTGGAACTGAAATGTCCACCTTGGAGAGAAAAATAAGGCTAGCAATCTCCAGAGGCTTCTTTGATTTGCATGATGATATCAACTGAGGCTTGTTGGTGTAGACTCCAAGATTTATATTAGCCTTTCTCTGTTACACTGACAAAGATTGAGAGCACTGTATCCCACTTCCTTGCAGCAAGTCTCTTGTGCCTTTTAACAGGGATGCTAAGTCATTGCTAATTATCAAAACCTGCTTTCATTTCATTATTTGTTAAAACCATATATGTTTTGTTACTCATTTATGAAATATTCACTTTTTTTTTTACTTAAATAAAAGTATTTTATTGTGTCCTCACAGTATAGGATTGAGGGAAGATGGAGTGAAAATTAGAAATGGCTGGTTATTTCATACCAAGAGTGGAACAGAGAGGCCCTTATTGGTACAGATTCTGGGGAAATGTTCAGCTTCTTTCTCTTGTAAGTGAAGGTATCTTGATACAAAGGACCATTTGGGATCCTGTTAACCTATGCATTTATTTAAAAAAAATTCTGAAAAAATGAGCCTTGTGCCTTATCACAAACTACTTTTGAAACTCCACTCAGCTTCAAAATACAGTTAGCCATGTGGCATGGTGATGGTGGGGGTGGCTGCTATTAGAGAAAAACAAGTCTAAAGTCCCCCTGGGCTCACAGAACTAGCTTCATAGCTTTTTGGATCCTGTTTCTTTTGTGGTTGTTTTTTTAGTTTAGCTCCAGGATGGCAGATCTGCCCTTTTTGTAGATTTTCAGATACTTATCTAGCAGCATGAATAAGGAATAGAGACAGAATGATGCATAATCATCATTGTGGAGCTGCACCATGTTAGGACAAATGCTTATTTAAATATTTTCTGCTTGTGTTGAAAACTCTTTTATGTGTTTCTGTCTAAAATCAGTTTGGCATTAAAAATATAGATATTTTATTTTAGACTAACTGTAGGGGATGGAGGGGAGGCAGAGAACTACTTTGGGATAAATTTGGTCCTTGTCCTTCACTTCAAAAAGTTTCTTGTACATATATGTTATCTCTTTCTGTAAGACCTACTGCTGTTCATCAGTAGTGATGACAACAGTTGTCAGTCTTGCTTAGCAATGTTTAGGGAGCAAGTTCTCTTTGTTATCTAGATCTGATTAACCTTCTAGACCAGCATGTCTACTTAGTGTAGCCCAAACATGTATGGTGTTGTTTTGCAGAGCTTGCTCAGCCTTTTAATCTGATCTTCTTGTTCAGCTGCCACTAAATTAAAATACATCTCCATGTTTATGCAATATGTTTTGTTCTACAGCAAAAGGTTTGTCTTCTAGTTTTTAAAGAAGGATTTTCTTCAGCTATCTCAGTGGTGTATGTGAGAGAGTCCTTTGTGAAATATTGTTATAGGTAGGTAGCCGTGTTGGTCTGACGTAGTCGAAACAAAATAAAAAAATTCCTTCTGAAGAAGTGTGCATGCACACGAAAGCACATACCAAAATAAAAACTTAGTTGGCCTTTAAGGTGCTGCTGGAAGGAATTTTTTTACTTTGTTAAATAGTTTGTTCATTATTCTAAACTCATTGGAGAAATGCAAAGTCCATCCCGTCCCCCGTCCCCCCCATTCTCACTCATGCAGAAATGCAACTTGGATTGATAAAGCAATTCCAAGAGGGCTTCAGCATAGCTGGTGTGATACATCTATCTGAAGGCTCAACCAAAGTGGACTTGGCCCTGGTCTGCAATAAATTTGGGTGTAGATAAATCATATCTGAAAGACTTAGTATGACAATTTTTCCAGATAAAGGTTCTACTATTAACCCTCTTTGATGGACAAGGCAAAGGAAAAAATAGATCTAGGATACTAAATTACAGTTTGAAAGCAACAAATGGTGAAAACATGTGACTGGAACTTTTAGTTTATTGGGCGCCCCCCCCCCCCGCATTTCTCAGCTTGAAAAGTTTTACAAAATAACTGTGTGTGTGCATGTATGTTAAGAATCTAGCAAACATATCTTCCTGTATCATTATCACATCTCTCTTACATAACCCCAATGATAAGTTACAGTATAGATTTTATATCTTTGAAGATGGCAAGATTCTGTTCGAAAACGTGTTTTTTTTTAAATGAGTGTGTTCCCATCCAGATCCATCATAGGTTCTGTCCAAGAAGCTAGAAACTATAACACATAAAACTGTGCCTTCTCAATCAAGAAATGTGTTTTGTGCTTACTTAAGCAGAAACTCACCGGAACTCAGTTCCGACAACTCTCAGTTGGGTGCCATTGCTATTATAAGAGAACAAGGGAGGCGGCCATGGTGAGTTCCAGAACCTCTTTTTCTAGAAAAATAGCACTGTCCATAAGTATTTACAAATTTTTATTTTGGTTGAGGTGAAGAGGGAAGGAAGGAGACCTCCAGATTCTCAAAAGAAAGTTCAAACAGTTCTTCTTCAAAGGCACTCTTAGCAACCATTTTCAGTCCTAGTATCTTCCCAGTTATGTTATATTCAGTGACATTTAAGCTTGTGTACCTGAAATAATCTTTCCTCCCCCCCCCCCCCTGCGTCTGGCACCTTTATGCATTTTCTTTCTGGGCTAAAGAGAGTCAGCCCACATGCACTATGGGAAACAGAGCCTTTTAGATTATGTTTTTGATAAAATAATAAATTTCTCTTTGTCAAAAGAGAAATGCTAAAGGACCTTATAGTCTATCTAGTGCAGTATTTTGATAGTATTCTTCTGTTTGCCTGGGGTGTGTGTGGAGGAAATATTTCTTCCAGAGAATAGACCTCAGTATTTTACACCCAAATGAGAAATAAAATGCTTGTCATTTGTGTACTTAGTAACAGCTAGTAGATATGGCCCCCTCCTCTGCCTACTATGTTGGGAGAAAGAAAAGTGAATATAGTTTCCATTATTGCAGTTATGTTACAAAGTTATAAGCTAAATAGAAATTGCTGTTTTACTTCAACAACAACCAGACAGGCATTCATCAGTCAATGAATGGGAGCAAGATTTGTAAAATGGCACAAGGCTAAAGCCACCCAGAGATTTACGGGTATAAGACAGTATACAAATTTCATAAACGATGATGATGATGATGATGATGATGATGATAAATGAAGGGCACCAAGCAAGAGACAGAAACTTGAGAATATGCTCAGTGGTGTCTTGTGCTTAGGCAAATCCTGGGCCGGACTTGAAAGCTTTTATTTCTAGCAAAGAGTTATATCTTAAGTAGTGCTATGAAGTTCCACTGGTGAAGCAGCACTTCGGTTTATCCCCCCCCCCCGTTTTCCTCACTAAACCATCTCCAGGGGGTCCCCCAACCCCACAGAGCTGATGTACAAGGCCTGTAAGGGGAGGGGAAAGATGAGAAAGCTGCAGGGGAGAGAAGGGGAGTTATTAATACTTAATCCCGGGAGGTCATGAGAAGCAGGAGCAGGATACTGGTGTGGGGAAACAAGTGCTGGTGAGTAACAGCAAGATTGGTTGGTTGCTAGAGGTAACACTGGCAGCCTGAAAACTGCTAAAATAGTTGCTGACCAAGGCTTTAAGTCAGCAGAAACCCTAGGGATATAGCTATGTGAAATGAGCAATAATAAAGAATCCAGTTTTACAGTTTTACATGCTTGTCCCATAGAACTCAATGGAACACAGGCCTGAAGCGAGTACATATTAAAAGAATAACATGGCATGCAGGAAGGTGGCAATAAAGTCTCCTGCTCTGAATATATGTGGTTACCAAGCTAAAATAATGGCTGATTATAAATGTTCAGAAATCTGGCACATTGCCTTCTTTTTCTGTGTTGAAATTTTTTTTGTGTATTTATGAGCAGCAGTTTGGGATTTAGTATCTAGCCAGGGAACATAAGCAGAACTAAAAAGCCGAGGAGTTTCCCCTCAAGGCACTTTCAAAACCAGCGACAGAGAGAGGTCACATGCAGAAAAGGATTTGAAATAGTCACATAAAAGCAAAGGATTTTAAAGTCAGTTATTCAAACTGGAATTTTCAATAGAACTCATCTTCCAGCCACTCTTGATTCAGGTAGGGGGCAATTCATTTTTAATTACAGTAATATCTGCCTCTGCATATTTGGATATACATGGATAAGTGCAAAAGAGGACCTTTCATTGTTGTATACTGGATATAATTTGAGGTTTTATGACTCAAGGAACTTGTGAAATTCCATGAAATAATGCTGTGATGTTGGTTTTTGGTTTCTTTGATAAAGATATGGGACTTAAGGTGCAGCGCGACAGCTTCCATTATATACTTAGTGCTCTAGCTGCTACAAATGCTTTGTTTCCCTTCCTCTTGACTGGAATCAGCAAATAAATAAGCAAAATGCATTGCTGCATTTGCTTAATGGCAGCTTCCCCATGAAAAGGTAAAATAGCTGTAAGGGGGAGGGCTTATAGGTAACAGCCCCCCCTCTCATCAGGTCAAGTTCTTCGCAGAGCAGCAAGTCCAGTAGTGGATCAGATTACAGGAACCAGGAAGTAGAGAGGGAGGAGAGAGGCTCTGACAGCATGAGAGAGCCTCATCACCGAGTAGAGAAGGAAGCAGCTGGGGAGGAAATGACGGGATTGGCCATGGGAGAGCAGTCAGAAGGAAGGTCCTTCCCCCCGACGCCTGAATTGAGGCGCACAGCACCCCGTAGGGCGAGAGGGAGGCGCTTGGGGGTTCCCAAGCTGTTATGTTGGGCGTGAAACAGAAAGAAGCCATTACGAGGTTCTGACTCATGGGCGTACCCAGGATCAAAGTTAGGGGGGCATACCAGACACGCCCCCCAGCCACCCGATTGGCTAGCTGGCAATGACATGGCCAGGATCCCCCCAGGAGGCATGGTCAACGTCCACGCCCCCCAGAGGAAAGGAGGCCATTTACAGGGCAGCACACGGAGCCACCCACGCTTGCACTCCTGCCTACCCGCTCCTTTAATGGCAGCGGTGACTAAAACGAGGCAGCAGCAGTGAAGCTGCCTCCGTTGAAAAAGCTCCCTGCCTGCTGTTGCGAGGGGGGGAGGTGGGAGCAGCGCCGAAAGGAGCCCTTTCAGGCGCTGCTCCCGCCGCCCACCCCCTCACCTGGGCGGGCTTGCTAGGCGCCGTTGGAACGGCGGCTAGCAAGCCTGCTTTTGTGAGGGGCGCGCGCAGCAGAAGCCAAGCCAAGGGGAAGGCAGCCAGCGAAACACCCCCGCACCGGCGCACTTCGGCCCCGTCACCCGGAGCCGAAGCGCGCTGGTGCGGGGACTTTTCGCCGGCTGCCGAAAGCCCCGCTTTTCCCTCACCCCGCCCGACACAGCGCAGATTGGAGGAGGCTTCTCCAAACCGCGCTGTGTCGGGCGGGGTGGGGGGAAAGCTGTCGGCGGCAGGGGGAGAGGAAGGAAGGAAGAGAAAGGGCTGCTTTTTCTTCCTTCGTTCCTCTCCCCCCCCCCCCGCATCTGACGGGGGTTCAGAAGCCCTGTCAAATGCCGGCTCTGTCGGGCGAGGCGGTGGCACACACCTCTCTTGGCTCGGGGAAGGCAGGCAGGCAAGAGAACAAGCGCCTGCCTGCCTTCCCCGAGCCAAGAGACCAAAGTATGGCTGTCGCCGCCAGGCCCCCGGAGCCCATAGGAACGCATTAATTGACTTTTAATGCATTCCTATGGGAAACGGTTCCTCGCTACATTAAATTTTCGTAGGCCGAATTGAGTCCTGGAACGAATTAATTTCATCTAGCGAGGTACCACTGTACAGGTATACAATCCATTACGATTCATAACAGTAGCAAAATTACAGTTATGAAGTAGCAACGAAAATAATTTTATAGTTGGGGGTCACCACAACATGAGGAACTGTATTAAAGGGTCGCGGCATTAGGAAGGTTGAGAACCATTGCCTTAAAGGGATATGCAAAGGCAGGGCATACTTTCAAGACAATATCAGCAAAGATAATAAGCACATTTTACACTGGTAAGTGCATGCTTTTTCTTTTTCTTTTAAAATTTAGCAAAGCAGAGAAAACATAGATTTTTTTAAAAAAGGACAGAAAAAGACATGCAATAGCTATACACACTGTTGGCTCATATTGTGAATACAATAGCCGTTAGTACATGGGTAGGCAAACTAAGGCCTGGGGCCCGGATCAGGCCCAATTGCCTTCTAAATCCAGCCTGCAGACGGTCTGGGAATCAGCGTGTTTTTACATGAGTAGAATGTGTTCTTTTATTTAAAATGTATCTCTGGGTTATTTGTGGGGCATAGGAATTTGTTCATATTTCCCCCCCAAAATATAGTCCGGCCCCCAACAAGGTCTGAGCGACAGTGGACCGGCCCCCTGCTGAAAAAGTTTGCTGACCCCTGCGTTAGTACTTCCCTCTAAAATTAAAGATAAAGGTCAATATAAGCCATCCAGGTGTCCAATGAAATTGGTGTTTACAGATACAGTACAAATGTTGCCAGGGCAGTGAGGTCCGCAGACCATTGCAGAATGGATGGTGGGTATTTACCCTTTTTAGGCTTGAAGTATAAGTCTCTTGGAAACCATAAGGGTTGCAGCATCCCTTTTGTTTTCTTGCTGTTAACCCCCATGATACAGGAATATACTGTAAAAGTAAATGAACACCTGCAAATGCATTTAATTTTGGCAGTACAAAATTTATACAGACAAACAACTTCAGATCACAAATATTATATCACTAGACATGCCCACATCTTATTTCTCAACAAGGCCTTTCAAGCATTATATCTCCAGCATTTACCTTCCTGTACAACTGTTATCGAGTCCAATATACCTCAAAGAACATTTTTTGTTGGATAAGTTTCAAATATTAAACATTCCTTATAGTTTCTAAAGCAATTTCCCATTGTTTAGGTTGTATGGCACATTCTAATTCCCTTTTCTACAACTCTTTTAAGTTATTGAACATCAACTTTCCAAAAGTCCCATAGGCCTTTATAGGCAGCAGTTGTGGATTTAGCTTTCTGAGAAGATTGATTTATTCCCTCCAATAATTTAGGAAATGCCAAAGCACTCGATGCAGACAGTGCATAAACAGACTCCAACATGTGTTGTATTTGCAGATGTTGCCATTCTGCACTCACTGGTAAATTATATTTAAGCCACAATATGGAAAACGACAACCTGTCTTCATCTGAACTTATCAGCTGATCTAACATCTGAATCCCACAATAGACCCATTTCTTCCGCAAAAAAGCCCCTGCCTCTCTTACCTTCAAATCTTGACAACCCCATAAAGTTTATTTTGCATAAGCATGTGGGTCAAATTGAATATGACTATACACCACATCTCTCTAGTTGCTAAAATTGTAAGTGTTATAGGTCCTTTCCTTTTTATATACTTAGCCCCAAAGCTAACTATTCTAGAGTGTAAAAAAAAGTTACCTATGGTGGGGTATTATTATTAATAGCAAATTGTATTCATGTGGGATAGAATTAAATATCCACAGTCTTCTTTGTGTTAGGATAAGATATTTAGTCTCCATGCTAAGATGCTATGAAACAAAGTGAATTTTGGAAAAGTTTCAGGCTAGAGTATACTGTTCAGACTGTTATCTAGAAAAATTGCAGCTGACTTATTGCTTTCTTCATTAGGCTGTTAAAGCTTTCATATTGGGGAGTTATTATTTTTCCTCTGACTGAAAGTTTCCTTCAGCTCTTCATATAGTGTTTTTTTTTTTGGCATTATGGTGTGTTCAATGCATTTTTGTGGATTTTATTATACAACTAAGTCAAAATGGAAAAAGTATACCTTTGTCTGAGCCTTCAGGCTACCTAGAAACTGAATTCAGTTTACTCCTGCTTGCTTTAGAGCTTTCTTTTTTAAAGCATCATTATCGCGGAAGGATTCCCCCCCCCCCCTCTTGGTGGAGCACTTTCCAGGTTAATTTCTTTGGGCAAGTGTTTTTTTTTGAAGGATATTATAGATGGATGCAGGCTTAGTTGGTTAAAGAAAATCTCAGTTGAAGTCCTTTTGTACTTAGTAGGATTTATTTCTGAATCAACATGCATCAGATTGTACAGTTGGGGAGGAAATACATACACATGTTTATAGATAGAAAGTACACATATAATTTCTGTTATATAACAAAGATTAATGCAGTAGGTGACTGGCTGTGACAATGATTGAATGCATTTTCCATTCTCTTCAGTGGAAGAGTCTTGCACATATCAGTCTTGTTTTGGAGATTGCCAATTCCAAATTGTAAAAAAAAAGCATTGTCTGTCTTAGTTCTGTGAGCCTTGGTGCCAGGAACACCCTGCAGCTGATTGTGTCTACAGTTCTTTCAACTCTGTTTGCTTGTCTGGATAATGTTCTATTTGCACTTCTTTATTTAGCGCCCAGACGGAAGATGTTGACTACTGGGACAGTGTAAATAAATCAAATTAATTTTTGCAGCATGGTTTGATTTGCAGTAGCAAACCAGAACTCGCTTTGCCCAGTAATGATATGACAGTGTAGGGGCTTTCTCCATAGATTCTTTGGACTCCTGAGCAGCTGCTGGCCACAGCAGATGGACTTTTGCAGCACTAGCTGATCTAACCTTCCAGGAAGATGTGAATTTCTATGAGCATTTCCTCAATACATTTGCAGTCATGGTCTGCTCATTAAGCTGTTCTGTGAATGATTAAGCATTTTATAAATGAGTTCTATTTTTTTGCAAGAGCTCAACAGTGCTCAGATGGTAAAAATATCTTCTGGAGTGGCAGACTTTAGGAAAACTACATGCTGATGCGCACTTGTTCCTTTGATTTTGTTGACTTCATCAGTGCTTGCACTATTCTATAGAACTAATTTGGTGTTAAACTGGCATAAAAAGCCAGCTTACTTCTCTGTGTCAGTATTCTGTGGCTAGAACCAGGAACCACATGGTGTGATCAAGCCTCAGAGCCCTCTAAAATATTGTTGCTGTGATGTCTTGACCTGAATATGCAGGTAGAAAAGAATGCCTATTTCAGTAGGTCCTTGGGTGGCCAGCCACATCTGATTTTAGGCCCAGAGAATATAATTATTATTATATCTGACTGGGCTGCCCATGCCACTCTGGGGGGCTTCCAGCAAAATATAAAGGGACAAAACAAAACATTAAAAGCTTCCTGAAACAAGGCTGCCTTCAGGTGTCTACGAAAGGTCATATAATTGTTCAAATCTTTGACATCTGATGGGAAGGCATTCCATAGGTGGGTGCAGTTACTGAGTTCAGTTGAGTGGGTGTTACTGAGAAGGCCCTCTGCCTGGTTCCGTGTACTGTAACTTCATTTATCACAATGAGGGAACCGCCAGAAGGCCCTCAGCGCTGGACCTCAGTGTCTGGCTGAACGATGGGGATGGAGAAGCTCTTTCAGGTATACAGTGCCGAAGCCATTTAGAGCTTTAAAGGTCAACACGAACACTTAGACTTGTGTTCAGAAATGTACAGGGAGCCAATACAGATCTTTTAGGACCAGTGTTATATGGTCCCAGCAGCTGCTTCCAGTCACCAGTCTAGCAGCCACATTCTGGATTAGTTGTAGTTTCTGAGTCACCTTCGAAAGTAGCCCCATGTAAAGCACATTGCAGTAATCCAAATGGTAGATAACCAGAGGATGTGCCATTCTAGTGAGACAGCGTGCAGGAAGACAAGGTCTCAGCTAGTGTACCAGATGGAGCTGGTAAACAGCCACCCTGGATACAGAGCTGACCTGTACCTTCATGGACGTCCGTGAGTCCAGAAGCTGCAACGTGGGAAAATGCAGGAAGTAGGATCCTGTCTGCTATACTGACCAGGAAATAACACAAAGACAGGGTCCTCATATTTATATCACATATAGTCAGTCCAGGGGCTTCATACACTGCTTGCCATTCAAAGAGGTGATAATACCTGGTTGACAGAGCAATGCCTGCTGTGCTTGAAGCTCCTGTTTTCTGCTTCCAGTTTCTTCACATTCTTCACTATTAGAGATATGGTTGCCCCTAAGCCTGAGATGGGGAACATCTGTTGCTCCAGATGTTGTTGGGAATCCATATCCCCTCAGGCAGCACCAGATCCACCCCCACGTACACCAAGCTGGTGATAGTTCTTTGTAAACATGATAGCCCTTTCATGCTGGGGGCGAGCAAACAATGGAGTTAAAGTATAGTGCCTTGGGGAAAGTATTTGCAGTTTTCTGCAAAGTGCATTTAAACATGTTTCTCATTTGTTACGCACAGTCTGCACGTGTTCTCTCAGAGTAGTACACTTATTGTAAGGATGTCACACTTTCCCAGCACTCATCTATATATATAAAAATGTAGGCATTGCGCGCGCGGAGGTCACAGCCTTTCTCCGTAACTGCTGAACTGTAATGTAACAAATTTGGCCACAACATTCCATGCCCATCAGGGAGGGATCTGGCATTTAAAAAATTCCAAAAACCCACACCTTTCACACCTAAAATAATGATTAAACACAAAAAGTGGCACCCAAATTAGACATCACCACCAGAAACTCTGAAAACTTCAGCAGCATCCAATAGAAAGGCAGATTGCACCCTGCCACCTCCAAAGCTGCGCCGCCAGACCACATCACAAAATTCCACAGCAACCACTGAAAACAGTCCTTTTGCAGCAACAAGGCCCAGCTTTTTCAATAGGCCTCAGCAATGCCCAGCAGGGAAAAGTGAGTAGGCCTCACCATTGCCCAGTAGGCCTCAGGCAAAAACAAACAGAATATGGGGCTTTCACAAGGGGGGGGGGTTGTCACAGGGATGAGGCACAACAAAGGGAGGGGGGAAACACATAGCGGGGGGGGGACACCCCTGAGTCAGCCAAAAGCAGTGGGGGGTGGGTTGGGACAGGGAAAACTGAGTAGGCTGCAACATTGCCCAGTAGGCCACAGGCAAAAACAAACAGAATATGGGCCTTTCACAGGGTGGGGGAATCACAGGGATGAGGCACAACAATGGGGGAGGGGGCTCACAGGGATGAGACACAACAAAGGGAGGGGGAACACATAGCCATGGGGGGGGGAGGTAGGACCCTGAGTCAGCCAAAGCAGTGGGGGGGGGACATTTTCAGGAACACGCGTGGGTGGGGGAGGCTTATTTTTGAAATTTACAGTAGGGGAGTCAGGGTTGGGACAGGGCAGGTGAGAGGACTCTGAAGGGAGACTCTGAATGTCAATTTAACAGAAAAGGGTCCATTTAACACAAAAACCCACAGCAGCGCATGGCCGGGCCAGCTAGTAACACAATATTTTTCTACCTGGTTAAAATAAGACGCCTCCTTCAAATAGCAAATTCACTTGCTATTGTAATTG
The DNA here is from genome assembly GCF_963506605.1 of Zootoca vivipara. Lineage (NCBI taxonomy): Eukaryota > Metazoa > Chordata > Lepidosauria > Squamata > Lacertidae > Zootoca > Zootoca vivipara. The sequence continues at coordinate 49,771,768 of NC_083283.1, forward strand.
GTGTGTGGAATGTACTGATTCCCAGAAGTTCTGCCAAAGATGCTTTGGGACATTCCAGGAATCAAGAGTTGAAATCAGACTTTGATTTTACAAATAATGAAAGGAAAATAAATAACACTCAGCCAGCAACACCCAGGAATGCCACTTAAAAAAACACAACTGAATCTGACCGGGTCATAAAAACCTTTAGACCATGAGCTCTGAAGCTGTGTCACCATCATCAGCCTTTTAAATCAACAGCACAAGTGGGTGGATCCAGCCCACATTCAAGAGTGCTTCTATGCCACTATGCAATACGAGACAGAACTCAATTGGTGGCTTCTGGAAAAGAGGCTTCTGCAGCTTGTCTTCCGACATAGGAAGGCCTCTTGTCCTTAAGTACTTTTCCCTTTCTGGAAATATACTATCCCTAGCTTCAGACTCAAATTGTCAGCAGAGAGCATGAGGGCGGGGAGGGAGATTGCTTTATGGGAATCATGCTTTCTTCTTGAAAATTAAAAACACTAGAGAACGGTTTTCTAATACAGTAATATTTTGAAGGCGGGGGGTGGGGGGTGGGGGTCAGTTCAACTGACAACAAAGCACATATTCCAGAAAAAGCAAAGCAGACACTCATCACAGACCTACAGTAGGTGGAAAACAAAGGAAGCAACACTATTATTCTGACTAGAGTATCAGAATTAAGGTGGAGACTGGTTTGGGGCCCACCTCAGCTGGATCCCCATTGCAACCTGCTTACATTCTCCAAGATAAGGAGATGACTACTGTTGAGTCCTAAATGGCAAAATAACTAGCTGCTTTTAAAACTACAAAGGAAAGGGGGGGTGAAGGGGATACCTGTTTGCACAGTGGGGGCTGCACCACAGGAGAGAGGAAAAGGCATGGAAATGGGAGTGACCTGTGTGGAAGGGGGAGAATGGCAGGGGTTGGTGAGCATGGCCAGCAGGGACACAGCCCCCCCCCCCCCCCCCGGTTAAAATATAATGTTTAAAAAACCAACACAAATGTAAGGTAATTTTCTTACTGAACAATAATTTCAGCATCTTGGGTTTTTAAGAAAAACAAAAGTTGTTCCTAGCCTGCTATATGCACTTTCTCTGAGGTTTTACCTAAAAAGGGCAAAAACTGGTGGTACTTAGTGTCATATTTTATGAGAGAGTTTTAGAAAATGGTAATGGTGAGACCTGATTAATTTATAGAATAGGCCTAGGCTTGAGGGCCTTGAGTGTTTTTACTTTTCCCTTTTAACTCCAGTTTTGTTATTGTACTACTCTCCCCCATCCTTACTAAATATGGCTTTTGAAATGTAAATCGTATCATGTTCAGAGATGCATATTGACATCTTCAGCACTGCTTCTCTTTGCATTTCAAAGAGTTGTGTGGTCACATTTTGCATTTCAGCAAAATTGCAGTATTTTCCGTCTAAGGATCTACTTTTATGTGGGCAATCACTCCCTACTAAATGGGGTGTTTGCGTGTGCACAGACGCACATGGGCTTATTCCCTGAATGTTGTGAATCTTGCTGTAAGTCATCAGGAAACATCTTTTTCCTTTTTAATTTCTCAGCTTGCCTGAGGGGGAGGTGAAGCTCAAAGAGAACACAGAAGACAAATGAAGACCACATCTGGCTGACTCCTAAGGAAAGTAAGCAAGCAAACCCAGTGATGTTTTCTGAGCAGAGGACTCGAACTAAAGTTTGAAAGAGATTTTTTTTTAAAAAAATGTGTGGAATGACTGCTTTCGTTTACATGGACACAGTGGCCAAAATTCTCTGGCAGGACGGTTGAAGCATGTGATCTGCACTTACCATTTGAATCTGACGCACATCCTTTTTACTGAAGGGCTCAAGGGACCTGGGAACAGGTGGGAACTGGGTGATGCCAAATGCCAGCTTGCAGGGAAGAAATGGACACTGACAAGCAAAGATGGAAGTAACTTGACAGCTTCAGCTCTGGAAGCTGTCTCTGGAAAGGACAGGTTAAGACTGGAATCACAAACTTTTCTGGGAGAGCAGTATGCAGGAAGCTGGCTTTCAGGCCACAAATGCTTTCACAGGTAAGGATCCCCCCCCCACCCCCGGTAATATCAAGACAAATTATGTTTTCCTCAAAAGCAAATGTTTTTGTGTTTAGATAGAGCCACTGACATATGTGAAAAATTGAGAAAACTTAAGAAAAGGCCTGCTAATCTTTTTGTCCTGATCATATTGCAGCATAGTGATTCAGGATTTATCTGTCAGGTCTTTCAAAAATGGCTGTGCAGGCACAAGCAGAAGGGGGCAAGACGTACAATCATTTATGTTATGAGACCACTGTCTTCAGGTTCCTTAAAACTATGAATTTACATGCTGTTGGTGGAGTTGAAGTGATGGTTCTTGTGATACATTTTCTACTTGAGCATAATACTCAACTATGCATCAGATGTGATAGGTGCATGCATTAATTTTTTAATTTACATGGTGCGCATGGTGCGCAGGCCCTGATTATACCCAGCTAGAATAAATATATTCTTAGAATACTTATTCTGTGTGTGCTGCGCAGAGAGAATAGGATGGAGTACTTCTACTATGGTCAATCCTGCAGCAATTTTTCACACAAGATATGGAAGAAGGTAGGAACTTGCATCCAGAATGTCCCTTGGAGAACTTACCAACTCCAAACTCTGGAGAACTCATGCATTTTTTTGTTTTTGTTTTGAAGGCTTGAAGACTACAATCCACATGTTTATACTATAGTAATCTATACTATGCAAATCAATGTGTCTCCTGTGGTATAAGTGGATTGTGGAATGTGTGCCTTATCGAAGAGGCACCCAAACATTGTCTGTCAAAGCTTGCAGTCTTTGCTTTATTTTGGTTGGCTAGAAAACCCTGGGAAATTATGAGCAAAAGCATGCGGTGACCCTCTGGACGCCAACAGAGGCCACTTGGAAAAACACTGCGATTATACAATGTAACTTGTAGGCTCAGACAAAAATTCTTCATATGTGGGTGAACTTGGCAGATAGGTTTCACTTCTTTAGATGCTCAGTTTTTTAAATCAGTAGGAGAAGCTGAATGTGGTTTGCTTCTCTGTTTGTTTGGTTCAGGGCTTTTTGGTAACCCTGCAATAAAAGGAAATGAATACCATCCAGGGTTACATTCTTTTCTTCACAGTGGTGAAATCCTAGTAGACCCAACTATAGTCTTTCAAAAGAAACCTGAGATTCATTGCTCTAACAAATGAAGAACAAATAGAAACTGGTTTTGAAATTCATCTAGAATTCTGTTATTTGTGGGTTTTTTTAATTAAAAATAATAATCCCAACAATTGTAGGACCGAAGCAACACAAATAAGTATTAGGTATCTAATCTGTCTTGGTAAAAGATGCCAGCATTTTAAAGGATGTCCATTAAGCATATATCACTTGCATAGACCCTTTGAAAATATTCTCTACCTTGTGGACAATGTGACACAAGTGTGCTTCAGAGTCCCCACAAAACAATTATGTTGCATTGTCTAGGATTGCTAGCTTTTTGTTCCTGTATGCCCTTTTTGGCGCCTGCTAAAACATTCTTCTTTAGGCAAGCCTGCCTGGATGTTTACAAAGTTTAGGCTATTTTAATCTGTTTCAGTATTTTAGCTTTTGCATGTTTGAAAGTATGGCTGTGAATTATTCTTGCTTTTGTTGTTTTTTCTGCTTTGAGGCTTTTTTTTACAATCAAGGGGTATACGTGTAAATTTCATGAAACAAACAGATAAATAATGGCAGCTTGAGTTGCAGACACTGCAGGTGAGTCTAATAAGGCTGGAATTGTGCTTATGTCTGTTACACCCCCCCCCCAACCAATATTTTTTCAGTTAGGGTAGACTTATCTTTGAGACTTCACCCTTGCTTTGGAGATAGCTCTCCCTTCCAAAGTGTGCATGGCTGTTTGTGCCTGCCCTTGTGTATGTTCAAAAATAGATCCCTATACCTCTGCTATTGTAAGTCTTGGAAGGGAATAAGAAAAGGAGAAGCCACTTGACTGTACAGTGGTACCTCGGGTTACAGATGCTTCAGGTTACAGACTCCGCTAACCCAGAAATAGTACTTTGGGTTAAGAACTTTGCTTCAGGATGAGAACAGAAATTGTGCGGTGGCGGCGCAGCGGCAGCAGGAGGCCCCATTAGCTAAAGTGGTACCTCAGGTTAAGAACAGTTTCAGGTTAAGAATGGATCTCCAGAACGAATTAAGTTCTTAACCTGAGGTACCACTGTAGTTGAGGGATAACCAATGTGGTGCTGTTCATATGTTGGACTCCAACTCCCATTAGCCCCAGCCAGCACTGCTAGTGGCGGTGATGGGAGATATAGTCCAATAATAGCTGGAATGCGGACACCATATTGGCTATCCCTGCTGTAGATTGGTCATCCCTGCTGCTACAAGGGTGTGCCGTTATGGAGAAGGCTATGGGCTTTGTGGTTGCCGCAAGTGCAAATGTTTTGCTATATATTGGGGCTTGCCTATGTTATCTCTTGCAACAAAGGTAGTGCTAAGCCAGGAGACAGAATAAAGAAGTATTTCAGGATGAGATACTTTCCCCCTATTACAGGGGTTTTAGAGCCTTCATCATTGTTTTGACTCAACTGTAATTGTGCAACCAGTGCTGAATCTACAGTCTGTCAGGGATTGGCACCTTGAAATGTGGATTCTAGAAGTTTTAGCAGGCTACTCTCCTTATGGAGCACTCTGCCTCCTAAATAGAAGGCCTGATAGTTGGTAACAACCGGTTGTGAGCAAATAGTGTGATCATTTAAGGCTGTCTGCTCCTGGTATCTTTGACAAGCCTGTAGGCTTTCTCTTCCTGATGTGAGTTGCAGAGATGACAATTCAGCTGTCAGCTCTTCTACCAATCACTGAACAAAATAATGTGAGAAGTCCCACTTGCCTACCACATTGCTGTCATTTTCGCCTCCTTACAAATGATCCTTTGACATGATGTCAGTTGCGTGGTTAATTCCTTAACCTGCTTAAAATCCCCCAATATAATATAGTATGTTAAAGTGATTTTCATGGGTAACCAACAGTATAAAAATTGCACCGATTAGCATCTGTGGTACAATTAATTCCAAGCTACAGAATTTAGAGTTTGGGGCAGCCCCAGATTTAGTTCTGGTGTCATGCAGGCACTGGGATTAGGGGCAGCCCCAGTTTTCTGACCAGAAAATGAATGGTTGTAAGTAAACACATTGTAAGTAAACACAGTTGTAAGTAAACACACACCAGCATTGGGCTATAAAATATATGGATCTCGTTCTTAAATACCTTTCACAGTGCAAGAAATTTAAGTTAACACATGATGGTCAAGCAACTGATTATGGTCATTTTTTTGTTTGTATTTTTGATTTCATGTTAATTTTAAAAAGCTTTAAGAAGTTATTTCATGGTGCAACATTACCTTTGATTATTGTAGGCACTTGCATTTGAGGTGAAGGGGGCAAGACCCCAAACTGAACTTTATCTATTAAAAGCCTTGGCATTGAATTCATGATAGCCTTTTTAGTTTATTTTTCTTTGTATCTGGTGAAATATTAACTGGGTGTATTGCATTTTAAAGTTGTTTTATTTTACACACAATAAAACAACTTTGAAATACAACACAAATAGAATGTGTTAAAACAATTAAATTTTTTTAGATGGGCCTTTTGAGAGACTGTATTCCACAGCTACAGAGCCACAACTGGAAAGGCTCTGCTCCTGACATAAAATAATTTCAGTCCCCATAAAGATACTCTTTGGAGTAGAGTCTCATCAGTAGATCTTTAAACCCTGGGGACCATAGCTGCCAAGTTTTCCCTTTTCTCGCGAGGAAGCCTATTCAGCATAAGGGAAAATCCCTTTAAAAAAGGGATAACTTGGCAGCTATGCTGGGGACTCATGGAGAAAGTATTTCCCAATGGGCTAGGAACTGAACTTGTTGGATATGTGATGTTTGTAATAATTGAAAAAGAAAATGGAATAAAAATTAAAAAAACAAAGGAACTGAACTCGTGACTACCAGCATGCAGAGCAAACATTCTGTTGTGATTTATGGAGTTCAAACATGAAACAAACCTCAATCAAATTCTGTCCTTGGTTTCAAAAACAGGTGCCTTAGAACAATAGCTTCTGGAGGTGGCTAGAAGAATGATCAAGCTTAGAAGAGAATGGAAGGAAAGCTGTTTTGTAGATACAGAATGCATTGAATTATTTTGCTTTGAATTTGCTATATAGGCTGATACAAAGGATGGCAATTTCTTTGTCTTATCCCAGTTTCTGAAGGGGTTCAACATCTATGCATCCAAATGGCTAGGGTTAAGGTTTTTGAAAAAGGTTTTTAAAGTTCTTGGGGTTAGGAACAGTTACCCAAATGCAACGCCAGCGGCTTCATGAGATTTCTTATGCAAGGTGACCAGGGAGTCACCAGAAAATTATTCCCAAAACCTCTACTCACTCCTGGAATGTAGGAAGTAGCGGTCAAGGAGAGAGTCTGCAAGGGTGTTCAAGTGGCCTTTTTAATGCTACTGAGCAGCCACAGCACCATATTTTGGAATAATGTGGCAAGTCCACTGAAAGAAAAAGCATAACATCCTTTACACTCTCACATCGTACTTACTTGAAAGCAAGTTCCATTGAAATCCGTAGGGCAATTCTGAGTAAATATGCATGGGATCAGACTGGAAGTGACTGTGAAAATATCACCTCACTCAGCAGGGAGGGGGGATGTGTCTGAGCCTACTCCAATATTATTACAACAGGTAATAGTTTGCTTGAATAAATCAGAGATGGCAAAAATAATTGGCAGAGCATGGATTTATGCGAACAGATGGTATACAGGAAAGAACAGAGAAACTCCAGGGAAGTGTGAGCTGTCCACTGAGCCTTTCATTCTGTTCCTGTTCTGACTTTATTTCCTAATGCTGTGTTGTCTAATTTTGGAATATTTTGATTATTATTTTTTGAGGGAAGGAAGATGGCCAGCTTTCTGACTGCTTTGACATTTGTGTCCTCCCTTAAGCTACTCCCATTTGATTTAAGGGCGCAGTCAGAAAGGGAGCTTTGTGGGGTAAATAAGGAATTCAGCTTTTTTTTTATATATATGAGCACAGCTACAAAGAATGTATCTTTGCAACAAACATCTGTGCACAATCAGTGCTTCTGAGAGCATCATTGGTGAAACAGTTTCGTACAATGACAGTTGAATGTAGATAGCTTGTATATATGTTGTGGTATGAGAGAAGGGGCTTTGTAAACAGGGCAAGTTTAGTGGCTCAGAAAAGCATGAAATGCTTGTTTGGGATATGAGTGATTCAGAAATTGTATGTTTATCCTGGAGGGTTAGACTATACAAACCAGTAATTTATACTGGCGGAAGATGAATATGGAGCCCGGCTGTGTATTCAATCAGTTCCTGATTTAAATGGAAAAAATGGAAATTGCAGATGACGCACTATTTCCCCTCCCCTCCTCCTGAGTCTTATTATACTTGATCTGTTTATCTTGAAAGAAATGCTCAGTGTACACTGTTACAAATATTGCCCCTCAGTTGTTCCAGGCAAGACATTGGACAGACGTGAGACCTGCCAGTAAAGTGGGAAAATGGTTGGCTCAGCGAAAATTCACTGTGGCTTATTTTAAAGCAGGGGTGGGGAATCTGTGACCATTCAGATGTTGTTGGAATACAGCTCACTTTTATTATTATTATTCTCTTTTTTTAACCATTGGCCATGCTGGCTGGGGTTGATGGAAGCTGGGAGTTCAACAACATCTAGAGGGTCACAGGTTCGCCATTTCTGTTTTAAGGAATCTGTTCTACTTGTAAAGGAATGCATATTTTCTTTCTCGTTGGAGAAATGCAGTTTGCTTGCCAGAATAATTCTGCGGTGAAAGAAACTGCTTAATGTGTTTCACATGGCATTGGAGAGAGGATACAGCAGACTGTAACACATGTAGCAAATGTGGTTTGAAAAGGTAGCACGGACGAACATTTTGTAATTGGGGGAGTTAAAGAAACACCTTTTCAAAACCGCTGAGTGCTTCTCAGAGAACTTGGCTCTTCGGACTATTGGGTTAAAATACAATCCATTTTATGTGTTGTGGCAATGTGCTGGGTTGCCTCCTTTATTCTGATGACTAGCTGGAAAGACTGATGTTCTGATAAATGATTGTCTGGCTATACACAGGACTCTTGTTCACAACTGAAATGGGACCATAGCAAACTTGGAAAAAAGGGAAATTATGGCAACCCAATACATATTCAAGGTCAGAAAGGAATCTTTAGCCAGTTCAGATTAGCTAAAGATCCTTAGGGTTTTGTTTTGTTTTTCTGGCTTGTTTTTCTTACCTGAGTCATCTGGAGAGATTTGCTGGGCAGGCATCTGCTTGTAGTACACTGTTTTTGGATGTTCTGGGTTAATAAATATGTGTGTGTTGATAGGTGAGCTGTTTTGCGATATGGTTGCCAGCTAAAATTTCAAAACAGGCACACACAGTTGTGATGATACTTGTGAAATTTAGATGCTACTAGCAGGGCTCCTTCCCCCCAAATCCGGAGCTCAGCTCTAGCACCTCTCAGGTGGGCGGCATTGCCATTCAACAAGAACAAGGGAGAAGTTCATGGTGAGCTCCGCCACCTCTTTTTCTACAAAAATAGTACTGGCTATTAGTCTTTCCTTCCTTTGGCAGTATATATCTGATAATTACAGGATAGTCGTCTCACAGGGTTGTGAATTTAAAATCTGGTCATTTTCAGTCCTGTGGCTCTACAACTACAAATGAAAGGATCTGATTATCGATATATTTTAGATTGGTGTGTGGGGGCATGTGCAAATACCTATCTCCCTTTTTGTTCCACCTCCCACTTTTTATGTCAAGTTTAAGTGGGTCTGCTACCATCATGTGCCATTAGAGGTATGTGTGGAAAATATTGTTACTTATCTTTGTCAGCCACCCTGGGAGTCTTTTTTGGCTTTACAACAGGGTAAATATGCTTTAAATACATAAATAAACAAAGAGGAATGATCTCCTGAGAGTTGTTTTCTGGTCCCAAGCATGTGGAATTAAGCTAACCAAATTTAATCTTGCCACCAGAAGTCCCAGGGGATCTGTTCTTTCATTATATATAGAAACCTTGGGAGGCTGACAGTCAACAACTTGACAATTTTAGATAGAACATGCCAGACCTTGACAATGTCTTTTAAGTTGGATGCTGTTATTTCATACTTTGAAACCCTAATCACAATTTATCTCACTTTGACTGATAAATTTAATCTTGACTCATTGCATGATCAGATTTTCATAATAAACCTTCCCATTTCTTATTCCCCTCTGAAAAAGAAGCAGATCATTTTCACAAATAATTCCTGGTGTACTGTGACTTATGCAAGACTATCAACTTTATATATTTTCATTGGGCCTGTAATAAAGAGTGATATAGCAGCAATTGAGAGATAAATTAAAAGTAAATGCAGTCTCTTAAGTATCGTCAAATGATATGTAGCATATAAAAATTATTTTTTTACACTTAGTAACGGTGAAACACTGTCTAGAAATACAGGTTAGTGCTAAACTAATATTCTTCTATCAAATTTCCTATTTAGATTACTTTGTTGAAATGTAAAAGCATCATTATGGAGTAATTAAAATAAATTGTCTTCTCTGGTTTAAAAACTCTCTTGTTCAGAACTACTACAGCACACACCATCCATAGTTTAAACTTTCAGGCTGTAGTCCTGAACACACTTAGTAGAAACTAATATCCATTGCAAATAGTGGGGATTACTGTACTTCCTAGTAGTTCCATATATTACAACTGGGCAGGGTCACAAAACATGCCATCGGATTGTGCTGCCAGTTCCTGTATTTGTCTTATAGACACTGCATGTTAATAAAATAAGTTGATCTTTGCAGCCTTTTACTTGTGCATATTTGCTGAAAAGTGTTCACGTGGCTTCAGAATATTCCAGCGCTTGAACTACTTATGAAATAACAGGGCATGAAAAACTGAATCTGGAGCTAAATAACTTTGTTTTGTTCATGCCAAGTATGTTCAAGGGAGTCACTAAAATCTTTAGATGTTTTATTAAAGGTAAAGTACTGAAAACTAGAAATGAGAGAAAGTGGTTTAACCCTCTAACTTTGACCCACTTACTATCCCTTTATTTTCTTTTGCTGCATAAAATTCTGGAGTTCTGGAAACCCCACACAGCATACAGGCATGGATTGCTGCCACAATGTTGTGCTCTGGGTTTTAAGAGGGGGGTCATTTTGCCCCGAGAAGCCCACTTTCTATACAACGGTTCTACAAAAGCTCTTAACTGCAAATTTAAATTTGTCCTCTGATTACTGGATCTGACAAGTAGCAAATGCTGAGTAATTTGAAAGTTATTGAAGAACCCCATTCTGTTTTTAAGTTCACACCTGTGTTGCAAGTGAAATCAGTGTGGTTCATGTAGCAAGGTTTGTGCTTTTTGTGCATGGTTTATCAACTCCACTACGCAGTCTGGAATTCTCAACAGCACTTGGGTGGGCAGGAAAGGGTAACATATGGGGCAAATCTCATGAAAAATAAGCTTAAAGCTGGTTCCATTTTCTGGCCTGTATCCAGTGTTCAGTGAGTATTTCAAAACTGTATTGACAGTTTGGAGAGATTGTCATCTTTATTCAAAGGTCTGATTGAGTCACCTTTATTGAAATTTTGAAATATGTGATTTAATTTTTTTTTTAATTGGTTAACAGATCGATCAGCCACTTAGAAGCCAGACAGTTAATTGACAGCTCTAGAAGTTAGAAACATGCTATTGGGAAATAGAGGGAGAAAGCACTGAATGCAAAATGTGTTGTAAACGTCAGCAATCCTTTGAGACATTTATAAAAGTTAAAGTCTGCAAAGGTGATTATAAATTTCATTACAGGGCAGCGTTATGTTAACGCCTCCTTGGCACATAGAAATATGCCATTGTGGATCAGTGTGTGAAGCAAAGCAGCCAGTGCATTTTGTGTGTCTGGTTTGTGACAGTGTTAGATTGATAATCACATTGACCCATTATTTAGCAACCCATTCCAACTCTGCTTGCGTGTGTCTGCCTAGTTGCTTGAGATACTAAGAAGAGATTTTGTTAGTTTGAAAAAGATCAGGAAGGTAAATAGGGGGAAGTGATGTAACAACTGCATGCAGTCTCAGCACAGAAGAGGAAGGTCCCTGAAAAAAAGCAATACCCCCCTCAAAACCCGCAATATTTATATGTTTACCTTTTTCCAATACATAATTACATTTTCCAGTATATATTTGAGCTGCTGGTAAATTGAAATCATTACAGTATTATCATCATCATCATCATCACTATCCATTTATTAATACAATACCTGCCTTTTTCCTTGGCAGGGACTCAAGGCAGCTTACAGATAAAAATAAGAACAGCTAAAAACATAGAAGCAATAATTAAAAGCAATTAAACGTTGATGGAATTAAAACTATTTATCTATTAAAATTTTAAAACCATACAGCCCTTTTGTTAAAAGCAGCCAGTTCCCCAAAGCCTGTTGGTAGAAGGATCACAAGGAGGGAGCCAGTCTAACTGCTCTAGGGAGGAATTTTCAAATTCTGGAAGCAATCACCAAGAAGGCCGTCTCTCATGATCTGTTGTATCCATTCATTTTTAGTTCACATATTGCTACTTTTCTCCATATGATTGTGAGGCTGTGCAAACCAAATATGTTTACATAGGCAATTATGTTGGTGTTGGTAATGCTACCAAACTTGTGAACCTGACATATTCGTAAGTTAGTACAGTGATACCTCGACTTACGAACGACTCGACAACCAAATTTTTCGACTTACGAATGGGGCAAATGGCTGCACGCTTACGAATTTCTCGACATCTGAACGGAAACTGTGACGGTTTTAGATAGGGTTTTTTCGACTTACGAATTTTTAGATGGGGTTGCTTCGACTTACGAATTTTTCCATTTCCAATGCATTCCTATGGGAAATCGCATTTCCAATGGCACTTTTCGACTTATGAATTTTTCGACCTACGAAGGTGCCTTTGGAACGGATTAAATTCGTAAGTTGAGGCACCACTGTACATGCACTTTCATTATGTTTGCAATCTCCTGTGAAGGTTCATGGGTGAAATAGGTTGTGCCATACCAGATCAAGCCATTACAGCAAGCACATTTTGTGTACCACCAGGCAGAACTGCAACCATAATGTTACTGAATTCAGGAAGTTCATGGTTTAAGCTCCATTGAGCCCTGAGATGTGGAATGTGTGAGAGAAAAGACACCCCTACTCAGCATCTCTGAACAGACCGTCCACATGCACTATTGTAAGCCTGTTGTGAACTTGCTGTTGGTGTTATGATTATTGGCCCCATGTATTTCATCTGAGCAGAGTCACAAACAGAACAGAGGCAGACTCAGAGTTATCATTCATTCGGTTTAATAATTCCAATGAGAGGAAAGTATATATTGATGTGCAGCAATTTAGGGAACTGTTTAGAAGAGTGGGGACAAATGAGCTACCTGCAGAATAAAACAATGGATGCCAAATGTCAGTTGTGGCACTACTATGCCATTTGCCGGTTGATAACAAACAGCAGTATTATTTCGCTATACTCAAGGACTGGCTTCTTGTGGGACCCGGGAGATTTTTCATTGCCACTTTTTGATCAGTGATGCTGAAATTCTAAGAGATTTCCCTTATGGCTGCTCTGCATCTGCTCATGATCAACAGCTGGAGGTGCTGGAAGTAGTTAAATTCACATGATTAGAGCACAAAAATTGATGTTAACAGGTGTGTGATGATTTGGCATACCCTGAAATTGTTTTGGCTCAAAACACATATATGAACACCCAGCTTTTGTCATACAACATTGTTTCAGTCAAGAAGCTGACACTTAGGGTTAAACTAATTTTGTGTGCTAGAGTGACTGGGGTGAGTAATTTCTGACCGTGATAGTAAAATAATTATAGCACACTAAATATGTTCATGCCATTATATGACATGAGATGGTTTATTGTTTCTCTATTTTTTTAAATATTAAGCAGATATTTAGAAGTTAAGATTGCATGCACATTTTAAGCACATCTACACTGAAGAATCATGGGAACTGTAATTTTTTTTAAATAAATCTTTATTCAATTTTTTAAAACATACATAACGAAAAAAATAGAACAAAAAATAAAAACTACAAATCATAAAGAACAAATCAGAAAAAAGTGCAGGGTAAAAATTAGAGAACAAAAGAATACATTTAAGGGTGCTGGGAATTGTAGCTCTGTGAGAGTTAAACTATGGTTCCCAGGATTCTTTTTTTTGGGGGGGGGGGTGTTCTTTAAAAGTATGTTTTGTGTACAGCCTAAATTTCCCTTAATTTCTTTTGCTGATGTTGAAGATATAAACTTTTGTCTAATGATCTCATGCACGGTGTACCAGCTGTTCCCATAAAATATCTTCATTGTGAAGGGATACAGTCCAGTCTCATGCCTCTATTTATATTTGTTTTTAAAGTGGTGACTGAAGATGCAAACTTTCTTCCTATAACTTTTTTTATTCTAGACTGTTACTTCCTTTTTAGTGATAAATTGGTTGGGGGCTATGACTTTGACTTCCTTCTAGATTTCTTTCCCCCTAGATTTTGAGGGAAGGATTCTAGATCGGACTGCAGTCCTCACGTACCTAGGAGTGCATGTCTACTTCTGATTGCACTGTCCAAAAAGAAGTGAAGTTAATTTCAGCTCATGACACAAAATTATATAATTGCACTGTTTCACTGACTGCATAATCACATTTGTGCAAAGACCCTTACTTTCTCTAATAGACAGATTGGCTTTCATAAGCTATTTCCTATTTTTCAGAACTTTTTATTTGCTCCTCAGGGACATTGTGGTTTTGTGAAGATCACACTGCCAGGTTACTGGTTTTCTGAACATGTTGTAGCTGCCCAAACTGTTTACCATATGTGGGGATGTGTTTTCTGAGTACAATCCATTTTATTCATGCTACTTGATTATTATTTTTACAATTGCGTACTTTGTGATAAAGTTCCTCCTGTTAGTGTGTGTGTGTCTGTTAAACTTCTAGTTCCCATCTGTAAAAAGGTATCCTGACCGTTAGGTCCAGTTGTGGACAACTCTGGGGTTGCGGCGCTCATCTCACTCTACTGGCCGAGGGAGCTCGTGTTTGTCTGCAGACAGCTTCCGGGTCATGTGGCCAGCATGACAAAGCCGCTTCTGGCGAACCACGCTGCTATTTTGATTGTATGTAGAGGCTAGAAGAGCAGCAAATTATTTTATTCATTGCTTCTCCCTGGCCACTGTTTTGGGCTGCTAGGTGAGAAACCTGGAGAATAAGGTCTACCTTTAAATTCGTCAACGGCATGTGACGAATTAGGTGAAGCAGTACTAGACAATTGGTAAGAAGTGACCAGGGGAGAGAGGTGTTACTGGTGAGCTTTGTGAGTTGGCTGTGGAAACAGATGGTAGCTGTAGCTGGGACATTGCAGGCATTGCTCAATGATTGGCATGCAGAGGTGTAGCTGGGAGGGGCGGGGGCACTGGGTGCCAACCGCGGGGAGCGGCGCTTACTGCGGGACCTACAGTGTGCCCGAGCCACGCATTTGCATGTCGAGGTCACAAGACACCCCCCAATAATTCACACACCACACAGCAATTTAAGTTTAAGATTTTTGGCATTATTTTGGCCACAACTTTATTTAAAATACATTCAAATGTGAGTGGTTGCTTAGGCATTGGTTCCATCCATCTGTCCCCCACCCTGGGACAAATCTGACATCCCTAGCTGCCTAGGGAAGTCAGTAGGTAAACACCCCCTGAGAGAGGATGGAGCTGGGTGCCAGGCCCTTCACCTCTCCCTGAATGTTCCCTGAGGCTCTTGCAAGGCCCTAGCCCCTTGCGGTGGTGCGGACAAAAGCATGTCGAGCCCCAGGATTCATTTAACAGAATACCTCTATAAGCAGCAGCAATTTTGAGGGGTAGGCACAGCCTTTCCTTACCCCTCCACCAACCAATTTTAACCAATGCCTAACCGCCAACCTTACAAGTTGTGACGATTTGCTACGCAGTAGGCAAAAACCAAATGGCAACAGCCAATCAGCCAAATGGACAAAATTCCTAACAGGCCCCTGCCCCAATGCAGGCGACCCCATGACAGGCATAGCAATGTCAATTGCAGGAAGACCCTTAAAGAGGGCGGGCGGGAGATCCGTTGCACTTGGCAAAAGTGAAACCAGAAAGCTGCATGGAGGAGTTTATAAAGGCTATGGCTGTCAATCATTAACTTGCAACATACTCCCCCCCCCCCCAGCAACAAAATTCCCAATCACCCTGTGGCCATCTAGTCTAACCTGCCCAGCAACCCAGGAGATGTCTTGTTAACCCTTCTGCAATCCGTGCTCTCCATGAATGGAGAACCTGCTCTCTCCTGGGAATGGCATGGTGGCTCAGGTGCCTGCAGGCTCCATGCTACCCGAAACGGCAGCGTGGGGCTTGTGTCTCTCTGCCCGCCGCCTCTCCCACAGCTGAGGGGGAGGTAGTGGCGCGGCTCCATGCAGCGTGCCTTGCCCCAGCTCACCCCGCCCACATGGGCAGCTGGCAACTATGGAATTTGCACCCACAGGAGGCAGTGATGGCCACTAACTCGGATGCCTGTAAAAAATGGATTAGACAGCTGAATGGAACTAAAGGCTATCAATGGCTACAAACCTTGATGACTATGCACTGACTCCATGGTTGGAGACACCAATGCTTCAAAATACCACTTACTGGGAAGTATAGGAGGGGAGAGTGCTCTCGCACTCAGGTCCTGCTTTCAGGCTTCCCTTAGGTGTCTGGCTGGTGACTGTGATGCTAGGCTAGATGGGCCACTGGCCTGACCCTGCAGGCTCTTCTTATGGTCTTAGTCCTTAGCAGACTCCCGATGACTATCTCACACCAGATCCCCAGAAAGAGATGCTAGCACCCCACTAGGTGCATTCAGTTTAAACAGTGGTTTTCAGCTCACTTTCTCTCTGTGTCCCTGTCTTGATTTTCTGTTTTCCTCCTTTTACTGCTTCCAGTCCTTCTTCCAGTCCCCCTTTCCTGGGAGAGGGAAAGATATGTCATCTTTCCTGGGATCTGATGGGTTTCTCCTTCCAAACCATTTCCTAACAATTAGTGTCTATAGACATTTCCCTGGACATCCTGAACCATGAATAAGTCATTTGCATGACAGAGGGTATGGCCAGGTCAGTATTCATGCCATTTTTGAAGCAAACTAAGGGCTTATCCACAGCTACCTTTCCTCCGCTCTTTCCAGGCACAGTCCATGCTTTAAAGCTTCTCCCCTCTTGACCTCTTAGTGTTTCCCCAGTCAATTTCATTTCCTTTCTCACAAAGAAGTGTGCTTGTTTTGGGGGACAGGGAGGTTGTGGGTTTTTAACTTTTTGGGGAATAAAAAAAACAAGGGAGGAGAGCTACTTGGATGGTTGATCCCTGACCTGGCTTGACATGCCTTGTTAATGGTGCAATCCAACCCAGGAATGTGAGAACCTTCCCTAAATCCCCCAAATAATCTAGTTGTTTGGGGTGCCCACCGAACTGATGCACACTTAGTAGATGATACTATTTATATAAAGTCAGCCAAGAATTTCAAGGCTGTTAAATACTGATGTCTAACACCCTAACCCTCCCCACCCCCGGTAACTGACCTTATTAAAAAACAAACAAACAAACAAACAAACAAACAAAAACAGGCAGCATTTACCTGTAAATTAAAGTGCCTTATGTGGAACTGGATGATAAAACAATGGTGGTGCTGTTTGTATTATGAAGCCCAGTGCAAAGGAAAATCTGAAAGCACTAACCATAATGTAATGGGATGGGATTGTATACGGGTGAGTAGACACAGCATGTGTAAAATAAGCATTGGAAATAATGATGGCATTACATTTCACAGTTCAGCATTTAATGATTACCGCCCCGATCAAGGTATATATGTATCAAATTCTTTGGCCACAGATTCTTTGGTACTTATCCAAAAACCTACTTACTATATGTATTTATTACGTTTTTTAAAAGAAAGGGTTTATTTAAGAACAATTTGTTTCAAGGCTGCAGCTTGCACAGAATGCAATGGCTTGCTTTCTAATGAAGCTACCCTGTCGGTTGAACATTGCCTCCTGGGCACTCTTTAAGGTGCCATTTTTCAATCCATAAAATGCTCTATGCTGCAGTTCTACAGACATTTAGGCTACCTAAATCTCATGGAAGCCAATAGGTTTTAGAGAACCTACCCCTATGCTTTAGCCATTGTATCCAGATTCATACATGAATCTCCTCACTTTTATTAAACTCTCTTCTCATGAAGGATCACCAGATCCGGAGCATTTTTCCAAAGTTGGTGCAGTTATTTTATTCAGTCCGTCATTGACAGCCAGCATATCCTCTTGGCAGGAAAGGTCACACCACTGAAAAGATGGAGTTCCTGCTGGCACCTCTCTTTATTTAGTGTACAGTGGTACCTCGGGTAACAGATGCTTCAGGTTACAGACTCCACTAACCCAGAAATAGCACCTCAGGTTAAGAACTTTGCTTCAGGATGAGAACAGAAATTGCGCAGTGACGGTGTGGTGGCAGCGGGAGGCCCCGTTAGCTAAAGTGGTACCTCAGGTTAAGAACAGTTTCAGGTTAAGAACGGACCTCCAGAACGAATTAAGTTCTTAACCCGAGGTACCATGAGGAGGAAATTTATAAAAGTTAGGATTAGATGGCAATGAAATGCATGCAGTATGGTAAGTAGCAATTTAATTGGGACATAAATGTGTGCAAACTAAGCACAGTGCCCATTCACACCAGCAGTAATAATCAGTTTAATATCTGATGAAATTGTTTTGTTGTTTTTGGACTTTGTAGGGATGTAAGTCTAATGATTTTTTTAAAAAATCCCACTAATCTTTTAATCCATAACTGCTAATACTTCCTACCTATAGGGGTTAGGGGCTGCTCTGTAACTGACCAGCCAGGATTGCTGATTGCCACTTGAAAGTGGAAGTGGAATAGCTTTGAAAAGTTATTTATAAAACACAGTCATGCTGGATTATCTTTAAAATTTAGATCACCCCCCCCCCTTCTCCTGTCTAGACAAGCTGTGTTACAACTCAATTTATTGAGATATCTTTGGTATGTCATTAGGCACAATTGTGCAGCCTGGGTTGGCTCTGATTTCCTTACCAGCGCAAGTTTGAGACAACTGACATGATTCCTAACAGCCTCTTCAATTTTTGTTAGTCACAGAGTGATCCTTGCTATCCTAGCCTGCTCCCTGGATAGTGAGGGAATTGCTTCTGAATTTATCTGGATCAGCAGAACCCAAAGGAAATCTGTTTGATTGCAGAGGCTTCCAGTTATATGATGGGCCCCAGGAAATTGTCACGATTGTGATGGAGTATCTACCTGGTATGGCCCCAGAGTCAGATTCCAAGTTCTGGTCGTAGGCTTTTAGGATGTGGGGGAGGAAATTTCTCTCCACACTGGCCTTGGATGACCCAACTTGCCCAGAAGCCACAATGTATGAGGAGCTCATCTTGCCACCATCTTACCAGCCCGAGAAGGTTGTGTTCTTAGAGTAAATCTCGGAAAATATGATGAAGGGTGGGTAAGGAATTCAGTGAATAGTAGCCATGGCCCACTTATCACATTTAGTTGGGCTCATAGGCCAAGTGAATGGTGTTGCTTGGTGCCCTTATTAGCTCATGTAGAGGGCTAAACTGGAAACCTCATGTTCTCAGTTTTTCTCCTAGGCGTATTTAATTTCTATAGTACAAAAAAAAGTATGTTGCATGCTTGGTATCACAATAGCTCTGTTTAGTTGCAAACAGATATGCTTTAATTTGTTATAGCAACAAATTTGTATGCCTACTTGTACAGAAAATACCTGAATCATGCAGTTGGAAAATTGACTTAAATTGTCCCTTTTTCTTGATGATATAAATTGCCTTGATTTAAATCACTGCACCCTAACTAGGCTTGATTTCTTTAAACAAATCCCCCCCTCCTGTTATTTTGGGGGGGGGGGATTTCAGTCATTAGTACTGAAACACTACTGTGAATGGGAATTGTTTGAATGTGTATGTGTTTAGAAAGGTTTAAAACAAGGGGGAAGTATCTCCAAAGATTTCTGAAAAAGGCAAATAAGTAATTTCAAAGAGCTGAGAGACATTTAAGATAGTGTTTTCATACAATAGTGTATCTGAAACTACTGTAAGATACTGTAAGAGTATCTGAAACTACTGGTACATGGAAAATACTTTGGAACAGGAGAGACTTAGCTCAAAATGTCATTTAGACCAACAGATTTTTTTAAAAAATCTACATTTCCTGAGCCATGCTGCATATATATTCTAGTTCAAAAGAGACTAATGTGTCAGATTCAGGGGCAGGCAGAATATAGACTGTGATCTACTAAAAGATCTCTGAGTGATTTGCAATAGATTGGAAATAATTTTGTACGCTCAATTGTTTAACAATAACAATCAAAATGACTCTCTGCCCCCCCCCAAAAGCTGGCAGGGGTAGGGGTGGCGAATATAACTAGTAGTGTATTTTTGAGTACCAGAACTGTGAGTTCAGTTCTGATGTTCCTAATACATTTCTGGGCTTGGCATTCTTTAAAACTAAGTGTTTGTGTTTCGAACCTGCCTTCAGTTGGCAGATCTCTGGGTTTTGGTAAAAAATGTAAGTAGCTCTCATAAGCCTGTAGCAACAACAACAACAACAACAACAACAACAATTTATTATTTGTACCCTGCTCATCTGGCTGAGTCTCCCCAGCCACTCTGGGCGGCTGTAGTCTGTTCACCGTTCTTCTGAGTATATGGATTTCAGTGGCATTGTCTTCCTTCCTTCCTTCCCTTGGATACAAGTGAGTTTAGCTAAAAAGTAGACTTATTGTAAGTGGCTTCATGAAAGAGAGGATGGTGGAGGGGGAAATAGTCTGAATGGTACAAGCAAGACTTGTTAAGTTTTCACCAGAGAGGTGTTGCAGTCTCACCTTTGTGATTGGGTTCAAGCAGTGAACTGTCTTAGAATGGCACTGGGATGGGAGGCTAGGGACCCCTCCCCCCAAAGCCGATGGGCATTGCCATTCAGATGGTGTGCATGTTGCCGCATCATGTAATCAATTATGCAGTGCGGGGCTTACCCCTCCAATATTTTATTCAGGTTGGCTCCCCTAGTGGCAGTAACAACGGACCTAAAGTGGTTTGAAAGCTAATAAGATGTGGATTGCAAGGCTGTCTATGATACTCCCGTGCTGAAATCCTTCCATGTATCCCTTATAGCACTCTGTAGGATTGCAGGCCTTGAAGTATTGCATATTATTACTCTTCGGTACGTTTAATGAAGGCTTTTGGACCCTTGAAAATGAAAAGCAAGCTCTTTTCCTCGCAAGCCTGTATTTAAGAAAACATTCATTTAATCTGAAATAATGATAGGAAACTGACAATCTAGAACCAATTGGGCTAAGCTTTTTTTTTTGCCAAGCTAAGGAAGATCTCGAAATGTATTCAGCAGCTTGGCAATACTGACATTTGGGAATTGAGCACATAGGGTGGAACAGTGACTGTTCGACTGTGGCAGTCCTCCAGTTTGTTAATCTCCATCTGGCAGTTGAGAAAGGTGGGCAGAGATATAATTTTATGGGCCTGAGTGGATTTGTGCATATTACAGTATCAAAGCTGAGACATTTTGCAGCTTTAAAGCCTTGTTTTAATGCCGGGACAGGAGCTAATGATTATTATGTCTTGTCCAAAGCTGGCAGAATTCCAAGCAGACACACAATCAGACAGCTCTTGCCTAGGGTGGATTCAAATAAAGTATACATTATACTGTATATAATTTCTAAAACCACACTTCCCACTGTCCTAGATGCTGAATGTGGTTTAAAAGCAACCATCTTTTCAAAGAACTTAGTTTTTGAATGTACACTCAGTGCACACTTGAAATTAAAGTAAACAAAGCAATTTCACCAGTTTTCTGCATATTTTAGTAGCAAGTAATCAATATATTAAATACAGTTTGTAGGGGGGGGGGCTGTACTGTTCCTGCTCTGCAACTGACACTTTCAAATGTGAAAAGCTTCAAAACATGTAATAATAATAATAATAATAATAATAATAATAATAATAATAATAATAATATGCAGATTTAGTAATCACGATCCTGGATTTAGCGATCTGTGTCCTTGTTTTGGGGTATGGAAAGGAAAACAGCTCCTTGTATTTACCAAGCTTCATCTACTGTACAAAGCACTTGGAGTTCCACATATGTGTCAGATTCTGGACTGGAAAAAATGGAACAGGTGCTTAGTCTATGATTAATCTGCTCTTTTTGGCTGTTTGGTATTATATTAATTCTGTTTGTACTGCTTTGATGCATTTAGTATATCTTATCTTTGTTATTTTATTGACAACTGCCATGGAATTACAATGTGATGAGGGACACTTTATAAATCTGGTAAATTGATATGTGTGTGTGTGTGTGTGTGTGTGTGTGTGTGACCTCCTTTCGAACTCTTCTTTTGATAGCTGCTTTCTGCAGGTTTATTTTAAATACTTACCTTAGGAACCATGCAAGCCTGAAGCCTTGGTTTTTAAAAAGAATTTGAGAGAATGGCTCTGATTCAGAGATAGTTGCAGAAAAATTAGTAGCATCTAATCTGTCCTATTGATTTCAGTAGTTCTTAAACACAACAAACTTCCACTGAATTGGGCTGTTAAAATGAAACACAGAGACTTAAGGCCAATTCCCGTGTGTGATGTATGTGATAAGCTGTAATGATCACTTCTGCATCTACTAACTCATGAAAAGCAAGAAGGGACTTAACAAAAGAGAAGACTCTGCAGTTCTGATGGGTTGCACACAATCTAACAGTTGTGGATGACAGCTGTAAATTATAATATGGAAAACCTCACTGTGTGAAATGTGAATTGGTACCTGGGCTATCATTCTGTATAATTTCAAAACATAAGTGCCTAACTTGTTTATGCTGCATATTGCCATTTTGTAATTTCTTGTGCAATTTAAATAATCAGTAATTAAGATGGTTATTAAACTGTACTGCAATACAGGACTCCAAAGGTCAAATTGGGAGAAGAAGAATCCTTTAAATCATTACCCACATGTAGAGCCGAATTAATTTCGTTTTTAACCTTGATAGACAACGAAACAACAAATTAAAAAGTCCTCACACCTTCCTTTTTCTTCTGCTGTACTTTTCAGAGTGCAAATTCACCTGCACCAGTGGCAAATGCTTGTATCTTGGCTCGCTGGTCTGTAACCAACAAAATGATTGTGGGGATAACAGTGATGAAGAGAACTGTCTGCTTGTAACAGAGCATCCACCTCCAGGTATCTTCAGCTGTAAGTACCTTACCCCTGTGTCTATGGGCAGTTATGGCATTTGCTTTGAAGTCTGTTCTTCTACTTCTTATGCTACTCTGCAAATTATTTGAATGAAAGTAGCAAGGTGTTTCCCACCCAACTCCTGTTACTACTTCTATAATTGGGTTAAACTAAAAACATAGCTGTAGTTGTGACTTGCACTTTGCATTTCTCTCTATAATGCGCTTCCTTAGAGCTTGAGTGTTTCTCACGGCAGCTGCTGTTTTATAAGTCAGCCAGATGTGCGAGAATTGTTCCTCTAAAGGCAGAATTGAGTGGTACTTCATATGGACACTATACTTCTGCCTGTTGCATGACTGGGAAACATTGCTATCGACTCTCCAGTGATGGAGTCCTCCAGAATGATCCAGCGTGATCCTGAGGATCCACATGGCAAGTTGCTCTATACATAAGCTACAGTGAAGTCTCCTGGCCCAGAGAGAGAATAATATTAGACTGGCCCTTTGTAGTGTTTGCCAGGGGGAGATAAAGCTGTTCCTTTTAAAACAGAGAAAGTGATATGGACAATCTGCCCGTATTGAGACTCATGTGTTTTTTGTTCTGTTATGTATGTGCTGAAGATGCTTTAAAGTGCTTCTAGGATGGGATAGAATTGGATGGGATGTATAAAAATTGGAAATATTCCAGCTGACGAGGTAACTGGTGTGCATTTGATATTCTTCTTAATGCACTTCCGAATTAAACATTATTTGGCTATAATTCAGAAGGATAATCTTTTCGAATCAAGCTTTTATAACCGAGAAACACATATTTCTTAATAGTGTAGTATGATAGTATGAAACTAGTATTTTTTATGTGATTCAGAGGTATTTGGTTAGTATAATGGGGCAATAAAACATGTGCTTTCAGATAGAATATAAATTAGTTGCATTCAGTAGTGGTTTTAAAGGGATATCATGCTTTCAACATGTGTTTTATCCTGTGGATTTTGGAGGGGTTTCTTCATAAATGCATTTATGAAAAAAAACAACCTATGACATTCTGTGTTTTTACTTTAGTATGTGCGTCTTATATGCTGTGCTGGCTTCATAAACACAGTTGATTTAAGTTGTTGCAGTCTTTGATCTACAAATGCTGCCTTTGCTCCAAGTTAAGTGTCATATGACTAGTTTTGTAGCATGACCTGTTCTTTGAAGCAGAAGATGGGTCACTATGGACATTTCACCAAAGATGGGCAGCCTATCAAACTGAACTGGCATCTGGCATCTTAAAAATTGTGTGATTTCCTGAGAGAATAAATATTGGGTATTGAGCATAGATATGCACCTAAGTCATGAAAATAGCTAAGATTTTATTGCCTTTTAGCAGAAGGCAGCAGGATTAGAATTTGCCAGTGACCCAGCACTGGTAAAGGGCATGTTGACCCAACCATTTTGCCATTGCCAGTTTGTATTGGGAGCTCAAAAAAGACAGAATCAATGTGACAAAATTCGTAGTTCTTCCAGGTTAACCAATTTAACTGCTACTAAAGGCTTGCCCATTTCAGGTCCCCTCTCCAGATCTGTTCACTGTCTCAAAATGAAGGACAGGTTATTGAATGGCAAGTATTTATAGAACTCATACTTACAGAACTCATACTTAACAATATGTATTGGTTATAGAAAGAAAAACAAACAAACAAACAAACATACCAAACCTCATAGAGAGAGACAGAGACCACCACAAAAAAGTTTTATTGAATGCTTGTTCTGTCAGAGCGCATACACAAACTTCCCTGTTAACGTCCTATTTTAGTTACTCAAAATGACAGGTTGTTTGTTTGTTTTTAAGGGAAAATCAGTTGTAAAAATTATGCTGTAAAAAATAACAACTAGCCTTAGGAAGGACAGACATGATGTAGTTACAAATATTAAATTTGCCAATGCTATCAAGATTTAACCAGTGGGTGTGACTCAAGAGGACTCCACATAAGTTGCCACCAAGAGCAGAGGCAGCTTGACTTAGAATTGCCTGTTGCGGAGGGAGAGGGCTATTACCCTTATTGGGCTTCCAGTAGGCATCTAGTTGGCCAATGTGGAAAACAGGATGCTGGATTAGTTAGGCCTTTGGTCAGATCCAGCAGGGCTCTTCGCCTGTTCTCTTACCTACAATGTTACTAAAGCTGGTCTATGTCTGTTGTTGTATAACAAAATCATATTTCTGACTGAACTGTGCAGAGCACACTAAATAGCACTTATCATCACTGAAAGCATTTTATATGAAAATTATTTAGAACCAAACTACACTTGATCGCTGCGGGGTCTTTCCCAAGCACATATAAATTCATGGTCCCGTTTTTAGAGCCTGGGAGGGGCTGCTAAATCTTCCCTCAGACAGTCGCTCTTGGTACTCTCCTTCTTAGCCAAGATCTGGTACTAGGAATGAACCCAACAGGGTTTAGGGTGGAAAAATCATAGAATCATAGAGTTGGAAGAGACCACAAGGGCCATCCAGTCCAACCCCCTGCCAAGCAGGAAACAAATGAGTCCCTACAACAAGATTAATGTAGCAAAGGAAAGGAAGATAACAGAACAAGGTTTGATTTGGATACAAATGACCACATTTGAAGTTTTAAAGTTGGAGGTCTGTGCATTCTGATGGCTCGGTGGGTAGCATAGCTGCCAAGTTTTCCCTTTTCTCGCGAGGAAGCCTATTCAGCATAAGGGAAAATCCCTGTAAAAAAGGGATAACTTGGCAGCTATGGTGGGTAGAGCATGAGACTCTTAATCTCAGGGTCATGGGTGTGAACCTCACATTGAGCAAAAGATTCCTGGATTGCAGGCTGTTGGACTAGATGTGCCTCGTGGCCCCTTCCAACTCTACAATTCTATGATTCTAGGAAATATGTACATATTTCTTTCATTGATGAGATTTCTTAAGTGTACTTAGTTGAAAGGGTTCTCTGATCAAATATTTAAGCAAGTTTCTGGGGGCCTCAGAGGAAAAAAAAAGTGTCAGCTTATATTTCTGATAGATAGCAACACTAAGGGCAATGCTATGTGTAATAATGGCAGACCTGCTAGTTTAAGCTCAGATCTTAAATCCCAAGGGCATTTTGGCAGTTCTCTCACTGTGAGAACTGAAATTACAGGGAACCAGGCAGAGGGCCTTCCCGATAGTGGCGTCAATCCTGTGGAACACCATCCAACAAGCTGTCAGGGAGATAAGGAACTATAAAACCTTTAGAAGACACATTGAAGGCATATTTTATTACAAAATGTGTATTTAATATGTGTGTGTTTTCTTATTGTCCACATTTCTAAACATATTTTATCTCATAATATGCATTTTTAGTGCATGTTGGTATTTTTTTTTTTTGAGCTGAGAACTGCATCTCAATTTATTTACTTTTCAAGGAACTGTATCACAAAGTTCAAAGAAATGTCAGTTCTGAAGACTGGGAGGTACATATCAGCTCAGTTCACATCAGAATTCTCATAAATCGGATTTATCAAGCATCTCTAGCTACTTCCACAGAACCCTTTAAAAATAAAAGAAAACTCTAATCTTGCTATCAGCTGTTCAGAAGAGGGCTGGATTGAATCTCCTCTGCTTCCCTCTTCCCACCAAACAGTGCAGATTCCATCTCCTTTTAAAAGCTGTTACATGTGTGCTCTGTATTATTGGATCCTGATTGTATAGGATACTAGATTTTGTGTAGGAACAGGCTCTTGTTTTGTTATGCTCCAGATTTTTTTTAGGCTCCAAATTTTGATAGTGTTAGGCCAGGTGCGGTAACCACAACTTGGGCAACAGTTTTAAATTACTAGGAAAGATAAATGCTGGGCGCTCAGCTGTACATTTAATTAACGCATTGTGTTAGTTACTTTGATTGCAACGTTCTGTACTTTTGCATTAGATCTATCCTGGGCCAGGTTGAGGAGGACATGCTTAACAACCAAATCCTCTGCTGACAGAAGTGGTAAAGATTTAGCATCATATACCTCCTTATAAGTGTTGGTACATTATGCTTTTATACAGTTGCTGTGCTTGGTATTTCGATATAATTGGTAAGATCTATTCATAATGCCATAGACTATTAGCATAGCTGCCAAGTTATCCCTTTTTTAAAGGGATTTTCCCTTATGCTGAATAGGCTTACTCGCGAGAAAAGGGAAAACTTGGCAGCTATGCTATTAGGGGCAAAGAGACACAGTCAATATTCTTCACAGCTTGAAAGCAAAGAAAACAAATATGTCAATATAGTTTTATGGCTCCTTTTCATAATTGTCCACTGTAGGAAGCATACATTTACTTTCTATTTTAGGTCATGGCATGCAGAGTGTGGGTGAGAAGGAAAAAAGTAAAAATTTACGATGAAACTATTCTATTAGTAACTTGGAGAATATTTGCACCCTGAAAAAAATATTTAATCAGAGGATTGTGAACTCTAAAGGATTGCAAACTCCATTTTTGTCAGTTTGCTGTCAGATTGCATGTTTTGTCTTTGGTGATATTACAGCCCGAGGCGATAATCCTGCAAGAAATCTTTGCACCTTTGCTGCACTGGGACTGCTCAGGTGTGCAAAGTTAATTTGTGTGCTTTCAGTACTGGGAGCTCGTCAGTTCCTCTGCTGATTTACAGTGGGAATGCTTTGGTGAATAAGATATGTGCTCACATACATCCATAAAATGTGGCCATATGGTGTGCTGTGTGACTTTATACTAAAATAGTCTCTATGGAATATTCTGCATCCATTTGAGGTAGCATGCACTGAAATTTTATTCTTCTTAGAATTAGATGAACAGGCAAACCACTTATTAAGGCCAGGGAGTTATAGCTGGATAGCTAGACTGATGATTTGTAGCATGGGTTTCCACCTTCCAAAGAAGAGATGATAAAGGACATTGTTGATTTAAAATGTTAACTAATTTAAATATATGCAATCCTAGAATAGTATAGTGACTAGGTGAACAATTGAAAAGAAAATGGGAGGAACCTATACCAGGGTTTTAGCCTTTGTTTTACTTATTTGCCATGCAAAAGAGCACAAAAAGAGATGTGCTCCATCAGATCAAAGGTTCATCTACTTCGGCAACCTGAGCTCACAGTTACTGACCAGATGCTTATGGGAAACCTGAAAGCAGGACCTGACTGCAACAGCACTTTCCCCACTTGGTTTTCAACAACTTATATTCAGAGACATATTGCCTCTGACACTGGAGGAAGAATATGGCAACCATGACTAGTAGCCATTTATAGCCTTATTCTATGTGGATTTTTCTTATTCCACCATCCAAGTAGGTGACAATCAGTACATTTTATGAGAGTGGGTTACATAGCTTAACATGTTTTGCATTGAGAAATATTTTCTTTTCTGTGTCCCGAATATTCCAACATTCAGTTCCACTGGATGGTCCTAAATTCTGAGAAAGGGGGAGAAACCTCTGCCTATTCGTTTCCCCCCCACACCATATATAAATTGTATGGACATCTATCATTTTGTCCCCTTGCTTGCAGTTTCTCTGCACTAAAAAGCCTGAAATGCTGTGACTTTCCCTCATAGCAGAGTCGCTGCAGCCACATTTTTTTGGGGGGGGGGCAGAGCTGACACAGTAACATACTTGTTCCCAAAATCAGACCTGGTGTATGCTTGCGCACACGCTATTTCCGACGCACTTCCGGGACGGAGGAGCACCCGTGCACATGTGCATGTGCTATTTCTGGCTCTCTTCCGACCCGGAAGTCGGTCCCCACAGCGAGGGAAAAAATGGTGCTGCGAAAGAAAGACACGGAATCCCCACACCGATCCACGGAATGGGCATGGGCCAGTTCCAGGAAGCTCATGGGCTGGAACCAGCCCAGGGGCCTTAGGTTGCCGACCTCTGCTGTAGGCCTCTCTGTTTGGGCCTCAGGCCACATTCCTTAACACAGGGACACATTCCTCACTGGCCTTGCCCCACACCTGCCTCAAGTGCTTTTGCCAGGCTGGAATGTGATCATCTCTCTTGGTTGCCTGGATGGAGAATTTATCACAGAGATAAGTAAGTGGTGTGTGTGTGTGTGTGTGTGTGTGTGTGTGTGTGTGTGTTGAAAAACCTCCTGCTTTTGTATGGCTTGAATGTAGTCTGCAGTACAAAAGTAAGGATTATATATGTTGTTTGGCACACTTTTGCCCCTGGCCACCAATGTCTTGCATCACACACCCTGCTTGGAAGAGTGCTCATGAGATAATGTGGCCTGCATGCTGAAAAAGGTTTCTCGCCACTGTGTAGCTGGAAACTCGTGTAATATGGGGGTCCAGAATTTAATGAATACTTTTTTATTCTTCAATACGTGGTACAAATAGAGTTTGCTAAGGTGAGGGTTAGTTTTGCTACAAATCCATGAATTACACAGCCTCCGCATGCCCCAGCTGCCCAGGGGAGGTCCTCATATCACATCACAATAGACTTGTATATGTTTACAATCCTCTC
Source organism: Zootoca vivipara (assembly GCF_963506605.1). NCBI lineage: Eukaryota > Metazoa > Chordata > Lepidosauria > Squamata > Lacertidae > Zootoca > Zootoca vivipara. Next base: position 49,800,626 of record NC_083283.1, read on the forward strand.
AAGATTATTTCCATATAGGTAAATGATAGCGTGTGAGGCTGATCTCAAGAATTGATTTTCATTCTTATTTTTGAAATTTATTTACTTTATTTCTTCATCCAGGTGTGCTGGGGCTGTCCCACATCAGGAGTGGCTCGTCCATTTATTTAAATATTTAGTAGTCTAGAATAGATGTTAATGAAAGTCTGGCACTGCTATTTTGAGAATTGCAACAATGATAGTAATTTTCAGTGTCAGATTACTGCTTCACAAAGGGAAAGAATCTGGGGAGGAGGAGAGAGAGAGAAAAGAGAGAGAGAGCACAGAGAGAGAGAGAGAAATATTCCAGTTCTAATAGAGTTTGCCATCAGCCTGGCTGTGCCAGACAGATGGATCATGAATACTGTCTAGACACTCTCTGCCTGAGTGAAGCTGTGGTCTCTAAGGACGAACAGTGAGATGTTGGTTTAAGTAACTGGGGGGAAGTAGGACTGCATTCTCCCCTAATCAGATAACAATCAATGCAGATTATGCTTCACCAGGCCTGAGAAAAGGCCCCCTGTTACTGATAACAGGTCAATCGTGCTTTCAATTGAAACTTGTCTATTACTAGGCTTTAGAGAGAGAGAATAAAGGGTAAGGCGGTGTTGTATGCTTTTATAACCCTTGATTTCAACTGATTCATCTCAAAGGATTTAGAATGATTGGATTCATGGGTGCAAAAGAGGTAGCAGCAGAGAGAAAAAACGACATAATTTGACCACAAAATTCATGCACATTCCTCTTTGGTTACCTTTGTTACCTTAGCAACCACGTATGAGATGTTAGCCGAAAGGTAAAGTAATTTTGTCGAGTGATGTAAATCTTAAGGGCCTTTAACAATGGCTAGTATTTGGCCACCCCTGGAGCACTTGAACACCATTCCATGCCGTCTGCACCTGCTAATTATTCAGCAAATATGTATGATAAATGGGTCTGGGTAATTCATGCTAACAATCTGAACAAATTTTCCAGTTGTTATGAGCCTTGTGGCCTATACAAAGGCTTCGAGAGATTCTTGATTGAAACCAATCGCAAATCACCTGCCTCTTTTATGTTTTGGCAAATGGCAATCTGGTTTGGGACTGCTGCAGTGTTAGGATTTGGAAAGTTGACCCTTACAACCTGCACTCAGGTTTTCTCAGTGAAAAGAACTATCCTATTAGGACAGACTTTGCACTCATTTTTCTAACAAAGCAAATAGAAATGGAGGCAGAAGGGGAGAAAATGATACAGGGAGGAAGGGTTACCAGTAACTCTCCTGTCCATCAGTGCTATGATCTACCTGTCTGCTGCCCTGCCCTGTGACTGCTTTTTGCCAAAGCAGAAAGACACACTGCCAATCACAACTCCCTGTTTTCTCACTTAGGTTGGGCCTGAGTAACTGAGCTGTAAACTGAAAGGTGCAGTGCATGTGTGATGCGGATATTGTAACTGAGACAGATCAGGCCCAGTGTAAAATGAAGCAACTCAAGTAGCTTTCTCCAAATAGTAAATCTAAATAGGAGCAAAGGCAGAGCTTGACCAAACAGAAGGCATTTCTGTTATAGATTTACAGTAAGAGAATTATCCCTCCCCCACTTAGAGATGCTAGTGTCTCTTTTGCATATGCAATTCATTTTAATGTAGGACAGTTCTACATTTCTCACTGAGTAGCATAGAGGCAGCCAGATGGCAACCTTCTTTCCAATGGAGCAGCTCTCATATTTCTGTACAAAAACAAGTTGGAGTATAAGAAGACAATTACATAGAACTTGGTTAATTAAACAGCAGAAATGTGTGCGTTATCTGCTGATGATGCTGAAGTGGCAAGTCTTGAACTGTGTTTTCCCCATAGTCAGATGTAAGACAAATTGCCCGTGCAGCTTTGTGGCAATTTCTGCATACTTCCCTGGTGTTCCATGTATATCAATATATCCTGTGCAATGTATCATGTCCTCTTAATAAATGCATGACATACAGTAAAAGTTCAAAAGGCAAACCTTTTCCTGCCATAAAGTTGGCAGGAAATGTCACCTGTAGAATTTCTGCCTGTTTTACAGACTTTAAAGGCACCAGAGTCTCACCTCAAAACAGTGGTATTGTTGCTTATGGCACAATTACACAACAGAATGATATAGCTTTTCCCTCTGTTTTGGTTGCAAAAGTGCTTTGTCCCTTGATCATTTTGGTTGTTTTCCAGAATTGTAATATTCTTATGGAAAATGAGTCATCAGAACTACACGCAGCATTTCAGAGTCATGCTATAAATTTATATAAAGACATCATTATGCATCATTTGTTTATTCCTTTTTTTAATTCTGAAGATATATTTGTGATACTCCCCCATAATACATGGATTGCGTTTTTAATTAAAAAACCCAAACCTTTTTCTGACACAGAATATGTTTCCAGATGACTGTTCTAGAATACATATTTTAAACTACCTCCCTCTCTGTGTGTGTTTGTCTAAGTATGTATGCATGCATTTTTGCTCAGTGTACACTTGAGGTTGCCAGCTACAAAATACAAAAGACCCATGAGGCATTTGTAGAAGAGAGAGAGGGCAAAGTGGGCAGATGCGGACTAATGCTGCACCCCAACAGCTGCTCAAAATTCCTAAACCCTTTCTGCAAGATGGGTTCAATGCTGGAGTGTGACTGAGCTTGCTCCTTATGGGAACTTGTTTGGTTTTAGGCAAAATGTTTAGGGGTACTCTCATTTTCCTACTCATATTGAAATTTGTTGTTGTTGTTTAGTCATTTAGTCATGTCTGACTGTTCATGACCCCATGGACCAGAGCACGCCAAACACTCCTGTCTTCCACTGCCTCCTGCAGTTTGGTCAAACTCATGTTGGTAGCTTCAAGAACACTGTCCAACCATCTCGTCCTCTGAGGTCCCCTTCTCCTTGTGCCCTCAATCTTTCCCGACATCAGGGTCTTTTCCAGGGAGTCTTCTCTTCTCATGAGGTGGCCAAAGTATTGGAGCCTCAGCTTCAGGATCTGTCCTTCCAGTGAGCACTAAGGGCTGGTTTCTTCAGAATGGATAGGTTTGATCTTCTTGAAGTCCATGGGACTCTCAAGAGTCTTCTCCAGCACCATAATTCAATACTGCCCCTCAATGAAGCCAAACCTAGATTCACAAAATGTTTAGGTGTATGAGTCCCCCTGCGTGCCCCCAGAAAAAAAGCATTGGTTTTAGGACTCAGAAAATGTAGGCAAGCTGCCTACATTCAACCCTGAAGTCCCAAGTGTTTTAGCTGTTGTGATTTTTGTGGGACTAAAGTGTGGAACAGAGTGAACAAGTTGTCCCATTTCTTCTCCCCTTAACCCATTGGGGGGGGGGACATGTGTGAGACTGAAGAGAAGCAAGTGGCAGATAGCTAGCTTCCTTCAGCCACCCAAACTTTGAGCCCCAGCAGTCAAAGGGCTTGCACCTATATTCTGTGGAGATCTTCTGTGGAAGCATGTTATTGGTGTGCATATGCAATTATTATTTTGGACTGTGCCAGTTTGGGGAGTTTTGTGTGGCAGTTGTGATCAAGCCTTTTCTTTTCAGTGTTCAATATCATATAACATTTCTGGGTTTCTGAACTGCAGATCTTCACATCTAGCAAAGGCACATGTACTGCACACATCCACATGAGTGTGTACTAATTCAGCCACACCTTATGCTTGTCGTTTTCACCAAAAGGTTCATTGACCTCTACCAAGCTTTAAAAATTCTGTGAATTGTCAGATACCCGCAGTTCACAATTTAAGCTGTACATTAAAGAGGACTAGTGAAATTTACAATTGTTAGTGATTTCTTGTGCCTTGTTTGTTTATTTTTTGGTAATCATTCATCACTCCCTTCTCCAAAGTACATAAAAGCAGCAAAGCAGAATCAGTTACATACGTTTCCACATTTATAGCACTAACTTATATAGTACTGAACAAAATCTATTTACTTCTGAACTCCTTTCTGAGTATATGGATTAGAAAGGAGTAAAAGGTTTGAGGAATCTTCAAAGTTGATGGTCATCTCTACCAAAGGCCATGTGCAGAAAATAGCAGGAAGTAAAACGAGAACAAGTGGAAGAGGAAATGAAACAAGAGCTCACTTTTATGTGGATTCTTAAGATAAGATAAACAAGCAGACTTTGTATTTAATTTTTTTTGAATTGTCCCTCCTTGATGTGGTTGGGTTATATAGACTCATCTTAAACTTTGCTATATATAACTGAATCTCTGTAATTTGTTTTTTACACTCACACATACACATATAAAGAATTGTTACAAAATTCAAAAATAATTACAAAATGAGAGAGAACTGTTGTTGTTATTTATTTTTTTCCTTTTCATTACACATCATGGCAAGGGCGAAATACATAATCTTATCAAATGTTCATATCAGTGAATCCCAAAAGCCTTTGGGGCTCATGATGAGCTCTTTCCCTCTTGCATACTTCCAGGAATGAGTCTTTTACTGGGATTGCAAAGAGGATCTATAGCTCTTAGCAGAGCACATGCTTTTCATGCATAAAAACTGAGGTTCAGTGCCCAGCATTGCCAGGTAGGCTTTGGAAAGAGCTGCAGTTATAGTGCCTATTGAGATAATCTTGCAACATTAAGGGATATGTCATTAATCCATAGCGTTCCTTCCTACACCTATGGAGATTTGTCTATCTCCCCTAAAGTTTGTAGACCGAAAACTTGGAAAATATGGTTTTCTTTTTTCCATGTTGCCACTTAAGAAAGCATTTTTATAAAATCACATAGCAGATGCTAGAACATACTGTGTTCTTTTGTTAAGCATCTTTTTTTAAATGACATTTTGAAAGTGGGACACACAGAAACCAAAAACTAGCAAAGTTAGGGTATTGTGCACAACTCACCAAGCAATGCTGCTGCACATCATTCAGTTCAAGGGGCAAAGCATGGCAGGCAACATTCCTTCTTTTACTGTCTTAGACACATTTTCATTTGTGAAAAGTTAGGGTGGGTTATTAGCATATTTGTGCTAAATCCAAATATAAAATCAGGAATTATAAACCCTTCTATACCTCTGCTGCTCTAATCCTTTTTTTCCAAATTTCTGTTTTGTGAAATATTAAGCAATGATATTTGTTTTAAATAATGAACCAATTTAATTCTTGGGAGGTGGAAATGCTGATTTTCTAATATTTTGGTCATAACTATTCAAACTCAATTTAACTCAAGTTAAAAAATTTCTGTTGTGGTCCTGAAAAATTGGTTAATATGTGGTAACATGGCAATTAGGTAGAGGATATATTTACTCTTTCTTAAAATATAGTCAGCGTAGGCATCTAATTTTCATTTTGTCTCTTGTTTTCTAAATTCACATATGCTAAATTGGCCCTTGACAGCCATTAAGCTTATTGGAGACTGCCTCTCTAATGTGAAAAAAGAAAGAAAAATAATCCACTTAACCCCAGCCAAGGTTAGGAGTGCAAATATGTGTATGCCATACATCTGAGAACACCTAGTTATGAGCTAAATGTTTTCTAGCACAAGATTCCTGTGAGAAACCCACAAGCAGGACCTGAGCACAAGAGCCTTCTTCTCTTCTGTGGTTTCCACCAACTGGAGTGATTAACCTAATAAGATGTGCACTAGAGGTTGGTGCCTGTTTCTTTATATTGCTGACTGTGTGCCATTCCTGTGGCACCCTTTGCTTCTCCTCCACCAACCACCAACCTTTTCCTCCACCTGCTGTGTGCAGAATAAGACTTTCGCCTGCTGCAGAAGACAGAAAAACTAGAATGAAAGGGCTGGTTGAATACCAGGTACCATAGATCAGTGAACATGTTCACAAAGCACCGAGCACCTCCCTTTTATGTTCTTCTTGGCCACATACAAACTAGTTCTGAGATGCACTGGCAGCTAGTTTTGGACAGTTTGCTTGTCTCACCCTGTGGAGAGATGTGAAAAATTCATTTTGTATGTGACAGAGCAGCACAGAAGCAAAAAGCACAAGGCATGTGTGCTTCCTGTCTCTTTCATCCCCATATCTGCTAATACCTGTTGCCTGTTCTTTTCTGCCTTCTGGATTGCCTTTTTCACCCACCCCACCCCCGATCCAGAATAAAAGGACACAGGGATAGTATCCGCAGAGTTTGTGAATACAGAGTCTGGCACCTAGTAACACCTTGATGGAAATAGAAAGCTGTGAACGCAGTATTAAAATATGCTAACAAGCTGCAGGAACTAATGGGCTGAATTTTTACACTGCAGATGTTCATTCCGGCACTTGTGCTGAGAATGCAGTAACAAATGTGTGGGGCGGCTGTCGACATGATTGTGTTCTTGGCATTGCCAGTCTCTGAAGCACTCTCTTCCTCTCCCCTCCTTCCTTTCCCCCCCCTGCTACAGTTTGGAAGACATTCTATTATGAAATAAAATAGAGAGGATAAAGCACAACAAAGCATTGTGCTTTAGCCTTTGCCAATTTGTACATAGTTGGTCTTGTACATGGTTGATTTGCTTACTCTGTGAGTGCCCCTTTTGCCTTTGTTCCCAGCATTTGACTTGATTAGCTTATTGGAGTCAACTGAAGGTGATTCCCCAGCAGACACCTTCTTGTAATGCTCCTGTGTTCTGCTTAGAGATAGGGTCTTCTCCAACTGTCTGGTTTTATGCAGTATGTATTTGGATATGTGTGTAAGAGTGAATGTAGAAAGACATTTGGACCCATGCACCTGTGCCTACATACCTAGTGTGCTGGTACTGTCTTTCAAATCTCTACTCTTGGGAGTCATGACTGGGAAGCTCTTCCACTGCTGCCTCTACTTTTGTCTGCCAGTTTCTATCCTCTCCATGCCCCTTTCCCACACCTTCTCGGTCAATGAATCATTATCAGTAAAGAACACAGTTCATGTTAGCATGCTCAGAAGTCCTCTTTCCAGAGTGTTACTGACTTCTGCTGCTTCCCCTCCTGTCTACCTCCTAACTTGTACTGCTGGCGCCAAGCCATCATAAACCAAAGTGAAATTCAAAAAAAAAAGAGAGCAGGGTTGGAGTTTTTCACTACTTTTCTGTCCTTGTCTATTCAGAACCTTCACCTGATAGAGTATCTATTCATAGCTGCAACCACTAAAGCATTATTTATTAGCTTCCCTTCGTACCTAAAAACAAGCACATGGGAAGAAATATTCGAAGCTGTGGGCTTTGCTTGGTTTAAATGAGCAGAATATTTCTTTGCAAGTGCACACACACCATTGAAATCAATAAGTGCAGTCAAGATAACCAGGTCTCCATGTCACCAATGCAAAAGGCTTCATAGGGCTGGAAACTAATCGTGACATCAGGCACTTGAGGTAGGTAACCACACCTCCTCCAAGCAATAGTGGTCATTAACATTTTGATTGAGAACTCAGTATGGAAAGGGAAGGATATTTGAACTGCTATCTTTCTCTGCAGGAATGTCTGTACCCTAGACAGCAAACCAATTTACTGGTTAGGAAATTCAGTAAGGCAGAGGAAGGAGAATAAGGTGTTAAATTCAGATTGATTGCAGAGTGGCAGGTCTTGCAAGCTGGTAGACCTTCTGGGCTTCAAAATGGAATTTTGTACTTTTAAACAGTCTGGCAGCTGCATTCCGGATTAGTTATAGTTTCCAAGTCACCTGGCACAGTCCTGGGTGTTGTTGCTGGTGCTGGGGAAACGAATTCCCCTGCTTCCAATCATGCAGCACTAACGGATGTGTAACTTCTCATCAGACATGTTCCTGGACCACAGCGGTAGTGCTTCTGGACTCCAGCTTCCATCATTCCTCACCATTTGCCATGCTAGCTGGGGCTGATGGGAACTGGAGTTGCACAATATCTGGAAAGCACTCTGCTAGCTACCCCTGATTGACCATGTTAGGAAACCAAAGCAAACTTTTGCTTTTCATAAGCTTTGACTAAAGATGGAAGGATCTAGCCATTTTGGTTTCTCTTATTTGCTCCTTTAACCAAAGTATTTTTGACAAATACTTACACACACCCCATTACTTTAGTGCAATTTTCTCTTAATAAGCACATATTTTTATGCAGATTTGACTAATGTACACATTTTGGCAAATAATTTCTCCTAAAATTATGCATTTCTGTATGTTATTTTTACTAGTAAATGATAACATAGTACATATTAATATTTTTATGCACACTTTCCCCTAATATATTTTTGTAAACATTACTTGGGTGGAGCGCTGCATTGCAAAATTTGGATGAATGTGAATTTAGAAGGACGGTTGTGGTTTAGCTTTCACATTGTTTTGGAAAGTGCTAATTTGATAATTCTATTTTAAATATAAACTGAAATCTCCCCATCCCTAGTTTTGATTCTGTGTCTTTCCTGCCTTGGTAATCTGAATGCAGCCCTGTAGGCCACCCCTGGTTCTTGTTAAACCAGTATGAGTAGTAGGTAAACCAATACAAAATAATTAAGTAATCAGTTTTTTTAAAGAAAAGAAAAGAAAATGCAAAGCTGTTTCCTGAGTTAGTGAATCAGCATGCCACTTTCAAAAGATTTCTGTGACAAGTTTATGGGTGTTATTGCGGTGCCCAGGAAGGCAGCTAATCTTCCAAGACCATATCCACAGTCCAGAATTTCCCTGCACAATAAAGAGCTTCTTCTCTTATCCATCTTCCGACAGCTTTAGTAACTTGACTTATTTCCAGCAGGCTCTGGTGTTCTTGACAAAATCTGCATTGATGCCAGTGAAATATTTGCCAGATGCTTCTTGGAATCATTTTACCTTTTCAGTCTTTTGTGTCCCTCTTTAACAAAGAGGTGCTTGTGAATTGTACAGGATTCTGCATTGCTCACCCCCCCCCCCAATCATCCCATGTACCTTTTACACTGAACACCTGTTGTTTGCACTGGGATACCTGCAGTACTGCTGGTCAGCCAACTGCCCTGTGGCATTTACAATAGATGTTACCATTCAATAACTGCTCTTGGAATATGAAACTGCCAGATATTCTTATGCTACAATTTTTATACAATGCATTGTTTGCATACAGTGCACTGCATTGACTGCATTGTTTATTCTGAATCAACTGCCTGTTAAGACCCTCACCCTGCCTTCCTTTCCTACGAATTAAAATTACGTCACTAATAGGCATACATTCTGGGTGAGATCATGCCCACATGAAGGCTTGACTGGCCTCAGGTATGCTCATACAGCATGTCCAATCCTTGCCAGTCCCTGATCATCTTCCACACCTGAACACAGATTTTGTAGAACATATTGGTGGAACACTCCACAAAGGGATAGGGCCTTTGTGCCACATTGCAACTGCTTGTCTAGGTACCACTTTCTGTAGTTCTATTTTATTAGTACTGTTTCTCCGATGCCAATGCAACTGCTAAATGGAATCATGGGCCAGAAGGGCTGTATGCAAGGCTTAGTTATTTGCCAAATAGGGTTTTTAGAGAGGGATACTGATTGACAGACTTTGTCAGATCAGACCCAGTAAAATGTGCTGTAGCAGGGAGTGGGCTGAATTTATTCTTCCAGACAGGGGATACATAGAACTGTTGGCTTATTTGCTGAAGGTAGAAGCAGCAGGGTCCAGAAAGAAAAAAAAGGAAGAACTTGCCAGACTCAGAATCCATAAGGCAGGGGTGGCCAACTTCCAAGAGACTGCGATCTACTCACAGAGTTAAAAACTGGCCGTGATCTACCCCCCTTTTGGGGGGTTCAGGTCAAAGTTGTTGAGCTTCTTTAGGGAGAAGGAAAGTGATGCTGAGCTCTTTTTTTGGAAGGAAAACCCTGTTTTTGGTGGTTCGGGTCAAAGTTGTTGAGCTTTTTTTTAGGGAGGAAAACCCCATTTTGGGGAGTGCAGGGCTTCTTTGGGGGGAGCCAGTGATCTAACGATGATCTACCACAGACATCCAGTGATCTATGGTACTGGTAGATCACGATCTACCTGTACATGCCTGCTATAAGAGAAAGTAGAAGGGATTGCTGAACATGGGGAGCTGTCCAGCTCTAGTACTCTAGTAAGTAAGGATGTTGCACCAGTAACAAACTCATTTATATTAGACTATTATATCTCTGACCCCACTTCCTGCTGCAGCTGGAGCATCCTATAGGCTTACTTCTGTAGATATTTTGGCTTCTCTGCTAGACTCATGCTTCCTGGGAAATGTGTGAGAGGCCAGGAGTACATTGTATCTCATGAAGGTTGCTTGATATTTAATATTTGTTTCATCTGTTTCTCATGTGTAAGGGATATGTTTTAGAAGCAATAGTAATGGAAAGAGGGTCTTATGGGTTTCTCATTATTGACAGACAAGGACATGTTTTCTGCATTTTGGTTGTTGGAGATCCTGGGTGAGGGCCTTATTCTCATCTGAGAATAAGTGAGTGACATAGTCTTGCGATGGGAGTTCATGACATTGACAGGCACACCAAACACCCAAGATAATTGTTTATTGAAATGTCATCTGTCAGCAGCAAAAATCTTTGACATCTTTGGTGATTTGCACAGAATTGTATGAAAGGAATAAGTGGTTTTAGCACCCTTTTACACAAGAGTGTTTCTTCCGACATGGGAATTGAGAGCTATGAAATTTGGATAATTGCAGGTGTAAAATTGCAGTTGGAGCTGGCAGGGGTTACTCTCCTGGGTAGTATGAGCTACGTTTGGATGCATGCTAGTGTGTGGCTCTGGCAGTACTCCATTACACTCCCTTTCTAACCTTCACCCCCCCTCTGGTCTGGATTGGGTAGCAGATTGCTAGGTAGTCTTTTTGTTGTATGATATACCTGTATCCAAAACTCTAAAAGTTTTGTTTTGAAAATGAATTGAGCATGTGTGGGGTTTTTTGGAAGCTAAATTTCTGGTTTCTCCTTTTATTTTTGATATAAAAGTCCAGCTTAAGCAAATTGATTTTCATGTGACTGAAGTGTTACATCTGCTGTGTGTATGGAAAAGAGGAAGAAAGAGACTTGTTAGATCAGTGCTGATCTGTATTCATTGAAATCAGGATCAAAATCGCAATGAACTGTGGCAGCCTTTTTTCACTGCTTGCCATCTTTGGATCAATTCACTTCCTGCTGCATGAAGGAATTATTCGAAAAGTCCATTGTAACCTTGAAATTGTATAGCTTTGAGCCCCTCCACTTTCATTCAGGTCCTGGATGAGGGGAATGGCCAACAAACAAGGAGGTTAGACTTGAGTTTCAGATAAAATATTTGAGGTTGATGAAAATGTTCCAGCAATAACGGTGTCGCTTCAGGTTTTTGCTGTAGAATGCATTAAGATATTAAGATTAAGATATCTTTATTGTCATTGTCCCCTTGCGGGAACAACGAAATTACTCAACATATTAGAATAAGAACAAAGAAATTACTCAGTGTTCAGACTTATCAATCTCTGACCTATGACATGCATTGAGAAACCAAATATGAGGATATGGCTTTTGCAGAAATTTAATGAAAATATCACCTGGCATTTTCCTGCAGCTACTTGTTACAATTCTCCACTCTTACTATTGAAGGCTTATTGAGGAAAATTTCTGGATAAAGGACTTGGAATTGAGAAGAACTCTCAATCAAATCAAAAGTTATTAAACTTCTCTGGGATTTCACCTTGACATTACTTAACCATCTGTATCATCCAATCAAGTAGTAAAGAGCATTTCCACATGTCAGAGCCAGATGTGGAAGAAGATAAGAAGAGCCTGCTGTAGAAAAGAAGTAAGACTGAAGTTTAAGAAAGAATCAAGGAGGACCAAAAGCAATAACAAATCAAAAAGTTATAATGTGTAGATGAAAATAGAAAATCTATTGCATAGTATAGTGAAGGCTGAGAAGTAGTGGGAGAGACAGTATTGGGAGGGGGGTGGGGGGAGGTAAATAAAGACTCAGACAATGAATTTATAATATGTATTGAAGTTTTATTTATCTATCGATGTTACATTTTGCTCTGTTTTTATTTATGTAATGCATATTTTGAAAACCAATAAAGTTTATTTTAAAAAAGAAAAAGAAAAGAAGGAGGAGGAGGAGGAGGAGGAGGAGAGCCTGCTGGATCAGGCCGGTTGCCCATTTAGTCCAGCATCCTTTTCTCACAGTGGCCAACCAAATGCCTGTGTGATGAATGGGTCATCACTCAGTGTTAATTTTCCTGTATTTTGTACTGAACTGATTTTATTTGTAAACCAAGGTTAAGGCATTTACTAATGTTTTCCTTGAAAGAAGTCAATGTGATAAAATAGTATGGAAAGCCCATTGATCTATTAAAAACAAAACAAAAACAAAAACAAAAAAAGCTGAAGGTTTTAACGCACAGATGGGGAAACTGTGTCCCTCTAAATGTTGGATTACAACTCCCATCATCCCTGCCTATTGACTGGTGGGAGTTAAGAGTCCAAGAATGTCTGGAGGGCCTAATGTTTCACACACCTGTTTCACAGGACCATTTCTATGAAATGATGTTCACTTCAAGCTCTTAAATTTCTCTGGATTTAAACAAATTAATAGAACATACAATATATGTTGAAAGAGTATGGTAGGATATAATAATGTGGAGGATTTATTGCTATTTCTTTCTAGGCAAAACTACCCTACTCCTAAAGACGAAGGCACTCTGTGCTCTGTCTAAAAAAGGAACTTTCGGGGACAGGTTTTGAATATGCTGCTTTTTCTGAGAAGCTTAATACTCTGCTTAGAAATCAAGCAGCTTTTTTCAGAATTGGTATTTTTTTGCAGATATTGTATATTAATTAAGCGGCGAGAGAGAGAGAGACTTTTTTAAATATCCAGGAAACTCCATTCCTTTAGGACAGAGAGAACCACAAATGCTAGATTAATACAGTGATTGCTTCACCATTAAACTTCTACTTTTTTCAGAGTCCTGAAAAATTAATAAAATTAACTGAAATTAATGATGGACTTCCTCTTTCTTCACATATGTGCATCTCTGTGTGTGCACTTTTGTGCATGTACACTGTTTAATTGGTGATGCCATTGTAGGGAGCACACAATGGACTGAATTTTGATAAGGTATTTCTAGCCATGGCCTGTGGTGCAGAGGGGATGGTGCTGCAGGGTGGCAAGCAAAAGCCAAGGGCAAGTAGAAGAGGGAGGCCAAGTGTTCATAGGCAGATGTGATGTATGAGTGGGTTAGTGCAGTTACCTGTTTTGAGATGCAGGCGGAGATCCTTAGAAGTGCTAAGGTGGAGGGAAGCTGCAGAAATGCAGGCTTCCTAGGCTTTCATTTGTGCTTGCTAAAATCCCTGCCATAAGGAAACTTGGGAGGATGTTTTCAAAGTCTCATGGAAGAGTGCTTTCATAAAGACAGAGCTGAAGCAACCAAGAGGGCCATTTAGAGGAAGCAGGGGGTTAGCTACTTGTGTGCAGTCCCTGCCAAGGTCAGGATAAAGCTTTTGCCTTCCTTAATGTGTTATCTACTATAAAGCTACACTGGAGTTGGAAGTAGCATGCAAAAGGCTGGCCTTTTGGGTGGGTGACAGTGGCTTATGCACACAACTTCTTCCTCCCATTCCAATTTCCTTAAATTAAACAAATATGGATCAAAATCCTTGCATTTTCCAGTAGGGAAGGGGGTACCAAGCTAGCAAAAGTGTCTGCATGCTTCGTTGTAAAGAGTGGGATGCAAACTAGGGGGGTGATGAGCTATCTCTCTCGCAAACTCCTTTCCCCCTCTTCTCCTTCCCATATAGCAGTGGGTGGGGGTGCAGCTGGATTAGGCAGAACCCTTTCTCATGCAGCATGCTTTTAATAACTTACTTTAGGGTCCATTCTTAATGTGCATTTTTGAAATGATGAAGACTTCATTCAGTAACGTGTGAAGGTGTTTGTTTGAAATTGCCCTATGTGAACATTGCTCAACTGAAGGAAGTGGCAAGTCCTGCAGCTGTCATGAAGGGGCAACTTGAAGCAGAAACCACTTCACGTGAAACAGGAGGAATTGCGCACGATAACATCAATCACCTAAGAAGTGTACAAAAGAGCAAGTCTTCTGATAAACCACTGTAAATGGTTCATAATAAAGATAAGGGAGTTTACCCTCTCTGGGGGCGCAGAAAAAACTTCAGAAATTGTTATGCACACAGTGTGACTGAAGGAGGGGGGGGGGGACCCTGAATCTGTGCCAACAGTTAATTCTGCAGTCATGAAGGACTTTTTAAGTAAGTATGTTGGCTCTGTTTGAATATCCTGCACCTGGTCATGAAACAATAGACAATACCACTGGAACTGTGTATTGAAGTGTGTTATAAATAACTCACTTGTGAGCCAGCTTGTGAGGATTAATGCGTTCTTCCTATTAACATTTCTCTCATGCTAGAAAGTTTCACAACCTTAAAAGTTTGAGAAATGAAAAAGTATTTTTAATAGATTGGTTATGGCTGCTATCTTGTTCAAATGGTTTGCCCCACAGGACCCATGAGAGAAAAGGGGCATTTTGAAGCTGGTGTGGATGCCAGCTTTAAAGTGCCCCTTTTCTCTCATGGGTCCTGTGGGGGCAAACCACAGCAGGGCAGGGCTGGCAAGATCGGACAGAATAGGATCCAGAGATTGGAGGTGGGGGGAGCTCAAGCACTCCACTTGCAAGAGGCACCTGCCCCTTTCTTGCAGGACGTCACAGAAAGGGAGGCAGAGCCGTTCGAATCAGTCTCTTGAGGGCAAAGTTTCCATGGTAGCCAAGGAGGCAGTTGACCAATCAGCAGGGCTGGCTGAATCAGAGGTGGAAGGAGAGTCAAAGGGAAAAGCTCAAGATCCTCTGTCAAGAAAGTGCCACTCGCTGCGTTGACACAAACAGACCTGGTCCATCCCTTGGAGTGCACACTTGCAAGCATAGTCTTCTCACTTGGGATGAGAAGAACCCAAATGACTGGTCCTGCCAAGGGTAGGAGGGGTGCCTCAAGCATTTGGACAATGTCTTAGCTACTGCCTAGTCATGAATCTTATAGCTCTGCTTATAGACTTATGAATTGTGTATAAGCCTCATCCCCCCCCCCAAAATCCAGAGCATTAAAAGTTAAAGTGTGGCTTAAATTCACGACCTTACGGTATGCAGCCAGGAGTGTGGGGCAAACAGCGCCAAGAGCATGGCGAAGCCGCGCCCGCCCTGTGCATAGTCCCCCCATCCTCTCCCCCAAGGCCGGGAAGGGAGAGAGAGCAAGGAAGGGGAAAGACCGTCAGCAACACAGCATGGCTCCCCCCCCCCCCCCAGTATGCAGCCAGGATCAACGAGGAAGGGAGTGGCTTTATTCAGGGTTTTTTTTCCCTCTCCCCCGCCTCCAATTTTTAAGGTGTGGCTTATATTCGGGTGCGGCTTATATTCATGCCAATACGGTACTCTGTCTGAGGGTGAGAGCCAGGAAAGTTTTCTAGCATTTGAAACACAGGCAAAATTTACAGTGACGGCCAGAAATGGCTGGTCAGGAGTGTTATGTATGTTTCTGTGTTGAAAGAGTGTATGTGTGAACTAGATTCCATGGATTTTTGCCCATTTTTTTCCACTGGATACCCCTCCCCCCATGCAGTGTAGATTGATCTTGCCCACTGATCTGTTTTTCTTTCAAATTGCATTTATCTACCTCCTCGTTTGCTACTGCTACTTTCAATGACAGTCTAACTATTGAAGACTGCAGCTAGACCTTCTGCAATTCAGTGCTTATGAGTTTCTATGTACCTGGATACAATTAAGCCACTTCAAGTGCCCTGAAGTCTAGGAATGCAGGATACGAATTGTGGAAATAAATGAATAAGTACAAAGGAGGTGCTGTGATTCAAATTTGAAAGCAGGTATGTATTTTTATCCGAATTCTTCCTTTAAAATACATATACGCAACTCAAATTTGGCCTCTACCCTTCTGCATTTTAATGAGGAATATGGCACCCTTTGCAGAACTACTTCTTACTAGATTTTTTTGTACTCAGATATATATAGTCAAGTACAAGTACAGGTGCTATGTGTCAAATATGAAGAATATACAAATGTTCGCTCTGTTCCTAATTAAAATGCACTCGGTCATGAGGGCCTGCTTGCTACTCATATGTATTTTAAGGATGAACAAGGCTAAAAATGATTAATCTTCAGTTCAATTGGGATGCTATCTATGTGCCTGTTTACAGATTTCAGTGAGAAATAAAGGATAGGAATAGGCATGGATCACATAAGGTAATATCCAACTATATCATCCTTAAGAGCAGACCCTTTTCAATCCATGGACTTAGGTTAGTAATGGCTAACCCTACTGACTTTAATGGGTCTACCGTGAGTATGTCTGAACCAGATACCTCCCCATAGTACACAAGTTATGTTAATTAATTGCACTGTATGTCCTCATAAAAACCAGCATTGTGACTTCCATCTAGCATTGGTGTGTCAAACAGGGCGGGTTACGGGACAAAGACAAAAAACTCCCCTACCCAAAAGACTTATTTGAACTTAAAATGGTTCAAGAACCCTTTTTAATGGGAATGCTGTGTTTAGGAGCTATATTTCCCAGCAGTAGTTCCTGCTGTGACTTGCATCTCTGACCAAGAAAGGGGGAGCTGCTTTTCCTGAGATGGAAGAGAGAGAGAGGGATGCTTGCAAAAGGAGGGAAAACAGAGCTAAAGAAAGTGGGGTTGTTGTTTTTTACTACAACACCATGGTCTACCAATCAGTGCCAAGTGTCAAAAAGTGGCTGGAACGCAGAGGTGGAGCCAGATGCAAAGAAAGTGGCACAGGCTGAGCAAATTGCTTCCTGCTTTCCATGTGCCACATACTGGAATGGGTTGCATATACAAGTCTGAATCTCCATCTGACTTAGTACAGTTGAATGATATTCAACTAAGTTTTATTCAGTTTAGACCCATTGAAATGGATGAACATACTTTAGTTAGGTCCATTAATTTCAGTGGGTCTCCTCTGAGTAAAACCTAGTTGAATATCACCCCTGGGATCTAAGTTAACCTGCTTTTGAGGAGTCCTCCCAATTCCATGTGCAACATTCTACTGTAAATAAGCCAGAGGTCAGCACAGCATTTATAATCTATAAAGCAAAATTAACAGTGTTAACAAAAAAGCAACCAAAATATAAACTAAGCACTGTTAAGTTACAGGTAGGTAGCCGTGTTGGTCTGATGTAGTCAAAACAAATTTTTAAAAAATCCTTCCAGTAGCACCTTAGAGACCAACTAAGTTTGTCATAGGTATGAGCTTTCGTGTGCATGCACACTTCTTCAGATACTGTTAAGTTCATGACTCAGAATCTTTCACTCTCTTCAGCTCATTAAAATACACATACACCTAATGCTTCTGGCAGCAATTCCCTTCTGAAGATTCCTTCGGCTGGAGGTGGGACAACACAGGTGAAACCAACCCTTGATGGCAGACTAGAGTCTCACTTCCCTCACACACAAGATAAAATTTTTGCATTTATTCATAATGGAAGCATTATTTTATGAAGCATAAAATAGTACTCCAGCCACAATTTAGTACAGTGGTACCTAAGTTTTCGAACGTCTCCATCGATGAACATTATGGTTTTCGAACACCGTAAACCCAGAAGTAAATGCTTCGGTTTTTTATCACACCTCAGCAATTGACCGTGGAACGCAGCTTCCTCTGAGTGCAAGATCCTGAGGCCTAGCTGTTGGCTATTGAGTTTTCGGTTTCCGAACGTTTCAGAACTCAAAGAGTCTTCTGGAACAGATTACGTTCGAAAATCGAGGTATTCTAAACAGCACTTCTGCTACAAATGTTGTCTCTTCTGATTTACCCCACAATGCCCTATACATGCGTCAAAGGCCCTTTTGATTGAAGCCCTGGTGCCTTACCTTGTCATCATTGTATCTGTGTTTGCACCTGCTCCAGGGTTATAAGGTCACTTGGACCCAATTTCGTATTCTCTTGTGGCTGCTATCCAGTAGAGCATAATTTCATCCTTATTGTCAAATATATTAACAACAACTAGAGCCCCCACTATTGTGGTCCTTGCAATTTACATGCAGAGATGGAACTAGATGGGGATATTTTATACACAAAGATAGCCACCACTGTCTTTTTTGATTCTCTGGCAAAGAGAGCTTGGCTTTGCATACATATACAAACATGCAGCAGTTAGGAATGATTCATGTCTGTTCATAGCATCCTCTTTTCCCCTTTATTTATACCTCTGCAACAGTTGCATGCTACCCTATAAGATAAAGGTATCTGCATGACGTATAAGCATAAAACTAATTTAAACACAAGAGAAAGCATGAACCCTAAAATCAAAACAACCCACCACAACCTCAAAACCAAAACACAGATTTAATGACTTAGAGGAGCAGACTGAGTTATTTGTTATTAGATGAACAGATCAGCGATAGTGCCAGGTGAACTGCTCTCAGAAGGTTGTTCCACAATCTGGTGCCACTACCAAAAAGACCCTTTCTGAGGTGGTTATCCACCTTGCTTCATGCATGAGTGGCCACTTACATATCATCAGAATAAGGGTGAAAAGAGGACACAGATTTGCATAAGATTTGCATATATTTATATGTACAGGTACAAATTTAGTAATAATTGCTGAACTGTAAATAGTAATACAGTACATCTCACCATAGTGGGAAAGAATGTGACCTGGTGACTTGTGTGCCTGCCCAGTTTCTTGTTCTAGTTCCAGGAGTTAATGAGCAAGTTCAAGACCCCTGCTCTCCCTTCTGATTTTTTTAAAAAAATATTTGAAGTAGACTGGGACCAGACAGCTCTCCAAATAGAGGCCTACCCTCTGTAAAGTAGGACACAAGGCCACCCTAGACCACTAGCTGCTGACTACTCATAAGGATGTGGTTGTCAGAGTTTGAGCATGGAAGACAGGGCACGTCAGAATTCTATAACAAATCTGGGCAGCGTTTGATAAGATACTTTAGTCTGCTCTGCTCTTCCTCCTCCTCTTCCTATTTATTACTGTGTCCCAGGGCACCAAATATTGAGTGCTTTTCTTACTCTTTTCCTTTGATAATCCTTTTCCACCTATTTAGCTTTGTGCTTTTTTTGATACCTTGCGTGCTCTGCTAAAATGAAGTGACTTTCATGTTCAAAGATCTTGCTACTTACCTGTCTGCCTAATTGTGAAAATGAATGGTGCCTCTTTGATTTAAAACTAACTCGAAAGGTTGCTGATGGTGTTTGGTGAGTGCATATGCAGTACACAAATCACAAGAGACAGTGCAGAGGAGGATGCATAAAATGAAATGTTCAGTCTAAAAGCTTTGCTTTACGGCCCTGTCTTCAAAACACAGTGACATTGCAGCTTCCTTTCATTGTGGCTCTTCTTAGCAATCCTCCTCAGGCTTCCTTGTGCTGATGCATTTGTGTTGTGCTTAAAGGACTATGTGACTTTCTTCAAGCTGTTTGTAAGCTCTGTAGAAAGGCATTTCATTATTTTTCTTAGATCCCGGTTGAATAATGTAAACCATTTAAGCTCTGCATCAGCTGCTGCCAGTTTGGGCTTACATAGGTTGATGTGGATCCAAACTTGTGAATTGAAGTTGCTGGGCAAAAAAATCAAGAGAATGAAAGAAGATTTTAAAGATGTACAGCACACGAAAAGTGAGGCATATTTAGGTAGTTTCTTCACTATGGGTTGTATCCAGTCATACTCAAAGTAGATCCACTGAAATCAGTAGGATTAAGTTTGTCAAGCTCATTGATTTCATTGGGTCCTCATATTGTTTTGTACTCTGATAAAATATCTGAATGTTCTAGGACAGTGGTTCCCAATTAGCTAATTACTGAGGGCCCCATATTTTTTCAAAAGCCAAGCCATGGATTCCTTACTTTTGAAAATTTTCATAACTCTATGGTGGCTACCTGTGCAAAGCAATTTTTGAAGAAAATGTGGGGTAGTCCCTAATAAGCAGATGATTTTAGGTGATATTAACATGCAAAAAGGGACCCAGGTGGCGCTGTGGTTAAACCACTGAGCCTAGGGCTTGCTGACCAGAATGTCGGAGGTTTGAATCCCTGTGACGGGGTGAGCTCCCGTTGCTTGGTCCCAGCTCTTGCCAACCTAGCAGTTCGAAAGCACGTCAAAATGCAAGTAGATAAATAGGGGGGTTCCGGTTTCCGCCTGCAGGAATGGCGGACCTGTTTTCCATCCCTCTGACCTTCGTAAGGAATTTGGCGGTTGCTAGGGGAGTAAATGGCAACCCCCTACCCTCTCCGGGGGTTACGGAGAGGGGCCGCTGGCCCGCGATGCCCCCAGACCCACTCCGACTGTTTATGGAGTAGGGGGAGCTTGGGCTGAAGCACTTACGAGGGCCAGGACTCCCGGACGCTAATCTGCATGGCGGGGATTTCCATGATTAAAGAAGATAATTAGGCTTAAATCTATGGACATACTTCAGAAGGAGGGGCAGAAGCGCTGTTTACTGCCGAGAAATCTATGCTGCTGAGGGTGAGGAGTTAAAGGCTGTATTTCAACTGGAAGAAGGATTGATGGGGACGGAGCGATAAGGGAAGCGAGTCTTTCTTTTTTATTTTTTTCATATGAGTTACTTCGTACCTTCCCAGACGTGATGTCCTGGCTTGTTTGGAGTGAAAGAGAAGCAAAAGACTGTGTGAGTTGAACTTTATAAACTGTTGTTATTGAGTATATTTTTTGAAGATGAGGAGTTGCTGACGAGAAAAGCCCCCCTCTAGTTGGATGGGAGGAGTGCCTGGACGCGTTCGGAGGATTTATGAGTTGTGACGCACTTTGAATTGGAGCAGCGACCTGAAGCTAAGTTCAGCTATAGGGCAAGGAGATCCATTAATTTACCAAGAGTCTATGCATGGTGTGAGGTCTGGTTCTTCTGCCTGGAAAAGCTGTAAATTTTATAAAGATCATTAATCTATGAGAGAAAACGAAAGTGATTTGAGTTTTTTTAAGATGGCGCTGCTTCGTGTTGAGAGTCGACGCAATAGGGACGCTCCAGACCAAGAAGATTTATGGGGAGGCTCAACTGATTAACTCACACAGGAGAAAGAACATTTGTGAAACTTTGTTTGACATTTATCTCAGCAGCTGGGAAATAATCGGTTGAAAGAGGAAAACATCTATGTGACTGTAAGGGAAAGATCTGGAATATTATGAACTCGGAGAGACGATTTGAACTTTAGAAAAAAGACGGCAGTGGACGGTTGCGAGGAATCCCCAATTTCTTGAAGCATGGGAACCCAAAAAATTTTTTTAGATGATTTGGCATAACATTCGGTTTGATTGATATATATGTGTATAATTTGAAATAATGAATGTGATATAATTGGTTTTAATTGGAAAATTAATAAAAATATATTTAAAAAAAATGCAAGTAGATAAATAGGAACCGCTACAGCGGGAAGGTAAATGGCGTTTCCATGTGCTGCTCTGGTTTGCCAGAAGCAGCTTTGTCATGCTGGCCACATGACCTGGAAGCTGTACGCCGGCTCCCTCGGCCAATAATGCGAAATGAGCACGCAACCCCAGAGTCGGTCACAACTGGACCTAATGGTCAGGGGTCCCTTTACCCTTTATCTTTAACATGCAAAAATGACAGAGATTTAGTTGGGGGGATACAAATTATTTTATTAATGTATAGTACAAGTGAACAAATCAGGACATGTCTAGCAGCTACTAAACTATTATTATTATTATTATTATTATTATTATTATTAATAATAATATGCCACTCATCTGGTGGGGTTGCCCCAGGCTGCCAACAAAGTGTTACACTAACTAAACCTAAATGTGATGGGAAAAATCATGCCTCTTTTTGTCCCAAACAGTCCCTTCCACATCCAGTTCAATATTTCCTACTTTTATTCTCCAATCTGGTTCAACATCAAGCTGATTTCTATGCTTGTTCTTTATATAATGAAACATTGAAAATGTTTGTTCACAAAGTTATGTGAAACAGAAGGAACCTAGATGTTTCAAAGCTTTTTCATCTAACTTATAATCAGCAAAAACCTTTACCCAGAATTGGTTAAGTCTACATTCTTTGAAAAATGATTTCAATGAACCATCACAAGTCTCATCAACAAGTGCATCTTGCTCTTTTGCTGATAGAGTTGTTAGTTGTACATAGGTACATGTCCAGGGTTATTGTTTTTTGTTTGTTCTTGGGTTATGTATTTTTGTGTCTTTTTATATTGTAAACATCCCTGTGATCCTCGGGTGAAAGGTGGTATAGATATTTAACAAACAAGCAAGCAAATAATTTTTCTTTCATTGGTGTGTGTGTGTCTCTGTGTGTGTTCTCTCTCTCTCTATTTAAAAACCTCTCCAGGAAGAACACTGCTATTAGTAGTGATTCTTTACATGTGTGAAAGGAGTGTTCGTTCAGTTAACTCATCCTTAAAATGTGCACTGAAGTGCAATTAGTTTAATTTTAGGGGCATCTGTTTTGCATGAAATAATGAGAATGTATGGTAAAATATTTACACTTATTGTGTATTTTTAAGAATTGGGATATCTAAAAGACAACTCCTTTCACACATGTAAAGAATTTCTATAAACAGCACTACTTAATACAAGCTTGTATTCATCACAATTACAGGCTCCTGACTATGACGAGTCTGCAAGTGAGCATATTATAGCCTCAAAGAAGGGCCAGAGCTCAGTGGGAGATCCAGTGCTGCACATGTCAACTTAAATAATCTGGATGTGGCCATGTCTCTTAAAGGATCTGAGGGCCACAGTCTAAGATTGCAGATAATTGCTTCCAACTGGGCCACATGGACTGATGATCTGACTTAGCATGGGCAGCTTCATATGTTCATGTGCCTCATATGTAAACAGAAGTTGGCCTCTGTGGTGGGTGGAACTAATGGACAAAATGGAAAGCAAGGTGGGCCAGGTGGATCTGTGACAGACAAGTAGGCTCATATTCATTTATGTGAGCCCCACCTGCAGTCTCTCAAGTTGTACAGACCAGACTTCCTTAGTGACAACTCGGCCTGAGGCACATACCACTTATGTATTGCTAATTAATATCCTTTTTTCTGTTCTCTTGGGGCATGCATGTGTGAGATCATGCCCTTGAACATTTTTATTTTGCCTCCTCCTTTATAGCTACTGTGACAGCAGATACCCAAACTAAAATGTTTGTCATAAGTCAGAGTACTTTTGATCCCAGAATAGATGAGCTTACATGTGGCCTCCATTACACAGTACTAATAACATAAACAAACTTATGATTATGTCATAGCAACAGGCAGTGTGGTTACACATGTAAATTCGACTGAGGTCTCTAGGAACGGAGACCTCTGCGTCCCAAAATAACACAGCAACCTACTTCTCAGTAAGGGGGCCCTAAATAATTTCAGAAATTAGATAGGCCACCAATAATATGATGCCTTTTGCGGGCCTTCTGTAGGATTAACAGGGGGATAGACTTGAGTCCACATAGATGTCTCTTTCCTAGGTAGGTGAAAACAGCTCATCATCTGAGCTTGGTGTGAGATGTGATAACTTAGATTCTGACAATGTGAATAACGCTAGAAAAGACTGATGCTTTGGCAACACCCCATGGAAGAAGACTCAAGAGACAGAGTAATGGTGGAAATGTCATATTTATTCAAGATAGCAATAGAAGATCTTCCAACAATAATCAAATTATCTAAGTATGGGCAGGTAGGTTTGAATTGACATATATGAGGGGAAACTTCTCTCCACTGCATTGGGCAAGTAAACAGCCACATTCTGTGGCTCCTCAGATAGGGGGTTGGGATAAAACCTTGCCTTCTCGCTATGTGAACCATGGGTATGCAAACCCAATATGCTCACTTGGGCCCTCACCTAACCTAAAGAAGCCCCAAGAAGCCCCCGATCCCAGCCCAAGCCAATGACAGTGGAATTTAGAGTGCCCTTCAACCTGATAATGCCTTGGGGTTTAGCCAATTAAGTTTCCTTACTTGCCGACACTGAATGCCAAACAGACCAAATAAGCACATATATCCAGGGCAAATCAAAGAACCCTACAGTTTGGAACAGGCAAAAAGGAATCCCAAGGGCCTTTCCCCTCAACACTCCACGGGCTAAATAAAAGTGCGAGGTCCATTTCCCATACTGTATCCTGTAAGCTTTCTGTTCCCCTCCTCAGATTTAACACAAAGTTGCCACAATATCTGTATATATTGATTGTCCAACTCAAATAAAATGGTCATACCAGTAGTAACATTACCAGAAGAAAGAGACTTGCAACACTTACTTTGCTGCAAAAACAGACTGATACCTGTACTTTGATCTTGTTTGGATTTGAAGGTTAAAATCTACAAAGACTAGCAAAATTTTATATAACTCTTAACTAATGGTAATTTAATATATTTGCTTTAGAATCTTCAGCTATTGGAAGAATACCGGGCAGTATTGTGATTGTTGTCAGTGTACCATTGGGCTAATAGGAAATAAAAGAAACCGAAACGAGGGAGAAAAAAAGTTATCATTGTGCTCGAGGTTACTATAACAAAATGCTAATTTCAATTTTGCCATTTCATCTGTGGCATTAAGCTTTATTTAATTGTTTATTATTTAGTCAACTTATAGATTGCTTACTTTATTCCTGCGTACAAATCTACTTTTTAACCCAGGAAAATCTTCTCAAAAGTCAGGGGTCGTCTTATACGCCGGGCCGTATTTCTTATATGGCGAGTATATCCCAAACTCTATATTTTAACTGGAAAAGTTGGGGGTCGTCTTATATGCCCAGTCATCTTATACGCCGGAATATACGGGTACCTCAAAGCATAGCTGTCAAGTTTTCCCTTTTCTCGTGAGGAAGCCTATTTAAAGGGAATTTCCCTTTAAAAAAGGGAGAACTTGACAGCTATGTCAAAGTGGTATAAGTTTATGCCTTTCTCATTGCCATAGTATAGGGCATTACCCTCTTGTGAATTGTCTGCGTCCTTTTCTGACAATACTATCATGCCTGTATGTGTCTGTAGTCTCAATAAAGGCTTGGAATGAACATAGTACAGTCATTGTTCAGCCTTCTGCCTTTACTCAGTACCAGGTGTCTTAAACTATTACAGTGACTGCTTACAAGTTATCACCCATGCTTTCTGTATTTTGGGGATGGAATTGCTAAAGATAATCTGGTTTGATTTATCACTTAAAAGGTAAATATTAACCTCTCACGAGAATACATTATCCCAGAAGTTTGGAAGTTGATATTGTTTCAGACAGCGGGCTCGTGCCACATACTGCTAAACCATAGTTTATTGTTATTGTTAGTGGAACTAGCCTTCCTCTCCTCCTTCAGTGTGGCAGATAGGTGGAATTTGGACTTTTTTGCTTCCATTTTATGCTTACCATGTCAACTGAACACAGACAAACTGATGTTCATCTTCATTATGGCAAGTTAACATCAAGCTATAGTTTACAAAGCTAGCTTATTTTCACTAACCATAGTTAAGGCTAATCAAAGTTTAGGGTTCATGTTAACTGGGTTCATGTTAACTGCAACTTGAATTGTGCTTGAATTTTCCTATGTCGCATGCCACAGGTAGGCATGGCTCACCCATAACACCCTGGTGTGCCAAGCTTTGAGATCCCCACTGAACCATGGTTTAGCTTTATGCACAAACTGGGCCAAAGTGACAACATTTTCTTTTCTTGAAGTGTCAATTATTGATGAAGGGATTATTTTCAGTTAATTCATTTGTGAAGCACCTGCTGCTTAGAAATTTGTATGCATTTCAGTGTTTTATTAGCTTGTGAGTTTTTCTTTTAAAGGTACAGACTTTTAATCTTAGGTGTAAATTAAACAATTCTGCTAAACAGATTACACTTGTTTCAAGTGTTAATATAAGTGGCTGTAACCCACTTCTAGCAACAGAGGAACACGAAGTCACGTGATGGTGTTTGACTTTTTTTAAATTAAGAAAATTTAATTTAATATTTCTTTGCCCACACTGATAGTTCTAAGTCTCCCATCCAAGTTTTTTTCTCTCCCTGAGACATAAGTACAGCTATTTTCAAAATGTAATAATGGAATCCTTTGTCAAACCAATTATTTCATAAATTGAATAACTTCTAGTAGTAGTCTTCAAACTTTTCAGATCTAGGATCCAACTTAAATGCAAATATGGTTCCAAATTTTTGTCACACCTATTTTGCATGTTTGTAGTTGCAGCCCAGTTATGTTTTAGTTACTTATTTATAAGCTGCTTTTCTCCCAGTACAGGACACAAGGAAGCTCACAGCCTGAATTTAAGCAAATAAAGCTCAAGAAACACAATCAATATACAGTAAATACAGTGGTACCTCTGGTTACAAACTTAATTCTGAAACTGTTCTTAACCTGAGGTACCACTTAGCTAATGGGGCCTCCCGCAGCTGCCGTGCCGCCAGCGCATGATTTCTGTTCTCTCCCTGAGATAAAGTTCTTAACCCAAAGTAATACTTCTGGATTGGCGGAGTCTGTAACCTGAAGTGTTTGTAACCTGAGGTGTTTGTAACCCGAGTTACCACTGTACAGTCATACCTTGGGTTGCGAACGTGATCCGTGCTGGAGGCACGTTCGCAACCTGCAGCATTTGCAACCCACAGTGCCTCATTTGCGCACACGCGTGATGACACGATTCGGTGCTTCTGTGCATGCGCGAGCACCAAAACCTGGAAGTAACCCATTCTGGTACTTCTGGGTTCGGCGCAGAGTGCAACCCGAAAACGCGCAACCCGCAGCATTCGCAACCCAAGTTATGACTGTATTTTTAAAAACGAATGAGTGACTCTATTAAAAACGGTGCTGAAAACACTTTAAACTGTTTAAAAGAAAATCCACATGCACGAAGAGAACACATCCTCAGAAGGCCATTCCAAAAGAGCCAGATAATGACCAAAGGCTTATCTGAACAGAAAAGCCTTTGCTGGCCAGCAAAAATGAAAGCAGAGAGGGGACTGCCTAATGGTGGTTCCTGACTCACCAGCTTGAGCTCCCTGTCACTAAACAGGAATTTGCTTCCATTAGCCATGACAGCTATGCTGTGCCTCCACAGTTGTAGGCAGCAATGCTTCTGAATACCACCAGTTGCTGGAAACCATGGAAGAGGAGAACACTGTTGGGCTCATGTTTTGCTTGCTGGTTTCCCACAGGTATTTGGTTAGCCACTGCGAGAACAGAATGCTGAACTTGATGGGCCACTGGCCTGATCTATTCTTAGGTTCCCACCTTCATGCAGCCTGAAGTTAGCATACCTCTTGAGTTAATTTGGAATAAATTAGTTAAATTACTTTTTTCTCTCTGGCTGCTATGATCCCACCATTCATTGTTCTATCTGAGTCTATGTGGCACCCCCCCCTTCATTTTAAGATTCCAGTTCTTAATTTTAAAGTTATCTGATTCTTTATGCTTCCTATCCTATCTCCAAGCATAATTTCTCCTAACTTCTCAGCTCTCTCTCATTCCTTTCTACAAATGCATATATGACACCTGGTCCCTTTGTTTTCTCTGCCTCTATTTTACTCATAACTCTCCCCTCTACAATGGACCTAGGACTCCTATCCTAGGTTATGTATGTAAGTACCTTTTGAGGCAAGTGGGAGTTTTGTAGAGACTTTTTTCTTTTTTGCCAGTAGAGTAGGATACCTTTGCTGTTCTCATACCTTCTATTTTCAGGGCCCACTTGAGATGGCTGTCAATTACTGAGGCCCACCAGTCACAAAATGGCAGTACTACTGAGTCATTTACAAAATGGTGGTGGTTGAAGGAAGAGTTTCGCATACTAAGTTGATATTTGCTAACACCATTTCTTTTGCAGGGAACTTGCTAAATTATTTGCCATAGTAGGTTCCTTCTTGCAAGCAATCCCACAGCTAAGTAGATTATACATTGGTTCTTAAGGCTTCTTGACTCTCCCTCCTTATTTTTGGAACAATTTCCTGATCCAGAGGTTCTAAACCAGGCGTCGGCAAGGTTATCCGGCTATGGGCCGGATGGTTCCCATGGACATCGTCTGTGGGCCGGATGGGCACGGTGCGACACTGGAAATGGCGTCTGTGCATGTCCGCAGCACTGGAAATCGCTTCTGCAGCTGTGCAGATGCCGGAAATCGCGCCTGCAGAGAAGTGATTTTGGGCGTCTGGGCATGCGCAGATGTGATTCTGGCGTCGGCGCAGACGCCATTTCCGGCACCGCTCGGCGAGTCCCTGCACCGCACTGCACAGCGCATGGGGGACTCGCTAAGCGGGCGGCTTGGTTCATGGGCCGGAGGTTGCCGACCTCTGTTCTAAACCTATAACTGTTTTTATTTAACACATTTGCCTCCCCTAACTAGCCTTTAAAAGTATTTTTTACTCTTCACCTGTCTTTTCTTTTCCACTTCTCCTTTCACACTTGATTCCCCACAAAACTACTAGTTTCATTCATCTCCGTTCCTTTTCCATCCACTTTTTTGTCTTACAACAACTTCTGTTACTTATTCCCTTTCTCTCTATTACCGGTTTGTTTATTATTTAATATATTAAGCCTTATCTCTCTTTCTGACTTATTTTGATGCCTTCTCTGGTGCTTTCCACACAGACAAGAGAGAAGTTACCTGACCCAGCAAAAGACTGAATGGGAAAGACAGGGGACAGGGGAGGGGTGTGTGAGAGAAGACAAAGGGTCAAAAGACAAACCAGGTCCCTTTTCGTCCTCCCTCAGAACTTCCATCTCTTTTGCTTCTCTCTCTTTCCCAGTTTTTCTCTTCCTTCCCTCACTCGGCCAGCTACTTTTTCCATCCATCACCACTTCCTCTTCTTTCTTTCTTGCCCTCCAAGTTTCCTTTGCAAGAAATCTGTTGCTGCCAGGGTTGGACCAAACAAAAGAGTGTGGTGCAGCTGAGGACTGCATGGCCGAGGCCCACCTGAAGCTGGTCTGAGGCTCACATTTTGAGTAAGATAGGTTGACTATTTGCTTCTTTTTTGGTAAAGCCTCTCGCTGAATACCTTCCCTGTGTCAATTTTGAAAGCCATGATAAAAGTGCTATCATTAATAGATTGCCGTGGATATCTAAACATTTCCCTCAAAGGAGCAGCCCCATTGCTGGCAAATAATTTCCCCCTTAGCATTTTAAATACAATAATTCATTGCCTTTAATTCATTGCAATAATTCATTTCCTTAGTTCACCCATTGCTCTGTTGCTGTTTGAGATACTGTTAGGAATGTGATCCCTGGAATCTTTTGGATATTGCCTGTGACTGGAGTAGTGATGAATCACAGAACTGCTCTGCAAACCCAGGTTCCCTCTGGATGATCTATAGCCCTATATAGCCCTGCTTTCAGGAGGGTTTCTCCATTGCAAACATTTCCTAGCAACAAAATAATTTGAGCCAATTGCTAGGAAATGGGAGTGGGCAATCACTGTGGCTGAAGAATGGGGAGAGAAAGACCAGAGTTTAAATATTGACATTTAGTATAGTCAAATGATCCAGCTTTCTTTTTATCTGACACATAATGTTATGTTCAATGAACCAATGAAATAAAGTATATACAATAAAGTATAACATTCCATAAATTATATAAAGGCTTACACTTCATTTCAGAAACAAGGGATACACAAGACACTACACAGCAAAATGAATAAACTACTTATTTATACATTTGGGCATCCTAGAATCAGCTTCATAAATACAGGTGGAATGCAAAATACATTCCCAGTTCTCAGTTTTCTTACAAATTGCTGAGCAGATTGATGTTGGTGCATTTAGCTCTGTCCTTTTTAGATAAAGATCTGCTTCTCACATGATTTCCTTCCTCTCATCTAATGTGCTCTTCTTTGATTCTACTATACTTCCATCTCCAATATTCATCTTTCCCCAGTAAAGCTTCATTAATGTCTCTGGTGAAATACAGCAGATTTTATAGCAGACTTGAATGTTGGACATTGACATTGAATGTTGAACATTGACACCCAGAGACTTATTTCCCACCAAAATTCACAGCACATTTTTTTTGGGGGGGGGGGGGCGTTGTGATGTCCGTCTCCAGCTTTCTCCCCTTCTATATCTCTGCATGCTCTTGGCATACTACGTAAGTATCTGACTTATCCCTGAACATAAGCCTCTTTAGGATGAGACATGTAGCATTAGACTAGGACCCATTGTTTCAAATTCTGTTGAGCTATATGACCCTGCTCTTGTGCAAAATAGCAGTTGTGGTTGCAAACGAGTTACTTTGCATGTACACACTTAACAAAACCCATCACCTGTCTTTTCCTTCCCACTTTTCTTACTATCGTTCTTCTTTCTTTGTGGCTCACTGTCTTTTGCTTTCTGTTCCTCTTTCTTTTATTCCATTTTAGTATCTCCATCTTCTCCTTTTCAGAATACCAGAAGGTATTTTCATCTATATGGCTCCTCTTTTAAAGGAAGATCTCTCACTTTCTCCCTTAATCTGCTGCATTTTCAGAAGTGTCAGTTCTTTGGATTCGACGCAGCAGCTGTAGTTCCACAAGTGGTGCAACGATAATACATTTTAACAGTTAGCATGCAGCATTCGGAACTGAGAGTGCTTGAGTATTGTAATATCAGTCTTTTGCCTCGGACAAGCCCTTCCACTTTTTCAGGCTTGGAAGCAGCCTGTTGGAAGTGGGATAGGGGCTAGATGGGCAACGTGAGGAGGACACAGCAGGACAACAAGCCCTTCCAAGCAGTCTGATTAGGCTGAATGGAAGGGGACATTCCTGTTGCGCTTCTTGTCACCCTGCCAGCCCCACACTGCTTTGCGAGGCTGGGATGTGGAATCAGACTCGCAAAGCAGTCCGGGACTGGCAGGGGTGGCCTGAGGAGCAAAATGCCCTCAAAGGAAAAAAAGTGCCCGAGACAATGACCCCCCCCTTGCCGTGTCTGTACTATACCTCTGGATTGGCCTGTTGTTATACTACTAGATCTATTATTGCAGCTAGAATCTCAAGTTCAGTTACTTATCTCAAGTCCAATTAAGGGCTATAGAAAGCTATCTTCTACTGAGTCAGACCTATGATCTGTCTATGTCAGTATTGTCTATATCAGGCATCCCCAAACTTTGGCCCTCCAGATGTTTTGGACTACAATTCCCATCATCCCTGACCACTGGTCCTCTTAGCTAGGGATCATGGGAGTTGTAGGCCAAAACATCTGGAGGGCTGCAATTTGGGGATGCCTGGTCTATAGTCACAGGCATCAGTTCTCCAGGGTTTCAGACTGGGGTCTTTCCTAGCCCTGGGAATAGAACCTGGAACTTCCACATGCACTTCTTTTGACCCTTCCCCATACTGTGTACTACATCCAGCAGCTTATTCTTTCTCTATACCTTTTGAAATTATAGCTCACAATTACACCTTTAACTTCACTCTACTCTCAGAATTGTGTGGTGTTTGTAACATCTTTATTCATTAAAATAATTGAATGCTAAGCTGTATTGTAAAGCCATTAATAAACCGTTCAGCATGAGCCCTTAGGGTGATTTTGTTTCTTACTTAGGATACCATAATGTGAGGATTGCTCTTTCTTACTTCAAAAAAACAAATAACCAAGGTGGAAATCCACAGCAAATTTACCCAGAGTTAATCCCATTGAGATGATGTCTACTCAGACGTCTTACTGAATTTAATGGTGCTTACTTCCAGGCTGCAATCCTATGTTTGGAATTGAGCTATAGGACTGCAGACTTAAGGACATTTACTATGCAGGTGTAAGTCCCATTGAATTCAGTGTGACTTCTGACTAATATGTTTGGAACTGGACTATAAAATTAGACCAGACTACAATGAATGTGGATAAAACGCCTGTGATAAATTGTAGTTTGGCAAATCTGCTTCAGCACTGAAAGCTTCTCAGTCTTACCAGCAATCCTCCCCCAATTTATTTAAATAATAGTCTACATTTTAGGATGATGGGAAGCCAGTCTATGGTTGCCAGAACTGTGGAGGGAATGGATATATATTTAACAGGTACTTTCCGTGCATTTGCAGTGATTTACAGCAGTTAAAAGCTGTGAAAGAGGTTTATTTGTATTTAGAATAGTGTAATGAGAGACTATAATTTGACTCCTTTGCCTTGTTAAATTTAACATTTCTGGTAACAAGTTTTCCCAATGTGAATTCCATAGTGTGAGAAAGAGAGGATGATAATGACAGTGATAGCATGACCTAGCACAGAAAATATAAATAGCTTGGGTATGTGAGAGAGAGGATTGAGGTGAAAGATGCGGAGAAATGGAGCTGGGTTTTTCTGTAACACTTCAGCATGAATAAGAGATGATTCCTGAAAGTCAGTGAATTTTCTACTCTGGACTATAAAACATAAATTGTCTCCCATTTTGGCTTTGTAGTATATTTATTATAGATTTAGTTTTCCAGTAACAAGGATGAGCTTTGCATTCTCCATCATTCTCCCCTTGTTAACTAGTTTTCTCGTTCAATGTGTGAAACAAGATACTGCCTGTGAAATATCAGGACTAGGTAGGCCTATCCTAAAGGACAACTTGAAATGGCAACTCCTCCCCCCCCCCCCGTCCCGTAACTAGCAACATATGTAATGGAATTTTTAGGGCCATCACAAAATTCTTTTAAAAATAACAACAGGGGATGAACTTTGTTCCTCCTCAGCCAGCCTGACTGAGGCTTCCATAGTGCACCAACTATTACTACAGTAGACTTGTAGACACTTTCCATATATCCATACAACAATCATTCTCTTCCCAAGAGCCCCGTCTTACAAATTAGGCACACACTAGTGGTGGGGAGATGTAGAGGGCATGGGCAAGAGTAATCCGTTGAAATTGCTTCAGGGGGTAAACTAATTATGAATATGTCAAGATTTATTTTTCTACCTAGTGTAGAATATATCACGTATTTGAGAAGCAGATTGCCCCCCCCCCCGTCTCTCACACATTAATAGTTTCTCCCACGAGAGAAGCTTACATTGTCCTATCCTCCAATCACTTGCCTAGCGTTTATTCAATTACGCAGTATCCTGTTGCTGCTTGTTTCCCAGCCTTCCCAACGCACGTCCATCTCCTCTTCTGCTACAGGTAGCCTGCTTGCTGCAGGTAGGGCAGGACTTGTTGGTGCTGTTTTCAGGTTTGGTGACTGCTGCTTTGTGATTCTACTGGGTCCAATTGCATGAAGAGGAAGCTGTTGGTGAAGGGGGAAATTCCTTTGGAGCCATTGGGAGCCTTTTGGTGGTTTCAGAATTGCATCTTTAGAAGAATGCAGTCACACGGCTTTTCTTCATATGGATCATTGATAATCTTCTATTTCATTATGTGGAAGAATCTAACAAGAAAGGGGGGAAAGGAAACATGATTCTCTGTGAGAATCATGCCAACAGCTTATTTGATCTTTGTCTGCTCTTAAGTTTGGCCCTGCTGCCACCGTTTGCTGCAAAAGATCTTGGAATGAAGTAGTGTTATTATACACATGGCCAATATTTTGTATTTTATCTGATTTTGCACCTTGCAGCTTGTATTGTGCCTTGTTTAAGCACCTGCTTCCTGCTTCTGAACCCTAACTTTGACAAAGATGCTAACTTCACAGTTCAAATCCAGCCAAAGAGGCCCTAAACACATTTACTTGGATGTTAAGTTTACAGTTGTATGGTACCTCTGTTTACACAACCCTCTGGTTACGTAAACTTAGGGATGCGCGCACGGCAAACCCGGAAGTATTTTACCAGGTTTCACCCCACACGCATGTGCAGAAGTGGTCTGCGCATGCGCAGAAGCGGTCCTCAGGTACCAACCGGAGGTACCTCTGTATTTGATTTTGAGGGAACTTGCTTCCTTATTATCTCCTTGCATGTAAAATTTCTCAAACTGATCTTTCATCAATGCAGATACATATGAGTAGCTAACAAGGATTAATATATTTTAACACAGCTTGACTGTTCTTTTTCGTCTGCTGCCGGTACTGTTAAGAGTAAATGAAGAGTGAGTGTGAATCTAAATGGTATTAGTAGCTGTGAAGGAATGTTAGTTTGTCTGGATGAGTTATACCAAATAGTATGATGTTAAGGATTCAGTCTTGAAGAGTTCCAGCATCTGGAAAGCATGAAAGAGAGAAGGTCACATCAATAAGAAGCGAAGGGAAATCACCTTTAGGGCTTTTTGCCTGTGTGACCATTGTGCTTTGTATAGTCAGTTACTGAAATCTGCTTCCCAGTTGTCAAGATCTTGCCTGTTTCTTTGGTGTTCCAAATTCTAAAATATTCTTTTGTTACGAAGCAGCTGCTGCAGAACCTCTAGCAATCTGACTTCAGTCTCTTGTCCTAATGGTAGGCGATGGCAGAACTAGCTCAGTAGCCCCAAAGGCTTGGTACTTTCGTTGACTACACTGGAAGGGTTGTAAAGTCTTTTTAGGGTATAAGGGCCTTGCATAACTATTATTTGCCCTTTTCTTTATTTCTCTTCACTGCTGCAGCTGGACACTTTAAAGGCACCATTTAGCCTCAGGACTGAGTTGCTGGCCCCTTTCCAAAGCATGATATCAACACGCTATTGCATTATGTTAGGGCTATGTTGCACTTTAATGTATTAGTGGTGTAGAGTTGATGCTTTATAAACTTACCAATATAATAAAAATAAAAAAGCCATTTGGACACAGATTAAATTGAATTCATGTGGCTGAATTAGTGTCATCATGTCACAGCCATGTCACAAGGAAGCAGATGTTCCTGGGTAGCATACAGTAGCCTTATACAGTTTCAAAGTGGTAATGGCTGGAAGCAATTCTACCAGAAAGTTGGGAGTAAGTACTTTTATTTGTAAATGTTTTATTTTAGTGAACGTACTCTTGATGAATGAATGTGGAATAGCACAAGAAGTAGAAAACCTTTACAGTTTTGCAGGAAGGCAAATAAGGAAGGACAGAAGTTCAAGGAAGGAAATAATTAATAGTCTGCTTCAAAAGCAGCTGTTCTGTTGCTTAGAAGAATCTACTTATAGAGATGTGACTTATATTTCTGCAAGTGCTATTTGCTATTTTAGGATCATTTGCTTCTGTCAAAGGGCCCATAGGAAATAAGCATTTGCTTTGGGGTGTGCTGAACACTCTGAGCCAATGGGCTGATCACAGCTTCTTCCTGTTAACAGTTTTTACGCAGTGGAAATTTGTGTACCTACTGGTTTGAAAGATAGAATGAAGGTCGAAATGCATCATGCAGATTCCTGCATTGCAGGGGGTTGGACTAGATGACCCTCCAACTCTACAATTCTATGATTTTGCCATGGCTTTGCTCAAATAAATCCCATTCACATGGAGTATGATAGTAAAAGCTCTCAACACATTGGTAAGGTGCTCTCTTTATGCTGCAATTCTATTGACAGGAGAGAGAAAGAACCTAAAGTGGTTGAACTGTTACGTCCATTGCCCTGGACAGGGTGGAAGTAAGGGAAAAGCAGCATCCTGTCACTCCTCTGTCACTTTCCACTTTAATTTTTCTTTAACAATTTCCCTACTGTTGGGGAACAATGGGAGGAAAGTTCATTAAGCCACTAAAGCAGCTCTAGAGTTGTCACCATTTCATCCCTGGATTAGGAGCATTTTGGAGGAATGGGAAGGCTAACCCTAACCCTTTGGATCAGCGTATTCCCCTGTTGCACCCCAGCATGCCCTCAGTTTGGCCCTGGCATGCTCCCTTTTTGCTTCTAGTGATGTCGGAGTTCTGACGACGTTAGGATACGGACCAGTGATGTTTCTGTACCAGTACGGAGGAGGCATCCAAAGTTGGGTCTTCTTCTCCGAGGTTGGAGTTCTCTCCCTGTCCTTGGAGAGGGAGGTACAACACTTCCTGAGGCCCTTGGGATGCTCTCCCGGGACCATAGACTTGCAGAATTAGTGACGCAATTAGAACTGTTTCCATTTTGATTGGTGCACCATGGTGAGCTGTTTTGGCATTTTGTGGGCAAGTTGTGGGGACAGCTCTATACATTGATTATATGGGGAGAAGGTGGAATTTGAAATGGCTACAGTGAACCATCAAACTCCCTCTCAACAGTGGCTGCATCAGAATTCAGTTGTTTTAAAAGAATTGGTAAAAGCAGCCAGTTTATTCCCTGATGTCTATACCCAGTCATTAGCAGTTAAATTAATTCATGCACCATATATAGGAAACTCTGAAATGGGCCTATTTTCCATTCATGTCATTTGTTCAACCTTTTGGCATGTTAGCCTGATAGCCATTTTTATTCCAAGTAGATCTTGTGTTTGTTCATCTTAACCATTATGTATTAATTGCACTTGTTTCCTTCAGTTATGTGCATTGCATGAAAAGGTAAATAGCTGTTCATTGTTCTGTAATCAGCTTATGATTTCAGGAATACTCATAATTCCTCTTTTAAGAATACCTCTTTTCAGTGCCGGAGTGACTTTTCATGTAGAAAGCATGTTATTGTCTGGTGACTTAAATATTTATAAAAAATATTTAAACCACATTAAATTGGCCCCTTCTTGTGATTTTTATAGAGAACATTGCCTTGAAACCAGAGCTCTTACCTGCCACCTTTGTTAGGCTTATGTCGGTAAAATGCAGTCATATGGTTCCACTCGTGTTACCTCTCCTTTGGTAGCCATTTCATCAGGAAAAAGCTGTATGAGTCATTATTTGCCCACTGGATATGTTGTCTTAATTCCTTTTCCTCTTTGTTATCTCTTGTTGCACAGAACAAAAGTGCAGTGTAGTTTATTATTGAGCTCTTGTGCGAGAGAGACCACAAAGAAGAGGATTAACAGAGGTATTTACAAGTCGTGAGTAAACATTGCCAGGTGGAAAGAATTTTATAATGTCTGCACCAAACTGTTCTTGGCTGAACACAGTGTAACCAGTACTTTGTTTTTAATTAGCATGCTATTGTCACAGTATTTTTTAAAAAGGTAAAATGAAAATCTGGATGACACATTATATGCATGCACTAATCTCTCTCTCTTTTTTTAATGGTGGATACAAATGAAGTAAAGGAGATTGCTTGAAAACTATGAGAGAATGCTCTCATTGAATTTATTACTCTCTCAGGCTGCAACTGTATTCTTCTATGCCACCCCAATCTCTGAGCAGTTTGGTGTTGAGTTAAAAAAGTGTAATTGTGCTTTATTATCTATTTATGATTATGTGTGTTCTAATGTGTTTGCTAATTTGCATATTATTTTTCTACAGGGAATCTGTATTTTGATGTTTGTTTGCACATCTGGGGGCAGATGCCTGATTTTGGGAGGGTTAGTGCTATGAGTTTGTTGGTGGCAGACCCCTCTAATTAATTCCTGGATCCAGCAAGGGTTAGAATATAGTCAAGGCTTGTGGTGTTAACCTGGGTGCCAGACCTCTTTAATCCCTGGATCTGGCAAGTGCAGAAAGCTAATCAAGCCAGGCTATCTCCTCCTCCCTCAACATATAAAACCAGAGTTTAGGAGTAGGGAGTTAGGAGTGCTGTGACCTAGGCTCAGGTTGTGTAGATGTGTAAATAAACTATATATTATAAAGATATCTCAATTTCCGAGAGGTATAAGATTCAGCGGTTCCAGGCGTTTACCAAGAGTTAGTGTTTCTTTTTGGAAAGTAAGCACACCTCAAATAGATCTTTTGTTTGCTGCTTTCTTTCCATGGTCACATCATTCATAACTCTTTTTTTAAGGGAAATTCCCTTATGCTGAATAGGCTTCCTCGTGAGAAAAGGGAAAACTTGGCAGCTATGCTCTCTCTGTGTGTGTGTGTGCGCGCACACACACACACACACAGGCAGAGGAGAAAGAATAGGTAAGCAGGTCATGCTAATAACAAAAGAGGAGTGGGGAGAGAGTTGTGGAAAACTGACCTGTTTTTATGAAGATTTGCTGGACAGGGGAAGGAAAACAGGAAGTGCATTGTGTATAAGAAGAGAGAAAATGGGTATGTTCTCTGGCTGTGATTTATTTACTGGCAATGGGGTCTGTGCTTTCTTTTGAAATTAAGCTCTAACCCCATTGCCAGTAAATTACAGCCAGAGATAAATTACTGCACAGAGAGGTGCAGGGACATTGAATTGTATGAGCGATACACTGAGCGATATATCATCACTCTGTTAGCCCTGCTTTTTCCAAGTACTGTACATGGGGAAGGAGGAAGCTATAGTTGCTTAATGGGGAGGTGAAAAGACTCTGCATATGCTCAAATCATTTATTCCTACTGTTGTGTTATGAATTCACTATCTGATCTTGGGCTTCTTATTTATTGGTCTATCACAGTTTTTGAGCTGTATTAATATCCCACTGAATCAGGGACAGTCAGCAAGTGGATCCAGATCTATTACAGCTAGATCTCTGGACAATTTGTAGTACTGTAGATTGGCAAGGGATTCTACCTTCCAATTGCTGAACAGTATCAACTGCAAAAATACATTTTTTACCAATTAATTTTTATTAAATTTCAAAAAATAACCCATTTCTGCTCTAAATTAGTTGACTGAAGTAAAGAGAGCTTGGGAAAAAACTAGATTTTTTTGGTGTGCGTGTAGAAGGACTGTAAAACATAAGGGCATTGGAAGATGTTTCATCCTTAATCAGACCCATCCTTGCTCTGTGACTCGGAACAGTTCTCCAGGACTTCAAATAGCCTACCTGGAGATGCCAGGGATTGAACCTGGGACCTTTTGCATGCAAAGCTCTGCCACAGAGCTAAACAGTCCTTGCACAACTGTGAACACAGTTCTCGTAGGCCTGTCTTAGAGCAGAGTTAGGGGACCTGTGGTCTTCCAGTTGTTGCCAACCTGCAGCTCCCATCATCCCTGGCCATTGGCGATGCTGACTGGGGCTGTTGGAAACAGGAGTCCAACAACACTGGGAGACCACAGGTTCCCCGCCCTGCCTCA
This sequence comes from Zootoca vivipara, assembly GCF_963506605.1. Taxonomy (NCBI): domain Eukaryota; kingdom Metazoa; phylum Chordata; class Lepidosauria; order Squamata; family Lacertidae; genus Zootoca; species Zootoca vivipara. The sequence continues at coordinate 49,839,390 of NC_083283.1, forward strand.
GAGGAATTTAGCCCCCTAATTCTTAGTGTTTGCTCCCCTGAGCTATTATTTTCCACCTTGCTCTGGTTGATGGACCTTGAGCTTCACTTGAACCTGCCTACTCCTGCTCTAAACATTACGAATGTATATAGTGCATATATGTGTACAGTACATGTATTTGACTTTCTATGCAGTTTGTGGCTTGCCGTATTGCTTTTGTCATTTGCTTGTATGCAATTTTAGTTTCCAATTTCTGCTTATGAACATTTGAGTCTGCTTTATGTTAGAACCACCAACTTGCCCCAGGCTGCATTGCTGGCCTTTGCTCCTAGCTGTACCCACTCATATGGGTGAATGTCCCTGTTTTCATCTATGAAATGTTGGAATGTACTTTACTACAGTATCTGGGCTATCATTTTTATCCAACAGTATATCCTCCTTGAAACCATATTTACTTCTCTCCTTTTTAAAAAGAAAAGTACAGGAAATTGCCAGTTGTCAGAAGAAGCTTTGCATTTCAGATTGCTAATGGCAAACAGTTTGCATAACCATACAACAGATGAACAAAAAACAGACCCTGGAACAAAGTTGGCTGTAGCTAGGTTTTATTTGGAGGAGAGATAGGCTGGTTGTCACTAGAAGCTTGTATATTTTTATGCAATAATGGCTCAACAGCAATGTCACTTTTGGAAGACTTTCCAGCTTCCTTCTGTCATGAGCAAAATGTGCCCCCACCCTTTGGTTTATATCTTTCTATTGCATTAAATGTGAAAATATTCAGTCTTGTCTTATCTCTATAGGACAGCTTTTCAGGGAAGAAAACTTAGGCAGCCGAATGCAATTTACTCAGGACATGCTTTTGAGATAATTTGATATTCATTTTAAGTCGAGCCACTTGTATAATCATCCCTCATCAATCAGATTTTATCAATTAAGTTACTTAAGGTAGTTGTGTGTATGGTTGTAACATTGCCTTGTTTTTTAAGCAGCCCGCATGACTCCCTTTTCTAGTTATTAACACCCAGCTGGATTCTCCATAAGCTTAGCCTTTATATAAGGCTTGAAGTAAGGTGGTGGTGGACTTCAGCCGTGTTCAGGACAAGGAATGGAATGATGAAAGCCAGTGCTATGATTTTCATCCAACAGGGTGCTGCTCTGTGTGGCCTACCTGGCTCCATAATATAGCACAGTTATCTTCTTATCTCCAGTGACTTTGTCCCGAGCAGGTATGCGTATTAGACATGGTAATGCTTCAAGAGGTATGCATACTTAAGTATTAATATGGATGACAGTAATAACAATAATCAGATTGGTAGCAGAATCAAATTAATGTGGTCTCCCGCAGCAGAAATATTTACCCGATGTGTCCTGCCAGTTAGAGAGATTGGCATTAAAGCTAGACATTACCTCATCTTCCTGGGCAGACAGCCTATTTCTATGCTAAGCAAGTCTGCAGGAGTGAACAACTGAATACCTGCCTGATTAGCTCTGCAGTGGCAGATCTTGGTTGGAAGTGATTTCCCTTAGTGCTTTCCCTCTTTTGCTTGCTCTCCATCTCTCCAAGCTTTGTCACTATGCATTATCAAACCATGTTTTTCATCTTGAAGGGCACGTTGCGGGTAAGATTTGCCAGACAGGTGGGCAAGTATAAATGCTGATCCAAATCGGAAAGGTCACGATGAACAGAAGGAAGAAAAGTAAATGTGTGTGTGTGTGTGTGTGTGTGTGGAATGAGTGTCCCCCTTCTCACCCTCTGTATATATCTGTGCCAGGCAGGTGAAACTAGATTAATGAGGAAATGCAAGATAAAGACCAGAAGGATTCTGCTATGAAAAGGAGATTTTGTTTTTAGCACAGGAGACAGTTCCAGTCTCGGGGAAGGTAGGAATTAATTGGCTGACAGCGATAAAGCTTTGTTCTTAGGATGCAAATCTTTTCTTATTGGAAATAAAATCCCATAAGATCTCTCCCACCTGGTACTTCTGTAGCTGTCTATTTTTGTGGATTTCAAAACACTTCACAAACTCTGTAGGATTAGACCAGTCCTCCACATGTGATTCACATAAGACAAAAAACAGCAAGGGATGCTGGGTATTTGGTTCTGCCAGCAATCTTCCTCTCCTTTGTAGAGTTAGTCTCTTTTGCTAATGATCTTTCATCCTCAGTGTGACTCAGAAAGCTGGTAGCTAAACTGCCCCCAATGTCACTCTGTTAACAACTTTTGGAAATGTCAGTGATTGTTACTAGAGTCCTGACTCCTGTCGCTAAACCACCGCAGCTCTCTAGATTTGTGTTTTGTAGGGAAAAAACCAATCGCATATAAATAATATGCTTAAGTAACTTTTAAAAAAGAAAGAAAGAAATCATAGTATTAATTCTCTGTTTTCCTTATTTGACTCGATAGAATGAAGAAGTGGTAAATCATGTGAGTTCCATGGAAACATTCACAGTAAGAAAGATAAGAGCTGCACATGTTTGGAAGCTTCTAATGTTCTAACAGAACTTGAAGTTTTGTCTGTCTCTTCCCTTTGCTGTATTAGTGTGTATGCTAGGGTGGGATGAGCATCTTTAGCTTAGTATTGCGACAGAAGGCAGATCGGGATTCTGACGGGATTCTGCGGCTTTCATTTCTCTTGTGTGTGCCTGTGTGCACTTATTAAGGTTTGTTAATTTCAATGCAATAATCTAGAAAAAGAGGTGCTGGAACTCACAATGAACACCTCCGTCGTATTCTTAAAATAACAGTGGTACCCACCTGAGAGGTGTCAGGACTAAGAGGTGCCAGAACAGAGTTCCGGTGAGTTCCAGCTGAGAAAAGCCCTGGCAATAAACATTGCATTGGATGGTGTCTGACTTTGTTGCTTTTCAGATGTATTTCCTTCAAGGCTTGCACATCTACGATATGAAGGCCAAACTTCTAAAAGCACCAAGTGTGTAAATGATTTTTTTTTGAGGGGTGGGGAGGAGAAAGGAAATAACCCTGCAACAAAGGGTTGAATAGAATCTTCTTTCTTGTAGTTTGAATTCATTGCTCTGTGTCCTTTGTCACAAATTCACTAGAAAAGCTAATCAAGATTGTTCTCTATGCTTAGGTCACCCAGCTTTGTGAAAACTGCTTACTGGTGGTTAGTTTACAAGGCTGCATCGTGGGCAGGATTGTATGGGGTCTATCCCATGAAACTGTCATCCCTGGTTGCATAGGAAAGACCACAACGTTGTAGCTAGATTATTTAAATGCAGGCCTGGGTGGGACCTACTCACCAATAAGAAATTTCTATTCAGCTGGAAGAATGTTTAAAGGGCACCTATACTACCCTGGAAACCACCCATAAATTTAGGGCTTGCCCTACCATTTGGTTGAATGAGGCAGCTGCCTCAGGTGGCAGATGCTAAATGGTGGGGAGTTGTTGGAAGAGAGAACTATGTGTTCTGTGTGACCTGCACTACACTATCAAAGCTAGCTTACTGCTATTGAGTATGATGTTCCGTTACCTAGTATTAAGGTCTTCCCCTCACCTTTAATATAGAATGGCAGAGAGGCATCATTTTCCCTTCGTCTCGGGCAGAAAAATGGCACGTCCCATGCCTGCGTGGATCTACAGTGCAAGACCACCTTGATTCCTGATGTATTTGCAGGGGATACTGTTGAATCTTGGCAAAGGTCTAATTCACAGGAGAGCAGGACCATGGCCAGCTCACTGTGGAGACTCCCAAGAGCAATGAGCTTGCAATGTTGTTCCAGCAACTGTCTGGAGCCAATGGAGAGCTAATCCTAGCCTTCACCAACCTAGTACCCTCCAGATATTTTGGCTACAGCTCCCAAGTCATAGGCCAAAACATTTGGAAGGCACTAAATTGGTGAATGCTGTTTAAGTAGTCCCACTGTTAAGTTGATGTTTCAAGCTGTGCCCCATATGAGGAACCTGTTTGGGCTGTTCATATTCCTCAAGTGAAGGTTCCAGATGAATTGGGGGGCTTCCTGCTACCCCAGGATATAGTGCAGTAGTGCTCAGAGCTCTGAGGAGGAGCCACATGAAGCGGGCAGGCTGCCTCCTCAGTCCATACAGATGGATACATTGCTGGCTCCTGAGATTTCCCTCTCATGAGGGTCTCTGGAAGTGGGAATTCTGAGAATTTTATTTTTTATTTCCACGTAGAGATTGCTTACTAGAGATCCCAAAGCAGTTTACAACAGATAAGTACAATGACAAGATGTTTTCCATAAAAACCCCCATAAACTGTATCTTTATCCATAAACACAATATAAATCTTGTCACAAAAGCCACTTGAGACTCCAGTGTCAGGTTGGAACCAAGAACTACTCCCAAACTACAAGCCTGTTTTTTAAAAGTAGAATACAACCCTTGCCAGAACAGGTTGTACACGTAATTCCTCAACACAGAAGTCACCCACCTACAGCATTTTTGTATTATCGGAATTCAGCTTCACATTATTGGCTCGTATCCAGTCCATCATTGCTTCCAGATACCGGACCAACACTTCAACAGTTTCTCCTGATTCCAGCGGAATGGAGAAATAGAGCTGGATCACCTCATCTGCTTCCTGAGAAATCTCTATGTGGGACAAGAAGCTACAGTTAGAACTGGATATGGAACAACTGATTGATTCAAAATTGGGAAAGGAGTATGACAAGGTTGTATATTGTCTCCCTGCTTATTTAACTTATATGCAGAATTAATCATGCGAAAGGCTGGACTAGATGAATCACAAGCCAGAATTAAGATTGCCGGAAGAAATATCAACAACCTCAGATATGCAGATGACAAAACCTTGATGGCAGAAAGTGAGGAGGAATTAAAGAACCTTTTAATGAGGGTGAAAGAGGAGAGCACAAAATATGGTCTGAAGCTCAACATCAAAAAAAACAAAGATCATGGCCACTGGTCCCATCACCTCCTGGGAAATAGAAGGATCCAGGCATACATTGTGTCCGTCAAGCTAGCAAATGCCAAAGATACTTTGGACTTTTATTAAGATATTTTCTCTTTAGTCAACTGAAGGATCAATTAAAGGTAAAGGTAAAGGAACCCCTGACCATTAGGTCCAGTCAGGAATGACTCTGGGGTTGCTGCGCTCATCTCACTTTACTGGCTGAGGGAACCGGCGTACAGTTTCTGGGTCATGGCGAACCAGAGCAGTGTACGGAAATGCCGTTTACCTTCCCGCCAGAGCAGTACCTATTTATCTACTTGCACTTTGGCATGCTTTTGAACTGCTAGGTTGGCAGGAGCAGAGACCGAGCAACGGGAGCTCACCCCGTTGCGGGGATTCGAACCACAGACCTTCCGATCAGCAAGCCCTAGGCTCTGTGGTTTAACCCACAGCGCCACCCACATCCCTTGAAGGATCAGTTACCACTGAACAAATATGGTGTCTATTTTATGTGTTTTTGTTATAGATGTCATAGATGAATGGTAACATTTTAAGGCAGGAAGTGTGTGTGGTGTAAATATGTCACAGAGATGCATCTGGGACAGAGTTAATTTTGGTTGCTTGGCATATGTCCATAGTGTGCCTTCAGAAATGTGTGATTCCCCCCTCAAGCTGTTCACCCCATGACATCCGGTAGACATGCTGAAAACATACTTGCTATGTAAAGTGTGAAGTTGCCCCAAATTTGGTTCTAAGGGTAAAGATCTTAAGACTGAAGAATAAGGCAAGAAAAATACCAGAAAACTGAGCTGTTCAGGATGTACTGGGTTTCAGTAGGAAATAGTACAGTTTGACAGATTAGAAAATAACACTTTAATTTTTTTTAAACTACTAAATATTCATGTGTTTTGGATATTTGTTTGTGTGTACTTGGAGTATTGTTATTATTTTAAAAAAACATTTTGAGAGTGTTAAAGGTCAGTTGCAGAAAGACAGGCTACATAAAAAGAATATTCCGTGCAAGTCGGTTTAATGAAGAAAAAAAATATTTAGGGATATTTGTTTTCTGTGCATTGTATTTAAAGTAGGCACCCCAAACTCGGCCCTCCAGCTGTTTTGGGACTACAATTCCCATCATCCCTGACCATTGGTCCTGTTAGTTAGGGATGATGGGAGTCCCAAAACAGCTGGAGGGCCAAGTTTGGGGATGCCTGATTTAAAGGATTCATATGAAAGAGGTCTTTCACAATGACAGTTATTAGGTTAAGCTAGTAATAACACTGCTAGTGGTAAAACATTGTACCCCATGTGTTATGTATTCAGTGATCTGTGTTTGCCTGAGCTTGAGTCTGGACTAAGGTTTCTGAGCTCCTGTGTTCTGATTCGATACATGATGTCCAGTCACAGAACATTTCAGGATTTGGGCCTCTGCCATTGGCCCTTGAACTCTGAGTTGTGGTTCGCAGCTTGGAAGTTTAGACAGCCAATCACGTTGAGAATGAGAGTGGCCCAGGCTTTCAAGAATGTATATAAGCAGTTGCTTTGCCCGTTTCCCAGTTATGTAGTTCAATAAAGGTTCTTGCTGTTATGAATGTGTCTTGCCTCGTGGGACTCCACCTACACTTCACCATGTGTGCAGCCTGTCAGAAACATCCAAACATTGTAGATCCATACGTTCTTTTACCACTTGTGTCCTGTATGTACTTTTGGTCATGCAAACATTCATGCACTACAGAAATAATAAGTACTGTTTATGCAGGATGTATGTTGTTTTTTTAATGTCATGTACTACACATATAAGACTTAAAGAATGGATCCTGTAAGGCTAGTCTTCAAACACTGCAGTAAAATCCTTTGAGAAATTATGGTGTTCCCATTCTTATTAGGTGGTTAGGCACTCAATTAACCACTGTGTGCATGGAAATTTCTGTTTGCTTGGGAATAATTTCATGTTTGATCAACATGGCCCTGAAAGTTCTTTCTGCTTAGTGGGATGATAAAATATTTATGGATAGCAGATCTTTACAAATGTCCAAGGGGATTTAGCAATTCAAACATAATTAAAAGAAATATCAAACAGGTACCTCTTCAGTTGCTGCCTCTGAAAGGAAAGAGTGAAATTATACTTCATGGAGCAGAACTGTTAAATGTTCTGCCCTTTAGCATCTCTTGAGATCATAAAAATGTTGTGCAGTATTTTATAGTCTGATTAAGAATATGTTACATGAGTCAGATGTTGAATGCTAAATTGAACATTCAGATTACAGGGGTACATGTGGAATATTCTGGAATCAGGCACTACCCTCCTGGGATCCTGTCCATGTTTGTGTTGCTGCTTCTGCTGCAGTACTTTCTTATCTTTAGGGAAGAAGAGAGAAAGAGGGAAATACTTCATGTATCAGGGCGAAAACTGTTGTTATTGTTCAATGTGCAGTGATATTTCAGGAAGTACAAGCAGTCCCTCTGTTTTAAGGAGGTAAAAACCTGAGTGTGGATGCCATACTAGAATAGAGTAAATGCTATAGCTTGCATTTCTTTTGTGTGGTGCAGGCTTTTCCTAAGTTTCCTTGGATTCCCTTTCAAAAAACGCTCTGAACAGGGGAAACTTAACAGTGTTTAATTTACCCTTGGCTGTGAAAAGCTGAGGAGGGGGAAAAATCTAAATCACCCAGTGCTGAAGTGTCAGAGAGTGAAGCAGTCACACTATCATTGGTGCAATAAGATTTGATGTTTAAAGCAGTCTGAGGAGTAAAAATCCAGGTTACCTTTATAATGGATTTCAGAGATTGGGTATGAGATTTCGTTTAGGTAATGATTTAAGACTTTATAAGAAACAGCTCACACAGTGGAACAAAACCGGAGCAAAGGGAATTCTGCATTACCACTTAAAGCACTTAAAGATGGGACCACCATTGTGATCTCTTCGGTTCAAAACTGGCACACAAGGTGGGGGTGGAGTCACTCAGCTAACTTCCTGGAAGTTGGGTCACTGATGCTTACCAGGAGGGAGAGGGACAAGGTGTGGTTGGCATGGTGTGATGCACTGGCTGGAGTGCTGGATTGACTCAAGGGCAAGTTTGCACCACACCAACCTGCCCACTACTTTGCCCTTCCCCTTCTTCCATTCCGGTGGTTCACCTGCTGGTGAACTAGCATAGCAGCTCCACTCCATCCAGTGAGGCATTTCTGCCATGCCACTGAGCATCTGGAATTTGTACAGCCCATTATGGAGTGCTCCCCATTGAATTCATAGGATTACAGCCTTACAGTGAATATGATTGTGCTGTTAGAGAAAGGTTTGACAGGCTTTAAAGAAAATTAAGCTCTGTTTCTATTAAGGCTGCTAAGATTGTTGGCAAATAAGTTGAATATCATACCTGACAACTTCAGATTCCTTTTATCCAAGGACAACAGTTGGGGGATAATTAGTTGGACAACCTCAATTATGAATAAATGCAGTCTCGCCAAAGGAGAATTGATGTCACAGGTGTCACTGATGTTGAATGGTTATTTCTGCTTTAAACTTTACAGCACTTAAGTGAGGTCCTTTAAAAATGGTACGAAAGCTGTCAACACTAAAGTAGGTTGAATGAATGATGGAGATTAATGAACCGGTTTCAGAGAAAATTGGGCTTCAGAGAAACACCTAGTCAGAATCTCAGGTATAGAACTTCTAGCCATGTTTGATAACACCAGTACAAGAGATTAGCTGTGCATTCTAAATTAAGTCTCATTTTTAAGGTTAAGTTTGACCAACAATAATTTAAAAAACAGTCTTTGCTCCAATGACATAATGTTAATCTCCTCCCATCATAACATTATTTTTCATTATGTAAAACAATCTTTGTAAATTATTAAACTGCATTAAATTAAACCCAAAAAATTATTGGGACATAAGTTATTTGTTAAAGAACAGCTCGGGGTTGGAGATGGGTGAAAATGCTGACTGCTCTTTGATTGTAAAAGGCAGCATTTCTCTCTGTGGGACCACTGTGCTAATATCAGAGATAAGCCTCTGCCTGCTGCCTTTTACTGTCAAAGGGCAGACAGAAGCTTATCTACAGTCTTAGCACAGCGATGCTTAGTGGTAAGATCTGAGATCCCTTAGCTCCAGCTAAACTATTAAATATGGTTTATCATAACATGGGAATGCTACCAGTGTTCTCTCATAATGCCAGACCACTGTTTAACATTACATCCGAATGCAACATTGAATTTGAACAGTCTTTTGTAAGAGTTAAATGGCTAAACTATCAACACTTTATCAGTGTAGTGTAATGAAAGAAGTGATCATTTCTGGAAATGATTTTAATTTGATTGTTTCTTTCTTGGCTGTTTTTGTTATGAGCATTAGTCACTGTGGGTGTCTCATTTTAGGACTGAATACTGGGAAACGTTTTTTCCAAATGAATTAAGGGAGCAATTCTAAAGATGGCCAAAGGTTGGCTGAGGGTCCATCAGAAATAGTGTAACCTTCACTCTGCCAGTAGGAGGCCTCCTGGCCAACTGTCACTTACACCTCAGGAAGTAAACTCAGTTAATATAAATGTCCCTTTGATGGTGTTCCATTGGCAATGGAGGCCAAAACAGAGCACATCAGGGGTAGTTAAAAATCCCCATAGTGCTCCTTGTTCCCGTATGTCCAAAAAAGTGACAATTGGGTATAGTTCATTCCTTCCGTTGACTTTTGTTCTATCCAAAGTGGAAAGGGGAACTGTCTTCCTCTCCTGCCCTGGTCACAGCAAGCTGGCAGGGATTCTGCTCAGCAACAGAATTTTACCACTACAGGCTGAGGACTGATCTGTTTATACAAACCGAGATAAATATTCAATCATGATTTCTTCATAAGGAAACTTTTGAGGGGGTGGGTAGGGTGCCACCAATTCCACTTGTATTGGGGAGGTTCATCGTGTGTAACTGGTATTTGACATCTAAAAAATGAACAAGACTATAAAAGGTAAAGGTAAAGGACCCTTGGACAGTTAAGTCCAGTCAAAGGCGACTATGGGGTGCAGCGCTCATCTCGCTTTTTGGGACTACTGATTTAAGCACTGGTGTTAGTCACGTGTAGCCAATTTTCTTTGTATTTGGTCAACCTGCTCAAAATCAGTGTGATCTAGTAATTAGATGGCTGGACTAGGACCTTGAAAAATCAGGTTTAAAATCCTCACTCAGCCATGAAGCCCACTGGGGGGCCTTGGACAGTCTTTGAGCCTAACTTACTACACAGGTTTGTTGTGAAGATAAAATGGAGGGGGGGGGGAAGTATGCACACCACATAGAACCCCATGGAGGAAAGATAGTATGTAAGTAGTAATAATGAAAAATAATAAAATGGTATCAGGAATATTGTCTTAAAATAGTAAAAGAGATTAACAGCTCAAATCTATGCATGTCTGCTCAGAAGCAAGTCCCATGGAGTTCAATGGGACTTATTTCCAAATAAATGTGTCTAGGTTTGAAGCATAAAACAATTACTAAGGATAGTGTATCCCTAGACCCCAAAATAGTGGTAAGGCAAGAACAAACGGTTACAGCTTGTGGTTTGTTTGGAGCAAAACAAACTATAAATTCAGGTTTGGATGTAGTGCTAAGCCAAGCCATGGCTTAGTAGTTCCTGGTAACATAATACCGTAGCTGCAGCCAGAGATGAGGAACCATGGCCCATGGTTTTCTCACTACACACCAGCATGTTTGCTTGAGCTGAATCACAGCTTCATTGACAATAGCTAAGATCATTAAGGTTCTGAGAAACAAAGTCTGGTATGTTGCCCAGATTATCAAATTGAGAGGTATTGTTTATCTGATGGATGATAGAGAGAATGATGCTCTCTCCCCTTCCCCTAAGCTAGAGGCATTCATTTGGTTTGTTTTAAATGAAATCACAATATTGATTGGCATATATAATTGTTTTTCAATACTACAGCTGAAAACAATTTAGTTCAAAACAAATGTTTGATATGCTTCATATTGATGTAGGCTGCAATCTTATGCCATTTATCTACCGGTAGGAGTAAGCCTCAGTGAACTCAGCTTGCCTTACTTTGAGTAGACATATATAGGATTGCACAATGAATTACATACTTTTTGGAGGCAACTTTCCATTAGATTTCCCATGCAGAGAATCAAGGACTGCTTTCAAAATAAATTGCACATTTTTCTTGGCTGCCCTGTTTTCATCTATAATTCTGAATATAAATCAATCAACAACTTGCTACTTTTATTTTTCTAATGATTGTTTTTCTCTTCGCTTAGCCTGTTCTTAGCAGCTGAATTAGGAAGAAATGTGAAGGTTGCTGAATGTTATTTAGTCACCCAAGCATTCTGTGAAATTCAGTGTTACTGGAAAATGAGTGCGTTTGTGTTCGTCTCTCACCTTGTAGTATGTGCGATATCTAATCCTTGGTTTTCTCCCCCCCCCTCCCCCTTTGAAGTGGAAAGTCTTTAGCCAAGGAAAGTCTGTTCTTATATTATACACTGCAAGTGATGTTGTTGTTTTTTTAAATAAAAAAACCCTCAAAAATTGCATGTCAAGAGGAACCTTTCATGAGTAGCTTTGGCATTTGACAGGCTCCCTTCGTGTTCTGTATCCCCTGATGCAGAACAGAGTTTAGTAATTTACAAGGTTGGAAGTCCTTGTACAGAAATTGCATACCAAATAGTAACATATGCAGGGAATATACTGTTTTTAACGAATGCATAAAGGGAGATCCAAACAGGCACCTTCTTCTTCATGAGGTGGACGTCCTATTTCTTTCTATCATGTTTGGCTCTTTCTGTCATATTTGGGGGTCCATGTGGTGAAAGAAGCAAAGGGGCTGTTCTGCTGACCCTCCTCCTGATGTTACAAGGCTGCCCTAGGCCCCAATGCTGCCCCCCCACACTAGGCATTTGCACACTTCCTCCCTGCACAGCAGACAGCCACAGCTCATGCACAGACTTCAAAGGAGAAGTTGGGAGAAGATATACAACATCAGGGATGGGTGTCAGGATACACCTCTGGGGGCCCACACAGCCCCCCCCCCCATGAGACCAAACCTCTCCAGGCATCTTCCTGATGTTGCATAGCTCCGGGACGTCCACAAATCATCAGTCCCAGCACACTCCAGCTACAGGCAGCAAATGCCTACCTGCACACTCACTCAGCAGAGATTTAGCAGAAACGAAGTGGAGAATTTTGTGCTCATTCTAAGTTTTTTTCAGCTATATATATATATACAGGACAAACGATCATGGCGTTCTCTCACTCTAGCTCTGAGAGAGAACAGAAAGTAAAAAATACAAAAACACAAAAAGCGGAAGAAATAAGGCTAACTTCTGTTCTCAGGCTTTTCCAAGCCTAGAAAGTAAACATAGACATGTGATGTGACAATCACACACCCAGCCATGGAGGACTGATATACTAACAGTAGTATGGCCCCTCTGCCCATGATGACACTACCATTTATTAAATAAGACCAGTCTATAAACACTACAGATTACTTTTCCTACCCTTACAGTACTGCTGGGTTTCATACAGGACTCCCTGTGGTTATATCCTGATTATTATTTTTGCCTGTATAGCTGCATGCCTGTGGAGATTAGACAGGCACCTTCACCATACTGCTTTAGGTGCCTGCTGAGAACTTTTCTGTTTCAGCAAGCCTATTCAGACACATTATTTAGTTACATCTATTTTAAGTTTTTAAATGATTTTTATCTTTGCCTTTAATGTTTGGTCTATATGTACCAGTATTTGTTTTCAATTGGTTTGTGTATTTTACTCGTGGTTTTATATGTAATTGGACTCGTACGCCGCTTGGATTTTTTTTTTAAGCAAGCAGTTTATACATTTTCTTTACAAATGTTCTTGTGATGCGAAGTAATGGGAGTGATTACCAAGTTACAGCTGCTATGGCACTAATCCTCAACTAGCATCAGTAGCCTGAGACCTATCCAGATGTAATGGATAAATCTGGAGAAGCCTTACTGCAAAGGGAAAGGCCAGTTCAGTTTCTCTTTGTTTCCTGACTACAGCTGCTTCATCTAGTCCAGGTGTCGGAAACCTGTGGTTCTCCAGATGTTGCTGCAGATATTCAACTCCCATAATTCCCGACTGGTATTGGCTATATGATCTGAGTTTGATGGAGGTTAGAAACAACATATGAAGGACCACATGTTCACTACATTTGCTCAAGGGAAAAGCTTTAAAAAGGGACGGGGGCTTCTGTGAGTGTTTATGTGATAAAAGGTAAAGGTAAAGGACCCTTTTAAGTCCAGTCGCAGATGACTCTGGGGTTGCGGCACTCATCTCGCTTTACAGGCCGAGGGAGCCGGAACACCCAAACCAGAGCAGTGCACAGAAACGCCATTTACCTTCCCGCTGGAGGTACTTGCTCTTTGATGTGCTTTTGAACTGCTAGGTTGGCAGGAGCTGGGACCGAGCAATGGGAGCTCACCCCGTTGCGGGGATTCGAACCGCCGACCTTCTGATAGGCAAGCCCAGGAGGCTCAGTGGTTTAGACCACAGCGCCACCTGCCTCGTTGTTTATGTGATACACTCCAGTTATTTACAGAAGAGGTTCAAGACTTAATATTGTTGATTTGATAGAAATCTAAAAAACAACCCATGCATTTCCTATGTAAACCAATTATGTACAAGTCAGACATGACTTAGTATATGTGTTTTGTTATTTGCTATTTTTCAAATTGGATTGGGCATGTGTGTGTGCATGTGTGTGTTTTTTAAATCGCTTATTTTTTGGTGGAGTCTCAAATGTGGAGAAGCGAGAGTGTTTTGATTCACTTTACTGTGTGTTTCTGAACTTTTGAAAGTTTGGATTTCTCTATATCTAACATTAACTCATTTTGGAGTTTATAGTTGTGCCATGATTTTGCAAATTGGATTCCAGATAATTAAGCCTGTATTCTATAATAAATTCTTCCTGAGGTACAAGCTTTCTCCCTCAACTCCTATTTAATATATATTTTGTGTGTTTTATATCTATATTATGCTGTAAAAATACTAATGACAGTGATGTAAGTTAAGGAAAGAATTTCAACATTGGCTTTCAAGTTTTTTGCTTTTGCAAGCTTCTGTCATGACCTAAATGTTGATCTAGTATAGAATTTGGTGATTTAATTTCCTGTGGGTTTTTAATGGTAGTATTAAAAGTGAATTGAATGGAACTATGTAAAATATCTTTGTGGGTGTATTTCTGTATTTACTTTAATGGCTGCTTTGCAACTTTTAAGATTTTAGTAGCTCTCCAAGGCATTCATGTGAGCCAGTACTAGGAACTTGTATTATATATTTGAGAAATGAAGTCTTCTCAAATAAAGGTGTGTTGGTGTGAAATATTTTGAGCCAAGTGCAAAAGGTTACAAAGAGCTAGGAAATGATCATAACTCACATCTAATCCTCATTCTTGCATATGTGTTTATGCAGTAAATTAGCTGTTTGTTTTGAAATCTGTATTTTGAGGACAGGAAATTAATCATATTAATAATCATATTCAGTTATCCATTTGTTTGATTTATACCCCTCCATTTCTCAGGCCAGGGCATGAGTTCCATTACTCTATCAAACATGTTATGATCAAGTATAACCCTATGATCAAACATAACCCTAATCTACCATTGGACCCAAGCAATATTATATATTGCTTTGAGAATTCCTCTTCCACATCATCCTTGTATAATCTGATTGAGATGTTTTAATGCTGGTCAACATCCCCAACTGCTAAACTGTGATGCTCTAATATGGAATATGGCAAACATGGCTTTTTTAGAGACTAAACCAGTGATGGCGAACCTATGACACACGTGAGCTTGTCTCCGCTACAGCTTGTCTCCACTGTTACAGATATTGGTTTTTTAACCCTTTCTGTGCTGTTTTTCCCTGGCGCTTTGGCAGACTATGATTGGGTGTAACAGTGTTCGTTTTTAACCCGTTCTGTGCTGGGTTTTTTGGCGCTTCGGCAGACTATGTCGGTGTTAGTTCCAGCGAAGGTATTATTCACCATTTATTTCTGTTCTCTCCCCCCCCCCAAAGCACAGCAGCTTTGGGGCATCCCCCCAAAGCACAGCAGCTTTGGGGCATCCCCCCCCCAAAACCAAAGCAGCTTTTGCACCCCCCAAAAAAACCTCCAAAACTTTGGTCAGCAGCTCTCCCCAAAAAGCTCAACAGCTCTGGGCACTTTGTGATAAATAAGGGTTTTTGGGTTAGGTTAGGTTAAATAATTAGTTTTTGGTTTATTAAATACAGTTATATACTGTATATTCCTGCGTATAAGACTACTTTTTAACCCAGGAAAATCTTCACAACAGTTGGGGTCATCTTATACGCCGGGTTGTATTTCTTATACAGCGAGTATATCCCAAACTCTATATTTTAACTGTAAAAGTTGGGGGTCGTCTTATACGCCCAGTCGTCTTATACACCAGAATATGCGGTATTACAATTATACATTTTTTGTTATTTAAACTATAAAAATCACGAAATTATGGTTTTTTCTCGAAGTGACACACCACCCAAGTTATGCTCAGTTTTTTGGGTGAATTTTGACACACCAAGCTCAAAAGGTTGCCCATCACTGGACTAAACGTTGCCTCTGACCTCATAACCTTCCCATTGTTTCAGTTGACATGTGGTAGCCTGCTATTGTAGGAATCTAACTCTGGGCCTGGAAGATGTCCTGGTCTCCTAAATCCTACTCTAGTCTTAATAAGCAAAGCCATCTTGTTTACTGTCAGGTAGCAACTGCAATACTGTACAGCATTTTATTACGAGTGCCTGAAATTTATCGCATTGCTAAAGTGATAGAAAAGATTTGATTCAGAAAAGAAGAGTAACTTCATAGACATAGGAAATATCACAGAATCATAGAGTTGCAGGACATCTAGTCCTTGTAAGTCATCTAATACAATGCTTTGGTTGATGGCATAAAATTGAATTAGGGCTACAGCATCCTAGACAAATGGCAGTGAACTCTCTGCTTGAAGACCTCCAGTAAGAGAAAGCCCCTGCTCCTGGTTATTAGTTTCATTGTCAAATTGCTCTTAACTATTAAGAGGTTTCAACTGGTGTTCCACTCAAATCCCCCCTCCTGTAACTTAAGCCCATAAGATCTAGTCCTGCCCTCCAGGGCAAAAGAAAAGTGCCTGCCCTCTTCTTGTCAATATGCCAAGAACATTTTTGCCTCTCTTCAGAAGTCTCCTGTAGTGACATCTGGCCAGCTGCCTGCACTGTAGCTACAGTGACC
This sequence comes from Zootoca vivipara, assembly GCF_963506605.1. NCBI lineage: Eukaryota > Metazoa > Chordata > Lepidosauria > Squamata > Lacertidae > Zootoca > Zootoca vivipara. The sequence continues at coordinate 49,855,505 of NC_083283.1, forward strand.
TTTCAGGAAGAATTGCCTGCAGTTTTTAATTATTTCATGTTCCTTCCTTTTATACACTTCACAGAGACTTTTGCCCGATAATGGAAAAGCAGTGGTTGCATTTAAAAACAAATGGACAAACAAAATAGCTGCACAGTCTACCTGGTTGTGCTGCTGTATTTCAAGCGGGTGGGTGAGTTGTCCATTCAAATGTGAAAAATGACATCATACACAATGAGAAACTGACAGCCAAAAAGACAAGTTCTGCATGGTACAGTACTTCCTAAAAACCCTCTAGGAAGTTTGGCTCCTTCAAAGTCGAGATCACAGAGCTGAAGTAAATAATGCATGCTTTTATGAGGAAATCTCTCTAGTTGCCTTGGGAAGAACCATTCTTTATATTAATGAGTCAAGCAGAGAGAACAGAGTTGAAAGCCAGAACTATAGAGTGAAAGGCAGTGGGGCTGAGGGGTTTCTCCCCACTTACCCTCTTTCAAATGCCAGTGAAAATACAATGCATAATCTATACTGGAAGTGGGGGACTACAGATGTCATTGGCAAAACAAAGCATGGTTTTAATAGCCATTAAGGAACAAGAATGGAAATCAGAACAGAGAAAATTTAACAAAAAACTAAAATGCAGTGCCGGTTGTCAGTATTTCCTGTTCTTTCTGTCTTTTAAATTGCTTCTTCTTCAATATATGTGGATAGATATATTTATGGTTTTACAGAATGTATAGCAAAACAAACAAAAGTGAATAAAAAGCAGGTAAGCTCAAAGAAGAAATACTGATATATTCACTACTCCCGTAAATCACTGTACAGCAATCACAAGGTAATTACTTACCTATCTAGATGCATAGCTAAGAAGTCCAAAAAGGAGATTTCACACTAGGAAACATATTTATAAAGAGATGCCGCAGTAAGAGGACCAATTTCTGCGTAAGAAGCAAAGGGATGCTATTTGCTGTAATAGGCATCGAGCTTGGCTAATCCTTAGGAAAGAGTTTGGTGGGCTGATTTCTCTATAATTGCCTTGTCACAAGCTCTGTAATGGCATGCTGCTAAAGTTGTGGATTTTCATTCTTTTGCCAATTCCAGCTCTGCAGCTCCTAATAAGGATATCATTACTTTTTTATGCAGCATCATCTGGGAAAGTACTCAAAAGAGCTAACCTAGGGTAGTATTCAGTTAAGTTTTACCCAGAGTAGACTAGCCACTAATTTAGCTGTTCTCATTAATTTCAGTTTGGGCTAGGTAAAGGTAAAGGGGACCCCCCCACACCATTAGGTCCAGTCGTGACCGACTCTGGGGTTGCGGCGCTCATCTCGTGTTATTGGCCGAGGGAGCCGGCGTACAACTTCCAGGTCATGTGACCAGCATGACAAAGCCGCTTCTGGAGAACCAGAGCAGCACACGGAAACGCCGGTTACATTCCCATTGTAGCAGTACCTATTTATCTACTTGCACTTCGACGTGCTTTCGAACTGCTAGGTTGGCAGGAGCAGGGACCGAGCAACGGGAGCTCACCCCGTCACGGGGATTCGAACCACCAACCTTCTGATCGGCAAGCCCTAGGCTCAGTGGTTTAACCCACAGCGTCAGTTGGGCTACTCTGGGTCAAATGTAGTTGACTACCACACTGAGTATCTAGGTTAAGCAGACGAGGATTCTTCCCAATTTTGTTAGTAACATTCAGAATTCATATGCCTTCTACTTATAATACAGGGTATCTGAAGGGTCTTGGCTTTTCCAGGACTTACCTGAGAATGTTGTGATGGTGATGCCATCGGTGGGTTGTACCAAGTGCTGCTACCAACTCAACAGCTCTGCACCTACACATCTGGGCATCTGGGTTCCCATCTGTATTCAGCAACACTGTGCAGAGGATGGTAGTAGTCCTTCAGCATACTTACACATGAGCCATTACATCAGTTTTGTGAATTATTTTGTTTTGACTGGCTTGGCTCTACTGCCAGTCCATTTTGTTGGATGTTCGCAGGCTCTAATAGTCTCTGTCCAGTTTAGTGTTAAACACTTTTGCCCCATTTTTTTTCTTTGCCCTTTTCTGAATCTTCTTGAGCTCCACTGTATCCTTTCTGAGGGAGGGTACCCAAAACGACATAGTTTATTCAAAGGCATTTTGATACTGCCACCCCCCCACCCATTTCCTTTTCCAATGATTCCTCACATAGACAAAACAAAATAATAATAAAAATCCTTCTAGTAGCACCTTAGTGACCAACTAAGTTTGTCATAGGTATGAGCTTTTGTGTGCATGCACACTTCTTCAGATACACTGAAGCAGAAGTCACCAGACCCTTATGTATAGTCAGAGGGTGGGGAGGGGTATTACTCAGAAGGGTGGTGGGAATGGGTGATTGGCTGATAGGAGTAGTAAACCTGTTGATGACTGTTAACGACTGCAATTGGTCTTGCAGGAAAAAGCAGGGGGTGAGGTGCTAAAGAGAGCTTTATCATGTATAATGAGATAAGAATCTGATGTCCTTATTCAAACCAGGTCTCTCCATGGTTTTAAGCTTGGTAATGAGTTGCAATTCAGCAACTTCTCTTTCCAGTCTTTTTCTGAAATGTTTCTGTAATAAAACAGCTACTTTGAGATCTTGTATAGAATGTCCTGGGAGACTGAAGTGTTCTCCTACTGGTTTCTCTGTCTTGTGATTCCTGATGTCAGATTTATGTCCATTTATCATTTGGCGTAGGGTTTGGCCTGTTTGTCCAATATAGAGAGCACATAGATTTCACCCTTACATAGATTTCATCCTTTTCACTGCCATTACATATTGAGTTGACATGTAGCTGATCTACCAGCTAAACTAGTACCCTCTTTGCATCTCCTCTTGCTCCTTACAGGTCCCTTCACCTTTTTAGGAGTTTCCTCCAGCTTTTCTTGTCACTAGACAATTGTTTTAAATCAGGCCGTACTTATGTCCTTAGCACTTTCACTAGACCACCAGAACTCTGTCCCTCTCTTACTGTGGGTCTTTTCTTTGCTTCATGCAGCCGTGCCCAGAACAGTCACCATGCTTATTTGAACATAGTGAAAGTGCGAGTTACATTAGTTACACTTCATAGTGGGAACTTCTCTCTCGGATAACAGGGAGAATGCATGTTTTGTCCCAGCTCTTACTAACATCGGAATCCAATTTACCCTGAGCCAAACCATTGGTCCACCTAGTTCAGTGCTGTGTACACTGATTGGCAGTGGTAATTTAGAGTTTCAGAAACAGTTCTTTCCCAGTTACAGGTAGGTAGCCGTGTTGGTCTGACGTAGTGATCTTTCCCAGAACTTCCTGGAAATGCCAGGGACGCCGTGTTGGTCTTTCCCAGAACTTCCTGGAAATGCCAGGGATCGAATCTGGAATCCTTTGCTTGTAAACCACATGCTTCTAACTTTCAGAGCTCTTATTTTTCTGCACATTTGCAGAGTATTTGCTTTGATTTTCATGTTTTTATCAAGATTCTGGGAGCTCAAGAATGATCATAACAATATGTGTACATGGAATCTGGCAATTCCATATTAGAACTTATAGCTTTTATAACCCCGGATGCTTCTTCAACCACACTGCTAATTCCAACACTCAGCTATTGCGGTTTGTCTCAGTGGTGCTGAATATACCTGCATTTTCCACTGACGTACCTACATTTGTGCTCGATTTTAAACTATGCATTTAAACAAAATTTGTGCTACTTGGTTTGAAACCAGTCTCCAGTAAGATGTTCTTGATATGATAGTATTAACTTTTATAGCTGAGTGATTGGTTGGTTTTTAGATTCATTGTATTCAATGAGGTTTGGCTGTGATGCATAATGGAAAATGAAAGGCAGCCCTAACAGTTTTCTGTTATATAGAAACCTACTGTCTGTTTCATACCGAGAGGCCAATTGGGTATCAATCATTAATTTTTGTCGGTTCATCTTTCATGCTGTGTCTAGCAAGACTTGATTTAAATGTTTGAGTAATTTGCATTCTTCCTTCCTATTTCCAGCACTTCATAATTGCTTTTATGCAGGCATACCTTTATTCACAGAGTTTGCAATATGTTTCTTCAAGAGATAGTTTGGAAGAGATTCCAGCTTGCCTTCTTCTTTGACCAGCCTCGTTCCTTTAAATAGACACAGAGAGATTTCTGGGAAATGGTTACAGTATCTCAAACTCTTTTAATGACAAATGTGATTTTAACATGTTTCAGTTGTTTAAATAACAGCAAGTCTGTGAATATGCACCATGGCCAGCTGTCATGTACATTAATTGTTCAACTTACATTCACTTTTAACATATCTAATTAGGGCAGTTGAAGGTTAGGATTCAGTTGAAGGTTAGACACTTAATTAGCCAATTTAACTGATTATATGAGGGTTTGGCTCTTAATTCACCAACTGAAAGCTACAAATCTATTTTGTGAGATATTTAATGAAGGTTACAAAACTTTCTGATTTTAAATAATAGGGTTTTTTGTTTTGTTTTAAAACAGGGTTGGGAACCTTTGGCCCTCCAGGTGTTGTTGGACTTCAACCCCAGCCAGCCTGATCAGTATCAGGGATGATGGCAGTTAGAGTCTTCCCACATCTGGAGGACCACAGCTTCCCCATCCCTGTTTTAGAAATGGCTTCAAATAAATTTCCAGAATTTAAGAGCTATTCGTAGGGTGTGTGCAAACATGGCACCAGGCCTGCAAATCTGGCGCTGGTTCTGAAGCCCCTTCACAGGTGTCGGTTCTGCTTAGAAATTGACTAAACTTCAATATTTTCAAGTTGTGTTTAATGTTGATGTCTAATTAATACCTTCAGCCTTGTTATGTACCAGACTGTTTTTTTCATGTTGTTTTTAAAGCATGGGGTTTTGAAATTAAATTTAAAAATGCAAGAAACAAAAAGGAAGAACACATAACAATGCAACAAGATCACTAATTAAGGGAAAAAGAAAACCCACTGATTATAGTACTTGTATATCACGGGTAAGCTTCTGGGACAATTAGAAATAAAACAGCTTGAGAGGCTCACTAACTGTTAAGAGAGTTTGGATGTGAAAGTTATGTGGCTGAATAATAGTCAGGAAAAAATGCACCTCTTCTTGATTGAAATTTGATCAGAAGCTCGAATAGTTTTCACATAGGAGAGAAGCGGAAACCATGGCACCATAACATCTTTTTTTAAAAAAATGTGATTCTTTGCCTATTGAATTTACTGTATAAGTTTGTACACAGTAATGGTCTTCTGAATTACCAATATCCCCTGCTTTTTAGAAGATTGCTTGAGAGGCTTCTAGTTTCATGGTAGACATGACTTGACTGCTGTATACAAATGATATTTCTAAGCATTGCTAAGGTCTGCCCCCCCCCCCAGGCAAATAAACTCAGAGCCCCCTGCTTTCTAGGCAGTGATTTCCATCTTCTCATGGAAAGGTTGGGGAATCTGCAGCTCTCCAGAGGTTGCTGGACTGCAACTTCCATCACCCTGGTCACTGGCCCATAGCTGCCAAGTTATCCCTTTTTTAAGGGATTTTCCCTTATGCTGAATAGGCTTCCTCGCGAGAAAAGGGAAAACTTGGCAGCTATGCACTGGCCATGCTAGCTGGGATTGATGGAATAGTTCCAACTACAACTGGAAGCCCCATGCTTCTCACCTCTGCTCTAAGGTTCTTTTTGATGAAATGTTTAATATTTAATGCTGTATTGTTTTAATATTCAATTGGGAGCCGCCCAGAGTGGCTGGGGAGACTCAGCCAGATGGGCGGGGTATAAATAATAAATTATTATTATTATTATTATTATTATTATTATTATTATTATTATTATATTCCTATTCATTCCTGGTCTACTGTTTCCCCCCACAATGTCCTGGTACTGTTCAGCCTGCTGCTTAGCGATCACGCTGATTAAGGCATGCCGATTAAGACACTCCCTGCCACCGAAAAGGTTCCTGAGCCTTTAAAGAAATTCAACTCATGCTACCAGTAGTTTTCAGTCACTGCTAGGCAAAATTTAATCTGAATGTTGTGCAACTGTTAATGGAAGAATAAGAAACTCCTAAACACTCAGAGGTTATAAAGCTGGAAAAAGCTTTAAAATGGTGTGTGTGTTGTGTATATGTATGTATGTATGTGTATATGTGTGTCTATGTGCTGGGCTTTCTTTCAGCCAGAACTTGATGGAACTTAGATTATTTGATCCTGCCAAAAATTCTAAGATTATCTGGGCTTGCCTTGAATTTGGATAGCTGAAGGAGAAGGAGCTGATAGCAATGTCGTGTAGGTGGGAGAGAGAGAGAGAGAGTTGCAGGGGACATGGTAAATTGTTCAACCCAGCATTCAGTTAGCTGGTAACTTGTATGCTAGTTCAATGCTAAAACTGCTCATTCCACAGCTGTGCTGTAAGTTCTCATTTTATATCATATCTGTCATCACCCCTGAGAGAGTTGCATATACAGCCTGCATGGTGTTTCTCCTGTGTCTCCAGATCTTTCTGACCTGGTTTCTAGAAACAATTCTAACTATTCACTGGGAGCCAGTTATCAATTGCCCCAAACATCACAGCCTCTTGAGGATGAGCAGATGGCCTTTATTTAAGACTAGTCTCATTCAGCCCGTTAAGAAAACGGGTGCTAGAGGTGCGACGGGGCCGCAGCCTTCCCTCCCTTTCTGCGCTCGGCCGCGGGGCGCGCCGTAAACACAATTTAATAAAGCGCTCTCCCGTCGTGTCCCACAGACGAGTGCAGAGAGGGAGGGAAGGCCGTGGCCCCGCCGCTCCTCCCATGGGCCAGGTAGGGTTGTCAGGAGGCGGAGGCGGACCAAGATGGTGGCATTGGGCCCCAGGGCCACGGCCCGCGGCTGCGGCGGGAGCCGGATCGGGCTCCCGCCGCCACGGCCCCGGAGCCCGATGCCGCCATCTTGGTCCGCCGCTGCAGGGGGCGGGAGGCAGAGGGTTGGGGGGGAGAGAACGTGTGTGTGTGTACATCCCTTCTCTTCATCCAGTCCCTGTGTCCGTGGGGCACACGCGCATTAGCGCGGACACAGGGACTGGACGCAGAGACACAGGGACTTTATTATATAGGACTACAGTATTCAAATTTCAAGTGCCATAGGTTTTTCATTTTTTTTCTTTCCGGTTTTGCATTTCTACATATAAGCCACCTAGTTTTTATTCTAGTGTATTTATTTGTTTTCAAAGTGGCCTCATCCTTTTTGGCCTGAGACATTTATTCTCTGGTCCAATGAAAGCTGCAAATCTACCCACTATGTGCATGTTTGACATCATCCTGGCACTTCAGGGGGCACTTCAGAAGACTTACAGTCCAGACAGAAGCAATTGTTTTGTGACTGAGTGCTTTACTATTGGTCTTATATATGCCAGACTAGAGGTGGCTTATTTAAAAATAAATGAATGTTGCATGAATCAGACTCATTAGTCTGTTGTTTTAAAGAACGATTAGGTATTTAAGAGCTGCTATTTGTAGAAAAGTAGATTGGTCTGTGAGATGTAATAAGCAGTGCACCTATTTTCCCCCTTTTCCCAGAGAGAAGGAGGCACTTCAAATCCATCTTCTGAAACCTTTTCTCTTCTCAGTTACATTCATAACTAACACACTTTCTGAAAGGCATTCAATCCTGGTTGAAAGCTGGTTATGTTTATGCAGCAGGTTGTTAAATATATTTACAGTCTTTTCTAGAAGTTCAATGGGGGACTTGGCTGTGGTTATTTATTAGTCTGCTTCAAACAGCTGCCGGTAGAAATTAAAGCAAATCTATGTGTGCTATTTGCAGAAACACTAGGAATACTCTTGTATTTGCAATGAACAGCAGAAAAGGCAATTTGAGTGATGGCCAGGGCATATTGTTAGCCACAATTTATATAGGTTTAATGACTTGTGTGAAGTACAGATAACCAAGGGTGCTTCCAGATGGGAGCATATTGTGAATAATGCTCCTTGTGCATGCAAGATTTTTGGAGCATCCACATTATGTCAAAATGTGACACCATATATGAGTGTGCGCACACATTTAATCTAGATTTTTTCTTATGGCAGAAAATCTGATAAGTAAAAAATACATGTTAAATATTTGCAGTCACTGTTGAATGTGGAAACTTACATTAACTTTTTTTGGGGGGGTTGAGTTGGTCACTTGTGTGTGGTGGCATTTCATTGGTGGCCTCTAATTCGAGATTCCTACTTTTGTTTTGCTTTTCACCTGAGCAAATCCACCCACTTTCTTTTTGGCAACCCAAACAGTAAGAACACACCTATTTCCACCAACCGCTGCATGCTGAATGCATGTTTGGATTTCAGCAACCCAGGTTAGGAAGGGCTGGTTCCTCAGTCTCTACACAGTACATGTAGGGGATTGATTGCCTTGGATGAAGTAATATTAGTATATACATTGGATTTAAAAACATTAATGCAGAAATTGTGCACAATACCTCTTTATCACTCTTGTGCAAGCCCTGGTCAGTCTTGCACAAGACCTCAGTATTACTATATTTTTTTTAAGAAAGAAAGAGACCTGCTCTATTTTAGAAGCCATTGGCTATGGTGCCAGGGGGTGGGTACTGCTGTGTTCTCCAAGGTGGGGTCCCCAGAGTCTGACAAAGACAAAGGGACCTCTTAAGGCTGGAGAGGTGTTGGCATCAAAGGCTCCTCTGATTCTGGAACTCCTTAGAAAGCTGTGGGTGTCAAAGGCTGGTTCTGAGAGCAATTTTTCCTCCCTGTCTGACAAGTCCTCTGAATCCATGGACCCTTTCCTTGAGGATGGGAGTCAGGGCCCTTGAAAGGAACATAGGAATCTGCCTGAAGCAGACCAGTTATGACATCTGGCTCAGAATTGCCTACATTGACTGGAAGGGTGTCTCCAGGGTTTCAGGCAGGAGTTTAACAGGCATTGAACCTGAGGCTTTCAGCACTGATCTACAGACACTCCTCCTTACTGATGTCACAAGAACGATTCAATTACACATGACAGTTGTACACTAAACACACTTCAGTCAAGATAGTGATTGCTTCTGTTATGTCATGAAAGAGCTGTCTTTTCCCAGTAATCATTTGTGGTTGAATATTGAGAAGAGGCAGTTTCTTGGAATGAGGGCACACCATTGCGAGGAGCCATATGTATACCTGCAAGTAAAGGATTACAAATGGATAGCAATTTCCCCACTAGATGTATTATGTGGTATTAACTCGCTACAATTTAGTGGATGAATCATGCGCTTGGAAACACCACTTTCCTTTGGGGATGGTCAGATATTTACCTCTCTTCCTGCTCTAATGTGGTTGCAACAGTAAACGAAACCATGAAATACACCTGGCATGAAATAAGACACCTGCCCAAAATATGAGATCTGTTCATAAGAGGAAACATAAAGTGTTTAGTGAATTACAGCTGACATTTTCTTTGATCACATACTCTCAAATGCGTCTTTGGTTTGGGAGGTCAATGGGCTTGGTTTTTAATGTTTGTTATAACTGTGGATTATTAAAAACACTCATGCCAACTCATACATTCATTTATAGTTTTCAATAAAAATATTAAATGATACATACAGAATGTTAGACAAATGAGCATTGATTAATCATGTAATTGAATCTCCTTAATGTTCATCCAGTCTTATTAATTCATTACGGCTACCAGCTGAACAAGCTTATGTAACTATGAAGTTGAGCTGGTGTTGTGCAGTGACTAAGCAACTGAGCTACGCGTTAGGATATCTGTGAATCTCACCACTGCCACTTGGTAGCCAGCCTTCGACAAGTTGCTGTTTCTATGCCCCTGCCCCATGGGGATCATAGAAGTGGTCTATCCAATAGGGTTGTTTGTAAGGATTACAAAACAATAATATATGTGGAGTGTTCTGCATAAATGCTAAATGTCACCATGATGAATATCAGATGAAATTAGTTGGAAGTATATGATTCACTAAATGGCCTTGAAAATATAGGAAATGATGCCCTGTCCTGAGTTCAGAATGTCAATTTGTCTTGTTCTGGTCCTTTGGGGGGGATAGACAAGTTGCAGCACCATGGAGAGCTCCTAGTGAGAAAATTGCTTCTTGGGGGTTTGAAATTGCTCCAACAAAGGTTTTCAGCCTCTGTCTGCAGTCCTCCTCTCCTAGGTTCCACTCCCTTTTAAAGAACTAGGATGTCTTAAAGGGCTGACCCTCCTGCCTGAAGACAAGCAGCTCTCCATGGTCTCCAGTTAGGGCTAGCTGTGTCACGTGTCTGAAATTCTTGGGAGCCGCAGACAATCAGCGTAGACCAGGCACCCCCAAACTTCGGCCCTCCAGATGTTTTGGACTACAATTCCCATCTTCCCCGACCACTGGTCCTGTTAGCTAGGGATCATGGGAGTTGTAGGCCAAAACATCTGGAGGGCCACAGTTTGGGGATGCCTGTCGTAGACAATACTGAGCTAGATACTCCAATGAGCTGACTCAGGATAAGGCAGCATCCTATTTTTTAAATAGCCATAATACTAATAATACTGTTGTGTTGGTCTCAGAAAAATGAAAGATTTTGTTGTTTTATTGCCTGAGAATAGCACTCTTTTTATATCTCAGAAATGTCAATTAATATAGCTACAGATACTTCAGAGGACATAGTTACACACTCATAATGCATTATCTAACTATCTATCTATCATTTATCTATCTGACAACTTTGAAGCGAAAGAAACTCTCAATTAAGGATCAGCTGAGTTTTGTTTCAGGTATTCTATTGGGAATCCAGAGGAACAATGTTCCTTTCTACTCTCTGTGACACTGATGGATTGTTGACTTGTAGAATGGCCTTGTATACATTACAGATGAACTTGTAGGCCTTCTCTCCACCTGATTTATATACTGTACACATGTACCCCAAACTGCCTGCAAGAACTATTACTGTGAAATTTTAATTCCTGAAAGTGCAAGAGGAACCTGCAGCTGAGTTCAAATTAGCCTCACAGCATGTATATTGTCTTTATTGATCTTATTGTGATTTCGTATATTGCATATTACATTGTTGTATTTTTATGAAAAGCACAATAAATAAATAAACAAATAAATATTTAAATAAATAAATAAATAAATAAATAAATAATGTTTTATCGTGTTTTCGCCAAGTTGTATGAGAGCTTATTTTGACACTTATAAATGCATAAATAGTGCAAATCATTTTCCTCCCTTAATTTTAGTTGAGGGTCTCTTTTGCTTCATGAATTGTTGCCATTTATTTGGAAAGCAAATGCATTATGAGTGTGTAACTATCTCCCTTGAAATATCTGTAGTAGTTGTATTAATTGAAATTTCAGAGATATCAGAAGAGTGCTATTTTCAGGGTGTAAGAACCGTATCAGATCCTTTGAAAATAAAATCAGACTAAGATGAAATAGCAGCAGCAAACCTCATTATGCAGTCTGACTTTTATTGATAATGTCTTTAGGGCTCTTCAATATTTCTCTGCCCTCATTGGGGACCATATTGAATAGCTTTAGTAAATGTAATTCTGATGCTACTCTTTCTCCATTTTAGTTCATTAGTTAGCAAAAAAACAAATCTAACAGTATCCTGCCAGTTCCACGGCATGTTTTTCTTACCTCCACAGATTCTCCAGGAAAGCCATCAGTTCTTGCCTAACTAATCTTCTTCTTGGCAATTTTGCATCTGTTGTTAGCTTTTCAAAATCCTCATTGTCACAACTCTTTCAGCAGAAATAAGCCTGGAGTTGGCAACAGAATATAATTGCGAAGCTCCTTTTCCAGTATTTAGGTTGGCATATAGTAGGCATGGCTAGGACTTTACTCACTCACATGTTACATATTACAAAGTTCAGTTTCCCATTCTGCACAGTCCAGTGGTAGCATATCATTGTCCTCCTGGCCAGTGCCTCTCCTCATAGGCAGGGTCACCTCTACCATTAGTGAGAGAACTGCCTCAGCCAGCAGATATTGGGGGGCAGGAAGTGACAGCAAGATGCTGAAGGATAGTGCTGTACGTGGCACACGGTGTGCCATACATTTGCCAAACTTGACTCCTGCCCTCAAGTGCAGTGGACTTCACCTGATTTTGGACGTGATGAGTCCAAATGCAGAAATCGCATTATCTGTTTAAAAAACACAATATTGTTCATTTCTAAAAAATCCCAGACAGCTCCAGGCATTCTCCCCTAGTGTGTCTCTACCTATCAAACCATTTTATTTTTAGGCCGGTGTAAAAATCATAGAAGAACTTAGGTAAAAATGTGAGCTGTTTCTTTACATCTTCCAAAATTTGACTGCCAGTGAATTGACAACTTAATTTTCTGAAAGAAGACAGGACTATTTTTTGACAGCATTGCCTTGGTAATACTTTATTTAATATTCTTCCCTAGATTAACTCTGCCTGTGCCTTGTGGAAATGAATATAATATTTAAAATGTGCAAACCTATAGGAACTTAGATATATTAATCACTTAGGAAAATAGGAACCCGCTTTGTACAGAGTCAGATCATTGATCTATCTAACTCAGTGTTATCTACATTGATTGACAGCCAGCTCTCCAGAGATTCAGAGAGAGTCTTTCCCAGCCCTACCTGCAGATGGAATGTGAAACCTTCTGCATGCAAACCATGTGCTCTGCCACTGCGCTACAGCTCGTTTTCATATATATTTTCTTTTAATTTTGCGCTTTTAGTGGGATGTATATAAAAGTAGGATATGTATTAAAATGAAAGTTATTTCCTAAGCACACCACATTCAATAGGCAATAACATTTTATGGATATATAAAGTTTCCATAGTGCTCATAGCACTATGTCATGGGCTGTAATGCTGATCCATTAAAATAAATGGGAGTCTTGCCATTGATTTCTATTAGATTAAGGCAAGCATACACAAGGACATTTTTCTGCCGTTAGTTACATATTATGGGAGTTACGTTTCAGTAGCAAGGTATAGAGCAGTGTTTTCCAACCTTTTTCCAACTGTAGATCCTTTCCAACCTTGTTTCCTTCCTGTGCCCGCCCCATGGGCATAGGAAGGGTGGCAGCTGCCCCCAATAAGTAAAAACACAAATCAATACAAATCTGAGGTTCTGCCTCCCCCCACAAAAATTCTGGCTACACCCATGCCTACCCCCCGTCCTACTGGTAGAAATGTAGCTACAATGGTACATGGTTTAAGAACAGCTTAGTTTATGAACAACTTGGATTAAGAACGCTGCAAACCCGGAAGTAGGTGTTTTGGTTTGTGAACTTTGCCCTGGAAGCAATACTTATTTTGCTTCTTGTTGAGTGTGTTCCATTTGTAAATTGAGTCGCCCACTGCTATGAGAAAGCACGCCTCGGTTTAAGAACGCTTTGGTTTAAGAACGGACTTCTGAAACTGATTAAGTTCGTAAACCAAGGTACCACTGTATTTAAATGTTATGTTTGTAAATAGAACATGTTTTATTTATAATTTTAATAATTTATATAAAATACAATTGCATAAAATGATAGGAACATTATGAACTATTGTTGAAGCAGAAAAGCATAGAATCATGGAGCTGGTAGGGACCCCAAGGGTCATCTTTCTAGTGAAACCGCCTGCAATGTAGGAAACTCAACTAAAGCATCCATGACAGTCGGCCATCCAAGCTCTGCTTAGGGAGGTTCAGGAAGGAGAGTCCAGATCTTCCTGAGGGATATTCATCTTCCATGTATTATAAAAAGTAAACAACACTTATTTGACCCCAGTTATTTGACACAAAGGGGGACTACAGATACAGGCACACAGGGTGTTCTGTATATATGGGAGAATTTTAAAAAGCAATTGGTCCTCACTGACCTGGGGCAAAAAGATCCTGTCATGTGGAGGAGCCCTGGCTGCCTAGATAAAACACTATAGCACCACATACCCTTGCCTGGGAGTAAGGCCCACCTAACTAAGTGCAGCTTTCTTCTGAGTAGACACGTTACCGTATTTTTCACTGCATAACACACACTTCCCCCCTCCTAAAACGATAAGGGAAAAGTCACTGTGTGTTATGGAGCGAAGGCAGCAGCTTTCACGCTGCCCACTCCTCCCCCTTTGCTGTTGATGTCGGCAAAGCCCCAGAGCCGCGCACAGCGTTTGGCCGGCTTTCCCTCCGCCTGCTGCACAGCCAGCCAGGGAGAAGAGAGACGTCCCTTCTAGCTGGCTGGCTGTGGGGTGGGCGGAGGTAAAGCTCCAGAGCCATGCACAGCGTTTGGCCAGCTTTCTCTCCGTCCGCCCCATAGCCAGGCCAGGGAGAAGTGAGATGTCCCTTCTAGCCGGCTGGGGGGAAAGCTGGTCAAATGCTGCGTGCAAATGCCACTCCACAGCCAGACACCCCTTTTCTCCAGCTCTCTGTGGGGCGGGCGGAGGGAAAGCCGCAGAGAGCAGGCATAGGAGCCTGCGCCTGCCCTTGCGAGAGGCGGGCGTTGGTGGCAGCGGAGGGACAAACGGGAACCCTCCTCCTCCTCGCCACCCCTCAGCTCGCCTCCCCCTTCGCCGCCCTGCGTGGCCCTCAAGCCACCCTCGCCCTCCTCCTCCTGGCCGCCGCTGCTGCCTTGCTACTCCCCACAGGATAGGCATGCAGGAAGGTGAGCCAGCAGACGGACAGCACCTCCTCTCTCCCTCTCTCACTTTCGCCTCAGGGCCCTCACAGGGAGATAGGTGCCCCCTCCCTCAGTCGGGTGTGTAAGGGGTGGGGCTTGTCCCCCCCCCCCAGGAAAGAGGGGTAGAAGGGTGGTCGAGTGCTCATCTCCTTCTTTCTTTTGTTTTCCTCAGTTTCCCTGCTGGAAAGGCTGACTCGCTTTTCTATCCTCTTTTCACTCACACACAGACACACAACTCCCAGTCATTGAAGGCTGTCTCCTCCACACACACACACCCTTCCTTCTCCGTTTCATTTGGCTCCTTCATTGCTCTCTTGCTGCAATCCAAACCTGATTGTGGCTTTTCTCTTTTATTTCTCTCTCTCTCCCCCCCCCCCACATTCCCCATGCTTCTCTCTCTTTCTTTCTGTGTCTTCTTTGGCCATGGACTATTGTTCTTTTCTTCCCCCCTCCGTGCACTGCAATTCTCTCCACCCCCACTCCAAATTCCTTTTAGGATTTTCATGAGCCCCACACCAACTCCCCATGCCCCTTAGATGGAGCCAACTACAGTTCTCCCCTTGTCTTTCAACCTGAAGTTGTAGTGCCCTTTCATTTTGCTTTCATGTCTGTTGTTCCTGCCTGTCTCCCTCTCTGCCTCTTTTTTCCTTGGTTTGCATGGAGGAAAGGGTAGTGCGCGCGCACTGTCTCTGCAGTGGCTCCCGTCTGTTGTGCTTTGGGCTTCATGGGCGCACCAGATCAGGAGCAGCTGCTTGCCTCCACCAGTTTCCTCACAGTGTCACCCACAGTATTTTTTTTCTTGTTTTCCTGCTCTAAAAAACTAGGTGCGTGTTATGGTTCGGTGCATGTTATGGTCCGTAAAATACAGTGTTTACTAGCTGGAAATCAGCAGCACCAGATGATCCTGCTTGGCTAGGCGCTGGGGTGGATTGCACCCTGCGCCTTGCAGAGTCAGGCCCAGGCTGCCACCGGGCCCAGCACTGTTGGCAGCAACAAGCAATTCCGGCTCTCCCAGCTCTATCGATTGCCACCCCACCACTGCATTTATCTGATCTGGAGGTTCTGGGATTTATCAGTTTCTATAATAATAGAAATTTGACTTGCAAGCAAATAATAGAAATTTGACTTGCAAGCAGTATGATTACTCAAGCACTGGTCTCATTGTGGATTATTCTAAAGTAAGTATGCATAAAATGTACTCTAGGATATCTGTTTTTAAAACAATGGGTGGTATTCTGTGCTAATCCTACATGGAGCAGACCCACTGATGTTAATAAATGCAACAAACATAAATTCAGTTTCATTGAGTCTACTCTGAGTAGGACTTATCTGAATACAGCCCATTATGGTTTTTTTGTTTTTTTTTTAAAAAAAACCCTATCAAACATAAATACTGATTAGGATCTAGAGTTTAGTTTGTTTAATGGAGCTGGTGGAAGCTGACTTCTGAGTCCCATTCTCAACGGCAGTCCCCCCTCCCCTGAGGGTAGGGGTGCATGGGTCTTGTTCGCCACATTTCCACAACAGTTTGTGGGTTTTTCTTTTCTTTTTAAATGCCTTTTTAATTTTTTCAGATTGTAACAACAACTGTCATGCAAACTCATCAGCATTTTAGTGTAAATTTCTGCTAATACAGACATTTCTAGCTAATATACACATTTTTGCAAATAAATTTTCTCTAATACAATGCACATTATTTTCAGTAACGTGTGCATTTTGATCACATTACTTGGCTAGAGAACTGCATTGAAAAAATTGTGTGCATTTTGAAGGCTGGCGGTCTTTTGGTTTGTATTGCTTGGATAGTGCAAATTAGGTAGGTTCACCTTTAAATGCAGACTGAAACAAACTGATCTCCCATTCCTAACTGAGGTTTGGGGAAACCCTCCTTTGTAAACTTACAGCCTGTTCAGAATAGTTTAGAATCTTTATCCTGTTTCAATCTCAATCCGGCAGGGTATGACTATTATGAGAGATATTGCCTTACTTCCTTTTTGGATCCCCACCTAGGCTCAGAAATCTAAATTTTATTTTGAAATGTTAGCTGACATAGGATGAATTTTGTAAGATATCCTCAGTAATTAATCTGTAAATTGTTTTTCCTTTATTCTTTCAATCAGAAAAGCTCCAATATCATTAGAGCCAGTGTGGTGTAGTGGTTAAGAGCGGTAGACTCGTAATCTGGGGAACCGGGTTCGCGTCTCCGCTCCCCCACATGCAGCTGCTGGGTGACCTTGGGCTAGTCACACTTCTCCGAAGTCTCTCAGCCCCACTCACCTCACAGAGTGTTCGTTATGGGGGAGGAAGGGAAAAGGAGATTGTTAGCCGCTTTGAGACTCGGGTAGTGTTAAAGCGGGATATCAAATCCAAACTCCTCCTCTTCATTTCTCATTATTCTCCTCCAAGTACTTTGTGAATGCACTCCACTTCCAGACAAATGTCCCAAGAGTTATGAATGCTGTGGGCTATTCTACTTTGGTCAACTTGTTAGTTTCTAGCCCAGCTCTTCTGGACCAACATCAGCTTGTTCCTCATTAGAGTAGAGACAGGGTCTCAGAGGCAAATTTTTGCATCACCCCACAGGATACAGTTTTGCACCTTTGACACTTGCTGGAATAATCCCATTTATAACCCCACTTGTCTAAACTTTATGGATGAGACAAACATGCAAATTATAGCCCCCCCCCCCCGTATGTATTTCCTAGAAGAAAAGAAGATAGAATCAGCATTACTATTTTATACAGTTTTGCTATATTTTTACAGGACTTGTGGAATAAGGAAGTAATTTTAATGTTAAATGACACTTCAAGTCAATGCTCAGCAATACATGTTTTAGCCATAAAGTAGAGATGTCGAAACTAAAGGCTGAAGTGGAGCAGAAAGGAAGATTCAGAGAAGGGCAGCAGATGATAATTGCCTGGGAGCAGATTTGAAGTGAGACAGAACAGTACAAGAGTGAATTATACTTAAAGGTCAATGAATAAGGTAACTATTTGAATTTCCTACTAATTGTTTGTGAAGTCCCAAATAGACAGTGGGGTTGCTGAGACAGTAGTCAGTCAATGAGTGAATAGGGTTGCTGGTTGGAACTTAACAATTAATACTGGTCCTTTAAGTTTCTGTAGCACCTTATAAACATTGTTTGATCAGGATTTAGTGTTTTGGGGTTCTTATTTTTTTTCTATTTTGTAGGAATGAAATGTGACACGAGTTCTGAGCTGGCTTATTTTCATTTCTTCCTTTTGGAAAATGTTCATAGGAATAAAGTTTCTCAAATATTCTAAATAATTTGACTGCACCAATTACCTTCGGTTCAGTGGACTTTTTTTATTTATTTAAAAGCTACCATATTACAAAATGCCCATATGGTATAAAGTTAGGTGTAAAAATCTACATCAAGAATGTGTTTACTTTACTGCAGGAGCTCTATAAAATATAATTAGAACTCCTTCTGAGCCACAAAGTTATAAATAAATACATGATAGGCTTGTAATGAGGTGGGAATATTCTGACGGGGTGCTGCTGGTTACAGTGATTAGTTCTCATTAGATTTGGCGATATACACACTTATTCGTAAAACTTAGTCGTTTTTGTCATGTTTCCTTCCTGCATGGCTCATTTGGAATTAATTCTAGCCCCACGTATTGGCAAATCTCTACTTAAAGCTAGATGGAATTCAGTAGACTATTACCCCATTCACCCGACCCCAATGTCTTACCTTTTGCTTTCAGTAACAAATGTGTGGTGTGCATAGCTTCCAAGTTTTCCCTTTTCTCGCGAGGAAACCTATTCAGCATAAGGGAAAATCCCTTAAAAAAAGGGATAACTTGGCAGCTATGGTGGTGTGAGTGGCAAGTCCAATGTGTGCGCTGCTGCTCATGAGGGTGCGCTCCGTGCACTTGGGACAACTGAATAACTGGAGTCATCATCGTCATCATCATCATAAGTGGAGCTCCTACTTATGAGAAGAAGCTTGTCTCTAGGGGCTCTCTGTTAACCAGACACAGCACATGGTTATTGCATTAAATTAAACCAGCCTTGTTGGGATGCTATAGCAGTATTGTGCAACAATATGGTGACACAAATGTTTAGAAGTGAGCTACAAATATCAACAGTCCTCCAATTGTTCGATTTAAAAAAACACAAAAACAGATTATTTGGTATCTTGCCACTGTTGTACTATTATAACTTTTAACACGCACAGCACTTTATTACTTTTAACATCTGTTGAAAAACTGTTTCCTGGAATCACCTTCGAGGAAATGAATGGTGCATTTCTTATTTTTTGTGGCTCCCTCCCCCTTGCCGGACAAAAAAGAAAAGGTTGACCCTAGTAGGTTAGCGTGCTGTGTTTGTTTAGTGTGTTGCATTTATATGCTGCTTGTCTTCATTTCATGATCTTAGGGCAGGTTACAAAATAGTAAAACACCATAAGAAAATTAAGCTAATAAGAACACACAGAACACAGCAGATTCAAAACAGTTTACAAGCAACAACAGATCAGCTCCCAGCAAAAGTCTGAGTGAATAAAAAAATTTTTAATTGGTGCCAGAGGCCAAACATCAATGACACAAATTGTATCTCATAAAGGAAACTGTTCCACAGCCAAGGACACCACCACCAGGAAGTCTCTTATCACCACACATTTATTTATTTATTTGAAAGCCTTTTATACACTGCTTAATATTTCAGTGAGTTCCACCTGTTGGCAGGACTGCACAGAGATCCTCTCCTACAGATTTTAATACATGGACTGGTTGCTATTGGGAAAGGCACTCCTTCAAGTATCTGGATTCCAAGCCATTTAAGACTTTATAATGCATTGAGTTGGCTTGGTAACATATGGAACTGTGTATGTATTTTGTTTCAACAATTTCAAGTGCTTAGGGTAGAATGGGTTAATAAATGGACAAATACCTGACTAAACCTTGTCATTCAAAAGGGGCCATGTTTGTAGGCCTTGAAGTCTCACTGTCTAACAGGTGTTGTTATATTGTGGGTAAAGAGGGGGGAGATTCGGCATGAGATTATGGAACCACAGAAGAGTGATGCGAAGAAAAAATAGGAGACACAAATCTGTCCAATTATTATGTCACCTTTGACATACAATTTCTGTTTTATTGAGAATTCTTGTAGTTAAGTCCTGACATCACAAAGAAATTATGAATACTGTGGGTTTCTGTGGATGATGGTTAGAACATATAGCTCATACAAAATGCTAGGTAAACCCTCTGTAAAATCCTTTGTGTTTAAGTATTGCTTTATCTTACCATCTGTTTTCCTAAATGATGTATTAATTCTGATTGACCTGTAGCCTTTGGAAAATGCACACTTGTGGTGGTATTCATATTTTTAATGATGGGTCAGCTAATTTATTCAGTGCGGATTTCCCCTCCATCTCCAGTCCTCATTGTTCATACTCTTTGTAGATCTGTATACAGTATTTTACACAGTATAGATTGTGTAAACATAATTGCTGCAATATCAGCATCCAATCTACACAAGGAGCTTGCTGCAAGGTGGGCTTCCAATTCACCATTAAGAAGGGGTTCACCATGCAGCAGGATTGTGCATACAGATGTTGATGGGTATCATTATAAAGGAGCTAACTTGATACATGAATATTGGCAATCTCCTTTTATAGTTTCTGTTCGGCTTTGTCTGAGTCAGCCAGGGACTATATCATTCCTTTTGCCTGTATCTGTAATAAAATTGTTTGTTGCTTATATGAAATGCCTTAATTTTGAAGTTAATGTTTTAGTTATAAATTACAGTATTGTGAACCACATTGGGGACCCATCCCAGTCAAAAGGCTGCCCGTACACCAAAATAAATAAATGACACTGATTTTTGCTAACTTGAAACTAACTCATCACTA
This sequence comes from Zootoca vivipara, assembly GCF_963506605.1. NCBI lineage: Eukaryota > Metazoa > Chordata > Lepidosauria > Squamata > Lacertidae > Zootoca > Zootoca vivipara. The sequence goes on from NC_083283.1 coordinate 49,875,945, forward strand.
GACAAGAAAGCAGCTGTCATGTTCCTAGATGTCAGGAAATGTGGAATGGTGCTGCTGTGAGTGACAAGCATGAAGTATAAAATATTCTCTGGACCACAACAGATTAGAATGGAAAGGACGTGATGTGGCTATGTGGGCGCTTCTTTATTTCACTGCTCTTTGCACACTTTTGCAACATGATGGAGTGTGGATCATGGGCAAAGTACCTAGGGGGTTCAGAATAGAGCCCTCTGGCCCTTTCCCCTGGCTTCAGCTGTAGAGGGATGGAGTGTTGGAATTAAGGTTGTCTCTGTATCTTCCTGAAGTTTGAGAGCCAGGTGCAACTTTTCCCCAATGCTACATTTCAGTGCTAGAAGAAATGCCCTTGTTGAATCTCTTGCGCTTTGCTTTGTACCTACAAGAACCCTATACGATACGATCAGTGCCCCTGCATTCAAAATTCAAGGCTAAAGCTGACTGTCAGTCCATTTCTGATCATTTTGATTTGATCGGGCCTTTTTGTATCTGATGCTAGTATTTTTTCCAAATATTTTTTTTCCAGGCCATAGCCTCTCTCCTCAGGCTGCATCCCTCACCTGCCCTGCATCACATCCTCCAGAAGTGTTTGTGCCTGGCTGGAATGTGGTCATGAACTCCGTTGATGCTTTTTCCTTGCTCATATGCAGAAGTACAAATCACATTTGTTGCTCTGGGCCCACCCACTACTGACATGTGGCTGCTTGAAGCTTGCCCCAAAGGTAATGAGAAAGGTTCCCCATCTTTGTTTTAAGGCTTTCATATTTCAGGTAGGGCAGACCCTTGTATTTGAGAAAGACCCACCTGAGAGCTACTGCCAGTCGGGGTCAACAATGCGGAGATATGTCCCTACCTGCTGATAATTTTTTATTGTGCTATTATTATTCTATTGGCCTTTCTTAAGCTACCCTGCATTTATTTTTATTTATTTATTTACTTGAAAGGTACTATGTGAATCTCCAAGATAAACAAATGAAACAGTCACCAAATCAATCCAAAGTACTTGAAAGGTAGCATCCCTGCCACTTTAAATACATGCATTCTCATATGACCAAGTCTTCAGACAGGCTCAGATATCCATCCGGTGCAGTCCTATCCATGTCTGCTCAGAGGTTCATTGGGACTTACTCCTCGGTTATTGTGTGGGCTATTGTGTGCATAGGGTTGCAGCCTTAATATATATTTCCTCATTTAGTAAATTCTGGAAGAAATGTGCAATAAGATAATAGTGTGCAAAATTATTAAATGGGGAGCTGTGTCTAGTTCACCTTAAAACACTTCCTGCTGCCTTGCAACACGGTTGCATTGTTTATGTGGGAGAGGCAAGGCAGAATAAACAAACAAGTACAAAGACTTTCTGCTAGCGACCCGACTGCATATCACTTAGCAACATCAATATTTTTGTGCACAAATAAATGTCTCAAGCTTGTGTGTGTGTGTGTGTGTGTGTGTGTGTGTGTGTGTGTGTGTGTGATGCTGACCTTGTATGCAGAGAGATCAGTTTGTTCAGTTGATTATTGGTCAGTCCTTAATTTGGATGTCTAGACATTTCAGTCAGCGAGAATGAAAGGCAGACATCTAAAGACGTGAGGAGAGGTTTCAAGGCACTCTGGAACAATAAAAAGGAAAAAAACCCACCCAAGGTCCCCACTATTTCATTTTAAAAACACACATTATTATGATTACTGTCCAGAATACTTATTGCCTTATTTTTGTTGCTTAAGACATACATGATCAAGATTCAGTTAGGACTGCCATCTAACAAAAATACAGTAAATCCAATGAAGTCTCATTTTCTGTCAACAGAACAGAAATTCTAAATGATTAAAATATTTAACACTATAAGAAGCAGGAAATATCATAAGGAGTGGCAATTTACTACACATGCAGCTGACATTACATTGTCTGTTAGTTGAATAGGATAGAGAGAAGGAATTCTGCTCAGTTTTTTTTAATTGTATATCCATTTGCCACCCTGGGTTTCTTGGGGAGATAGGGCAGGATATAAATTCAATCAATCAATCAATCAGTAACTATTTTTAAAACAAATTATCTAGGAAAGGAGAAACAGTTTTATGCAGATTATATTAAAACTGCAGCTATGAATGCCTAAATTTATTATATTTCGAGGGCTATAATTTTACAACTCCCCCCCCTTTGCTTCCCCCCCCCCCAAGGTTGACTGGGATAAATGAAACTTCAGCTATGATGTACTCTAGTATATGCCCCAATGAATCCAGTTGACACTTGGCTTGGAAGGAATTGGGGCATTGTTGAGGGTGGGCCCAAGGATGAAGGACCCCAAATATTTTTAAGTGTCACAAGTTTCCCCAAGTGGGATATTAATTTGGAGAAATCAATTAATTTGACTGTCTAGAGATTATTTGGGTATAATGAGTCAGGAGGACTGAAGGGGAATTGAATTGATTTGGAGGAAGATCTGTCGGGCAATTTATTGAGGCAAATGAAGTGAAGAGGAACTGATTTGGAATGGAGTACAAATTGATTGAAGAGTTTATCTGAGGTCATCTGGATGGGAAACCAGTTGCTTTGCTTTCTGTGACATTTTCATTCTAAATTTGCATTCATACATCTATACCAGCGTATGCAAATTTCTGTCTATGGGCCCTTGCCTCGCCTCTCTGAAGTTCCTAGCAACGTATCTGAGAGAATCCTTGACTATAAGGTTATACATCATTGGTGTGAATAGCTGCATTTGCATGGAGAATTTCAGCAAAGGTTTTACTGTTGCCTGAAGTGGAATCTAGCATCTCTCAACTTAATTTCCTTGTATTGAATTAATAGTTTGATCCTAAGACTTGCTGCACCAGCAAAGAAATACCTAGGATGGAGGGCATACTCTCAGCTATGCCAGGGCACAGTTGCAAAACATGACATGTTATAAAATATGACAGACTTGCAGGGATGCTATGCCAGTGTTTCAGGCAGATATGCCAGTGCAAATATTTAGGATTGAGTGGCAAATGTCACATGACGATCCAGCACAGGAATCACAAGCTTCAAAGCATGAAAGGCTAAGGACTGTAAACCCAGAATCAATATATATATTTGTAGTGGCAAAATTTGCTTTCTTCAAAGTGTTTCTATTACCTGTCATCGCTTAGAGTGGCAAATTTATATTGTTAACCTCTTAGTGATATTGAATATATATTCTGGAATGTTCAAGCTTTAGGGAATGTTTTAAATATCTTCCAGTGACATCTGAGTAAAAACTAGATAACAGGAAAGTGATTCAGATGCACAGAGCTCTGCAGTCTTTAGAAGGACATACTGACCTCAGTCTGGATCCAGTGGTTCCATCAGGGTATGAATTTAGGGCAGAGGTCCAGGGCCCCAAACAACAGAGAAAGCTGTAAGAACCACCCCTTTTTTTTAAAAAAAAAAATCCACAGCAGGGCTGTTTTACCAGATTTTGAAGTGAGTAAATGGCTTAATAAATGTTACCAGGGCCGGCGTACCCAGGAGGCAATGTGAGGCGACCGCCTCAGGCGGCAGGATCCACTGGAGCAGCAAATCTCCACACTTTCCCCATCTCCCTCTCAAGATCTGCCTTTATACTCAGTGTCCTGATCTTCCTTACATCACCCTCCCCAAAACTATCCACTCTCAGAATGGCCTGGTTCACTCTGACTTACAGAAAGTGGGCTAGCTCCATGTTTCTTTTTGATTCTGCACTACGCTGGCTGAACCAAACCAAGGTTTTGCACAGTCTTATCTGATGATGAGCAGGTCAGAGGAATTGAATTAGAAATAGTTTTATTAAAGAACTTTGTACAACAGACCTCCTCTTCTTCTTTAGCTACTTTATCACTCTGCATCTGGACCTGCCTCCTACCATAGCTGCCAAGTTTTCCCTTTTCTCGCGAGGAAGCCTATTCAGCATAATGGAAAATCCCTGAAAAAAAGGGATAACTTGGCAGCTATGCCTCCTACTTGGGTCTAGCCTTCTAAGCTAGATATGGGAGGTTCCCTTAAAGATTTAGTTAGATTCATCCTTAAGGCATGGTATCTGAACTGGGATCGTGGTGAAACTTTCTCCTCACTAACCATGAGCTGCAACCAATGAAAACCAGCATGTGGTACAAAGCATAACACCACAGCAGCGTGATGTATATTTGTTTATAATCCTGTTCCAGCTCTTTTTTCAGATGTTCTCATCATGAACACACATTAGGGGGTGGGGCATCATCATGGCAGCATACGCCCTCCCTATGCATGATCATTAGCACCTTCAAGTGTGCATTCTAACATGTTCCAATGATGGAAGAGCAGGCTTGCCAGTGCAATGTCACTCCCCATTCCCCCTGAGTTCATTTAGCCTGATAATATCTGAAAAGGAATCACCATTTTCAGAGTTAGTTGGCTGACATCACCCTACAGGAATGTGAAAACATAATTTTGAATGTGTATGAGATTTGTCAGTGTGACATCATTGCAAAGAAGCAGGAAATTCAGATAGCTAATTATTTCCTTTGAGGGGATATAATTTTGTTTTTCAAACATGTTGTTCCTTCTCTTTCTCAGCTTTCTTTTTAAAAGAACATATTTCTTGATTGTCATTTTTTTAATCTTAAAAAGGCCTTCCTAGTACTGTTTTACACCACTGTACTTTTTAGCTGGTCTTTGTTTTTCTGTTTATTTGAAAGTTGTCTTCTCTTTCCAGCCCTTTGACAAGGTATTCTGTTCAATGAGCTCTAAAGAAACAATTTAATTCCATTTTCCTCTGCTTTATTTCTTCTTCTTCTTGTCTTTAGTTTTCCCAGAAGTGCAGTAACCAGGATTTGATTTCTGTCAGAAACTATTCTCCTTCTGTCTTGTCTTTCCGTGTCTCCGCAGGGAGGTTAGGGGGCAGTTATCCTCAGGCTAGTCTAGACTCAGTTCAGTATTTGATGAGAATGCAAATCCCCTTGAAAGCAGATACTTTTGCTGGAGTCATGTTGCCCTTATGATGGATATGTGCATCAAAACCATGTATTTACCCAGCTCCTAAAATATTATTTCACAGGAAGAAAATAAAATCTTGTGTTAAGGAAGTGGTTGGACTGTTCAGAATGTGATATTTATTGTGTAATTTTACTGATCAGAAGGTCTTGCTGATCAGAAGGTCGGCGGTTCGAATCCCTGCGACGGGGTGAGCTCCTGTTGCTCGGTCCCTGCTCCTGCCAACCTAGCAGTTCGAAAGCACGTCAAAGTGCAAGTAGATAAATAGGTACCGCTCCAAGCGGGAAGGTAAACGGCGTTTCTGTGCGCTGCTCTGGTTCGCCAGAAGCGGCTTTGCCATGCTGGCCACATGACCTGGAAGCTGTACGCCGGCTCCCTCGGCCAATAACGCGAGATGAGGGCCGCAACCCCAGAGTCGGTCACGACTGGACCTAATGGTCAGGGGTACCTTTACCTTTACCTTTACCATACTGGACCTGAGTAAGTAGTAGGGCATAGGGGTAACTCCTATGCCCTTTTAAAATGTTGTCGTTGGTTTTTTTGGGAGGTTATTGGGTTGTTGTTGTTGTTTTGATTATGTATTTTGTGGTTTTATATATTGATTTGATTCTGTGAACCACCCTTAGATCTCCAAGTATAGGGCGGTATATAAATTCAATAAATAATAAATTTTTATTGCCATATTTTCTTAGTTCGGTGCATATACCGTGTTTCCCCAAAAGTAAGACATGTCTTATATTTATTTTTCCTCAAGAAGACACACTATGGCTTATTTTCAGGGGATGTCTTATTTTTTAATTACTTGTCCAGCCTCGTCTCTTCCTTGGTGCCCTCCAGAACCGCACCTATCACTATGTCTTATTTTCGGGGTATGGCTTATATTGTGCAAATGCTTAGAAATCCTGCTACGGCTTATTTTATGGGTATGTCTTATTTTCGGGGAAACAGGGTAGGGCAGGGTTAGGGAATCTTTCTCAATCTGTGAACTGCATTTGCTCATGGTGAGCAATACAGGAGTGAGCTGCCACATACCAGTTTGGGTCGGTGCCAGAGGCAAACGTGGGTCGATCAATGCACGTGTCTCTTCTTATCTTTGTAAGAAGGAATGCTAAATTCCAACGACACCAAAGTCAGAGGTATCTACCGTCAACACAAACAAAAGAAGCTGCCTTACCATGTCAGACCATTGGTCCTTCTTGCTCAGGACTGTTGACCCAGACTGTCAGTGGCTGCCCAGGGCTTCAGACAGGAGGTTTTCCGAACCCTACTTGGAGATACCAGGGACTGAACCTGGTTCCTCTGCCTCCGAGCAACCTCCTTCCCCTATGGAAGCACATGTCTCCAGTCTCCAGGTGGTAGTGCCCTGATATTATGTGGGAACTCTTGTCTTCTGTTACGGCTCAACAGACTGATGAAAAAGGAAGTTGGCTCTTTCTACTTGTGGCCTTTAGTAGAAGAACGTTTCTTTCTCATTGCTGGTTCAGTTGAAATGAGAAGCACTGTTTTGTCTCAAACCAGCCAAGGAGGGAAATAATGATTATGTGGAAGGGGAGGAGGGAATGTGTGAATCCGCAGCTCTTTGAAGTTTTATAGTACCAGACTATATTCAGTAAATCAGCCTCAGTCTAGGTTCAGTGAATCAGCCTCAGAAAAAAACGGTAGAGGATGTGAATCTTTAACAAATTCATTTATTCTGTCATCTATCTATCTATCCATCTAATCACATTTTTGTGCACATTTCAGGACAAAGTCCTCACAAGATGGGCTTACAATAATCAATTTAATACTTTCTGGTTTCTAACAAGATCTCTGGATATGATTCTCCCTCTTCCCTACCCCCTACAAAAGTGTAAATGCCTTAACTAGCATATCTTAAATTTTCCCATCAGACCTTGATTTCAGTCTATGGCCACAGTGAATTCCTATCCTGGACCTCTAGAAGGCTAGGCAGGGTGAAGCCCCTTTGCTTTTTATTTTAACACACAGAGAGACAGAGCTTTAAAACAGTTGTAATGCCAGGGGATTATTGTGTATAAGGATCTAAATTCAAGCTGTTCTGAAAGGTCTGTAACCTATTGGCCATCTGTGTATTTACTGTGCTCTGGCAGTGCCAGTGTTTTGTTGCTAGCATTGATTGCTGACATAATAGGGCATCTAAAAAAAATCAGCTGAATCAAACTTCCCTGTACATCAGTTGGTCTGTTGATTGCACTGTTGCCATTCCCTTAACAACCATCACTAAGTTTTGGTTTCCCGTCACAAAGTTTCTATCTTTATTCAGGCCAGATGTAATGCTTGCAGAAAAAGTAACAGAGCTTATCCCAGGGCAATCCAGACCTCCTCTTGCCTGAGGGTGTCACTGTGTGAGCTCTTCTTTTGCCGGCAGGTGTCCTTATGGCGGAAGTCAAAGGGAGAGTCTTAAAACATTTATTTAACATGGCAAACACTGAAGGGTGTTGCATTAATATATGGTTAAAATGTACACTGCTTTCATATAACCCAGCCCCACCTGGTAATTAAACTGTGCTTGAAGCATCATTTCCTCTACCACAAATATATCTGAAATTTAAAAAGAAGAGATTTAAATTAAATATCATCAGAATTTTATTTAGGCCTTCTGGATGTCATTCTGGTAATATTTAAGGGGTTGGGTGTGGGACTACTGAAAACAGACCCAAATTGTGTCCTCAGAACCACCTGTCGCGCAAAACAAGATAGCAGAGGTGCCATTGAAATATTCTGTCCACCAACTATGGGGGAACCCCTTGAAGCTGTGGGTCAGCGTTTAAATGACCCAGTCATGTGGGTGTAGGCTGTTGCACAGAAATGGCATCTTTTCCTTTTGGGGTGCCAATTCCATGTTAAAGACCCACAAGCTTGGCACTGCCCACATGGTTGTATTACTTAGGGAGCAATCCTACACACATTTGCCCGGAAGTAAGTGTCACTGAAAATGAGACTTTCTTCCAAGCAAATCTGCATAGGGTTTGTATTGATAGGCATGCTACACAATAGATTTAGTTCTCAATGTGTTTCAAAGAAACTCTTCATCAAAGAGAATGGTTAATGCTTCTTTTCTACTACAGCTCACCTAAGTAGTTGCCTTGAGCAGTATTTCATTAAGAGGCAGTAAGCATTTCCCTGAATAAAGAGGTGCCCAAAATGCATTAGGCATCATTGCTGCTGTGTACCTGTCGTCTTTTGTGTTCATGGATTTTTCTGCATCTGTTATTGATGCTGTCTATTGCATCACATTCTCCCAGTTGCATGGGAGTCCCAAGCACTAGGTATGAGTGTCGTGTAATGCATACAGTATTGGAGTTGTATCAGGGATACTTAAGTTTGAATTCTCATTCAACTGTATATTCTACTTGGATGGTTTTGGGACAACCATGGGGTTGATATGAGGGGCGAGTGGCTGCTGCATTGAACTCTTTGAAAGAAGGGCAGGAAACGAACAGAGTTATTGGTGTCATTTTTGGTTATATTTTCTTCTTGATGTTTTGCCCATTTCCCACCAACACTTGACCATTCCCTGGGCAGAGTTTTCCTCCCTCTCTGTTGTAAGCAAAAGGCAATTGTTCATCCACACCATATATCTAAAGCATCATGTTGCTCTTTCAAATTCTTGCTTCTCCAACCATACTGCTAAATTGATTCCTATCCTAGACACAAGCAGAGAGCTGGTAAACATAACCGTCTTGCTACATCAGAAAGCGTATTGGCAGGGTTCCCCCAAACTCAGTAACTTAGGAGTTGCTGGTTGAAAATGTGAGAAGGTGCAGGGGGAAGAGGTGAAGGGCAGCTAATGAGCAAATGTGTAAGTTCTTGACAAAAAGATTGTGGCTGCTTTGCTTGTCTTGCAGAACCGAGAGCTAAGCCAAGGTTTGGTTTAGCATAACATCAGTACCCAGGCTTGACATTTGCCTCACTCCAGACAAACCAATGTTTGTTTTCCTTTTCCAGACAAGCTCCTTGTCTGAAGGAAACAGCATCAAACCATGGCTTCCATGGAGGAGGGGCAAAGTGGCTACAGTTGTCTTCCCAGGAACCTGCATGTTTGCTTGGTTGTGCTAAACCAGTGTTTGACTTAGTATTTTGTCTGAATTCGTTCGTTGTGTTCCAGTGTCATTCAACTCATACTGTTTCTTTCTGTGATTTAAGGCCTCATTATTATTTTTTCGGTTCACTTTTTTTCTCTTGGTTTTAAAACATTAACCTGCAGTGCTTAGAACCAAAACCTTGAGGAATTATTTGTATTTTAATGCTGTGTGAGCCACAGAAAATTATACAGTACTCGGCTGCATATCCTGGCCATCGTGCCAATTTATCCCACCATCATCAAGAAGTTATCTGGAACATTGATGTTGAAGAGAATATTTGGAGGCTGACTAAAATCTCCATAACTGTTTGAAGCAAGATGCAGCCACATATAAAAAGACTATGCCTAAACCCATCAAAATTACAATGTTGGCATGGCTGTTGTCCCTGAGGGTGACAGTTTCAAAAATCTGGCTCCAGAACAATGGAGATTGAAATTGCGCAGTCAGCACTCATGTAATCTTTGTTCCTTAGTTACAGGAAGCTACAACGTTAATTCCCTGCTACTTAAATGATAGATTTTTTTTTAATCATGAGCTGAGAAGAAATAATGTATTTTACTGTACTAGGGGAGAATAAGGTGCCCCTTCCATTTGCTTAGCAAGAACACAGAGCTTGGAGTTGCCATGTGAAAGCTGTTGGGAGAAAAGATAATTGGGAAATTGTGTGTCGTACTACCATTAAGCATTGTGAGCTGTGCATATTTACGGGGGGCCAAAGTGGTGGGCTGTACTTCTGCAACCCTAATTTTGTCACTTTCTGACATTTAAGAACTGAACTGTGCAATCTTGATGTTTTATTCATGTAGGTTTCTTTCTTTTTCTTTTTCTTTAAAAAAGTATTTTTATAGCTATTCTGACAGCAGCATATTTTCACAAAAGCATTTCTGTAGCTAGATTCCCCACACATTTTGTGAGGTGTGTAGGACAAACTGCTTCTCTCAATTTCACACACAACTTCAGACTGACAACGCTGCTGACTAATGACTGCCTTATGTAAGCCTTGCTTCTTATACACAAGCGAAATGTACATTTAGAGTGGAGTGTGGTCCTTGTTTCATAGAAAAAAAAATACCTTATTGGATGATGCTGTGATGTGTAAGGTGAATTTTACTGACAAATATGACAAAGCAAGAGAGAGAGAAAACCAGGAAAAAAGTCTTTCCTTGTATTTATTTATTAATTAATACTCCTGTTGATTTATTAAATGTCCCAGGTACAAATAATCATTTGCCTTATGGTATTTAAATGTCTGCTCAAGTGATCAGATAACTTTGTCACCAACTTTGTCCTTTCCACCTTCTTGGCCATCCACTGCTGCTATGTGGCCCCTGGAAGGTCCTGCGGTCCTCAGGTTCAAAAAGGTTCCATCAATCCTGGGATGGTTGTTCATATGATGACTCCCATTTCACATGTGTATCTGATGAAGTGTGCATGCACACGAAAGCTCATACCAAAATAAAAACTTAGTTGGTCTTTAAGGTGCTACTGAAGGATTTTTTTTTATTTTGTCCCATTTCACAGTGATAGATATATTCTTTGAAAGATTCACTCTTCTGCAGCACACGCACATGCATGCACAGATAGCACTGTGGTGACAGTAAAACCCAAGAACACCCCGTATTAGCTAACCAAATATGAGCTAATAAAGGTATGGCCTTATCATTACTTTTAGTTCTTGACAGAAATTGCGGGCAACATGTCACAGACGGTCTGATGCTTCTGAAACATTGTTATTAAAATATATTCTCAACTCCGACCCCCTCAAAACGGTTAGTGCTGCGAGATGTGCCCTTAAAAACTATTTGAATTTGTGGAAGTGACGGGGGCAACTTTCGGAAACATTTGCTGCCAAGTTTCCTCTGCTGCAACCTTAAAATAGACCAGACTGGGAGAAGAGGGGAGGACTCTTGCCGATTGCTGCACTCAGTGTCAGGGCCTGTTTTTGCTTGATCTGTATCGGCTGGCGAAGTTCTTTGTAAGTAGAAAGGAACTCACCCCACCCGCTTCCTCTTTTCAGTCTATTTTGGGATGGCTGTGAAGTTCAAAGTGTACTTTCTCATCCACAGCAGTGCTTGTGTGTGTGAGAGAGAGGGAGGGGGGAGGGAGAGAGAGAGATGCTTTCTGGTAAATTGCGTTTTTATCTTTGTAGGAGACACAAATGAAAAGATGACTAACCCTATACTATTTGTGTGGGTTTAACATTTTAGTGATAAAAGTGGGTGATTGGTACTGATTTACCAGGTGATGTTAACTGGTTTCTGGTCAGTGCCTGGATGGGTGACCACCTGGAAAGCACCTTGGGTTCCAAGACAGAGGGAAGGCAGGAGAGAAATGTAATAAACGAAAGTTAATCCTCACTTGATAGATTTCATTTGAGACTTCCACTCAGACCAGGATTCACAGTGTGAAGAAAACACAGGAGGCAAAATGTCGCCTATGCTTTACCCAGTTCAGGTTGTATGTTACATCAAATCCAGATGGCAACTTCCTTTGCATCCTGTTGTGCATCAAATCACTGAGCTGTAGGAGGAAAAAGTAATCCTGAACAATTCTGCACTGCCTGCACTCATTCTGTCTCAGTTCATAACAACCTTGTGGCTTGGAAGAGACCACTACAGACCAAAGCATTCTATGGATCTAGGCGAGGGATTTTTCCACACGGAGCTTTTTCCGAACAGAGTGTACAGTGCCCAAAGGTGTCCTGCAGCTTCACCAGTTTCACATATCGAACCAATGGCCATCAAATGTTTGAATAATTAAGTGATGAGAAATTAAGGTGAAGCAGATGCATGCCTGAACCAGTCCTAACTTGGGTATACCTTCCTTAATATGCCCCACAAATGCACTACAACATTTTAATGAAAGGCAAAAAGCTGAGTTGTTAGAGAGAGCTATTATGACTTTACACAACTAGTCCAAGACAGTTTGCTGCCCGAGGCAAAAGACAAGTTGGCAGCCCACCCCGATTACTGGCACAGAATCAAAGTGGTCTGGCAGTTAAATCTTATTTCAGTACTGGTGATGGGACAGTGTCCTCCACTCCAGCTAAACTGGTCAACAGGCTAGCTTAGAGGGGGACCAAGTATGTAACATACACAGCTTTGTCCTCCAACAGAGCAGAATGGTTGGCGGGTTTAGGAGCAGCAGCCAGTTGCTGCCCCTACCCATTAGCATCTGCTGCCTGAGGCAACTGACTTGCCTTGCCTAATGGCAGGGCCAGCCCTGCAACTGGAAAAGAAAACCATTGACTCAATAAACATTCCTGCCACGCATTCTTGAACTTACCAGTCCACAGGACACCCTCTCCCCCACTTTCATTTTGAGCATGAGGATGCAGTGCAAGCTAAACTATACTGCCTCTTAGTACTTCCCTTCGCTGCCCTCCCTCTTCCAATCTCAGACAAACATCAGTGTTTGAATGTTTTAAACACAAGGGAATATTTTGCAGCTGTAGCGACTTGGAATCTATCCTGATAGCACATTCATCACATCTGTGTCCTTCTGGTTCTTTTATCTAATCCCTTCTCCCTCCCTTTCCCAAGCAGAGGCACACTGCCTAGAACATCTTATTACTTTCATTACAGTGGCAGCCCTCCAAGCCTCTCTCAGCAGTCGCCCTGAAACAACAGGGGGTTAACATAGTTCAGATTTTCTTTTACAGTACCGTATCCTAGCTTGGTTTACCACCTCAAATACATTGCTTGTTTTATCAGTCCTTCCTCTCTTTGTTTTTTTCCTTTTTGCTAATATCTAATTTTCTCTTCCCCTTTGCTTTTTGTCTCAGTGGATGCTAAGGAAGTAGAGAAGTGTTAGAAAGCGGGGTGGGGGAGGGGTGGTGAGTCGCCTCAGGAAGAGAGCCAAAAAGCATGCTGATTGGCTTAAACCTGACATTCCCCTGTATATCTTGATTATTTGGGCAATGAAAAGCAGGAGAGGAGCCAAAGAAATCATATTGCACTGAGCCAGCTTGAAATAAAATGTCGCATTTTTGTTGCACAAGCCCTGCTGTTTTTGTTCACTATTCCAAAAAGTGCGTAGGAATAAGATTTAACTTCCTATTAGGCTGCTGTGGGCCTTTTTTGGTTGTTGAAAAACTATTATTCTGGAACACGGCAGCACCAACAGAAAGAAAACACAATTTGCTTCCTTCTTAGTAAAGAGTACTTCACTTCAGCCATCCATATTTTTGAATTTTTCTTTTGTATGGCAATCCGGTTTCCCAACCCACAGTACCCTCAAGGAGCCAAATTATTTTAATATTGAGTTTTCTGTTGATGTGACTAGTTTACTTCTGAGATCATCCTTGTCAGACTGCCAGCGAGCATTAAAACCACATTTAACTAACAGGTTTCCAAAAACCTTAAATTGGAGGGGTTTTTTTTTTAAAAAAAGGGGGCATCTTGGGTTTTTTAGGACAGAGAAGAAAGATCTTAGGAAAGAATCATAAGGACTCGGATGGTGAGGAGGAGGCAGGATGGGGAAAACTACAGCAGCTGTCCTCTCCTCTGATGCTGTAATCTTCCCTATAAGGAAGCCTATTTTGAATGCCATGGCTCATTTCTGAAGTGTGAAGTAAGTGGTGCCCCTGAGCATGTACAAAGTACGCAGCCCCCCCCCCAAGAACGAACCACAATCCTGGAAGGGCTAACATGACAAAGAGTGTGACATTCAGGCAAGCTTTAGTCCACTACGTTTTAGAAATTAAGCTATTTACATCTGATGCTGGACGCTGGACCAATTCCAAGGGAAGAGAGTATTCAAGGTTAAGGGTTTTGTGTAACCCCCATCCACTCACCCCCTGAGAGAAAAGGAACCAGGCCTTGTGGCTGCACCAGCTGGTAGATGCCTGTGGAGTGTGTGCCGGTCTCTGGGTTTGTGAGCAAGTGTAGGCTGGAAGTGACTGTATATGAATGAGTGGAACGCTGCAGGGTGAAGCAAGGCGTCACACCCACCCTGCCATCGAAAAGGGCTTGCACTGGGATCAGCAAAAAGAGTTTGCTGTCTGTAGCTCTGGCCAATCGTATATTCAGATAAACAGGATAATCCTTATTCATGTGGGGTTGCATGGAATTTGAACTACAAAGGGGGCAAGGGTTGGGGGCACAGAGTCAATCCGGATTACAAAGTGTTTCAGATAATCTCAGGATCGGAAAACAGAGGATAATTGTATTTGCACAAGGTTTATTTTATTATTATTATTTGTTATTTTTTTTAAAAAAAAATCTTCCTGAAATGCAGAGAAAAAGGCGGCAGAGTTTGTACGTCAATTATTAGGTGGGAAGTGGGGAATGCAGAGGCCAGTAACCACTGCGCTCATGAAAGAAGGATGCATTTCTAAGAGGGGAATACGTCAGCCGTGATGATCTCAGGCACAGACAGTTCATGCCATGTGATGCCCTGTTCTGAGAGAGGTTATTGTAAGCAGCTGAAGTTGAACAGTCATAAATTCTACGATGCATCAGTCACTCAGCTGGTGCCAGTTTGAGAGCAGGAACTCTTCTCATTCCAGTGCTTGTCCAGGTGGTGTGGCACAAAGTCGGATTGCACATTTGCAGTCACAACAGCCTGTTGCTGTAACTTACTATGTATTGGAAAATAACCCCTTGCATATAGAAGCTGGGTCATAACATTGGCATGGGAGGGAGGCTCCAGTTGGGTTTTTGCTTTACTTTTTTCGTGCACAGCTGGTCCATGCCTATGCCAGAGATGAGGTCCATGATATAGGCTGACCTAGCTGCAATGAGAGGCTTATTCTTCTCGCTCTGCTTTTGTTAATGGAACAAAATGGACCTACAGTTCATATGGAGGCTTGCTCATTCCCAGGTGCCCTCTTACTGAAAGGACAGTCCTTTGAGAGCAGGGGGGGGAGGGGGGGCAAAAAAATACGTTTGAATGGAAAGAAAAATAATTATGCAGATTTCTTGTTAAAACATTTGCTGTTGCCCAAATGGCATATTTTGTGATTCTCCAGGGAAGGGGAACAGCAGCAGCAAAACCTTTCAACATTTCCCATTCATTTCCCCTTTCCGGCTAGAACAGTTTCGTGCCTTAAGACTATGAACACTGAATGTTTTCCCACTGGGTATCATTTTGATTTCGCTGGAAACACTGAAAGTGTACAGATTTCAGAGGTCAGCAAGTGGAACGCTGTTGCGTATTTGCCTTTGACATTTCCACATGGAAATATCGGCAGTTCTGTTTTTTTTAAAGTCTCAAACTTGCGGTAGATGTGGGAGATTCATTCACACATCATGTATGCAATTTCAAGATACATAGCAACTTAAACTGGCTGCCAGCTTGCAAGGAATTTTGTTTTAGAAGTGAAAGGCTTCCAGATTAGGCTGGTTTTCAGCAACTACCAGTCTGACTTTTGTTTCCCCCCCTCTTTGGTAGATGAGATTTTCCATATGCAAGAAAGCTTTCATAGTGCACACATCTGATTATTTCATTCTGGGAATTATAGAAGCAGTTTATACAAAATATGCATGACAAAGCAGGGAGACAGATTTGGATGATATTAAGTTGATAAATTGGAAGATGCATTGGAGAAATTATATTGTATGTAGCATTTGCTGTGTTAATTGAATTAATACTTAATAGCAATCCTAATGAGCTCTGCTTAATAATAAACAGCACTTAATAATACGGTAGTAAGATATTTATCAGTTAAAAACTGATAAATAAACAGAGCCACAGATGATATAATATAGCCTAATACAACAGTGCTTAATTTGATATTGACTCAACATTTTTTGGAGAGGAACTTCTTTTAGCTCAAAAAATAATTCTTCCCTGCAGTAGTTTTTAGGAATAGTTCTCTTTGTCCCCCCCCCAATTGTAAAATAAAAATAAAGCACTATTGTACCGTATTTTTCTGTCTATAAGACGCCCCCATGTATAAGACACTTCCTATTTTGGGGGACTCAGATTTAAGAAAATGGGGGGGGGGAGATGGCCCTGTGTATAAGATGCCCCCTAATTTTTGACATTTTTTAAAGGAAAAAAACCTAGTATTTTACACGGGAAAATACGGTAATTTGAATCTCTTCCCTCCCTGGTAATCTAAAATGTGCTCTCTGGTCAGTGGAAATGGAATTATTTCTTGATATCTTAAGAAAAAGGTTTGAAAACAGAGGTTTCAAAGATGCTCTTCAGTTAATAATAATTTATAATAATAATATATTATTTATACCCCGCCCATCTGGCTGGGTTCCCCCAGCCAGTTAAGCAAATAGACCCACAATCTTGCTTGTAATGGAAGGTTTCTGTTTTTAACAGACACAGTGTTTCATTTATCATATGTATGCAAAATAACTTCCCCTCTTTGTCATATTGATGCATGCGATGCGTGCCAAAATACTGTGTGACTGAGGGGCAGTGCAGCCGCGGTCTGTTCTAGTGGCTTTCTGGTTTGGCTGTTTCCTACTGAAAGTTGCGTTGGAAAGGGTCAAGTTCCCAGACCTGCTACTGTTGTCTTAGGGACCTTACTCCTTTTTCAGTGAGATGCTGAGAGTTGGGTTGGTGCATGCCCATCAACATCTGCTGTGCTCTGTACTGCACTAAGTGCTGTGCAATAAATAGTTGAATACCGGTTACTGGTATTGAAATGACATTGAGATAAGTGTTTCAACAATGTGGAGATTTAACAGCTTCCCAGTGGGTAGCTCAGCTGAGCCATACTTTGCAGATAATTTGCAGGCATGGTGTCTCCAGCTCTTCCCTCCTAACCGATAAGAAATGATGATAAGCCCTCACACAAAGCAGCAAACTCTTTCAGCTTCACCGGTATCTTTCCACTTAAAAAAGGTAAAGGTACCTGTCAGGGGGGCTCCCTACAGGGAGCCTCCCCCCATCATCCTGACCAGCACTTCGCCCAGCGCTAGCAGCGGGTCAGGGGGAAGAGGAATGGAGGAGGGAAGGCTCAGTGAGGCATCAGAGCCCTGGCAACGCTCTGGGGAACGGACGACGGAGGGAGGGCTCAGTGAGGCATCAGAGCCCCTGCACCACTCTGACCAACAAGTGGAGGAGGGACGGCTCAGGGAGGTGTCGGAGCCCAGGCACTGCCCCAGCCAGCAAGGGGAAGAAGGGGAACAGCTCCTTCCGGCGCCCGAATTGAGGCGCGCGCCCAAACGCAGGGTTAGGGGGGGCGTTTCGGGGTGCCCAGGCTATTATGCTGGCCCCGAAGCAGAAGGGCGCCATTGCCGGATTCTGCGAGTGACTAGGAGGTCATGTTTTCTGCTATCTCTGCACTGTAAATAGTATGCACAATAAAACCTTTAAAGACAGAACGGACTGGAGCGTCTTTACTTGGGAGTAGCCGCAACAACTCCCTGACAGTACCCATGACCGTTAGGTCCAGTCGTGGACGACTCTGGGGTTGCGGCGCTCATCTTGCTTTACTGGCCGAGGGAGCCAGCATTTGTCCGCAGACAGCTTCCGGATCATGTGGCCAGCATGACCAACCAGAGCAGCACATGGAAACGCCGTTTACCTTCCTGCCGGAACGGTACCTATTTATCTACTTGTACTTTGATGAGCTTTCGAACTGCTAGGTGGGGAGGAGCTGGGACTGAACAACGGGAGCTCACCCCATTGCGGGGATTTGAACCGCCGACCTTCTGATTGGTAAGTCCTAGGCTTTGTGGTTTAGACCACAGCACCACCCGTGTCATCTTTCCACTTAGAGCTCAGCTAATTATGCAGAACTTGCTAACAATCCAGGAGGGAACCCGCCGCCCCCCCCCCCGGCTAGATAACCAAAGATCTCACCCCCACCAGTGAAAAAAAGAGGGGGAAGAGGTTTTGTTTTTATTTTCTGGTGGTGGTTATGTTGTTATGTTGTTGGTTCCCCCTAAATAGCTTTCCTCCATATTAAAAAGGAAGGTTTATTTATTTATTTATTTATTTATTTATTTATTTAAAGGAGACTGTCTTTTTGCTTGCTTTGTGTGCTGTTTAGGAGAAAGGACTGCATTGAATCTTATTATATCCTGGTGCACTTTGTACCAGGGTATAGCAGGACTACCATCTACAGCTGGTTCTAGAATAGCAACAATACCACCACACCGCAACTGAACAGAGGAGCCACAGAAAGTACTTGCATTGCTACTTTCCATTTGGCATGGGCCTCATATGGTAGTTGGTGGAGATACCGCCAATGTCCACCCAAGATCTGGGCCAAGAACTGTTGTTTTGACACTGAATAATTCATACTTGCACAGGTCTGCTTCTAGTGGCTTTTAAATATAGAATACATAATGGGTCCTAATTGAAAGCTGTCTCAAAATATTAATAGTTTTATGGTACTGTTAACTACTGTGAGTTATTGGGAATGACAAGTTACAAATCAAAATAACACCTGCATGTGCTTCCTAATTTGTTAAGCAAGTTCAGAGTTGCACAACTTTGCTGATTTAATTTGCCCAGAAATGTAAGCTAGATGAGCTGCTGCTGATTAGATGGATTTTATTAGGTGTGGTCTATTTCTAAGGCTTATGACTTCCATATCAAGACCATCTCGGTAGCTGTGTTGATTCAACAGAACAAGACTTGGTAGCTATGTTGATTAAATAGAACAAGAGTGTTGATAAGGCTGCAATCCTGGGCTTTTCTTGAAGTAAGTCCCATTAAGGCAAAGTTCCGAGTAAAAATTATACTGTTAGACCAGTGTTTTAGGAGCCTTTAAATTGGCACAGACAGGTGTTTGACATTTGTGTTTAATTTGTAGTGTGTTCTTTGAGTGGCCTATAGTTTGTTTGTTTGCTTGTTTATTAGTCATTTTCATAGCCTGCTCTTCCTCATAAAAGGAAGCACAGGCAGCAAATAACAACAACAAAACGAATTTTCATATATAAAGTGGATTATTTATGGGTAGATGGCTAACTAACAGAGGACCTAAGAAAGCATCTGCTTCTTATTGGCAAACAGTTTGAGGTCTTTGCACTGAACATGAAAAAACTCGCTTTTAAAAAAAAACCCTCAAAATAGTAGCTTGTTCCCATTAATTCCTATTTTTAAAATATTATTTGAAACAATATAAACATACTATTTACTAATAACGATCCATCATAAGGAAAAACCCATGTGCAAAATACTCCTTACCTTTGTCTTTGTGAAGAGCTGAAGGGCATTTATATTAATACAGCACAAGCCTTCATAACCTGTCTCTCCATTTGTCTGTTTCTCAGACATATATCACCTTGGTATCTCCAGTAAGTACTGATTTATTTAAAACTCATAAATCAGATTATTATCGATTTCCTTTTCGGTGGTTTACTTTTGTTACCCACAGTACATCATGTATTCATGATACTAGAGAAAAGATGAACTTGTAGATAAGTCACACAGCTGTAAATCTGCAAACTTGGTTCCCTCAGGAATGTGGTCATGGGAAAATCACTTACGATTTCCCTGCCATAGTTTCACCATCCTATTCCATCAACTCCCCTCCCACCCTGCCTCTATGATATTTATAGAGGTGGGGCTGGGGACAGAGGGGAGAATATTTGGATCATGTATTTATTAGGATTCTTGCATATCAAGAGTGCTGTGTAGAGGGGGCATATAATTCTGAGCTAATCACAATTACTTGCCTAATTCTTATTCAGTGTTCTCCCTTTAATGCTGCTTTTAAAAACATTTTTAATGAAGCTGTGCGCTTAAGAAGAATGGCTGCAAAACATTTTTATTATTTCGCATAAAATTTATGCTTCCTTCATTTTTTACCTCCCCCCCCAATAAATGAATAAACAAACAAATAGTAGGCAATAGCTGTTACATGTGATATACAATTTCTGTCAGGCCTTGGTAGTAAGCCACAATCTGTGTTTACCACTGACACTCCTTCGGTCAAGGAAGGGGCAGCGGGGGGGGGGGTGTAGCCTTGTTTCTCTGCTCTGGAAGCACCCGGAAGTTGCGAGAAGTACCTCTGAAATTCAACAAAACTGTAGGGACACCCTCCAACCAGTCTCCTGCCTCAATGCTCCCTCACACCCCAGTACAGAGGAAGAGATGAGCCTTGTCCATATCATCTTTCAAGGTGGGGCTGCAAGCATAGCTGCCAAGTTTTCACTTTTCTCGCGAGGAAGCCTATTCAGCATAAGGGAAAATCCCTGTAAAAAAGGGATAACTTGGCAGCTATGGCTGCAAGTGCCACAAATGTGCTCATCAGAATACTGGTGACCATTTTGCTAGCCCTCTGTCAGGGATGTCCTAAGACACTTGGCTATTCTTAGGGGTTTTTAGGTCCCACGGTGGATGCTGCGCTGTAATTCACAAAATCACACAGAACCTATGGCTGTGATAAAACAAAAAAGTCAGAATGGCATACCGATGGATAAAAGCACATAATCTTCAAGGTGGAACTATGGGATATTTCAATAATTTGTAGTAAAAGGAAAAGAAAAATAGGGCTTGGCCTGTGTTTTCTCAGTTGTGTTGCTTGTATGCATCTACATATTATTCATCAGTGGAACTGGGAAACACAATTAGCACAGACTTCGTACCTTGTATTAGTCCTTTACTATATATTGCTTTTATCATTAGCTACAGTCTTGTCGGCTTTTCATACCGATATCATTGTGCTTTTTATTTCTCACAATCTGTCAGATCTTTTCCCTGGGTTTCCCCCATACAAAAAGTGACAGTTTAAAGTCACCCAAATATGATACATTTGGACCGCTTCAGAAAGATTGCCTGTGCTCTCTGCTTATCTTTGGCCTCTTTCCCTTTCATCTCTACCTCCTCCTCCTCCAAGTTGCGTCACTTTAAATGAGATTAAAGCTATTTGCATTTTAGGTGTTCAGAGCATTAGCTGCTGGTCTGTCTGAGCTGCTCACCTCCTGTAAAGGTTGGAGAGTTCAAGAATGTCTTGCCTTGCACAATTGACGTCTAGACATGTCTGGAGTAGGCTTTAGTTTTTCAGGGTTTGTCTGAGATTTCCTGTCAATAAGAGAGTGATGGCGAAGGAAAGTGACAGTAGAAAAGAACGAGGATGCTATAAACCAATCTTTTGTGTAATATGTGGCTGAGGATATGTGTGTGCATATATATACACTTTACATTACAGTATGATGTCAAGTAATAATGTTTTCCTAGGGGCTGTAGCCCTGGTCGGTCTGCTCACCAATCCCTGGCATTTTCCCCACATTAACCCCCTTTGGCAGCATGCTGTGGCACCGTGGGGTGCCTTGAATGATGTTTAGGGGTGCCATGGGCAACACTGGCCTCTGTCCCTCTCTCCTTCCCTCCCTCCTCTGATGCCCTCTTGTCTAGTGTCTCTACCTCCCAAAGCTTTGCACACCTGTTTGTTGCAGCAGCCCTAGCTACAAGCTCCCCAGGCGAACGATGCCCCTGGGGCTGGCCAGGGGGTGGTTCACAGGCCCCTGTGGGACAGTGTGAGGAGGCATATCTCTTAGGGGCAGGCAGCTCAGAGACCAGGGGCGGCAGCTGCGGCTGCCCAGAGGACTCCCAAGGAGAAGGGAGAAGAGAAGAGGCTGAGGGAACACTCCACAAGGAAGGGTGTTCAAAAAGGGGTGAGAGGCTGCCAGCTCTGCAGGCAAGGGGTGACATAACTGGGTTCCTGAGCCCCACAGGGGTGCCACAGAAGAATCTAGTTGGTCAAGGGAACTATGGACTCAAAAAGGTTGAAAACCTCTGACCTAGGGCTTCTCCTTCCCACCCTATGCAACTAGTGCACTTAGTTCTCATTTCACCTTCCCAACCACAGAGACTGTTATTGATGAACTGGAAAAATAAAAATGCAGCTCCCTTTAATGATTGGATTGAAGATATGTAGAAACTCGAAACACGTGAACAAGTTGTGCACAAATGTAGACTTGGCTGTGGACAAATTTAATGATACAGTATTTGGAATTCATTTTTATAAATACCTTATTAGGTTAAGGTCTCGTTAACTGCAATAACCATTCCCTCCCCCCCCCTTTTTTGTAATGGACACAATATCGTTTGTTCTGTTTTGTTTTCTACATGGGTAGTATTTCTTGTTTCTTCTTATTTGTGTCTTACCTTACTCTGTGCACTTGTAATTTGGTATTTTTTCTTTTTCAATAAATAATATAAAAAACCTTCCCAAGCACATTTCTGGAAACACTTCTCTGCTCTGTTCTGCAGCCCTGCTTTTCATCCCTGTTTTCACCTTCACCCAATGTCCATTTTGGGTGTTTGTTGTGAGGGAGGACAGGAAAGGAGAATGTTAGCTCCTTTGAGACTCCTTCGGGTAGTGATAAAGCGGGATATCAAATCCAAACTCTTCTTCTTCTCTTCTTGTAACTCTCCATCCTTGCTTTACTGAAACCTGCAGTGACTCAGATGTTGAGAGGGTGGATCAGGATCAGCAATCCAGAAATTCAAATACAGTATATGTGCTGCTTAAGCAGGCTGATTTGCTGATAAATTGGACAGTTGCTTCTGGTGGAGTCTGGTTTCTGTACCGAGTCACCTAAAGGCAGTCCTTATGATCATGCTGCTTTCCATTGCTTTATTGATATAGAATTCCTAATGGAATTCCACTTGGACCACACTCAGGGCAGGTTCTAAGGAAACATTTTGCAGTCGTTGGATGGTTTGGGGGGGCGGGGACTGATGCGTTCAGGTTAGCAGAAGCAAAGAAATTCAGGCTAGTTCCTGGGATTATCTCTTTTTAAAAGTTGAACAGGAACACAGTCTGAGACAGTATTGTCATATGTACGCATTGTTCAATTAATATCTATTTTATTTTTAAAAATTCCATGGATACCAAATGTTAGATCAGGCACTGCTGTAAGTTATGCGGCCAGATGGAATGACTAAGAAAACCTGGTTCCAATAAATCCTAATGTTCAAAATCAGCCTGTCGATGTCATAAGATTGGATTGAATATAATGCAGTTTAAAAACATAATAAGTGCATGGATATTTTTTTTCTTCCTATTTCTAATGACTGGATACCACATTGTCATTACATGTTCAAATACTGTTATGTTGTCATACTCTACCCCAGCCCCACCTACTCAGAGCAGACTGCCCTATTTTTGCACTGTGAAGTGTGGTGGTGGTGCAATTTTTAAAAATATTTTAATATAAATCTTATGGCAGACTTGTAATCTGGCATTCTTTGCTCATTATATGCAAGCACATAGAAAAATAGGTTCATTTTGGAATTGGGATAGACTTTTAATTAAGCTCTGTTTTTATTTCTACTCTTATACAAATGTATAACGCTATACCTGTAACCAGTGACATCCATAAAAAGTTCTCCACAGAAACAATAAAGAAATGTTTCTACAAGTACAGTGAGGCAGCCAAGCATGTTCAGTGGCTTCTTCTGGCTAGTTCACAGTCTACAAATTACAGGTAAATCTGGAAGGGATAATAGGATATCATCTTGTTGCATTCATCTCACTTCTCCATATGGTGAAAAGTTCCAGAGGGTGCAGCACTTAGGTTTGGTTTCCTTTGGAAGGATGTCTCTAGATGCTAGTATTGGCCAGTGTTAGGGCAGAGCCACGCTCCCAGTGGTGGAGTCACTGCAGCTTACATGGAAGGAGCAAGGTAAGGGCTGTGTCCTCTGAATCTGGTCCACTTGTGCATACACTCAACCTGAGCACTGTCCTGGTAAGTTGCAACAGCACTCCTGTTGGGTGGGGAGTGCATCTCTGTAGCTCTGCCCTACCACACCAACTACTACTGCTAGAGGCTTATGAATTTTTTAAAATATCGGAGCTCATTTACAGAGATATACAGGCTGGGTATAGGTAGAAGCTTAAACTCTCTAACCCAAATCCACAGCCTCACATCAGATTTCCTGCTAGCTTCCAGAGCCCAGACTCACCTGTTAGTCTGTGGCTAGTCCGCCTTGAAAACTACAATCAATTGTTCTTTTCACACACAGGGTACATAGTCTGAAAGCCCATCACGTTCAGTTGCGGGGAGGAAGGTCTGCTTCTTCCCGCTTTCAGTTATCTCTAAGCCATCTAGAAGTCTTAAAGAAGATTGACTAGCAATTTGTTCCAACAGAGATGCATCACCTGTAGTTTTCCCAACAAAAGATAATGGCAGTAAAACGTCACTATTTCAATTGGCTTTTCCCAGAAGAATGAGTTGACTTGTGGAAAGTATTGGATTTCTCTTTGAAGAACTGTGTTTCTCTGTGTTTATTCGTTGTGTTTCTGCTTTTGTTTTTGTAAAATCACCCAGCAGTTTATGTAAATATTCCAAGCGCAGTTTGTAGATCATGACACTCTTAATCTCATGGTCGTGGGTTCGAGTCCTGCGTTGGGCAAAAAGATTCCTGCATTGCAGAAGGTTGGGGTAAATGACCCTCGTGGTCCCTTCCAACCCTGTGATTCCGTGAAATAAAAACATAGATTAATTGTGTCTTCTTTAGCATCCCTGGCTTATTGAACCACTCCTGATCAAACTCCCAATCTCATGGCACTACCTTCCCAGAAGCCTGCCGTTCTCATCAACCTGAATTGTCCGAGCGAATTTCCAAGCCAGCGTTGAAAAGAGTCAATTGGCAAATAGAAGAGCACATGAAAACAGGTCTGAAAGTGAGAAATACTGAGACTGTAGTGTTTCATGACATCATTTCATGTAGTGTGGGAGCTGCTGATTAGACCAGAAGTAGATGTGACTAACTCAGAATTAGAATTTTATTTTAGATCTTTCTTAGTTAAGGGATGACTGAGTGGTGTGGAAGCGCTTCTTCAGTCAGTGGGTTGTAGGTGGTTACTATCATAAGTTTCAGGACGGTCTTCAGGCAGACAGGCTTTTATGGTATTTAGTGCTGTCACAGTAAGTGTATTCAAGCGATTAAGTGTTTAGGATTCAGGGGAAGTGATTCATAAATTTTAAAAAATGACCTTAACAACAGTTTTTATACTTATTACTGTACTGTTAATATTGTGGTTTAGAATAAATGTCCCAATTTGCAGATATTTAGAAGAGGTGTGTGTGAATTTTCTTTCTTTCTTTTTTTTACTTTGAATTTTATTTTATTATACAGAATAAATACAAAAATTATACAAAAAAAGAAAAAGAATACATAAGAAAGAAATATGAATACATAAATCATAAATACTTAAATTATAAAGTATAAATCATAATATAAGAGAAACCATATAAATAATTATAAGGGTAACATAAATTCATATTAAAGATCATACATATAAAGAAAATACCGTGTTTCTCATATTATAAGACACGTCTTATATTTATTTTTTCCTCAAAAAAACATACTATGGCTTATTTTCAAGGGATGTATTATTTTTTTCCTCCTCCTCCTGCCGCAGCCGGCATTGCTGCTGCGCCTATCACTATGCCTTATTTTCGGGGTATGGCTTATATTCCTCGAATGCTTAAAAATCCTGCTATGGCTTATTTTATGGGTATGTCTTAAAATATGAGAAACAGGGTATATAAAAGGAAATAAGATCAGAATAAACAAAACCAATAATTGTCCTTATTATGTTTTGGTGCCACAAAGGTACCAAAGGTATTTAATCGATTAAAACATAAATCAGGTATACAGATGACATATAAAGGAAGAATGACGCAGTACAAATTATGGCTGGAAGCACAATTTCACTCATGGTGGGTGGTGGGATAGGTGACGAGGTGTGTATGGATTTTCATTGCACTCCCATTATAAGGAAACCAAAGGAAATCTGTCATCTCTCTATTCAGGGCTTATTTACATTTTATTTTATCATTTTATCTAATATCCATTTTAACTAGTTTATGTAAGGGGCTACAGAGTACTTTCTAAATTAACAAATATTTGTAAGAAATATTCTTGCCATAACAAATAAAACTATTTATAAAATAGTTTAAAATAAATGAAACCGGTTAAGACTATTTCTTAACTAAATGCTTGAGCAGGTGCCAAACTGGATTAATTAAGAGTAGATTATAGAAACAGAATGAAAGAAAATACATTAATTTGCTATGTGTGGGAAATCGTCTGCTTATGTGGTCTTTAATACAGAATACATTTCAAAATATGAATGGACAGAATTACCGTAAATGAAATAGCTGATCAGAATACTTATCACTATTTTGCTTCTAGGACTGGAGGAATGGTGAGACAGGTGCTTAAGACAATTATGATTTGAAATATATGTAAAATTAAACAAAAATGGGGAGAGAAGACAAGCATTTTGCTTGTTGTTTACAGAAGTAAATTTTGTTGGGGAAAATGAGTGCCAAGAAGTATTGCTTTCCTTTTCCTTTTTATTGGTAGTTGAGAAGGCTGCATTTAAGGCACATGATTTCATTTTGTTTTACTGTATTTCTTAAGTCTTTACCTATGCTGAAATTCAACACAACATATTGTTATTTTTCTAGATAAACACAAGAACCATCAACCAGTTACTGTGTAATGATTTGCATTTACAAATAGACTTCTGTGATATTAAAAAGAAAGGCAAAACCAGAGTTTTGCTGTTGAGGGGGGCTGTTCTCAGAGCTGTGTATCTTTTGCAATTGCACTGTGGGGAAAACAGCATTCCGAATCTTGATAGTCTCCGCTTCTCATTTCTGTCCGGCTAAGATAATTTTAAAATGTGCCATGAGCTGAAAGGGCCTTCTCTGCAGTGGCACCATGGACCCAGCTACATTAGTAAAGAATAAGCATTTTAAATGTCTTGTAACACTGTGACACCAGATGGCGCTGTGGAGTTCCGTTTTTCAGCAATGCAATTTTCCATTATGAGGTTTACAACATGTTTTCTATGTTATTTTGATGTGTCTAGATCCAGCCCCTGTCTATAGAATTCTCTCCCCTTGGAGTTCTGCTTGGAACCAACACTTATGTCCTACTGATTTGTCCTGGCTTTTTCATTGTTTTATAGAGGTAGGATAACTGTGGTAGATAGGCTGCTCTGTGATTTTAGTTGCTTTTGTCATGAAGTTTTTCCTATTTATGGAATTTTATGGAATCTGTATTTTATACCCCAGCCTAGAATTCATGTAGATGAAAAGTGGATCATAAATAAATGTTTAAATTGCATAACATATTCAGACAATATTATTAGGCACAGAACTTGGGTTTCTTGACAGACAATTTCACTTTTCTGAGCTTGTGTGTAACAGCCAGCTAGTATGAGCATAAATTTGACTTTCATGCTGAGCTTCTTGAAAATGGAGCATTAATTCCAGATTGGTTACACTGTGAAGCTTGGGCTGCACAAGCCATTTGCCGTCTTTCTAGGTACAAATAGCACTCATTTCTAGTGAGTGTGGTCTTGGAGGCTACTCTAGAAATATGAAATGAAGGCTGGAGTAATTTCTCTGTGTTTTGCCTCTAGCAGCTTTAAACAAAATTGTAAATGCACATTTTTAATGACTGAAATATAGCATTAGCAGAGAGGCATTCTGCTCCAGTTCTTTCATTAGGGAATGGAATGCTTGGAAACTGCTCTCAGGGAGACGTTTCTGTGGTTAACATCATGTCCCCTACCAAATAAATAGCATAAAGCTGATTTCTTTGTCCAAACTGTTGTGGTGAAAAAAGTACACGCTCAAATGAAAGGCCATGCCATATATAGCCACTCCGAGGTTTGCTTTGAGGTTTTATTTTCTGAAAGTAAGCTGTATATAAATTCTATGAAATAAATAAATGTTTGTCAGAGGTGTGCATGGAAGCTTTTGCTTTAGATGACAAAGATTTTGGGCCAAGATTTGAATATATGAAATGTTACTACCCTGTTACAGTTTAAATTTGATTTTGAGCACAAACTGTGGGCAGTACTATACCAGTTTCCCATATTTTAACAAACACTTAAATTGGAATTTGATTAACAGTAGAGTACTATTTTGGCAACCCACCTTCCTCCTAGGCAGGATTATGAATTGATGGAGGTCCCTAGATAGTACTACCGGTACCATTGCTTTAGTTTACCTGAAAATGCACTTCTTCTGCATCATGTTCCCCATCTTTATCTGCGAGTTTCCACAGATACCATTTTGCAGTAATATACCGGTGATCCAGCTATGATGCCTACCATACCAGATGCCTATGAGAAGCCCATAAGCAAGACATGAACCCTTGATGAGCAGTGGCTACATGCACCATGGGATACGGAACTAGTGATTCTCCAGATGTTGGACTACAACTTGACTGGGGCTGATGGCAGTTGGAGTCCAACACTTACAGTCAGAGCTTTTTTTTTCAGGGGGAACCTCATATGAACTCAGTTCCGGCACAATATATTTTACCACTTGCAATACTTCTTAATTGTTCTTATTGTGGAAACATCCCCCCCCCACCCACCCAATATCTAATCATGCAAGCTCTTCTAATTCATTAGGAGCTTTAGAAATAGGGAAGAAATCCCAATACATAACCTAAATAGAAAGCTTTCACATGAGCATCAGGAATCATGAAGGCTATACGGGAAAAGCCTGCCTATATTGACCTCCGTCTATGCCAAACAAGTTGTGTGCCCCCATTGCCATGTGCAGGGCCTGGTTTCAGCATGTTTTGAGAAACACTGATTTCTGTTGCATCCCAGACACAAGCTGAATGTGTGGTGACGGGAGTATGCAACTGCCTTGGTTTAGTTCACGAGTGCACACACAGTGAGAAACTTTTCAGACAGTTTTTTCATAACCACTGCTCAAGTGTTGGCTGTGTG
The DNA here is from genome assembly GCF_963506605.1 of Zootoca vivipara. Classification (NCBI taxonomy): domain Eukaryota; kingdom Metazoa; phylum Chordata; class Lepidosauria; order Squamata; family Lacertidae; genus Zootoca; species Zootoca vivipara. The sequence continues at coordinate 49,904,661 of NC_083283.1, forward strand.
GACAAACTGTTTAACCCAACATCCTCATTTGTTATACTAGTGTGGGCTCTAGTCAGTCTCAGAACTGGCTGTGCTAACACGACTTCTTTAAAGGCTATTGAACTTGTATAAATGAAGATTGGGTCAATGCCTGCATTCTTGTACATTTAAGAGAGCTCAGAGGAGTCCAAGAACCTTCTGTAGAGCTGCTCTTCTGCTGCACTCGAGGCTCTTTGGGGATTTAGGAGGTTCATTATGCAATGAAATGGGAGGGTTCTTCCATTTTTCAGAGCCAAGTAAAACACTGAAAGGATTTTGTTTTGTATTTTGTTCCATGATCTAATTGGTTCATGCCACTGCCTGCAGGGAAGAAATAAGCAGTGCAGTTAATTATTTCATACTAATATATAGTCTGTCTATTAATTGATGCAAGCGAAGAAAGGGCAAAGTTGTATTGAAATACGAGTTTGGCCTAAAGGGAAAAGTGTTATGAAATTAAAAAGTAAATAAGGCCCTGAAACAGCATGTATCCCGGGGAGCTGAAAACTATAGCCTTTGGTTTCTTTGACGTTGTGATCTATTAATGTGTGAATGTTATGGCATATGAGAAGAAGACTGCTACCCTTTCTACTCTTAACATAATATGGCCAAAAAAAGAGAGAAAAGGTAAGGGTTCATTTATGTAATGAACTGTTCCTGAATTCTTTTAACTGACTCCCTGCTGGAAAATCAGCATGCAGATAAATCAGTAATTGAGGCAACAGTTACTATGCATAGCTGCCAAGTTTTCTCTTTTCTCGCGAGGAAGCCTATTCAGCATAAGGGAAAATCCCTTAAAAAAAGGGATAACTTGGCAGCTATGTTACTATGTTTAGGGAAGCTTTTAATGTTTAACAGACCATTGTATTTAAATATTTTGTTGGAAGCCACCCAGAGTGGCTGGGGAAACTCAGTCGGATGGATGGAGAATGAATGAATGAATGAATAAATAAATAAATAAATAATGGGCTTTTTGCCCTGTGATGTGGGACATACACCCAGATTTCTTGACATTTGCAAGTACAGTGTGACCTAGGCAGCAAGCTGACTTCAGTATTTGGAATAGGGTGTTATTAGGCCTGATTCACACGAAAAATCTTGCTCAACATGCAAGCTGTCCCTGGATCCACATTTCTACATGTATTATGTGAATCTGAGGTTTGCAGTTAAAGATGAGAAAGTGACTGCCTCATGGACCATGGGAATTTCTGGTAGCTGTTTTCATGATTGTCATGTTCACATCTTGGAGTTGCTCATGGGAATGCATGCCCAAACACTTCTCTTTTTTCTTAGATTTATTTATAATTTTAGATTATAACACAAAAGAAAACATTTCACAAGTTTTTCAACAATAATTATAACATTTTAAAATTTGACTTCCCCCTCTTTCTGTGTTTCCTTGAAGTTATTTTCGTATTTCCCTGCATATCCAAAAATATTTTGTCACATTTTTTATTCCATATATGTATATATGTGTGTGTGAGAGAGAGTGTGTACACACACACACACACAAACACACACATGTATATATGCATGTGCACAAGTTTTTACAGTAGTCCTGCTAATGTCTTGATCCGTTTGCAATTTGTTTGTAAATATTCAAGAAAACATTTCCATTCCTTGATAAAGAGTTTGTAGTCTTGATTTCTAATTCTGCAAGTAAGTTTTGCCATTTCTGCATATTCCATTAATTTCTGTAACCATTCTTCTTTCGTTGGAACTTCTTTCCAACATGCCCAAACACTCTCAGGACTGCGGACTAATACAGCAAAACATATTTTTGAACCAGATTTGTATTTGCAGAGGCTTGTACTAAATGAATGAAGTGGATCTGCTGAAAGTGATTTGGCTATTTCGTTTTTCATTGCTAAGTCCTGACAATATGGCTATATATACCAAGCTGTATATTTACCTTTACCTATATCCCAAGGTCTTTTATTTGCAAGCAGCTTCATTTTATTTTTCTGTCAAAAATTACACGGAACAGCATTCCCTTTATTGCTTTGATTTCTCTTGCTTTTCAGCCATTATTTCAATGTAGAGAGTCACCTCTTTTTTGCCACCTTTAATTTCTGGCTGCTGCCTTTCACACTAAATGACAGGCGTGTGTGTCTGCAATAGCTTTGCAGTAAAAAGAGCCTTATATATATTTCTCTCCTGGTTTGTTGTATGGCTTGTACCTTTTTGTTCCGATCCCTAGAAAGCTTTATACTCCAAATGACGTGATTAATTTAACTTTTTCCCTGCTTCAAAATGAAACGAATGCCTGCTGTGAACTTTTTCTTGTCTAGGGCATTTTGAGCTTTTATGCTGAGCTTGACAGCACTGAAGATTTCCTGCCCACATAGGTTATTAGGTGCTGCTTATCCTTTGGTTCCACTGCCTGGTGAAATATTAGATAACGGGAAAAGAGCTTATCTTAACATACGTCTGAACTGACAAATATGGCAGCTTTTCAGCAGAAAGGCTAATGCATATGAAGTCCTCTTCCTGGCTTAGAATAAGAATGAGCTTGGTACTTGTCTTGTCCCATTGACAATGGTCAAATGCATACAATGTGATTTCCATAGCATCCAGACAGCCTGAGCACCTAATATCTACCTGTCTAGCCAGTGCATCAGCTTTCCTGGAGTTTGTCATTGAGACTAATTTCCAATGCATTGCAAACACGCCTTTTACCAGCTTGCTTTATCCCAGAGCATACAATGTAAGCTGCATAAATTTGTTTACCTTCAGTGACAAATAACTGTCAGTCACCTTTTGTTTTGTCTTTTAAATGAGATAGCCCTCTAAAACGCTTTTTAGGATTACATTTTCACTGCTTCCGACAGAGGAGAAGGAAATGCTGACAAGATAGGGTTACACGTTCCTGACTGAACAGTACGGATGGGTTTGTGTCCCTTGCTTTACTCCCCCCCCCCGCCCCCAATTAGGAGAGCTGTATTTTCGTATTGGACGATGTTTGCTCAATAACGTGGCTCACATTCAGTAGCTACTGGGGCTGCTCCTTTTAAAATTTGTAAGTTTAAACAGATGAAAGGCAGGGCAAAATAAATGCTAAAGACGGGAAACTTGGGGTGGAAAAGAAACTGTTTCTATACGGGTGGGAGCTGCCCCACACAATTACAGAACAGAGAGGTGTCACCCATTTCCACACTGTGCTAGCTACATGGAGTAGTAGTAAAATAGGTTTTACTCCAGGGGTGACCTGTTGAAATGAATGGCCCTAACTTAGTCATGCTCATTAATTTCAGTGCATCTGCTCTGAGCAAAACGTACCTGAATACCACCCATATTTTCTGCAACATTTGAAGGGGAGACATATGTATGAAAACATTCTAGAAACATACTCTTTGGTACCCGGGTATCCCCTACAGCCGTTACAGGAAAAGACACAAGTGATTCTACAAGAATATGTAAGAGTATATATTAAGAGCAGTTCGATGTTGGAATGGTCTCCCTCAGGAGGTTGTAGACCAGGCACCCCCAAACTGTGGCCCTCCAGATGTTTTGGCCTACAACTCCCATCATCCCTAGCTAACAGGACCAGTGGTCAGGGAAGATGGGAACTGTACTCCAAAACATCTGGAGGGCCGAAGTTTGCGGATACCTGTTGTAGACTCTCCTTCTTTGAAGGTCTTTGAGCAGAAGTTGAATGGCCATCTGTCATAGATGCTTTAGCTGAGATTCCTGCATTGTAGGGGGTTGAACTAGATGACCCACAGGATCCCTTCCAACTCTAAAGTTCTATGATTCTATTTGGACCTTCCACATTCCCATTAATTTCACAGATAGTTTAGCAGCTCGTCAGCACTGCTTATCTTACGTATAATATTTTATTTATTTATTTATTTACTTATTTGTAGCATTTATTTTATTTTTATTTTTTTTAAATCCCTGTCTGCCTAGTTCCCCCCAAGATCAGTCCCTGCCCTCTGGCTTGCCATCTAAAAGACATGATGCATAAGGATAGAGGGACATGAAAGGGTGTGGGGGGGGGGAAGAGAGCAAATGTCAGGCATGAATTCTTAGCAGTTACAATTCTTAAAACAATCAATTGGGGTGGAAACTGTTCAGGTATCCCGGCAGAATGGCTGCTGCTGGGTGATGGTTGAGGGAGGGCCAGAGGCAGCTGCTCTGCCAGCAGATGCAGATGGCAAAGAAATAATCATCTACTGACACCTCCTTCCCCCAATAATTTCTATAGCACAGCATTGTTTACACCCAGGAAGAGGATCTGTGGCCCTCCAGATCTTCTTGGACTATAGCTCCCATCTGTCTTGACCATTTGCTATGCAGGTGGGAGTTGGGAATCCAACCAGGAGTTTGACAGGGGCTGATGGGAGTTGGAGTCCAGCAACAACTCAAGGAGCACAAGAGAACCTGGTCTACACTGTCTGGCAGCAGCCCTCCAGCATTTCAGACAGGAATCTTTCTTGGTCTCATTGGAAGAAATCAAGGATTGAAACTAGGACCTTTTTGTATGCAAGATCTGTGATCCACCAGCTGCAGCTGCAGCTTCTCACCAAATCACATGGTGATCATGGGTGGGAGCTGTTGTTTGAGGTGCCAAAGCAAATCCCCCTTGGGTGTACAGAACCAGCTCTTTGGATTCCAAGCCCAGGTTTCCTTGGGTTCTTAAGAGTGTTGTGAAAATAACCAACTAGTCAATTCAAACAGAACACCATTATTTACATGCCTAATAGCATCATTTTTATCTTAGCAGAGCCTCAACATGAAAGTGATTGGATGCTTTATAGATGCCTGGATATAGAGCGTAATTTGTGACAAATTGCACCCATCTCTGCTTCAATCTGCCTCTGACATTAGCAGTGTAATTCTTGGGAGGTGTTTGAAATATTGGAAGAAAAGGGAGATGGATTACTGCCTACTTCACATCGTATCACTCATGCAGTGGGAAAAGAGAGAGGAGACTAGATGTGCCTACACTCCAGCAGTGATACAAAGCTTGAACAGAAATTAGACCTCTGTTAAGTTTCTCAACCCAAGAAAATTCAACAGTGTGCGGGTATATAGTTCTCTGACTGACATGCTTCCGTGTTTGAAAGTATGACTCCTTGAATAGTTTTATGTATCCTACTTCCTGAAAACTCCCTATCTCTAGTAAGTGACAGTAACATCCACACTATAACCTTAAAGCACTTGTATGCCACTTTAAGAGTCATGGGTTAGATCGGTGGCATTCAACTAAGTTTTACTCAGAGTCCCTAAGACGGTGGGATGGCACCTTCTACACCTCCTTCTGGCAACTCCTACAGCCAATCTGGTCCTCAGCGTATTGCTCTGCTTTCCTTTGGACCACAGCAGAGACATTAAGAGTGGGGTCCTATCATCTGGGCAGCCCAGGACCTCTACACGCACTGCCCAGGTTTGTGTCCTGGAGAGGTCCCTTCAGTGCTGCTTAACACAGCAGTTTGACTTCACCCCTGGAGGCACACTCCATTGTCTCTCAAGCCAATAACAGACCTACTGAAACTAATGGACCTAACTTAGTCTATATTCATTAATTTCAGTGGAACTACTCTGACTAAATACATAGCTGAATCCTACCCAGGGGATCCCCCAAAGAACAAGAGCACAGGAAGTTGCCTTGTAGTGGTTCAAATCATTGGTGCATCTAGCTCAAGATTGTCTACACTGACCGGAGGCCACTCTCCGGGATTTCAGAAAGGGGTTTTTCCCCAGCCTGACCTGGAGATGTCAGGGATTGAATATGGCACTTGTGCATGCAGAGCAGATACAGAGGTTATATACTCAGGGGTTACATTCCAGGCCCCTGTCATAAGTGAAATGCACGTAAGTGGGAAGCCCACTGCAGTACAAACATGCCGGGTAGTGCGACAGCAGGAGGGCCACCGCATGCCATTTCAGAGCCCTTTGAGTCTTTTTTCCTGGACTTGTGGTTCACTGGTGTCCTCGTCAGACTCTGGGGAGGGTCTCCTTATGTCCCCACAAGGACTTTCCAGCTCTTTCTTGCCATTTCAGGTTAGAATTGATTGATTTCCTGGCACCTCGCATATACGAGGTTGCACACAAGTGAGGGGATTCCTGTACTCTACTACCGAGCTATGGCCCTTCCACCTCCTAGGAACAGTATTTTATTAAGCTTCTCCTGTTCTGATGAAGAAAAACCATACGTGAATATGATAGTTGGGATAATGAACAGTGCTTTATATATATGCACGCTATGTTACGCTGGTCTCAAAGAATTGAGGGAAAAGCTATCTCTAATTCGATCAATAGGGAAATGCGAATGTACACTTTACACCTAGCAGCTCTTCATCAGAGAGACTGCTTCCCATACATTATTGCTTAAATATTTCCTTACTGATTTCTCCCTATTTCTTTTTTAAAACAATAGTTAAAAGTTACCACCCAGATAAACTGAAAGATTCATCTTACTGTATAATGCCAATCAGATCTAAAAGTCTGGAAATGTGCAAATATTAAGGCTGTAGGTGCAGCAGCAAACAACATTAAGGCTATACAGTGGTACCTCGGGTTAAGAACTTAATTCGTTCTGGAGGTCCGTTCTTAACCTGAAACTGTTCTTAACCTGAGGTACCACTTTAGCTAATGGGGCCTCCCGCTGCTGCCACGCCGCCACCGCACGGTTTCTGTTCTCATCCTGAAGCAAAGTTCTTAACCCGAGGTACTATTTCTGGGTTAGCGCATAGCTGCCAAGTCTCCCGTATTCCCCGGGAAACTCCCGCTTTCCCAGCCGTTTCCCGCTGGCAGCCCGGATTTTAAAAAACCTCGTAAATCCCCCGGATTCTTACCTGCCCAGGGAGGCTCCTTCTGTGCATGTCTGGAGTCTCTGGACATGCGCAGAAGCGATTTCTGGCGCTGCAGCCATTTTGGAAATAGGCAGAGCATGCATAGAAGCAACTTCCGCTGCCACTCTGCCCAGTTCCAAAACTGCCGCAGCGCGAATTCCGGTGCCACGCTGCGCCAATCCTGGATTTTTCAGTCTGGGAGTTGGCACCTATGGGTTAGCGGAGTCTGTAACCTAGTCTATAACCTGAAGCGTCTGTAACCTGAGGTAGCACTGTATATAGCTTGACTCTGAATTCTTATGTTATTTGTTTAAAAATAGCTATATTGTCCCTGTCATGTAAACATATATCCACGTGGTGTACAAGGCAGTGTGGGCAGTGAGGAGATCCCCTAACACCTTATCACAGGGGAGGGTGACTGGTACCACCTCAATGCATGACTCACCTCTGTTGCTCTCATTTCCAGCCATCGCTATAGCATACGTCTTCAGCTGCCTGGAGCTGAAAGCAGGGCTAGCACCAGGAGTTGGCATTGTTGGACTATTTGTGAGGCCCCCAATTTAGCAAGTGGGGATGTTGCTGACCCCAGAGCCCCCCAGTTTGTCAATAGGAATAGCTTGAGCCTACAAACTGTCTTAAGTTTACATCAACTGTCTTTAAGTTTACATCAGCAACCACCTTACGCATGACAAGTTCTTTTGTTTAGATTGAACAAATCTCCTGATCATTTGAAACAAATAAGTGAGGCCCAGTGGATGGTATGGGAATATCAGCTGCTGGAACATTCCTGAAGCTAAGCTGGTCTGGTTCTGATCAACAATCTGGCTGGGAGACCATTGGGAATCCCATTTAAGAGCCAGGTATTCATATAGTAAATTAAGAACTCATGAGGCAGCTCCCCTTCTCTGCCTCCCTCTCTACCCTCCATTAAAATCAGGGTGGTCTTCCATCCATATTGTTGTTCATTTTGCTGAAAATTTACATTCCATTGTTCCGTTCTAGCCATGTTGCATGTATTTTGCAGATGTGATTCGATTTCTATATGTGCTAACTCCTTTTGTAAAAACAGTTTAATAGGTCCTCTGCTTTACAGAGGACAGCCATGTGTTTGAAGGGCTATGAGAGGACAGACCTCTACTTGAAGCCCTGTCTTGGAAGGGCTGCCTCATCCAAGTCCAGTTTAAAGATCAAGGACTCTAATAATGGAGAGCAGGAATCTTGTAGCTGCTCATCAACAGTGAGCACCTAGACAACAAACTGAGGAGGTACACATGTAACAGGTCTCAGCCTTCCCCAGTATGTTGAGGTGTAGTATATTTCTATTTAAATTATAGAATTTTTTTTCGAACTTTGCATTTATGTATATACATTAGCATATGCAAATCTTATACAAATTTATGTTTTATTTCTTTGGTGAGACATTTCCTTTTTGGAAATGTCTCACCAAAGAAATTTTCCTTTTTGCAGAAGAGGCCTCTTTAGTGCAGAATGCCCCAGTGTTATGGGGCTCTGGCTCCTATTGCATGTTTTTGCAAAAGAGGAAGGTATTGCTATTGTACTCTCATTTTGACAGCCTTTCCTATGCAGTGAGTTGTGGCTGTAGCGACGTTTGGAGCCAAAAAGAACGTTTTTTCTTGAAGATTTATTAGCACTGGCAAAAAACCCCTATTCCTTACTAAGGACTATAGGTCTGCCAAGTTTAAATTCTTTCAACTTTAGTCATGTGATTAGATTATTTTAAGCAGGAGATGGTATTTATCACTCTCTCAGTAAGTGGAAAATCTTTCTCATAAAGCTTTCCAAAATGTTGTTTTTACATAGAAGTCAAGCTTGGGAAAATAGATTCTTAGATGTTATGAGTGTTAGAACAGGGTAATAATGAGATCTGTTTGTGACCGTAACAAGAGATGGTTCCAAGAGATTTTTGGACCATTATTGCTCTTTGCGAACAGAACTGAAAGTCACAGGGCAGTATTAGAAAATATAACGTGTCATCTTAATGTACCAGCTATCCAATTTTAATAAACATGTGTTTTCAATTTCCAGTATGTCTGATGAGGCTTCAAACCAAATTTCATTCTTGCTTCTGAAACAGAAAATGGCAGTGCTATTGTTGCTGTCCTGGGGCCTCCTCCCACTCTTATAGAAAGCAGCTGTAGTTTTGCCATTCACTGTAAATGGCATCCAGTTCAGGTTTTTAACATGCTGTTTCCCTCACCTTGGCTATTTACAACCTCCACATCTCATCTCACTTCTCCTCCCTGCAGGCTTTCAAAAATGCCACTGTTAAAATCATCTTGAGCTGTTCGAAGTGCGGAACCCTCTGCTTGAATCTTCTTGATTCATGGGTCAAATTCATCACCTTCATTTCTACCACAGGATTTGCATCAACTTTTTAATATTTGCATCATGTTTCCCCCCTGTTCTGCTTACATGCTTCCTCCTTCTTATTCTCACGGCTGTCTTATTGTAGAATGAGTCCCATATATACAGTATAATCACAATCCTAATTCTTGAAGTGCTCATTCTTATGCAGTCAAATGGTCTGCATAACAGGGAGCTTTCAAGCAGGCTTAGTGATAGGGGAGAAATTAAGTTTGACTAGCATTTAAAATTTGAGCCTTCTAAATTTGAGGTTCCCAAAACAATGTGTGAACTGAAACAGTCATCCCTAGAAATGGGCACTTCTGAGCAGAACTTTTACCACCTGTGCTGTAGTGGTTAGGTTTGCTTCATAGACTGAAGTTCCCCAGAATGCTAAGGAGCCAATGGAACTCCACAATGCTGGAAAGGATGCTCGGGAATGATTGTGTCAACTACGGTACCTGTTTTATCTCACCATTCCATAGTGAAACCATAACTTTGATAGGATTTTCAGCTTTCTCCTGGAAGCTTCTCCAGAACATTCAGGAGCTCCTTGGGTTCCATCAGTCTCTGAGGGCAGGCCATTCAAATGGGCCCATTACCCTTACAGTGGGAAATGACTACTACCGTAGTAGCCCAAACATGGTTGACCATGACAATGGAGTGCAATGCGCCCCTTCCATCCCTCATATCACTCAGAGTACACCAGGTGCAGATTCTCTGAGCCTATCTCAAGATCAATAGGTTTTCTAGTAAAAGAGATGGTGTGTCTGTGGACAATAGCAACTCTACCCCTCAAAACTCCTTAATCTAGCCTAGTGCTGTACTGAGTACACAGAAGGGCACAATTGAGTTAAATCACCCAGCCCACCCATCCATGTCTTGGTCACACCATACAGTATTAAGGAACTTGTCTAATGTCAAATGGAACATTGAGAGGAGGTATCCTTCTAACCCCCTAAGCAGGATGATGACTGTAGCTGGGTCCTCTTTGCATATGGAATTCAGATGGTTGTTTACCATTTGAATAATATTTATGCATGCCTTGCCTAGATAACTGCATGGTTTCAGCACACTTCTTTTAATACTTTGAAGCTTTTGTTAGCAGCCCTGCCAATAGGTGCAATGTGTTTTGTCTCTCACACAGTCAGACACACACTCAGGAACCAAAAGCAAGATTATGGAAGTTTTGCATACACAGACACATCGCGTTCTTGCTTCCCCTTTGTGGTGAGAACCAATACTCAGGAGTGGCTCAGTACTGTCTGCAAGAACCATACATGCTTTGTGCATTTGAGTGAGTCAGGAAGTGTTCGTTGTGGTGTGGTTTTTAGCTGGCATACAATGTGATAAAATGTCTAGTCTGTAACTGTGTTAAAAAGTTCAGGGAAGTGTTCTGTTCTGTTTTTTTTTTTAAAAAAAGACAGGTGTTTCCTACTTTCCTCACAAGACAGGCTCATTCCAGTGTGAGATAGTACAGAACAAGTATGTCAGCTTCATTTAATATATACCGTATATACAGTATATATGTGAAGGTCCTTAAACCTCTTTTCTGTAACTCATGCACTCTTAACATTAGTGCACTGGACAAGCAAGTCCCAAGGAAACGTTTGTACATCAAGTCAACTTTGCCAAATCTCCGTGGTCTGGATTGAAGCAACTCCTGGTCTAGTGAATATCACTTTTATAGGAAACCTACAAGAAAGAACACTGTATACTTGAATGTCAAGCTGCTGCTGATAAAGAAAAGTTGAACTGTATTGTTGTGATAGAAAGATGATAGATAGATAGCCAGTGTGGGACGGTGGCTAGAGTTTTGTACAGTGGTACCTCAGATTAAGTACTTAATTGGTTCTGGAAGTCCGTGCTTAACCTGAAGCATACTTAACCTGAAGCGAACGTTCCCATTGAAAGTAATGGAAAGTGGATTAATCCATTCCAGACGGGTCCGCAGAGTACTTAAATTGAAAGTACTCAACCTGAAGCGTACTTAACCTGAGGTACAACTGTATTTAGATTGGAAAGGCCAGGTCTCAAATCTTTGGTCCGCAGTGAAGATCAGTGAGTGATTTTGGACCAGCCTTTATTCCTCAACCTAATATACCCTCAAGGCTTGGTATGAAGACAAAAGGCCATCCTGAGCTCTCCATATAAGAAAGGAGGGATAACAACAGAGTGAGCATTAAGCATTCGTTTTCATGATTTTTTTTTTTAATGTAGGTGGTAGTCAAACCACCTTTAAAAATGTTTCTTAAACTGCTGTGACGTAGGGATGGGAGGTAGCAGTGTTTGTGTGTTCAATAGGTGTCCAGGACAAGCATACCAAATGTATACACACCTATATCTCCAGTATACCTGAAGGAGCATCCCCACCTCCATCGTTCTGCCTGGACACTGAGGTCCAGTGCTGAGGGCCTTCTGGTGGTTCCCTCGCTGCGAGAAGCCAAGTTACAGGGAACCAGGCAGAGGGCCTTCTCAGTAGTGGCACCTGCCCTGTGGAACGCCCTCCCACCAGATGTCAAAAAGAAAAACAACTACCAGACTTTTAGAGGACATCTGAAGGCAGCCCTGTTTAGGGAAGCTTTTAATCTTTAAGAAATTAGTGTATTTTAATATTTCTGTTGGAAGCCGCCCAGAGTGGCTGAGGAAACCCAGCCAGATGGGCGGGGTATAAATAATATATAATAATAATAATAATAATAATAATAATAATAATAATAATAATAATAATAATTTAGTAGTAGTAGCAGTAGTTCTGGTAACTACTTTGGCTTGTCCCAGGTGATGTTTAAAGACTACAAAACTTGAAAAAGTGGGTTTATCAGAGACTATGGTGGGACAGGAAACATTAAATACCCCAGGCATTAAATACTCCTAGGTATACAACACTGCATCCAACACTTTGAAAAGTTATTGTCTATACAAAGCCTTAGACAGGGGTTTATGAGCTACTGTTTGCAGGAAGATTGCAAAATCCTGTTATGCCGGCATTGCAGAGTCATTAGGAAAATAACAGAAACCTTCCTCTACCCGAATCCTCTTATTCACACATAGCATCTCAGTTTAAGGTTTGCTTGTCAGTGCCTGTCTCTTTCACCTTGACTGCCAGATGGCTTGCTTGCAATTCAGTTATGGCAAGTGAATAATCTACCTGGCATGAGTCACACTGTGGCCCCAAAGGGACTCATTTTAGTGAAAGAGCGAACACTCCCTTTTGTGTGTAAAATGCTGATAATGGCTTGTTTAGCGACATATATCTCAACAACATGGCTTTTAGTTTCTGTGTCAGGGAGAAATAAGATGCTTCCATATGCAGAGCTGCTGGCACCCCTGCTAATTCTGTCTCTGGCTCCCTCACTCTCAGCTGTGATATTTCTGTGCAAATATAATAAATGAGGTGTGGTCTCAAGTTTTTAATGCATTTCTCTGATGCACCTTTTTTTTAGCTCCTGCTTGAATGGGATGAAGGGAAGCATAAGGTCGAATCCTTCTTTTGGTATACATTGTAGGAAAAGCCTAAACAGCGTCATCCCTTTGTGAACAGGAATAAAAGATTTAACACTCAATCTTGCGTGACAATCAACAATGGGTCAAAATGGGAAACAACATGTAGGAAAAGGCAGTAAAAATGTTTACATAAAACATATTGACAATGGTAATCTTCAACACTTTGTTTCATAGGTCTGGCTTTTACTGAGGCCATGAAGCTGTATCTTGAGCTCATAATGATTGAATGTTCTTCCATATAACATGTGTGTGTGTGTGTGTGTGTGTGTGTGTGTGTGTGTGTGTGCGCACACACACACACACACACACACACACTAGGGCTGCTTTAGGACTGTCACTATTTTTGGGTGGGATTCCATCACATACCAGCAAATTCAGGTTGTATAATTAAAACTGATTTGGAGGTATGGCACAACAAATCCCTTCCTCAAAATATTGGACATATTGCACTTAGGAAAGTGGTGAGGAAACATACTGGGAACCATAGGATAACATTTGACACAATGCTGTTTAACCTTTCCACAAACAAATCAGAATGAATATGCAATAAATAGCCAATGTTTTCTATGCTGCCTGCAAACAAATCAGGTTGAATGCTCAATAAGCAGGTTGTTTGGAAGTGACCTAGAGGTAGGGGAGAAGGTCTGCCTGATCTAAATTTGTGTGGATGAATTTGTGTACTGATTGTGATCCACCACTTGAAACTTTAAGTGGTACAGCTCAGGCACAGGCTTGCTACTTTGGTAAGAACAGGCCATAGAATCACAGGATCATAAGGCACAGCTTGATAGTCAGTCCCCTTCACGTCCTAAGACATGCTCCGCCACATCTTGATGTGCACCCATTCCCCAGATGAACCCATATCACAGAACTAGTTACAGTTAGGTAGCCGTGTTGGTCTGGCGTAGTCGAAACAAAATTAAAAAATTCCTTCCAGTAGCACCTTAGAGACAAACTAAGTTTATCATTATGGTTGGTTGGCATTCTCAGCTCTCACAGAGGTTATAGTCTGCCAGAAATAGAGAAAAGGAGTGCTATACGCTGGAGACACCTATCTGACTAAACCAATGGCTTTGTTTCCACATGATTGCTGTTGTTGCATAGTGTGTGTGTGGCTTTTGCTGTTGCTTTAGTGGCCAGTCTTCTAATCTACAGATTAGATCATCTCACCAAGTAACTCAAATATAAAGAAATGCTATCATTGTAAAGAGGAAAATAAATAAATAAACTGTGCCCTTTTCAGTAAGGATTATTTAATTCCTGAGGTTTTAATGGAATCAAATGGAGGATTGTATTAGCCAGTAATTGAATTAATAGGAAGTCATTCGATTCCTGTATTTAACATTACAGCTGCCTGTATCAGATTTTGATACTTAGCCGCCTAGACTTTCTCTCTTTAGGGATGTTCTCCTCACATGAAGAGACCTGAACCAATTATAATGTGCCAATTTAGAAACCTTTTCTAAATATCCTCTTTCCCCATGTTCACTTATAGTGAGAATTTTTTTACTTATAATTCTTTCTCTGTTTGGTGCATTTCTATCCTACCCTTCTCTAAAATAACTCAGGGTAGATTTCCTTTTCTCCTTTTTATTCTCAACACAATCTTGAGTAATAGGTTAAAGGTAAAGGTAAAGGGACCCCTGAAGGTTAGGTCCAGTCACGAACGGCTGACAGATATTGACTAGACCAGAGTCATCTAGTTAGCTTAATAACTCAGTGTGGATTTGCACCCTGTACCCTGTTATTTAACTCACTTGTGAGAACAGAATGCTTCTTCACATAGTCATGTTTCCACAATATAAGGACTCTGGCAAAGAATGCATGTGTAATATGAGGAATTACAGGTTGTTGTTTTTTACCTTAAAAAAGGTTACTAACTCTCATAGTTGTGAAGAAGTATGAAAATGGAGGCCTAGTGTCCGCTTACTCTTCTCTTTGGCGATCACTCGTAGTCGAGTAAGATTGTCTTCCATAAACACGGTTTTAACAATGGGTCCGTAAGTGATTGTGGAGGCCAATTCTGGATCATTGCTTACTATTCTAATTTGCACAGCTAGAACTTTTAATATCCCAACTCATTGCAAGTCACAATTTTATTTCCATGTTTATAATGTAAATGTCAGAGAAAATAATACTGAAGCCACTCAGTGGCTGAAGTAAGATTTGAACCTGATCTTTGAAGTCCAAATTCAGCAATATGCACTGAACCACACTAGTTCTCTGATGCATGTAATACGTTGACTGTGCCAAGATGATAACATTGTTAGCAGCCTGGTACCTCAAAATGACTATTTAGGAACTGCTGGCTTACAAGGCAGGTTTGGCTAAATTCAGCCCTGAATTTTGCTTGCTTTTCAAGTGGTAGTGCTCTGTGTCTCAGGATAATTCATTCCTGCACAGCACAAAACAAACTCAGCCACAAAAATGAGGCCTGTGGGTGGACCACATGGACTGTGGATGAAGCACAGCTGTGTTTATCTATGAAACAAGATTTTAGAAGAGATTTAGTCAAGGCTTTGGAAGATTTTTTTTATTTTAAATTCAGGTTAGTTTTCAAAGTACTTACTAATAATGTCAAATGAAGCAAGCTTTAAGAGTGATTTAATATAGAAGCCTAAACACTCTACTTTTGTTTTAAATCCTTCCTCCAAACTTATTTCTTCTGGCTTCTGTTTCTAATCTCCAAGCTGGTGCCATCTGTTTACTTGCTCACACCTAATCACATTAAAACCAAAATAAAATACAATTTGAAATGTTAAAAAAAGGTGGAGGTGCCACACACTTTTCTTCTTATTATTATTATTTTCAGCAAATGATAAAATGTTTCTCCTCTTTCTTTGTCCACCTTGCCCATATACCATCAACAGGTCTTCCATCAACAGGTTTACCATCAATAGGTAAATGGCATTTCCATGCGCTCTAGCTTCCATCACGGTGTCTCGTTGCTCCAGAAGTGGTTTAGACATGTTGGCCACATGACTTGGAAAGCTGTCCACAGACAAATGTTGGCTCCCCCGGCCTGAAAGCAGAGATGAGCGCCGCACCTCATAGTCAAATTTGATTGGATTTAACCATCCAGGGGTCCATTACCTTTTACCTTTACCTTCAGCTGTTGGATTCCTGAGGCAAAGAGGTCTTTATTTCCACAGCAGTATATTAAACATAAGCTTAGGCCTTCAGACATGTAAAGCACACTTGTCTCCACATTCATAAGCAAACAATCCATAACTTTTTATGCTAAGTCCTCAATGAAAACTCTTGTGACAGATGTTGTAGTAAACCCCCTTCTGTCAGGCTTTTGAACGAGGGAAGAATCTGTGTTCATCCCATGATAGGGAAAAGGAGCAGTTATGTGGGTTTCTGCTGTTTTAATGTTTTAGTAAGTGTTTCAAAGTGCTATTTTATATGAAGCCACCCTGGGTTTCATTACTTGTTAATGAGGGATGGGGTAGAAAGGAGCAATAGATGCATAGCAGTAAAATTGCCACTACATGGAAAGTGAAGTCCAAAATGGAATGGATTGTTAAAACAAAAAACTATCAGAATTTCTGCTATAATGGCCAGAATGGATTCAAGAGTTATCAGGATTGCTGTATTTGTTTGTTGTAGCAAGAATTAACCAAGTATCCTATACCAGACTGAAAATTTGTTCCAGTGTTGTCTGATATAGAATAGTGTAAATGGTAGCATTGCTTGCATCACCTGCCAATTTTGAGTGGGTCCCCCTCCTCCTAATTTATTTTATCCTATAGGATCTATGCTCTCACCCTGCTCATCACAAGCCTAGTGCTGTCCAATTCCATGCTGTGGTGATGGACTTCATGTCTTATAAGAAGGGGTGGTGGTGGTGGTGATACAAGTCCTTCCCATCCATCCAAGCCACTCCCACTGCACTTTCCCTCCCAAGGGTGTCCTCAGAATCCCCCCCCCCCGAGGGGACAAGGTCTATAATTTGTGACTACCCATTGTTGACTTGTGATAAATCCCACAAATCATTACACGGTGCTGAAGAGAAGTAACAAGAAACAATGGTGGTTTACTGTATTGTATGTAATTATACATTTCAGAACTACTAACTTTATACACTTAGTAATAATAGAGCAGGCATAGGCAAACTTGGCCCTCCAGGTGTTTTGAGACTACATTCCCCATCATCCCTGACCACTGGTCCTGTTAGCTAGGGATGATGGGAGTTGTAGTCCCAAAACATCTGGAGGGCCAAGCGCCTATGCCTGTAATAAAGTAAGGCAATAGAAAGGCATGCAGCTTTAATTTGTCAATTGAACAGTACCATAATACAAAATTTAAAAAATCATAATACTGAATTACACACTATTTGCACATAATCTGCATTGGGTGTTGTGAATGCCAGACATAAGGTCTGAAAAAGTCAAGTTTTTTGCTAATGTTTGTGTATCCATAATATAAAGGAAATTATAACGCAAAGTGGATCACTCTTTAAACAAAAACTGGAGTTTTGGAGGGTCTTCACCAAAATGGTCAATGTAAATTTCTCCTTGGGATAATTCTTCAACTTTTCTCTTATGGACACCCAACAAGCCAGACAATTGATCTTCACTCATTGTGGAATGTAGCTGTGTCAGCACTCTGCCCCAAGTGCTAAAGAATCGTTCAGCTGTGCATGTTGTAACTGGTAGGGAAAGTGCTGTGAGGATGGCCATTTTAATAGCAGAACACAGTTGGGTGTGGTCCAATGGTTCAGTTAGGCTCATATTGCATAAGTCACAAGATGAGGGGTGTATTTCCTTCTCCCTACAAGTCATACCAAGTGACAGATTCATCCCTAAAGTTTTCAAATTTCTAACAGTTCCTGAATGAAATTGACATGGTCTTGCAAGTTTTTAAGTTTTCCTTCAGTGTGGTACTTCTGAGATGGATGTACCAGTAGTTTCAGTAAACAGTAAGCAGGTTAGTTTTCAAGAATCTTTGCTTACGATCACAAGACAAACAGTAAAAGTTGATGTCTATGATAAAAGTTTATATTATAAACCACCCTGTTATCTTTGGATGAAGGGCAGGTACCGGTATATAAATTAGATAAATACATACTGTACATACTGGCATGAATTTTTTTCCCCTTGGTGTTGCTCGATCCTGCTAATTGCTTGATTTGTGATATTTGGGTAATTGTCTGCATGTGAAGAGATGCTCTTGATTTCTGACTCCATGTTTCTCATTGGTAGTTTGGGTATTAGATGTCATCTGTGGATGCTCCCATGGAAAATTTTCATAATGGTTTTAATTATGCCAACAGCATTGCACACATCACTTACACTGTTCAGTTCATTTACAGTAAGATGATGTCTATGGGATGAGCAGTGGACAAAGGCTGCCTGAGGATAGTTTTGTGCTAGAACCCCATCTTATTTTCCTGCCATGGTTGAATGGCTATCGTATCCTTGTCCAACTAACTTACTGAGATCTATTCCAAAATCAGCAGATAAAACTGTGTTGGTTATGCCTACTGCAGTTTGGTCTTATACTGAAATAAACCCCAGGAATTCCTCATGTACAGATGCATTCCCATCACTTTCTTTCACAACACCTAGAGACAGTTGTTCTATTCCAGAAATATCTGTTCTTTCATCTATAAAATTAAAAATGTCATGGAAGTATTAGCCTTCACAACTGTGTCTTCCCTCAATATTTGGCCACACAACTTTATTAATTCATTCTGCATTCTTGCAGGTGTGTACTTGTCTGACCCAATTTCCATTAAAAAACAAAACATTCCCTGCCTTAACACAAAACTGCCTACCATGTTACCTGTAGTACCAGTCTTACAACAAAAAGCAAGCCCGTGTCACCCACAGTGCACATTGGCTGGTATTATAGAGTTCATATGTTTATTTTTCTCTAGCTCTTGCATATGACTTATGAAGTTGCCATTCAAACAAAACCTCTTGACTTTTCATGACAGAAAGAAACCTAGAAGCCTAGAAACCTAGTCTTCATAGGAAACACTGTACCCTCTACTTCGTGAGTTATCTCTTGCAGGTTCACCAAAGTCTTTGTACTTGGAACAAAATTGCCAATGAATATGTCCTGTCCGCCTCGTACTAATGGCTGGGAAATAAATGCCATAGTGCTATGTAGGTCCTTTCAAAACAGCACAGTATGCTAACCAAAGATAATATTTAGAAAACCATGCATGGTGAAATGCTCTTGGTACTGTCCCTGTCCTGCCTAGAAGTCATAACTTTCTGTCAGCATCCAGTATTGTGTAAGGAGCTCAGTGTTAATACACTGGATTTGCTCTTGATATGTTGTTTCCTATATCCAGTTTTTTTCTGTTGCTTAAGTTGTACAGTACCTGGTAGCTGCTAAAGTATTTTCATTTTGGATATTCCCATGCGCTGCCTGCACATGGATTTTTTCTGTCTCTTTTGAGGCAGACACATTGGGTGCTACTTGCATGATATGTCTAGGGCTCACTAACTGTCTTCTGCTTTTTGAAGTAGATGTTTTGTGTTTCTGACTCAGAGCAAGAATGCAACTAGACTCCTTTGGCAGGGAGGGAGGGATATGAATAAATTCACTACATAAAATACTTGCCTAAGACGGCCTGTTTTATAGAGGAGAGCCCTCTCTTTGAAGAGGTGTCTGGTACCAGTCTGATGCAAAGATGAATAATACTGGAAGAGGACGGGCCTTGAAGTTGCCCATCACCTGGCTAGCAGACTGAGCAGCCACCTGGCACAGGTTTTTCCACTATGCTAAGATTATAGATCTATTCAAATCAATACTAATTGTTCCTAAATTTGCATTTACAGTACGCACAAGCCCCAACTTGTGTGGGGGTTGTGTTCTGGCTCATTGTGTGTGATGGCAGAGTGTGCATAAGCCCCTCCACCCCCTTTTCTGGCCATATTACTGTACTGTGATGCACATGTGCTTGTCAGTTGGATGCGTGTAAATCAATCGTTGCCTGTATATGCGGAAATTAGGCTAGCATGTGCAAGTTTCATGTAAATATTTTCCCCCTTTGGGTGATGCATTTCCTCTCTTTCAGCAAGTACTGTCTAAAAAACACGAAAGGCTTTGGCTTCCACCGTGGAAGTACTCATGTACCAGTAACCCGGAGCTTAAACTGGCCATTTTAAGGGCATTTCTAAAAAGCCACTACCACCAGTTCCCTAAATGTTTCTTCTTAATGTGGCATTTTGGCATACAGTACTTCTGAATATCGTCTGGCTTTGGCTAGTGCTAGTAAAAAGGTAACAAACAAATGGTAGCTCTATCAGTTTGAGGTTTAGAAAGGCCCCTAAGAATGCCTTTCAGGCTGCAAGCAGTACAGTTTACTTGAGAGTAAGTGTCACTGAACCTAATGGGTCTTTCTTCTGAGTAGATATTAGGCACCTCTAGATTATCTGTTCATTGAACAATCATCCTGATATGCTTGCACAAATCTTGTTCCAAATTATATGGTTTCACTATTTACTGAGCATTTGTTCTGATTTATTTGCAGGGAGATTATATGACAATGAACATTTATCCCAATTTGTTAGTGAGCAAATTATACACCTTCCCATCTATCATTATCCTACAGCTTTTAGTGTACTTCCTTATCACTTTTTTAACTGCATAAAGTTCCTTTAAAAAGAGGAATTATTTATTTTGCCAGAGCACTTTAACCCCCAATTTAATTGCATCTACATTTGCAAGTATTCTGATATGCAACTATTTCCTGCAAAATAGTTAAAGTCTGGAGGTGACTATACACAGGGGTTGTCTAGTTATTTTCCACTTGTCAATGTTTGCTCATCACTTTGCATCCTGTCCTTTCTGCTCTGAGCTCAAGACCATGTAGACATCACCGGATTCTTTATAAAAAAATAAATCAGACAACTCCTGTGTAGCTGCTGGGTTTGAGCAGGGATTTGAATCCAGGGCTATCATGGTTCTAACCCATTTTCTTTTATCTGGTACAATGCACCATATTGCAAAACAGAATGTGGAAGAAAGCTTTTTGAAAAAATATATGGCAGCATACATTTTTTTCAGTGTTGGTTTTCCATTTGGATTAGAGATGTGGGAAAAGGAAAGGAGAAGAATCTTAGCTACATGTGGAAATAGCTTAATTGTGACCAGAATTTACAAACTGTGCGCCATGTGTTAAAACACCCACATCCATGCATGCAAACACCTCCTTTTCTAGAGGAAAATCAGCTGGAACATTTTTACAGCGGTGCAGACCCATTAAGCCTAATCCCGTTGATAACAGACACAGTCCGCCCCCCGCCCCCCGCCCCCCACACTAAGTATTTCACTTGACAGGGCCTTGGAGGCAGATGCCTGCGTCAAGAGTTGGCAGTGCGCGAGTACCACATCGAGGGAAGATTAGCCTCCCGGCCCTGTGCTCATCTCCATACCGGCGTTTCCTATAGATCAAGGTGAGGAGGCGAGAGGGCGGCATACTGTAACCTTCATGTACTCAACGCACGGTGTGGCTGGCGGGCGGAGGGGAGACCGAGACAAGGAGGCTCTTGTGACACGGGACGGCACTGGCAGCGCGGTGTCTCTCTCTGTGTGTGTGTGAGTGTGGTGCCGCCGCCGCCGCCGCCGCGAGCAGAGCTCAGCTGGAGAGAGCACGTGTGCGCAGTTTCCAATCGTAGCCGGAGCCTGGGCTGGGCGGGGGAGGGAGCCCAGCAGAGCCTCCTGAGTCAAGCGGCGGCCGCGGCGGCGAGGGCCGCGTTTTGGGCACGGAGTGACGCACGTCGCGCTGGAGCAGAAATGCGGAAGAATTAGAAGCCTCCACAGTGTCCATGGGCTTGGTTTAAAGAGCGCAGCAGCCGCGGCGGCGGAGCAGTTGGGTGCGGGAAGTTGGTAAGAGCGGCATCTTCCTTAGCTTTCTCCCCACCCTTCGCCCTCTTTCTCCCCTCCTTCCTCCTTCCTCAAGCTTTTTAATTAGGCCATATTAATTTTTTTCATGTATAATATGGAGCTCCATATATATATGGAATTAGGACACCCGATCGGGATTAACAGATCGACGTTTTCTTTTTCTATGATTTTCCTTCCTTTTTAAACTTTTTTTTAAAAAATAAAACAAACAGCTTTAGAAATCCACGAGCGCGCTGCGCCATGCGCCTTTACGCAGGGTCGCCCCCTTCCGTGTTTTTTCCTGCGGGTGCTTCTGTGCCCCAGCCGGTGGCGTGGAGCGAGGCCAGGAGCCTCTCCAGGAGCTTCGCCTCGGGCCGGGAAGCATGAGAGGCCTCGGAGAAGAGTCCCCCGCTTCGCGGCGCTCGTGCGCTCTTCTGCGGGCCCTTGTCGGGCGGCGCGCACCTCCGCTTGCGGTTTGAGCCGCCCCGACGGAGTTGTGTCCAGGAGCGCCAGCCGCTTTTGCCTGCCTGCCTGCCTGCCGAGGGAGAGACGCGGCCAGGCCAACCCCCCACCCACCCGACTGGGAGACTCGCGACGACGCTGCCTGGCTGCTGCAGGGAGCCCAAGGCGATGCCCTACGCGCTCCTTTCCCAGCGGAGGAGGACACGATTATGTCCACTGACCAGCTTAACAGCACAACATTGAAGGATGCTCAGTTGAAAGACCTGGTTTTGGAAGGAGGTATTCTAGACCCCCCCCCCAGCTTAGTTTAATTTTGTCTCCAAGTTATTTTTCTTTCTCTTCGCCTTAAACCCTTAATCACTTTCCTGCCTACCCGCTTTCTGTTTTACTTTCTCTAGCATACTCTGTGTAATGGGTCTAGTATTTTTGCTGTTGTTACTATCCGTCTCTGGGAGATTTTAAGACTATCCATACTCAAGAACCTAACATAGAAAGCCCACCCCCCCCAAAAAAAAGCCCGTTTAATTTACAGCCAATCCAGTTCATGTCTAGCTCAGATAGAAGTTCGATTCAGTTCAAGTATGTTTGTATAGATGATACTCATGGTCAGGGCAATTGAAATGTTTTTGTTTTAAATATATGCTTGCAGGTGGAGATCATATCTGTATAGAACTGGGGCAGTGAGGTAGACTGAGGTGTATAAGACTGTGGCACAAGTCAGCATTAGATACTGAAGAGGGGGGGATATGCTTATTTTGGTTTCCATTTTATAATGATAGAAGTATTTCACATGTGTGACTATTATATGTACTGTACAAAGGTTGGAGGCTTGTGCTTTTTATTTTGCCTTTTCATGCTGGTTTTATATGACCCTGGAGACGTAAAAATAAGTAGGATAAATACTACCAGGCATACTTTTATAATCTGATGTAAATAGCAATAAATGAGTCTTTACTAGTACTTTATATAAATTACATTATATAAATTGAAGACTCTTAAAATGTGTTGCTTTCATTAAGAGTTAAAAATTCTCAGGGGGGGGGGATATTATGATTATGTATGCAAATGAGTGTGTGAGCCAAGATGAAGCCTTTGTATAAAAATGGTTTTCCTTCACCTTGTGGAAATAATCCCCAGTGCTGGGTTTTGGAATGCAGAGATGTTATATGGATGTGGGGAGAGAGCCCAGAGTTTGAAGCTACACTGCTGTTAAAGTTGTGAAACTATGTTGCAATTAAAGATGTGACTTTGGAAATGAACCCACATCCTGTTGATCAAAAGGATCTGATTATGGCTCACTTGGGCTGCAATGCTATACATGCCTACTTGGGAGCAAATCCCACTGAACTCAGTAGGACGCACTTCTGAGTAGACATGCATTTTTCTGTCCGTCTTGTTCTCCTTTTCTACACATGCACATATTTAACATACTGTTATTTATCTCATTTTTGCCTCTTAAAATGTTATTGTTTATCAAATTTTGCTTGCATATTTTCAAACTCTTTAGTTCGCAAAATAACCATTCATAGGAAAAGAGGAACTGGCCTTCTGTAAAAATGTTCAGGGCCCTTGATTAAATTTAGAAGTCTATGCTTTTGGCAGATGCAGAAATAACGTCATTCCAGCCATCACCGCATTCTAGGAAAGCCTAAATCAACATTACTTATTTTGCACATTGGTCTTTCACAACTGCTGCTCAATTGACACAGTAATAAAATATCTTTGGGCCAATTAAGTACTTGGGCTATTGGCCTCTCAAATAATCAGCCTGCTGGGGTACTGTGGTTGAGAAATAGTTAGGCTGCGACTTTTTTAAGCCTAAAACTTGTGCCCTCTTAGTAGGTCGGGGAGGCATGGTGGGAGAGGACACAGGGCACAGAAAACAAGGGTTTCTTTTGTACCTTGTTGTCAATAACAGCTGCAGCAGTGACCTGAGTATAAGCTAACATATTGACTGATGCATGTGAAGTTTGAGGTAGCAGCAGTGGGAAACTGTCACTGGTTGAATTAAAAATATTTGTATTTTGCCTTATTGATAGCCATAACGAGGGAGCAGCTAGGGAAGCAGAAAAGGAAAAACAAATTTTCTGTTTTCTTCAGAAACTTAGACTGTGAATAATTCTCATGCCATGCAGAAAAATGGTAAGATTTTGTGCACGGTCTTGGAACGCATGTCCTTGTATGGCAGGTATTGTTAGATTCTACCAGTAATCCACTTTCGACATTCTCTATTCTTGTGGAGGTGAGACATCTTGATTATTTCAAAATCTTGATTGTTAATCTTAAAACTCTCTCCCAATGATTGGAAAAGGGATAGTTTGGAGGGAGAAAAAAAACACTCTATACTGTTTATTTTCCACCTTCTGCCTAGCCAAAGCTTTAAGAATAGGAATTGTGATGTACTCTTATTCATCTTTTTGTGCACTTAGCTTTAGAAATTGCTGAATGATAATCTTGCCTTTTCTTTGAATTTCCGCCATGCCAAGGATGCCCAAGTGTCAGCCATTATGCTTGTGGATTATATAATTCCATATGTGTGAGAGATTCTGGTTCATTAAAATGTTAGCTAATACATATTTTAAAATACATTTCTGGCTTTGTTTTGCCATTGCTGTGCCAATACAGTGGTACCTCTACTTATAGACGCGATCCGTTCCGGGGTGCCGTTCGCACCCCGAAAAGTCTGTAAGTAGAGCGGCACTTCTGTGCGTGTTCGTGACGCAACAGAGTGCTTCTGTGTGAAGCGGCAGAGCAGTCCTGCGCATGCGTGAAGCATGCAGAATGCTTTTGCACTGTGCAGCGAAACCCAGAAGTATACACTTCCGGGTTTGCCATGTTCGCAACCCAAAAATCCGCAACATGAACCTAACGCACTTAGAGGCATGACTGTATAGCCAATGAAAATAACAAAGGCATGTTTTAGCTGAAATATAACTTAATCTTATATATGTATGGATTGTTCAAGATGTGAATTGTAAATATTATTACTTCATTAATATCCCACCATTCCTGCAAGGAGCTCAAGGGGTGTATATGGTTCCCCCCTCCTCATTTTATCCTCACAACAACCCTGTGAGGTAGGTTAGGCTGAGAAACTGTGATTGGCCCAAGGGCACCAGTGAGCTTTATGGCTGAGTAGGGATTCGAACCCTGGTTTCCCAGGTCTTAGTCCAGCATTGTAGTTTGCCCTGCATATTTGAAGTTTGATTTGTATTTGCTGTAAACAGGAAACTGAATGGAAGGAAAACCTATTCATTCTTGCACGTACAAACATGAACATTATTCTGTCATTGATGTGTTTTTCCTGTTAATTTGAATGGCTAAAGGTGTGAACCTTCAAGATTAATGATGTGACAAGTTTGTCCCAAAGTGCCATAATTTTAATTGATGCATTAATTGAATCTGAGGCGTGTAAAGCAATTATCATGTCTTCCAAAAGGAAAACATTTGTAATACCCTGGGGCGTTTTCTTTAATCTTTAAGACATTTTATGGGCATTGCGACTTTGTAAAACTACAGTGACTTTCTAGGTTAATCTCTCATCACCATGGTTTCACTGCGCGCGTGCACGCACACACATACACCATCAATCCTGTATGAACCAAAGAAAGTCAGTCCTTGTTCCTTTTTTCTTTAATGAAAGCTTTACATATTCAGGGTTTTCTTCTTCAAAGGAATCCTTCTGGTTATTTTAACCTTCCCCTTACATTTTTCATTTATTGAACTGTTACTGTGTTGGTGGTCGTAATATTAATGGGAGACTAGATACAGATAAACGATTACTTATTTAAGTGTTCTGGTAAGTGGGCAGTGGCACAACAGTCCTTATAATTCTGGAGCTTCCTGCGCTTGTAACTTCTGAATTCTTAAAGGACCTTTAAGTTATTATGTTGCTCATCATTAAGGTTGGAGAAATCAGTATATTATGTACAGATGGGGGCCATTTTGTGCGCATCCAATTGATGCATGACCGCTAATGCTTGGGGCCTTTTGGTCCTGAAAGAAGGTGTAGCGGGGCAAAACAGGCTTTTGTTTGCTCCGCTGACGTGCGTGAGGGCCAGGAATGGAACCCCTGCACAAAATGGTCACCACCTGTATGTAGGAATGGGAAACCATTTTTCTACAAAGGGTTGTTTGCTGGGACAAGCTAACTTAGGGCCAGAGCCAAAAGTGGATGGACTTTGCACCACTGTAAGATTTTATCATTCTTTCTCTGCAAGCTTAATGAAAATAGACTCTGGACACATGTCAAACCTCCAGCCGGATGGGGAGCCCTACTGTGAATGCCTTCTTGTACCTATCTCTGGTCTATATGTGAAACTTCTATAGAAAACTTTCTGTAACAGGATGGCAAGATAGCACAGTACCATAGTGCATCATTTTTCAATTTTGTGCAGGTTTCTTCCTATTCCCCTGGACAATGAGTTACTTGAATTGATTGCAATAATAGGAAGGATGTTATTACATAAACACTTCTTTTTCTTGAAGGATGTTTCACCTTCCTCTTTTTTAACACTCCTTATCTACCCTAGAGTGACACTTTTTCTCTCTTTCTTCCCCCACAGCTGAACTAGAGTTTGTTCAGATTATCATCATAATCGTGGTTATAACTGTTATGATAGTGGTGATCATCTGCTTATTGAATCATTATAAAGTGTCAACACGGTCATTCATCAGTCGGCAGAGCCAACGCAGGAGGCAAGAAGAATCTTTACAAACGGTGAGTTGAAACTTCCATGCTACTCATATTGGTTTAATATATGTATTGTGGCAGACCTTTTATTTATTTGCCATATTAATATGCTACTCAATAATGGCATTCTCTGGGCAGCCTCCAGTATTGCTAAACTATTGGGAACCAGGCAAGCCCATCTAGGAAGAACATTCACATATAGGATCCCAGCAACAAAAGTCTTTCTCCCTTGTAGCCACCAGTCACACCTCACTTGGAAGGGTCACCTGAAGTTTACAGGCAAACAATTGGTCACCCAGGGGGGGGGGGGAGGAAATTGTGTTCAGATATTTCTTAACCGCCTTGCATCAGAACATTCCAGGGCAATGTACAAAAGTGTGAGAACCATTTACACAACATATGCTAGTCTTTGTAAATACTTTCAGAAGATAGGGAGTGTAGGAGTGCCGTGGTTGTAACCGTAAGAATTCTGATGGCCAAATTCTACACTAATTGAAACCTCCAGGTGGTTGACTGGGGTGGTCCCACATACAGTGATATCTCTACTTACGAATAACTCTACTTACAAATGTTTCTACTTACGAATAGAGCTCCGTCCGCCATCTTGGATGCGTTTTAGATAGGATTTTTTCTACTTACGAATTTTTAGATAGGGTTGCTTCTACTTACGAATTTTTTCTCCCAATGCATTCCTATGGGATTCGACTTACAATTTGTTTCGACTTACAAATGTGCGTTCGGAACGCATTAAATTCCTAAGTAGAGGTACCACTGTATAACACATTACATTAATCCAACCAAGAGTTACTAGAGCATGAATCACCCTGGCACGGCCGACCTATCCAGGCCACCAAATCATTGGAAGCTGGTAAAAGGGCCTCTGTATCCTATCTCTAATAAATTCTGTGCTTGCTGATTTACTACAAAAAAGTTAGCAGAGTTTTAAAATGATTCTGCATATGTATCTAAATGCTGTGCTTGGCTTTGTTTCATTCAAGAAGTGTGAAGGCCCTTCCTTTTATATCACATTTTTGTAGTTCATCCATCTCCACTGCCATGGGGGGTCGTTCATTGGGCTTTTCCTTATATCCTCAGATATAAGGTAGATTAGGGTGAGAAAGAATTTACGGCCACTTAAGGCCAATCCAATCCCAGGATTGGATTTGGATCTGGGTCTTTCTGATCCAGTACTACCCATGACTCTTCAAATGGTTGAGGCCATTCACGGAGGAAGATATGACTGGTGCTCACCCATTGTTAATATTGCCAAGTCCTAATCTTAGTCATGTTTAGCAATCCTGAGGCACTTATCCATAATCTTATTGAACTAAGGCTATTTTTTAAAGGATGCTCAGGTTTTTGGAGGTCTGTCTTTCTGTATGCCAAATTGGCAGCCTTGCCTCATGGCAAATGAGTTGTATGACCTGTTATCCACAAATAAGGAACTTCTGCCAGCTGAATGAAATAAGTTGTTGACTCAAGTCTGGCAGTGTGAAGTCTGGCAGTGGGCTTCAGAACAGCAATGCAAATTCCATGGCCACTACATTATGTATGGATGTATGTGTTTTATTTGTTGGGGGGGGGAGGGGGAGAAACCTGTGGTTTCTTCTCGGGTGGTTGTTTTCTACCCCTGGCATTACTGCTATGTGAAAAAACACATGCAACTGTAATAAATGCAACTTTTCTTAATCAACAAGATCATTTAAGGGCTAAAGAACTGACTAGAACACACCTACAGGAAGAGAAAGTATGAATGGGTATATAACGTTAAGTACCCATAATCATGCCTAGAAATCCTGGTTAGACCGCGCTATCCAGATGTGCACTTAATTGGCATGAAAGTGTACATGTATGTTCCACACCCTTAATGTGTTTCCAGGAAGCACCAGTGTTTTTGTAGCAAATGTATTGCTGCATGAAGTGTGCAGCTGTTCTCTGTGGTAGACATTTGGGTTGTAGTAATCAGGTGTGATCTGGACTCTCAGTCTGGTATTTCTTTCACTGGTTGTATTCAGAGTCTAAAAGGAAGTTTTAACTGTGGCCATCCTTAGTGACTGAGAGGTATCAAATATCCAATGAATTAGACATTATCTGCCTCTCTGCTTAGATCTTGAACAACCACCGTGACCGGAAGCCTCCAGTGACTAGGCCTTTATGTTGTCTGATTAAGATGACTGAATTAGAAAAAGCAGTTACGGAGATGTATCATAAAATCGTGTTTAAAAACAACAGCAAAAAAACAACAACAACACCCCTTTAAAATTCTATTAAATTGTCAATCTTTTTATTTTATTTAAAATTTTTTGAAGGCCTTGGTTCTTTTCAATTGGTGATAATGACTGGGTAGTTGATTGCGGGGAAAGTAATTATGTGTGTGCATATCCTGATTCCGGATTTAGAATGTTTGCTGACTAATAATGCCTGAAAGCCGCTGCAGCTTCCTTAACAGAAGAAGCCTGAGTCTTGGGTGAGGGGGAGCAAGATTTAAAAATATGACATATATGAAAGAAAACAGTCATTTTTCTCTTGCCAGAGTTGAGTGAATTTAGCAAAGTCTTTCTGGTTAGCTTTAGAGTAGTTGTATGGTTAGGGCTAGGCAGCCTTTTCTTTCCCTCTCCCTCCACCCTCCAAATTCTGAATATTCCCTTTCTGATTCCACATTTAATATTCCTTAGAAAAATGCAAGATTCATTCCTTTTTTTCTCCCGCTAACTTTGAACTGCTGCACCAGTTCTGCCTCTAATAACTGCAGCTCTTTCTTGTACAATTTCAAGATGCCCCACTGTCTAGGGGTGGCGGAGAGAAACATGCCGCTTGAGCAGTTTTGAACAGAATCACTATATGAACATGGAAACCACGCCTCCTATGAAGTCAGACTATTCATCCATCTAGCTTAGCATTGTCTACTTTGGCTGGCAGCAGCTCTGAGGCGGAGGTTTTTTCCAAGCTCTGATATCTGGGATCTTTTGCATCCAACTTATGCTCTGTACAGTGAACTAATGCCTACTGCTAAAACAAAATAGGTGAAATGGTATAACTGGGTCAGTACATTTTCTTACTTATATATTTATCTCCTTGGCAAAAAAATAACCCAGAGAGGCATTCAGTTTGTTTGAATCCTGTCCTTCAGGTGCTGTTTCTAGCCTTGCTCCCTGACGACTGAATGTTTTTTAGGAAGGAAGTCTTTGCACATTCAGGCTTATGTGCAAAGGCTTCCTGCTTGCAGAAGTTTCTGTTGTTGTGGCCACCAGGCATCAGAACCCTCTCCGCTGATCTTAGTACCTGAGAGGTAGTTCCCATGCCCTCTCAAGCTCAGTGTGTGTGTGTGTGTGTGCCCCTGGAAAGGGCATGCTCTGTGGTGGCCCCAAAGTTGTAGAATTCCCTCCTTGCAGAGATTTGCCTGGCACCTTCATTATACAGCTTTCAGCAAATGCTGGACTCACCTCTTTACTTTGGCTTTTGACACTTGAGATGTATATTTTTGAGGGCCCAGCTTTTTCTGTGATTATATGTTGTTTTGTACTGTTTTTAATATTGTGTTACCTGCCATGAGACCTCAGAGTGAAGGGGATGATGATGATGATGATGATGATGGAATAATAATGTGTTTAGAGAAAATTGCCAGGGTTTAGTTCAATGATGCCAAGATTGAAGTTCAGGTAAAACATCTGTGACAGCTTTGTAATCAATGGACTATTTTACAGTGGTAATAAATAATGGGATTGCCCAACAGGCAAGAAGTAACATGCATCTTTTGTTCCACTCTGCGACATATATTGTGTCATTTAAGAGAACTAGCAGGTGTCTTGCTGTTTGTGTATTGCCAAAATACATTCTTTCCATAATATTCTTTCCCCCAAAATGGTTTCATAAAAATGTTTCCTAGGTTTTTACAGAACTAGAACTTCACAATAATTGTGCAGTAACATTTCCCTTTGGAAGTTTCCTTGACTGCTGGGAGCAGGACAGGAAGGGCGTTTTCTGAAGCTCCAGTGACATAGGTGGGCCTCTAAAACCAAAGGGAGTTGGAAAAGTATTATTCTTTGCTACTGCTGCTACAACTTCAGCCACGAGCCTAGTTGCTTGTGGTAAGTCACCATCTCTTCTTAACAGCGAAAGCTTTTGTAAACTGGAAGACCATGTGCATGGCTTACTATCTGTTCAAAGATTTGTTTCTGAAGTTGAATTATTGTATCTCATCAATCGTTAATTGGTCAGTTGCATACCTACAGTAATCAATAAAATGAAAATAAAAAATCTAAATGCACCTGCTTAAAGTTGCTGGGCACAACATGCATTTGGGGGGGGAGGAGAGTTCTGTCAGGATTTAAGGTGCGCCATGATACAGGCTAAGTGTTTATGGATGTAGCACATAGCTGCCAAGTTATCCCTTTTTTAAGGGAAATTCCCTTATGCTGAATAGGCTTCCTCGTGAGAAAAGGGAAAACTTGGCAGCTATGATGTAGCACAGTCTGGAAAGCCTGGTTTGTCATGGTAACCCTAGGCAATTTCATAGACGTTTCTGATCAACTTTCTTACTTGCATTATGCTGTATAGCAAATATTTGTCCTGTGTCTGCTCAGTAAAAAGAAGTGAGGAAGATTTGATTATGCAAAAAGTTGTAAAACTTAGTGGTCCTCACTTAGTTGTTTTTCTGCTTCTTTTGGACTGTCAGGGCATTCTTCCACTGGTTGGCAAACCCCCCCCCCCAATAATAATCAATTGTGTGTTTCTTGCATTAGTTGCTATTTTATTTGTTGGTTTGCTTTTTTTGAGGCTATTTTCTCTCTTTCTGAATTTGTCATGTGTGGCTTTTAATGGAATCCTGCACGTACTTGCCTGTCGCTTTCTAGTGTAGTATGCACTGTGGCATTGCTTGTGCTCTGCTTTGGAGAGGAAGTGTTTGGTGTCATTAAGAAATATATTGGTCTGCCCTGTTCTCTTTTCTCTGTCCCAAAGGACAGCTAGGCTATAACCAGGTAAAAGGTGCAGACCCAAAAGTGCAGACCCTTGTGTGCAGGGACCATGTTCAGCATAGTCCTGAGATTAGACATATGTGGCCTCTTGCTGCCACCTAGAGAAAAAATTAAAAAATGACACAGAAACCCCATTACTTGCGAATGCAGTGGGAAAGTTATTGTCATTACGTATCCTTTTGCTTATTGTATTTCTAATATAATTATAGCAGTGCACCATTATCACACTTTTTATTCAGTCAGAGGAACACGTGTGTTGTGTTATCTTTTGAGAGAAGTGACAACTTTTGCATCTTAGTCTTCATGGCTCCTGCTTGCTTTGCCTGATCTTGAGCTCGGGGGTGTGACTGAATATCTACTTTGACCTTACTCCTGGCACCAAAGGCATGACATGAGTAGAATATAAAGCTATGTAAATATCTCCCTCTTGAGCAAGGTGATAGACTAATTTCACACTTGCCACTTTTGAGCTTCTGTCTTGCCATTGGTATATGTGTGTGCATTACAGAAATGAGCTTTGAAATGTGCTTTGCCCCCCCCCCATGGAATCTTTTTTTGAAATAGAGTTAAAAGTTAATAATTGAAAGGAGACCAGGATCCAAGTGTGTAAAAAGCACCTCTGATAAATCACCTTTCAGTAGCTCAGTCGGTAGAACATGAGACGAAAGAACGAAAATCTCTTCCTTTTTTATTATGTAATAGGGAAGTGGTGTTTGGAAGCGCAGTCAGTCTCTAAGTGGTACACCTTGACTTTCTGCTGCTGTTCTCTTATAAGATCCTTTAACTAGCAGACATAAGCTCTGTAAAATTGTGTAGCTTCCAATCCCAGAAGCATGACTCAGTGCACAGGCCCTTGATACAAATTGCATATGTTAATTTATATTTATAGATGCAAATTTAGGTCAGCTTGCAGAGGAGAATTTGCCTTGTAAAGCAATGTAATTTTTAAAAAGTTTTATTTTTATAAAGACTAAGAAGAGATGGGAGATTCAGGGCCAGGTGCAAAAGACCTTGGATTCAAGCCCCCCTGGGTCATACCCTAACAATGTCCTTGCCCAAAATGTTTTGACCATAAAATTGTCTGTTTGGAAAACTCCCAATGGCCTAGTTCAGCGTTTCTCAACCGCTGTTCCGCGGCACAATAGTGTGCCGCGAGACACTGGCTGGTGTGCCGCGACGTGCGGCGGGGAGAAGGGCGATTTGAAGCCGGACGGGTCACGACGCTGCTTCCGTTCCCGCCGCCGGCCGACTCAGGTCGGGTCCTGCCTGCGCCTCCTGCCCAGCCGCCGCTCGGCCTAGTCGCGGCCGCCTCCGCTCTTCTCCCTCTTTCCTGCCTCCCGCGTTGCTGCCCTTTATGCCACCTGGGTGCGAGCGCCGCGTCCCCCCCGATGCCTGAGGCTCCGGGTAAGGAAGTGACAAAGCAGAGCTCTCTGCCCCTTCCCGCCGCCTCACGTCTTTCTCTCCTCCTAAGCGGGAGGCGGCCTCGGTGGCCTGTTTATTAGAATGCAAGGCCCGGGATGGAGAAGGGGGGTTCCCTCTGCATTTGCTGGTGGGGGTGGGGGTTTCACCGCAGCCGTACGACCCAGCGGCTGCGAAGAGCCTCCTTCCGGCCCCCGACGAGGTTTGCAGAACAAACTTGCGAGCGAGCGGTTGCGCTGTCTTCCAGGACGAGGTCTTTCTTGCGTGGATGGGCTTGTTTTTGTTTTGCTCGCTCGGGAGCATGCACTGCAGTTCCCCCGCGGTAAACTGATAATGTGTGTGTGTGTGTGTGTGTGTGTGTGTTTGTGTGTAAATAGTAACATTGCATTTGGGGGTGGGGGTGGGGTGGAGAAGCAGCTCCCTGGAGGAAGTGGCAAGGTTGCCCTTTGTTCGCGTTGAAGCTGTGTGTAATAATGTGGCCGATCCTGTCAGTGTTTAGTGAGCAGGAGTGAGGTTTTTGATGAGACAGAGATGGTTTGGGCCATTAAGGAGTTTTGATACCTGGCTGCTTAAAAAAAAAGTTCGAAGTTGAGGCCTTGTATGTAGCACATCTTTCAGTCGTGGCAAACTGCTGTGCAGGGAAATCTTTTAAATACCATTGTTTAAGAAAAATTATTTTAAATGGAAAGTTAATAAAGAACAAAGGTTACTGACAAGGCTGGATACTGAAAATTGTGTAAGTAATGCAAACCAATAGATTTCTAATACAGTATGATGTAAAATGTCAAGCAGGTAATACCTTTCTTTAAAAGAAAACCAGAAATGGGTATTCAGCTCTTAATGAGATATGCATACAGTCATAATTATATAGTCAATATAGGGCGGCACAGAGTTATTTTTTTTAACTTTTTAAATGGTGGTGTGCCTCGTGATTTTTTTCATGGAACAAGTGTGCCTTGGCCCAAAAAAGGTTGAGAAACACTGGCCTAGTTGAGACATAACTATCCCAAGCCCAACAAATGATGCTTTATGAGCCTGGGAAGTCAAGACACCACCCCCGCTCCTCACGTGCCCTGCTTCACCACAGATGTCCTTGTTTCTTCAACCACAGTTTCCCTTGACATTCAAACAGACAAAGTATGGATTACAGTGCATTCGCAGCCTGGATAGCTTAGTGGGTTAGAGCATGGTGCTGGTAAGACCAAGGTTGCAGGTTTGATCCTTGGATGGGACAGCTGGATTTTCCTGCATTGCCGGGAGTTGGGCTAGAAGATGATCCTCAGAGTCTCTTCCAACTCTAGGATTCTACGAGTCTATGACTCACATACCTATCTTCTTGGAAGCAAGTCCCATTGAATCCACGAGGTTTATTTCTAGGTACATGAGTGCAGGATTGTATCCTTAAAAACTAAGATAGCTTCACTGGAGCCAGTAAGGGAATGTGAGCTTGCAGGCTCCTGGGCCAGTAAACCATGGTTTATGTCAGGCATCCCCAAACTTTGGCCCTCCAGATGTTTTGGACTACAATTCCCATCATCCCTGACCACTGATCCTGTTAGCTAGGGATCATGGGAGTTGTAGGCCGAAACATCTGGAGGGCCGCAGTTTGGGGGTGCCTGGTTTATGTAGTTCATTGCATCTGTATGAGGCCAATATGTATAAGAATTACAGGTTTGGAGACAGTTGATTTGAATTACTGTGTCTTGAAGGAGTACAGTTACAGTGGTACCTTGAGTTCCAGATGCCTTAGGTTACAAACTCCGCTAATCTGGAAGAGTTGCCTTGAGTTGAGAACTTTGCCCTAGGATGAGAACAGAAATTGTTTGCCAGCGGTGCAGCGGCAGCAAGAGGCCCCATTAGTGAAAGCACGCCTCTGGTTAAGAACAGTTTCAGGTTAAGAACGGAACTCCGGAACGAATTAAGTTCGTAACTAGAGGTACCACTGTATTTGCAACTAATTTGGGCCCTTGCCATGACAATGATTTTCTGGTTTGAGCATCTTAGACCTGGACCGCCTCTTTTGTGAGCAGCACTTACTTCTCTTTGACCTTTTGGAAGGTGCTTGGCTGTTTTAGGCTTACTTCTGAATTTTCCTTACTTTCATTAGCAGATGATGCTTTATGTGTATAGTTCTTCAAGCAGAAATCTCTGGCAGAGACCAGGACTAAGGGGGAAAGGGAATAAGAGATGTAGGGAGAAGTGGTAGGAAACTGCAGCAGCAGCAACCACAATCACGGCAGGCAATGTAAACGCAACAGAGACCTGAAGAAATTATGAGGGAACCCATTTTAAGGTAGTTTTGCAAATATGAACTAAAGTGTCTCCCTTCCACTTGCCACCCACCCTCTGCTCAGGTCACCTGCTCTTTTTCTTAATATAGTACTGCAATTGCATGTCACAACTCTTTCTCTGGGGGAAAGAGAATGTGCGCAGAAATCACTTCCTAGCTGCTGTGATGTTGGTTTTTTTGGGGGGGGGGATTGTCCCATGGAAATTAGAGTACTGGTAGTTTGGATTTTCGCATTGTGGAGTGTTCTGCCACCCTAGAGGGTGATCAAATTTTGCATGTTTATTCTACTTGTATTTAGTAAATAAAGCTAGTTTTGAAGCTGCAGTTGTATTTGCAATTGGCATCCATGCATTGAACTGAAGAAACTGAAAAATTTCCATGGAAAATCCACCCCATACCGTGAGCCTGCTTTCCTCGGCCAAGAATTGAAGAAAGCCGAGGAGTCCTTGAGCTGCTCTTCTGGACCTTCTACATTGGGAAAATGAACTGGAATGCTATGCCTGCTGTATGTGCCTTTCATTTCTCAGGAGTGTGGATGGGCAGGATTCCTCTCAGGCTTTGGGGGTTTTTTTGGGGGGGGGAGAAATTGGTTTCTTGCCACGGAGGCCAAGCAAGTACTATTTAAACGTTGCTTTCTACGGTGAAGTGGGTGAGGGATGCACATAAGACTGTTCAAATACTAAGGAGAAATCCTAAACTGTGTAGACTTGGCCTGTTCATGCCATCTTTAGCATCAAAGCAGCGTGTTAAAAAACCACCCACCGCATTCTTAATGACAGATGGACCACAGCCTGTTTGATGCAATTAGCATTGTACTTTGCTCCCACTGGTGAGTGCAAAGAACTGGATCCAGATCGAGGACAAAGAGACAGTCCTGGCAAAATTCTATTTCTGAGCAGATTTAAATGAGCTTGTTTTCATGATAACAACCCATTACCTCACTTAAATAATGGATTTATTTACACAAAGAGTACATTTCACCTTGGGATAATTAACTTCGTTAGGAGTGTCAATATTGGGACCTTAGCTAGAAACAGTGAAGTTTGTAGCGTAGCAGTGACCTTTATGTGCTCTCTCCTTCCTGACCAGTTAGGGTTCTTGGCCCTAGGGGCCCTAGCCATGTAAACGCAAAATGAAGATTCTGACTTGGGATAATCCTAAATGAACATATTCATTTTCTTATTCATATTCATAGCTTTGATGGAAACAAAGCTGAAGATGAAAGCTTTCTCTCTCTCTCTATATATATATAGTTGGCTTAAAGTTTGTGCCTCAGTTTGTATTTCCCGATGGGCTGATCAGTAAAAATAAAACATGGAATATTATAACAGAAGGAATGATCCACAGAAATACTGGAGTCAGGCATAAAGGGGCAGAGATTAGAGAGAATCTACAAATATAGTGCTATAAAATCTTTACTGTAGTTTATTTTCATTGATGCAGTTGAGTTTCCACGGAAACTGGATCAAAAAGCCCCTTTGCATGTCCACTAGCATATTTGAGTGCGATTTTCATGCGCTTTGTTGTCAGATAAAACCTGCAACTATTGGTTTTACAAGCCATCTTCTACTTCTTTTAGAAGGTTTTTAGTTTTTATGTACAGTACTTTTAGAAACTGGTAAGACAAAATAAGTATCTTCTAAATGTTCCATTTAGCAAGTGGCAGGCTTGCTGAAAAAAAAAAGCCATCTCACCCCTTGCTTTTTGCTGTAAGACCAATTGCAGTTGTCAACAGGTTTACCACACCTATCAGCCAATCACCCATTCCCACCACCCTTCTGAGTAATACCCCTCCCCATCCTCCCACTATATATAAGGGTCTGGTGACTTCTGTTTCAGTGTATCTGAAGAAGTGTGCATGCACACGAAAGCTCACACCAATGACAAACTTAGTTGGTCTTTAGGGTGCTACTGGAAGGAATTTTTTATTTTGTTTTGAAAAAAGAGAATACTTTTATTCAGAGAGTGTATTCACTGGATTGTGTTACAAGACCAGTTTAATTAAACTGGAGGTGTAAACTGACATAGACTGGAATGTTCTGCACTTACTGGGAAGTAGGTTCTGTAGAACTAAGTTGGACTTTCTTCGGCTACGTTTACTAACTAGTAGGCCAGGCCCATTGGCTTAATTGGAACTGAATCACTGTAGCTGCCGTTGGAGGAAATAAATATAATCTAATTCCTTGAGTATGTAAATGTTAGAGCAAAACATGAATGATGT
Source organism: Zootoca vivipara (assembly GCF_963506605.1). NCBI lineage: Eukaryota > Metazoa > Chordata > Lepidosauria > Squamata > Lacertidae > Zootoca > Zootoca vivipara. The sequence continues at coordinate 49,942,255 of NC_083283.1, forward strand.
GAAGTTGACTAGGATGTTGGACATTAATTTAATAAAAGTATATAATAAGAAACCTTGTTCAGAAACTAAATGTTCTCTCGTTTTTTCTCTTGTGCTAGGAGGGGTGTTTGTGGCCTTCTGACAGCTCATCTTCACGCCGGGGAGCTTCCGAGGTAAGCTCTCATTCACACTTCAGATCTTTCAGAAACTACGTTTTTGTTAATAGAACATATTTCCCCCTTGTGCTGTGACTGCAGTTTTGCAGTCATTTTCCGTCACTTCAACTTAACTTCAAGTCAGGGCTGTCTTAAGCATATGCAGCGCCAGGGTGCAAAAATCCAACCGGTGCCGCCCCCCCCCAGCTTTCCCAGTCCCAGGCAAACAGGAGGGTGGAGCTGGCTGGCCGCCTCACTGTCTTGCTGGTTCAGGCACCCCCAAACTCACAGCGCAGAGCTGCCCGCAGCAGTAGAGCCCACCATGGCGCTCTGACGGACGGACGGGCTCTTCCCCGGACTCTTGGTCTGGCGCCCCTGCGAGTCTGGCGCCTCTGCGCCCCACACCCCTAACGCCCTGCTTCAAGTGTGTAGATTTCCGCATAGTTTTTCTAAAATAAGTGGGATGTTTGAGAGAGGAAGTGGTTTGTACAGTGGTAACTCGGGTTAAACCACTGAGCCTAGGGCTTGCTGATCAGAAGATCAGCGGTTCGATTCCCTGTGACGGGGTGAGTTCCCGTTGCTCAGTCTGAGCTCCTGCCAACCTAGCAGTTCGAAAGCATGTCAAGTGCAAGTAGATAAATAGGTACCGCTCTGGCGGGAAGGTAAACAACATTTCCGTGTGCTGCTCTGGTTTGCCAGAAGCAGCTGTCATGCTGGCCACATGACCTGGAAGCTGTACACCAGCTCCCTCGGCCAATAATGCGAGATGAGCACCGCAACCCCAGAGTCGGTCACAACTGGACCTAATGGTCAGGGGTCCCTTTACCTTTACACCTCGGTCTACGAACAGTCTAGTTCATGAACTGTTTGGAATACGAACAACACTTCAAAACTGGAAGGTGTTCTGGTTAACAAACTTTATTTGGAATCTGAACGTACTCTGTTCGGGGGTGCACTTCCGTTTTGAGTGCCACACTTCCATTGTCCGGCTACGGAGAAGGGGGTTGTCATGGTGTTTTCCATAGCTGCGAGGGAGGGAAGCTGCACGCCCGTCAGCCAGCTGGTTGGCAGGTACACAACTCCCCCCCCCCATGTCACTGCGGAAGGCGTGCACTCTAGGGAGCATTTCCCACAGCAGCGTGGTGGTGGTGGGGATCTGTGTGGATCCCAGTTCAGCTACTGATTGATTGATTGTGTGACTGCGGAAATGGATTAAAGCCCCCTATCCAAAAAATGACTATGATCAGTGCAGGTAAGAATTTTTTTTAGTTTTCATTTTTATCATCTACAATACTGTTTTATTTTATAGTACAGTACATTGATTATTGCTTTCATTTTATGGATTAATGGTCTCGTTAGATAGCAAAATTCATGTTAAATTGCTGATTTAGGGGTTGTTTTTAGAAGTCTGGAATGGATTAATGCATTTTGCATTACTTGCTGTGGGAAAGTGTGCCTTGGTTTAAGAACACTTTGGTTTAAAAACAGACTTCCAGAACGGATTCAGTTTGTAAACCAAGGTACCAGTGCAGTTGCTCGTGTAGAGCTCCTTGGGCCATGGGTGTTATACACTGGCTAGGGTTCAAGGAATCGAATCAAAGACCCAGTGGAGAATATAATTTTGAATCAGAAGTTCCCTAATTTTTGGAATTCATTCGTTTGATTGGTTAAATCTAATTTGTTTGCAGAAGTCTTCTCCTATGACTGAAACTCTTCCATGCCCTTTTCCTTGGCCCAGATGCTTGGGTTATATAAGACATCTTGGAAAATATCCAGGAAAATAACCCTTTATGATGCTGTCTCCACATTATTCTACCCCACACATGTTATGTGTCTCTTTATTGAGTATGTCTAATACATGTGTGAACTACGTTTTAATAACTTTATTGATTAGTCGATGCCTCCTCCTTCACACTGCAGATCATGTATGCCCCACGGTCCAGAGACAGGTTTACTGCTCCATCCTTTATGCAGAGGGAACATTTCAGCCGCTTCCAGCCAACCTATCCATACATGCAGCATGAGATTGACCTCCCTCCTACTATCTCCCTCTCCGATGGTGAAGAGCCGCCACCATACCAAGGGCCATGCACTCTGCAGCTTCGGGACCCAGAACAACAGATGGAACTCAACAGAGAATCTGTGAGGGCACCACCCAACAGAACTATATTTGACAGTGACTTGATAGACATTTCAATGTACAGTGGGGGCCCGTGCCCACCAAGCAGCAATTCGGGCATAAGTGCAACCAATTATAGCAGTAATGGAAGGATGGAAGGACCACCCCCGACTTACAGTGAGGTCATGGGGCATTACCCAGGTTCCTCTTTTTTCCATCACCAGCAAAGCAATGCACCTCCTTCGTCACATAGGGGGAGCAGACTTCAGTTTCAACAGAACAATTCGGAGAGCACAATAGTCCCAATTAAAGGCAAAGACAGGAAACCAGGAAACCTTGTCTAGTTTCCTTTTCCATATGCACTTGAAGAGAGATGGAAGAATCAAGCAGGAGCATTATAGAAGTTTATATGCCCCTGTGCACAATATTGTTTTAAGTTTCATGTGATGCGGTTTCGTAAAACCAAACGTGCAAAGCTGTTGTTTCTGATTCCTTTCAGGGGAATTGCATGAAAAGTGGTTTGAAACAACCACAACCTTCCATTCAGTTTGGCCATGAACAGTGTTCTAATTTTCTTTTCTATTTTGGGGTGGGTGGGGGATATATTATTATTATTTTAAATAAACTATTTGAATTTATTTAATTATAAGAGGTAACTTAGCACAGAAATATGGCTTACACAGCCAGTTTTATATTGAGTGAATGGCTAAAAGAAGAGGTCAAGAAAGGGTTACTAGTTAAATGGGGGCAAAATGGGCCAGTTTGCTATCCTTACCCCGCCCTCCCAGAAGTGTGAATTTTTTATCTGACTCAGCATTTCTGTTTTGTGTGCCAAGGTATAAAGTTAGGGAAAATCTAGATGAATACGAGGAGTTAATTTGTGTTGTGATACAAGTGTATTAAATTTGCACTATATGAGAACTGTTTTACATGAAGTTCTTCTATATGTTGTCTTTTCACCTGTGGAATAATGATTAGCCCCTAGGAACCCTCTTCAGAAATTTGTCTAGGCTTCTGTTGATTAATCATTGAAAGGGGAATTGGATTTAATCAGTTCTTTTACCATTTTCCATAAATAAATAAACAGCAAAAGACATCTTAACATGTTACCTTTTGCAATAATTTTTGCATTCAAATAGGACATTGGCAAGTTGTCTTAGAAATTTATGAGTGGAAGAAAGCAAATGTGAAATTGCAGGCGTTTCCTTTAGGTGGTTTTTGCTATAAGCCATTTGTTTAACTAGAAGCAGATAAAAATGCCAGATGCATTTACCTTTTTGTGTGTGATTATTACTAAATCTTATTGCTTGTCCCCCCCCTCTTAAAAAAATGCAGTTTCCTTGTTACCTAAAGCTTCTGCAGATTTTTATCTTCACTTGAGCCCATAATCAGTTGCATAGCCTGACATCCTACAATAAATGATTTAAACATACATTATGAGTTTTTGCTGTTAAATTGCACTTTTGTTGTGATTTTCCTATTATCTTTTGTGTGCTAGATCAGACCTCTGTAGGCCCTTTCCTTAGTAGCTACCATTTCTTCAGCTAGTTTGACAATGCTAAAGTGGTTGTTTGCCGAGCTTGCACCATTAGAATGCTACGGGGAATTGTTTGGGAATCTGAGTTAATCAGTTTTGTAATTGGTTAATCATGTCTTCATGCATTGATCTGAACTGGTTTATGTCGAGTGTGCAAACAGTTGTGTAAACTTGTTATTAGGATCATGCTGTGTCACGTTTTTGAATATAACTTTAGAACTGTAACATATATATTATTACAATTTTTTTTTTAAAAAAATGCAGCCTAAGGAATCCCAGTGAATTTGTATTTCATTCTGTGATTGATTACCTGTGTTGCAAATGAAATTGGAAGGTATTCCAAAGGGGACTGGTTGTGAACACAAAGCACACACAAAGCACAAACAGGCACTTCAAATGCAGTTAACAAATGAACCTTAAAAGAAAGCGTCTTAAATTTTGATATTCCTGAGAGTTATAGCTGCATGGCGAAGATTTCCCTTGGAAGTCTCCCTTTTCTATAGTCATTAAGGGCACCATTTTGCAAACCCGAACAGCTGACAGGTGTACCAACTATTGTAATGACCTGGGCTGTAGTCCTTGCTCAGCTTGCTGAAGTTTGGGTTTCTGTTGAACTTCACAAACTAAAGGAACGTAAGATTGAAACCTGATTGCCGAACGGAGTCTCTGACCTATGCAGAGTTTTTATGCCAAATCAGCATGTGTGGTATATCTTGCTCTAGATGTTTTCTCTGTAAATATGCTTTCATTAATCTAAGGTGGCTTGTGAACTTGATGACAAGCTTGAGGGACAGTCTAGATAATAATCTAAAACCACAGAACCTTTTTGTGAGCTGACCACAGCCCACTTCCTCGTAGTCCTAAAGTAGCCATGATTTAAAAGCTCTTTTTCTCATCTAAGTAAGCGGGGCTGACTTGCATACCTCTGTCTGTCACGTGGTAACTAAATATCTCGTGATAGCTTAGTTGTGTGAACAGCCACTACAAGTCGGCTATCTTGGAGTTCTTGCTTTTTGTGAATGCTGTTCCTTTCAAGGGAGATAAGCTTATAAGGTGATTTAGTAGTATCCATTTAATAATATCCACTGGACTCGGTTCAGTGAGACTAAATGACCAGCTGTTCTTCAGCTCCTGCCTAATGTGATTTCCAAGTGAGACGTTTCTGAACTTAATTATTACAGAATTGAATGGTTAGAGATGGGGCATACCTTTATAATTTGGATTTAAAGTTTACACGTGTGTGTTTGCATCTATAGAACGTTTCTCCTGTTGTATGATCTGATAATTTATTCAAACCTCTAAGGTCTTTGCATTTCAGCAGTCGTTAATTGAAAGTCAGCTGACAAACTGGAACTTATTGGATCAACCGATGGGCAAGTAGGTGTTGGCAGTAGACCACCTGGACTCCAAATTTGCTCCCTGCTTTGCCAAGAATGTGTTCCATAAAAGGTAATGCTGTTGGATTTGGTTTAGTGTTAAGTTTAAGCACTGATCTGCAGAGGGTTAGGATTATTTCTAGGTGGCTGCCACAAGTTCCTGAGCTCTCCGATTTCCTGTGTTTATTCAAAGGTTTTATTATTTCAGAAAGCTCTACATCGTTCATGCATTTGGCGTGAGGGCTTAAAGATATATGCATATTCATGAGCAGATGCTTACCCTTGAGATGGCCCATCTTTATGTCTCTAAGCAGTATCAAGGCTGAAACATCTTTCTCCTTTACACTTACATAATCTCCAACCACATTAAGCTGGGACTGGGACAATCTCTATTTGGCTGGCTGTTGGGTTCTTTCTATCTTTTCCCTTTGCTGCATCTGTGAGTATTGAGACATTTCTCTTTTGTTGCTGTCCTTTTTCGCACCTGCAAGGGCATTCCTGACATAATGAATTTGATCCCGGGTTCATTAATGAGAACAAAGTTTGCTTAGCATCCTGGATAAGAATTACTGGTGTGCTTGTTGTTGTTGTTTAGTTGTTTAGTCGTCTCCGACTAGTGCATAAATTCTAATGTGCTGCTTTGTGCATCCTTTGTACTTGCTTCAGGGCAAGACTACATGTGGCCTGGATTCCTTTTTTTGGCAGATATTCTTGAATGAGGTGGGAATGGATGTCAAGGGGTGGATAGCTATGTTTAAAATGCAAGATAATTTCTTCAATCAAAACAAATCCTGACTTGGTGCGGGATGACTTTAAAAAATCCTTTCTAAATTGAAAATTATCAACTCTATATCTGAAAACAAGTGCCCTTCCAAGCAGGCCCATGTAGTTTTTTTTTTTGGGGGGGGGGAAATACATTTGCCCCAGGCCTCTGAGGGCAACGCTGGTTGGGGGGGGGGGGTCTCACTAGCGGCCTGCTAGACCTATACTGTTTGTGAGTTTATACATTCTAACAAGAATCCCACCCCCGGCCTCAGACAAGCGCTACAGAGGCCTGCTCCCAAGTCTCTGCAAATAATCGCAAAAGCTGGTCAGGATTATTTTGATATCTGAGGTAGTCCCTCTCCTTAACATTCAAAGCACACCAAGTTTGTTGCCCTTTCATTTCATCCAAAATCAGCTGCTTGAAGTGGCTGTCTCTGTTTAGGGGTAGGGCTGCTCCTCCCCAAAGGCTAGCAATATGAAACATGCAAAGTGTGTTTAGGCCACAAAACGAATGTCCTAAACCTTTCCATGTTTAGCATCATTCAAAAGGGAGCACCTTCTCTTTATAGAGATACACACAATGCTCAAACCAACCTATGACAGAAGGGACGTGTGAAAACTGGCTGCTCCATTTTTTGTAGACTATATGCAAGAGGGGATTTAAACCCAACTTTGAGGATTATCCCTTGTCATCTTTCTGTTACAGTGTGTGGCAGTCCCCCGAACATCAGATGTTATACAGGAGAATAATGCAAAAAAATAGCTTCATTTTTCACCTGTCAAGCTTCTTTCAACTAGGGCTTGAGACCATGTACAATCAAGGAACACTTAAAACTGCTTTTAGTTTGGTACAAGTTAAACTATTTTGCAGCAGTCTTCTAGGTGTTGATTGGTTTTGAAAATCAATTGTATCCAAATCTAGTTCTTTCAGAATTTGCAGTGTTATCTTCCCTTTTTCCTGTAGAGAGAGTATTAACAGTATTAGTATTAACAGACTTTATTCAACACTTTTGTGAAAGGCCTGCATATATGGGATCACTATTTAAAATGTTATAAACGCCTCTTCCTAGGAAGGAAATGATAAAAGGTTTATGTGGCAATTCCTGTTGAGAACTAGAATTCTAGCGCAGAACTAGCTCACAAGTTCTCCACTTGTGAAAATGGTGAACTGGGGGGCTTAAGATGGTATGATAATTTAGCCTAAAATTGAGAAGTTGTTTTAGGGCTCTTTCAATTGTGCAGTTTAAAAGTGAAAGTTAAGTGTTATAAGAGAGTACCAATGGGAGCTACTTATTTCATTGCACTGCATGTACATTTTCAGGGCTTCATTCCTACTTGTTCTGTGTTGGGCATGAAATTAAGTAACATCTGTTATGTCTTCCAACTCCTTTACACAAAATACTGCTTGGATATGTTTGTGAAATAGGGGCATTCCTTGTAGAATGAGTTCTTTGTATGTAGAACATTTAAAGATGCATCTAGATTTGTGGGTTTGGAGTGATACTGACATATGCAAATCACACAGGAGCTTTACCAGTCTTCAAATTTATTCTTGCTAATCAAAATGGCATCTTTGAGTATCAGCTCAGTGGACACATTCCAGAACAGTGACTTGTAATGTGCAACACACAGATACTGTTTCTGATTGGTGCCACTTGTTTTGGCATGATAATGCTAAATCAACGGGCGGGCAGTGTCATCAGGATGCAGTAAGTCTTCAGTCCACTGAAGCTGCACCATAGCATGACTGCTAGAAACTGCCCCTGCAGTTTTATATGTTCGAGAGATATCATACTATTCAGTTAACTGCATGCTCCTTGGCCAAGAAAAAACCCAGATCACTTTTCTAATTTGGAGAAAAAGTGTTGTGAAGCAATGCTACCTTTGGTTTATAGGCCTGGAGGTGGTAGTGGTGAGGGAACCCTTTGAAAACATTAGAACTCTTAACTCAGTAAAAAAAAAAAGTCTCTAAAATGATGTGCAATGCACAAAATTGTTCAACGTGTTATCTTGACATAACTTCCAGAGGGCATTGTAGTGAAGCCAATGAAACTTCTATATATCATTTCGATATATTTGCTTTCGTAGACACATTGAATGTCTTGTCTATTCAGATTTTAGGAAATTATTCAGTACTATTCCAGAGATTTGGTATGGACTTTTTGAATGGTATAAATCAACTAATTAAGCCTTTTTGCCCTTAGAGCTACAAATTTGAGAGGAGCTGGTTAAAAGTTAGAAGTGTTTGTCACGAGAATGCAACAAGTATTTGGTCAGGTGATTACTTCTAGTTATTTCTTCTTTTTATATGTTTATGTATTTCTTGCTGGGATGCGAGTGGAGTTGTGGTCTAAACTACGGAGTCTCTTGGGCTTCCTGGTTGGTAGGTCAGTGGTTTGAATCCGCTCGATGGTGGTGAGCTCCCATTGCTCTGTCCCAGCTCCTGCCAACCTGGCAGTTTGAAAGCACGCCAGAGCAATTAGATAAATAGGCACTGCTGCTGCGGGCAGGTAAATGCCGTTTCCTTGCACTCTGGTTTCTGTCACGGTGTTCTGTTGCGCCAGAAGCGATTTAGTCATGCTGGCCACATGACCCTGAAAGGTGTCCGTGGACAAACGCCAGCTCCCTCGGCCTGAAAGCAAGAAGAACGCCACACCCCATAGTCGCCTTTGACTGGCGTCCCTTACCTTTTTATATTTCTTACTACCCCACACCCCACCCAGGCGTATGTGTGAGAACTTGCATTCCATCAAAGATCTCTCTTCTTTGGCAAGTGTCCTGCCCAGGACTACTTTTGGATTGATGCAAGTAGGAAAGCATCCTTTTGAACCTATGGAAGCAGAATCAGCAACACCACACAAGCACTACCTTGTATGGGTTTAGTTTGGTCAATGCTTGCTTTTTAATTTTGATCATTACCTTCCTAAAGAAAAATGAGCAAAGGTTTTTCTTTTTTAAAAAATCTGTTCTTTGCCTTTATTTCACTGTTTGCTTGTCAACGAATGTTACTAAAAATCCTATTAAATCCATGATTTTCTTTCTCAAAAGTCCTCCTCCCCCTACCTGTATGTGCACCTTTGTGTATGTTTCTGCCTAGATTTGGCTAGGAAGAATGCAAAATTTCCTCCCATTCATCTCTTCTTCTTGTACTCTGGTATGATCCTTGGGGGAAGTCTGTGGCTGCCAGGTAGTTTCTACTAGTAGTAGTGCTTAGAATTGGATTTGAAAATCTATATGGCTAAGGCCATCAAGCAAGGCTTATTTTTTCTTGTTTTGTAGAACTCCATGGGAGAATTACCCTCCTAAATTAACTAATTAATAGTTCTTGTTCCAAGTCTTCCTAGAGACAGGGCTCATTCATATACATTTTCCTTGATGGATAGGCTTTGGGGACTATGTCCTTAAGTGCTCCTTAAAAATAAAGAGGCCCCTATATGGAGACTGATGCTTGCAATTTGGATGACCCCAATGGCTTAAGACAAGCGAGTTTTGTGTGACAAGGTATAAGAAGACAATGACATTCTTCAGTTATGTTGACAAAGGAACCACCAATCTTTTGCCAAAATAAGAATTATTATTTTTTACACTGAATTGTACCCTCCATCCCTGGCACCTGAGTGCATACTCTTAAAAGCACTCTGAAGGTAATTGGATTATCCAATTATTGACTTGTAGTGGCCAAACTAGCCATTTCACTTATGAATGTCTTTCCGTAATAGACAGGCTTACTCACTACTTTATTTGAATATATTCCTGCTGAAGTCAGTGGTGTGTATGCTAAATTGCCTTTTGAATGCCAATTTTAAAGGTGGCTTTGCTTTTTTAGGTGATTCATTTGCCTGGTTTATTCCCCCCCCCCTGATAATATTACAGTGATGACAACCACCAGTGTCAAATGTTAGAATTACAAATATATTGGTGAAAGCTCTCATACTGTCTTTTATTGCTACTTTCTGTTCTGAAGAACAAATTGAGTGCTGAGACTAGTTGGAACTGAACATGTCTTAAACAAGACCAAACACAAATATTTTCCCCAACTTGCATGAACTTTGGTGGTTTGGAATCCAATACACTGAATGATAGTTTATTATCTAACTCCCTTTTAATGCTAGAAAGCTGTCCATTGGGCTAGGGGAAAATCTTTTATTCCAGTCCCACCAAACGTGTGTGTTGACAGTGATGGCTGTTGAGTTGTCCATTTGTATTTGTGGAAGTCTGTTCCATTGAAACGGGCATGGGTTTAATTTCACGTAATTCTGTGTAGGATCAGGCTATTTATTGCAGCATTGCTGCTGCTTCTGCTTTAAGTAGAGTTGGTATGTCAGGTTCTTTGTTTGGATACAACATGGTATGTGCTAGGATCTCATTTTCATTTCCCTCCCCACCCCATCTCTTTGCCCTTCAAATAAATAAATATTTTGTCAGTGTTTGTCCCATACGTTACGAAAGGGATATGACTTAAATGTATACATGTGTGTATAAAATATATCATTTGGAGGTGTGCACGATTATAGTTCATAAGCAACTAAGGTGCCTCAAGTTCAGGAACAACCCCCTTGCACTCTCTAGGCTCGAAACCTCAAAGGCCATTGAATTCAGTAGAAAGATTCCCAGTGACTTGAATGATCCTTTGAATCGAGCCTATTCTCCCAGCTTTGTTGTGCCTCACTGAAAATGGTGCTTTTCTTGGTCATCTGTCTCTTCAATTTTGATTTTTAAGGGTGCTGTATATAACATTATATTATGCACATATCCTACCCAATGGGTAGAAAAACAAAATGAAACGAAACCCATTGTTAATATTGTAACATAATGTATAGAAGATAACTGTTTAAACACAAAAAGGCATTGAACTTGTGAATGCCTACTTGTGTGCTTCGTCCTTTTTGTAAGAATTTGCAAAAGAATGCATACAAAAGACGGGAAGTCCCATGTATTTTTATTTTCTTATGAAATATCAAAGTACTATAACGGAAAACAAAGTTTGAACAAACCACTTTTGATTATTAGCCTGTTGATGATAACCGGTTGCTTGATACATCTCTGCTGTAAGGAGTCACTTGTGAGTGTTGTTTGCGTGTGTCATTTTAAATGCATAAATACTTAACGTTGTAGCTAGCCGCTGATTTTTCCTTGCTGCTTTACTTATTATGAGATTAGACCATTGGCTTCTTTTCGTTATTTATGACTCTTATCAACCTAGAGATGGGCTGAATCCTAAGAACACCTATATTTGAAACGCCAACATTTTAAAATAAGATTTGATTAAAGTAGGAACTTAATTCCAAACCACCCTTCAAAATGTAAGATGGACTAGCATTTTTGTTTCACAGGAGCAGGATTTATTTTTTAAATGCCATTTTAAATTTGGTGTGTGGTCCAGGCAGTGATCTTAAGGGGTCAAATTGGTGTTCCCTGCACATCTTTCCTTTGCAGTAGTAATGTGCTGGTCACTGTGATACCAGACTTGGTATCCAATCCTTATAATCCAAGTGATACAAGGAATAACATACTGCTGCTACCCTCCCACAAAAGTATCAGAATTTTGCAGGTTTTCCACTCCACAAACTTTCATGCACTTTTCATTTTAGTGAACACAAGCACTGCCATCTTGATGTGTCTTCCCAACTTGTCCATCGTGTGTGTGTGTGAGTGAGACAAGATTTTAAAAGGTTCTGGTTGTCCATTGCAGGCTGAACTTGGGAATGCTTGATGTTATGGTGACTTTTGAAGGATGCAAGCTACTTTTCTTGCAAGACCACCTCTTTTTCTGGCCAATGGATTTTTTGTTTCTTTTCTTATGAAAGGGTCTATTGCAATTTTTCCCCCTTTTGCGACTTTGTTTTTAATTTGGATAATGAGACAGGTCTTAGACCCTTGATGAGAACAAGGAAAATATTGTTTGGTGTGGCAGGTGCTGTGCTCAGCAAGGTTGCCTTGGCAGTACAAGTTCACCATCTGTCTGCACTGTATCCAGCTTCTGGAGCTTAGGCTTATTAGGCAAAGCAAATACCTCAGAAAAAACTAAGGCAGGTTTTTAGTGTTGAAGACAGCAGAATCTTGTAATTATTATTCTTTTTTAAAAAGGAACTTTTCAATATCCTTGTTGGTTCAGGTTCAGAATGACCTTGTTAATCAAGAGTGTGAAATTAGTTCCTCTGACTAACAAGTCTGTTTTCCTCATCTTGAGTGACATGGTGATGATGCGGATGCCTTTCAGGTTAAAACTATCCTAGAACTATCCTAGTCGGTCTCTTCTAGCCCACTCCCAGCAAAGCTGGACCACAAATTGATAAATTGATGCTGACCACACCTTTGTTGACTTAACCTATGGGAATGAAGAGAAGTCCCCCTGGTGGCTGTGTTCTCAGGAGACATTGTGGCTTTCAAAGGCTGTGCTTAAAAAGTTTTTTGTTTGTTTGGGTGCCCTTGTCAGCAATCATTATCTAGGTCATTGCCAGAGGGACTGATCCTAATCTGAGGAGCAATCTGCATTGTCTTTCACAGAGGAGGTCAACAAGGCCAAATGAGTTCAGAAATGTGTTCTTTGCTAAGCTCTTACTAGCACATCCTTACTTCTGTACCAGGCCTGCAATTTTGCTTGTTGATATCCTCCTAGGAAACATATACTTCTATCCTGTACCAGGATACTATCTGCTATCCCCGTCCTCAAGTACTATGGTGTTTGTGGCGCTTTCATATTTTTGCCATCTGTTCTGTTCTTCCACCTCCACACCCACACTAGATATTTTTAAGTAGCCTCCCAAAAACTTGTGTGCACGGTTTAAATATTGTTTGTTCATTTGGTTGGGAGATGGAGTGCTAACCTTTAAAACTTTGGTTGTGCTGACCATTTCCTTGCTCGCTCTGCGTTATTGTGATGTTCTCCAGAGTAGATGAAACCTTGCATGTTAGTGAACTGTGTGCAGGGTGGTATCTAGCATGCAGGTTGAAAATTGCAATAACAAAATGTTTTATACCCATTGGACCAAAAAAACAAACAAACCCTCCAAAACCCTTCTCTTTAAAAAGAACCAATCTGCTTTGAATCTGCAGTGAGGAAAGAGATGATAAAAACCTGTCAAGTAGACCTGGAGCTCCGTTCAGACTTTCCCACTTCCTAGATATATATAATTTTAAATCAAACTTTACCCCCCACCCCCACTCCAAAACAACCTGCATACAACCAAACACTTCCCCTCTGGAACAAGAGTTCAAAGGCATGTTGTTAAGACTGCAAAAATTAAAACAGACTTTATCAGAGTAACCATTTTCTTCACGTGCAGTACTAAAGCAATTTACACATTACCAGAGAACGTGGTCTTCAAGTAGCTTGTCAAATAGCAAATAATGTTTCTATGGTTTGCACACTAACTTGGCTATTAGATACTGAATTTACCGCTGCATTCATGCCTGCTTTCAGTACATTTTATTATTGTTTTAGTGTTAATATTCCAGCCTATAATCTGTGTTACACAATAAGGTGCATATGATTTGTTGCTTTCCAAACTGGGTCACATGTCCTGCTCTTATGTCTGCCTCGGTTGTTTGTGTGTGTGCATTTTCTTTCAAGTTATTCCAAAAATACAAATAAAAAACAGCACTATCTACAATATTTAGTCTTTCATTTAAACTTTTTTTAAGGTATCTGGTGGGGAAATATAAATGTGGTTTTTATTCAAACCTCTTGGTAGTGGTTCATGTGAAACTACAAGGAATCTTAACTTGCTTTAAGCTTCTGTTGTTCCCTTTAACCTCAATTTCCTGCTTAATTTCTAATGTAACTTCCAGTTATATGCAGAAAAAGATTTCAGCAGTTGTGTACCTGCCTTCTTTTAACTGAGCAAATGGTGATGTTCTAGTTTTTAGACCTAAGGTCTGTTATTGCAATACTTTTAAAGGAAAATGTTGCTCTAAGTGCTGTTGTTAGTTTTAAATACAGATTTTATGCTTGTTCTTAAGGAGCTGTGGTCAAACCACAGAACAAAGCTATTAAAAATCAAGATGTTAATTGGTCTCTTGTTCAGTTTTTTCTTTTCTCAGATGATGCTCTAAATGAGGGGGTGGAGGTGGGAAGCCTAACAGTTACAGATGCTTGAACATAACCTGGAAATGCAACATACATTTAAAACCCATGGCACCCCCCAAAGAATCCTGGGAAGTTTCGTTAAGTGTGCTGAGATCTGTGTAGCTCTATGAGAGGAAAACTTCAGGTCTCAGGATTCTTTGGGGAAAGTCCTAGGTGTAAATGTGTTTTGGATGCAGTGTGAATTTGCTTCCTGCTATAGCTCATATTGAGTTCATGTATGTTGGGGGGAGGAGCCTGTGAAAACTGTCAAACAGTAGCAAAAACTACAACAAAATGGGTTAATATCAGGGCATGCCCAGATAGGCTGATTGGAAAAAACATAGAGTAGCACTAAGAAGAGTGTTTCCTCAGGCAATAACCTGCTTGTTCCAACAGCATAATCTCCCTCCCCTCCCACACTGTGTGGTGTTTTGGGGCCTCTCTCCAACCTCCACAGCAGATCGGTGGGGTGTGTGTGTGTGTCTAACTGTGCTAGTTCTGCTGGTTTCTGCTAGTGTGACAATTTAGTCGTATATGACTCGATTGGCTTTAAACTTAACTTTTTTTATTTGCTATAAAAATTAAATAAATCCAAACCTATTTTTACTGAACCCTCTGGGTGTATCTTCCAACAACACTTTTTGAGAGATTTGATTTCTTCCCCCTGTCCCCCAAAGCTTCATTTTATAGATTCCACTAAAGAAAAGCTAAGTTTGTTTTTTTTAACCCTGGTCCCAAATCCCCAATGCACCAGTCAAATGTACACAACTTCATTTCTGAGACTGCTTTGATCTTTCCCCTAATCTGCTTTTGATTGTAATTGTATTTGTTTGAAAATATGGCTCCCATTTGATTGTGCCTCCTGAAATCATTGCCTGTCAACCAGCTATAGACAGGGTCACTCTCATCTCCATAGGTGGTTTCCTGCTGGAAGTTGAATCCAATATTTGTCTATTATGTGATAGAATGTTCAGGTTCACTTTCAGCCTCCCAAACGTATTGATGCTCATTAAATACAATCATTTTTTAATAATAATAATCCTTTTTCTAGCTAATGCTCTCTTTCTGAGACTTTGCTGCTTAGACAAAAAATTAATTAGGCTTTTTCATGATCACATTTTTTTGATCTGCTGTGCTTTGAGTTCTAATTAAAATGTGCAGTTAAAAAGAAACCCTGCTTCCGGTATCATCTCCTGAAATGACCTCATTTACACTCCCTCAAGAGGCCAGGACATGTTTTTATTTTGTTTGATGCTCTTGCTGCTTTATAAATCCAAAGAGTATGGTTATTAGTTTAAGTTAGCCCAATTGGTCTTCGCCAGCAATGGGGATACAGTGGTACCTCGGTTGTTTACAAACTATTCAATTTACGAACTCCGCAAAACCGGAAGTAGTGTCCTGGTTTGTGAACTTTTCCTTGGTCTAAGAATGGAAGCTGAATGGTGGAAGGGCACCGGCGGCGGGAGGCCTCATTAGGGAAAGCAGGCCTTGGTTTAGGTTTAAGAATGGACTTCCAAAACTGATTAAGTTTGTAAACCAAGGTACCACTGTATAGTGCATCTGAAGAAGAAGAAGAGTTTGGACTTGATATCCCGCTTTATCACTACCCAAAGGAGTCTCAAAGCGGCTAACCATATCCTTTTCCCTTCCTCCCCCACAACAAACACTGTGAGGTGAGTGGGGCTGAGAGACTTACAATAAGTATGACTAGCCCAAGGTCACCCAGCAGCTGCATGTGGAGGAGCAGAGACACGAACCCGGTTCCCCAGATTACGAGTCTACCGCTCTTAACCACTACACCACACTGGCTTTATTATTAACTCATCTGTATTATATTCCAGAGTATACAATCTTACATACCTAAATCTTTCTATAACTTCAGCATAGACTTTTTACTTAATACATTTATATCCCATCCTTTCCTCCAAGGAACTCAAGGTGGCATACATGGCATCCTCACTCTCCCATTTTATCCTCAAAACTCTGTGATGGAGCTTGGGCTAAGCGACAGACAGACCCCAGTGAGCTTCATGGCTGATTTTTGTCTCCCAACACACTAACCAGTATCCCACACTGGCTCTTTGAACCTCTCCCACTTTCAGATGGGAAGAGGGAAGGGGATATTTCCAGCACAGTTTAATCCACAGATTGGCACAATGTTTTCTATATGACATTGAACTCATCTTCATAGCATGTTATACAAAAATGCAGCTTATTACCAGAGGGAGAGAGTATATTTGGCAGGGGAGTGGATTGAGCTGAGCTACACTCAGTACCTCTAAGAAACCCTCATACCTCAAAATCAACCTTACTCTGCGGGTCCACATATCAGGGTAATTTCCTCTGAAATATACCAACCCTGCAAACAACAGCAGCAGCCCACAGTCTAATGGAAAGCAAATCTAGTCTTATGCTAGGCTGCTTTAAAAGCTCTCCGCAAACCTAAATAGGATATCTGACGTGGTGACATAAGAAAAGTCATGTTCTGAGCTGTTGTCAGTTGCAAAGGAGCAGAGGAAGCCTCATAATACATCAGGGTGTTCCCAGATGCTTTTCAGGGCCCTTGTGCAAAGGAATAGAAGAGGAATGATGAATAGAGGTATAATTACTTGTCAGGGGTGAATCACCTTCCCCAGCTCAGTTTTCCATTGGGCTTGTTAAATAAGCTGTTTTGGGAATAAAGAGAATAGCAATACTGAAGTAGATGGACCAATGGTTTTAATTCTGCATAAGGTAGGTTCTTGCATTATTGTCTTTAGAGATGTCAACACTACAGGACAAGGAGCAAATGTAGGAAAGCAGTGCAACCTGATTTATCCAAGAGAACGCAAATTGGCATTTTTTTGTGGGCCTCTAATTCAAATTGTGTGGCATTAGTGCTTAGAAAGAAAAACCCAACAGCTCTGCTGATCTGTGTTAACAGCGGCACATTATTTCTTTCTCTCTGAGATTCTGAAGCTTCTAGGCAAACAGCCAGGACACAGCAATATCTTAGTGACAGAAACCATATCTTTCCCCCTCCCTGCAACAAGCCTAAGCATCACCCCGGAGCTCAAGAAGCCCCCTTGAGAGCCAGGTCCTGCTCACTCCTGATTAATTTAACTTTTACCGATATTACGGAGATTGACAGTTGAGTAAGTGGAAAATCCCAATTTAATGTAGTGTTGAGTGTGCTGCAGATCGCAGACACAAGCTCAGACAGCTTGACCTACATTTAACCCTACACAGCAGGAATCTCTTAGCAAGGAAAAAAGAGAAAAAGAAACCAGTTTTATTCTTCTCACTGCGGAAAAGATTCTTTCTCCCACCCTGCTGTGTGTGTGTGTGTGTGTACACCCTTCCCCTATCCATTCATGGTAAATGTGACATTCCCAGGATTGAAATGCTTCACAGACTGAGGATCAGGGCACACTGCGCCACTGCTCAGCATGGATAACAATGTGATTCCAAAAGTCTTAAGGAATAAAGTCATCCTCAAAGTGTCCAAGGGAATGGTCATTCTGTTGTTCTCTTTATTTGAGAACCAGAAAATAAGTCCAGCAGAATAAGTGTCTCTCATAGGATTCCCAACCTAATTAAATCAAAGTACTCAGATTTAAGGCTATTTAATTGTCACTGAAGTAGCTAGGACCAATCGACACTTCAGTTAAGGCAGGGGATTTGGATTTAATGTGATTTGAGCTCATTGGCATGAATGGGATTACATAATTTTTAAAATCAAGCCCTTTAGTTGCCAACTGGGTTGCCAACTGGGATATGTGCTCTTTTTAAAGTCAAAATCTTACTGCAGTCCATTTACCAATTGGAAAATAAACCTCACTTATTGTGGCAGCTTTAATGCTCTGGCTGATGCACATTGTAGGAGCAGCAGCAACAAGGCTTCAAATCTGCTAAGTCCTCAAAAGCATGATGCACTTGAGCATGGTGTTCTACTTGCACCTTCTTTTCTACACCCCTTACTGCATTGTCATGGGATACCCACTTCTAGATGTTAGTGCTTTCCTTAAGATACAGTCTATGGAGCAGGTCTCATTGCTGGCGTCTACAAGTTCCTATGCTTGAGGCTAGCAATTAAGGTCAGGCTGATTTATTTTTATTTATTCATGTTTGAGATTTATAGCCCACACATGGCTCCAAAATGTGCCCTTATGGCAGCAAACATGGCATTACAACAATCAATAAACCAGCCAGTTAAACACATCAATAAAACCAGAAACCATACAACAACCATAGCAGTCTAATTGTTAGAAGAACACCACAAACTAAAAAACCACCACGATCTATCGCAAGACAATGATCAATATCCAAGTGCACACCCATACAAAAGGTTCATTTGTTCACAAATTTTCTGAAAGTCAGTACTGTATGGAATGAAATGCTCTGGGGAGAGAATTTCTAAATGTGGATGACATGGCAAAAAATTATCCAGCCTCCTTGCTAGCTAAACTAATATCAGATAGCACTAGCACAAGCATCCCCAACCTGCGGCCCTCCAGATGTTTTGGCCTACAACTCCCATAATTCCTAGCTAACAGGACCAGTCAGGGATTATGGGAATTGTAGTCCAAAACATCTGGAGGGCCAAAGTTTGGGGATGCCTGCACTAGCACCTAGACTAAAGCATCAACCCATTACCAGATTACAAAGGAGCGCAAGGTATTCAAAGGATCTTCCAACAAACACCTAACAGGATACATAACATATATGGAAGAGCCCGCTGGCTCGAGCCATCTAGTCCAGCATCCTGTTCTCACTGTGGCCAACCAGATGCCTGTGGGGAATCTACAAGTAATATCAGAGCACAAAAGCACTCTCCCTTCCCATGCTTTCCAGCAACTGGCTTTCAGCATGACTGCCTCGAGCACAGCCAACATGGCTAGTAGCCGCCACCACCTCTAGCAACCTCAGTGTTGTCTAGTCCGACTATTAGTGGCTCTCCAGGAGACGATGTTTCAGCTCTACCCATAGAAGCCTGGGACTGAACCTGCAACCTTCAGCATGTAAAGCTGATGCTCTAGGGCCCTTTCCGTGCAGGGAAGGGGCATCTGTAACTAGGGATGTCATGAAGCTGTTCCTCCATGGAAACTCAAGATGTTCCATGTGAAAAGATGTTCATACGTCTGAGAATTTATGGACTGCATAAGAGAGGTTGGGGATGGGATGTTGTCCCAATGGTGACCGGAGTTATCAACAACACTAGTCAATTCCAAATTTACTAAGTCAAATTAATGTACTCCATCAATTTCCACTTTAAGTTGTGATGGGTTAAAAATGGTAAATACTTGTAAATTTATTCTTTAAAATGGAAATGTAGTTGATAAACACCATTAAAATCTATTCTAGTATCTGTACAATGTCTTCTGGTCCACCACTGATATTTGCCCTTCTATCCTTTTGAATGTATAATGGATTTGTTATTCTTTCTCATCTATATCCTCTACTCTGCAGACCTTAATATATGAAAGCAGGAATTGCTAATGTGGGCACCCACCAGTTAATGTTGGCAATTGATATAACCAAGACATCACCTTAAAAGACACACCCACACAACTAAATCAATGTTAACCCTAGCTATAGTCAATCCTACAGTCATTAGAGAATGGTTATCAGTAATGAAAAGCTGTTGACTTCTCCTTTTGTGTACCTTGCATAATAATAATAATAATTAAAAAAAATTATTATTTATACCCCTCCCATCTGGCTGGGTTTCCCCAGCCACTCTGGGCGGCTTCCAACTGAATATTAAAAAGAATACAGCATCAGACATTAAAAACTTCCCTAAACAAGGCTGCCTTCAGTTGTCTTTTAAAAGTAAAATAGTTGCTTATTGCCTTGTGCATTACTTACATTGTGGTGGACAAGTTCTCCATTATCTATTATTCTAGTCACATTTGCGTGTCCAAATACATCCCCTTAATAAAAATCTACCACTATACTGTATGTTTTCTTTTTTCAAAAAGCTGACAATTCCCTTTAAAAACAGCAAACCAAGTTTATATTAATGCACAGAGTCGCCTGTGATTGTCTGATTAATTAATCAGGCTAGGAAACAAACTCAATGTTACAGGCTTGCTTGCAGGCTTATACAATCAAGATGTGTTCTTTCTACTTACAGAATTGTCCTCATCAGACTAGCCACATAATTGCTAGAGGTAATTAAGATTCTGTAATTATTATTATGGGTGACAGTAAACTATTTATGCAGAAGGATAGAGCTTGATTTTTATTAAGCAAACCCCCCGAAGGGATCACACATAACCAGAAGAGCAGAACATTAAACAAACCTGACAGAAAAGTCATAGAAAGGAGGAAAAACACATAGGCTATGCCAATATGAAATCAGGTTACCTGGGAGTCTGTTGCATGCAGATTCTGTGCACACATTATCTAGCATCTTGTTTCAGCGAGACAAGCAGCAAGTTCATGAGATGTAGCTTCCAAGCTAAAATAAAATCAGATGCCAAGTAAGCATGGCTGTTGAATTCCCAGGTACTCTAGGGACACAGGGAGTGACCTGGACAAGCTGTGATGGATGAATAAATTATTGACTTTGTGGGCCTTGTTCAGGTTCCAGTTCTAAGCAGATGTTGTACAGTATTGCAAAGCACAGAAGCTTCGATTTTAAACCCAAACTAGCCTGTATTTATGAAAATGCTAATTCACACACGAGGTGCAGTAATAGAAAGTTGACTGGATCTCCATCAGGCTGAAACAACATGAGAGATGCAACCCTTGATCATATAAAAATGGCAGAGGAAGCATTTATGCAATTGCTATCATGTGATGTTTAAGCCTCAGACCAGTATACTTATGGAAACTTGCCCACAGAGAGATCTTTACATCTGACCATTTCCAAAGTCTGAAACCACCTAAGTAAAATCCTCCTGTTACAAAGCTTATTTGTTCATAACAATTATGTCAGAAACGTGACATCCTAGTAGTGCTGAAATACCAAAATGTCTCATGCTGTTTTAATACTGATTCTAAAAATGGTGACAAAAACTTTTGTGCATCTAAAAAGTAACTTATTTATAGTATTTTGTTTAAGAAATTAAAGGAACAAGACTAGGCTCTAAGAAAAGATGGCTGAAGGACTGTTGGATCCTGCACGTGTCCTACTCTGTGCATGCAGAAAGTCTGCTACCACCTTAGGATTGCTCAGCCCCTACCATCTTAGGATTGCTCTGCTGATTGAACTTGTATTGATCACTTTGGTATATGCCAGGGAACACTTCCATTATATTTGTACAAAACAAGTCTTGATAATGCTCTCTTCAGTTGAATCACTGCTGGCACTAACAGCTGAGAAATTTATTTCACTAAAGATGCCTTCACATTATGTTTTATGCAGAATGTTTTGATTCAGCTAAGAAGATAACATAGCACAGTCTGATCCATACTTTTCTGGAGAAATTTGTTGGAATTAGTACCAGTTATTTGGAGGGAAATATTATGGATTTGTGCTTAACTGAAATATTAAAACAGAAGAATGAATGAATTAAACCAAATGAATGAATTAAACCAAAGAATGAATGAAAAGCCATGGTGTCTGGTGCTCCTGCTATAAAGCAAGTTCTCTTCCCCCCCCATATTGAATTATGTAATTCATATAGAATACATGAGGCCACAAGGTGTTTGCAGAGCAAATGGCTTGGGTCCAGTGGAGCTTTCTCCATTTGTCTGTTTTCTCTTTAGGATGGGAGTCGCAAAGATAATTACGGTGGTAAAGAAAACAGTTCAGAGGAAAATTTGTAACAGCAAACTAGTTATTAGGGACCAAGTGGAGAATGGTTGCGCTGCAATTTAATATTACAACCATTTCACAAGCAAAAGTTTGTTTTTCATTAGCACTTAGGGAAAATTAGAATAACATCTCTGCAAACTCCAAGCAAAAGTTTCAGCACAATTATTCCCACAGTAAGGATACAAAAGTTATGGGGAAAAAAATCATTTAAAAGATAATTGCTTTTCAGAAACACACACTACACACAACTTATATCTCTATCACAGCACAATGTTTAAAGCATTGGAGGATGGTAAAAGGGAGTTATAACTTACAGATCCTCTCAGTGACACAAGAAGAACCCACAGACAAGTAATGATGTGCCATGAGTACTTTAATAATGGTACTTTGCAAAATTTATTCCAGCAAGATCCATCTACAGTGGATATAAGAAAAAGGCAAACTTGTCAAGGAATAAATAGGGTAGTGGATGAAACAGAACATTTCACCAAATATTGTGGCTTTGCCATCTTCTTCCTTCAGTGTGGCTGGCGCAGAGAGCCAGGGAAAGTCACACTGAAATGAATGATCAAGCACAGCAGCAGCAGCATGCAGATACTGCTTCCATTTATACCAGCATGACATCCCACCCCAATACTATTTTTAAGCCCTAGGTGTTATCACTACAACAAAACACAAATTTTATTTCAAGAAAGAGGATGGAATTGTTTCATTTTAAATAGACTTGACATTAAACCAGAATATATTCTTTTGAACTTGCCTTAAAAGTACAGAGACAAGCAAGGGAAAGTTGTTCAGAAATAGATTCCTAGGCTGCAGTCCTCTATTTCCCCCTGTACCATTTTATGTGTATTATATATGCAAAGGTAAAAGTGGCCAACTCTGTACTAGGGTGAAAGCTAACATCCATGCAATTGACATCCGACAGCATAACTCTCCAACATGCTCTTTGTGGAAAAATAAAAAAAATATTGCGCTTAAGGGTCAAGGCCATGGTGGTACTTCACTTCCAGCCATGGCTCTTATTTTTGACTACGCTGTCCTTGCACGTTGTGATGACCTCATGACCTCAGTGCTGCTTTCTGAAGTATGCTGTTCTAAGTATCAACCTTTGGGGCTTTCCTCTAGCAAGATCCGCACATCTATCCAGGAAAAAGCAAGCCAATACATACCAGGGTACAAGTCCGGGTAAACCATATCCCATTAATAAGCAGGTGCCCACTTTGAATTCACTTACATTAGGGCTGCTTATTTTAGGGCTCATTTTTGACCCAAATATGGGGGCACAACCATGGTCACACTTCCCCGCGCCTCCTGATGCTGGCCATGTGCCTTGCTTTCATGTTGCTTTTATTTTCAGCTTTATGACATATGCTAAGAAACTGAGTGAAAATGGCTGCTGATTCAAATCTCTGCAACAGGGGAGGTCCCAGTTTGACACCTGCAGTTAAAGCAATTTAAAATTGGCGTGGCAAATGTTCATGCTATGTTGACCTCCACCTTTTTGAATATTTTATCCATAGCTATTTTCTCCCACAATCCTTTCACTCAATTAAAAGATACAAGAAAGACAAAGGGCCAACTGCCAATGTCTTCTCTCTTGTGCATCCTGTCCCATTCACAAAGCATGCTTATAAGAGCATTACACCTGGTGGTGGACACAACTACCTATTTTATCACATATTTTTCTTCCTGATATACATAGAAAATCCTCCTTGCCAGCTGCCAGAATGACAAAGGCAATTCATCTTCCATGTGATGAGAGAAAGGAGAAAAATTCATGTCAGGGGTATTTTGGATAGCTCAGTTGAACTAATACAGTAATGCCAGGATGAACATGCAGTGTTGAGTGGTGCTCATCCTGTACAATTGGGACCAAAGGAAGCATATCACCTTGGAAGAAAAAAGGCATGGTGAGCACTTGGAAGATGGATTCAACAAACTCATTCTGGGACACACACACAAGTGGCAGTAAGTTCAGCCTCACCATCGAAAACTGACCATGTAAAGAGGGGAGCAATTTATATCATTGTTCAAATACTGTCTTTGAACTCTTATACACGGTGAGTCCTTTAAAAAAGGCCCCATGGAACATGGGTACTCTATCCACGGGACCTCTTTTAAAGGACTCACCCTGTAATAGTGTAACTCTCAAAAGTCTTAATTGCTCTGCACAAGAGGGTTTTTGTTGGTAAGTGCTTCCCTCTTATACTTGAAAGCATTAAAGAAAACAATTCCCTAAATCAGTAGCATGAAAAAGTAGTCAGAGCACATTTTGGCAATGGACTTTGCAGATGCCTCCTTGACTGCCATCAATCTCGCAGCATCTTAAGTCTACAGATGCTTTCTGGTAACTTGACAGAAATAAAAGAAGCAAGTCTAGAAATAGACAGACAAATACATATCCTCCTCCATATAGCTTAAAGGTAACCAGATTGGAAAATACGTTTGCTGTTTTGGGTGCAATCCTATCACTGACTCCTTTTGCCACCAGTCACAGCACAAGCAGTGGTATACATACACAAGGAGGTTGAAAGGGTGTACCATGAGTTTCTGGATCTCCCACTCCAATGCAGTACTCCTTTATATTTCAGCTTATAAGCGCTTAAAAAAAACAAAACAAAACCACAGGAGAACTGAAATGCCATGTTATGCTTCAGATAGAACAGGTATCTTTGGATGGCATTCAATGAAGATTTACTCAGAGATGACCCACTTAAACCAATGAACATGGCTAAGCCAGGGCCATTAATTTCAATGGGTCTACTCTGAGTAAAAATTGACTACCACCCACAGAAAATGACAACAACATGGGAATCATAGAAATCACACCTGTAATTTTTAGATTACTCCATAGTACTAAACAGTATAGTAATGCTGAAGTTTTGTGGAAATTTTCTAGGATTCTTCAATGTAAAAGGCAGCAGCATCTATCAGTCTTTACTCTATACATAACGATGAAAATGTAAATGACTATTCAGAGGTAGGTTTATCTTCTTCATTTTAAAAACTTTTAATGATGGCATGACATTTTTAGTCTAATCCAATTGTGCATTTTAAATATACAATTAAGTTTAGTATCATTTTACAGTCGCTCTCTCACACCATTCAGTAAACTGTTTATAATAAGAATATAGAAGTAATATATTTTTATAATTACCTGATCTTTTAAGAATATTATGATTAAATGATTTACAAATATTGACACCATCTCCAAAATACGTTTGTGTACATGACCCAAACATTCTCATACATTGTTTCCAAGACACTTAACAGTGACAAAGAGGTCAGCTCAAATCAGATGTGTAGCTAAATTTGTTCTTTCTCCACAAAGATCCAGACAAGACTGTTGGTCATAATTAGGCAGACCACAGAACTCCACTTTGGGACCTAGCTATGGTCCCAAATCCTAACACTTGAAAATATTGCAATAATTTTCTAAAGTTGGGTGTGAGCCTTAGAGATGTTATTATTTTAGTTTTCATATCACTGGCACTTTCTAATCAGCCCAAAACACCTAAAAGAAGCAGAAACAAAAAGCAGCAAGTGTATACATTCCACATTTGCTGAAGAGTTACGAATGCTTTGGTTTTGCTGCCAATTTTCCTATTCTTTCTTTTTTATAAATGAAACCTTATCCTTTGTTTCTTGTATCTTTT
This sequence comes from Zootoca vivipara, assembly GCF_963506605.1. Classification (NCBI taxonomy): domain Eukaryota; kingdom Metazoa; phylum Chordata; class Lepidosauria; order Squamata; family Lacertidae; genus Zootoca; species Zootoca vivipara. Next base: position 49,967,657 of record NC_083283.1, read on the forward strand.
CTGTTATCCTATCTTTTGTTTCTTCCATCTTCCCAGTCAGCCTCTCTTTTGTTTCTTCCATTTTGCCACTAATCATGTCTCTGGTTTCCTCCATTTTCCCCGATAGTCGCTCTTTCGTTTCTTCCATTCGATCCTGAATGTAGTCCTTGACTAGAGGTGGTGTAGACATGTAGCCTTGCTTACGAAGGTACTTTACAGTGATAGATGTCCCTCCTAAAGTCACTGTGTATCTGGCCGGAGTTGCAATCTTGTCAATAAGAGGGAGGGAAATACACATACAGGTATAACTTCAACGGCAAATTCCTCTTACCAGGCAAAATTCCTGACAGGTCTATCATTGTTAGCTGCAGCAGCAGCACAAAAACTACTTGTATCTCTTAAGCTGAAGCATCATCCTTACCCTGGCAGGAAAACTCTCCCTGCCATCCCAGTTCCCTACTTTCTGAAAAGATATGTGCAAGTTTTCCCAAGCTTCAGTATACCTTCCAGTGGCTAAATGAACACGAGGTATGGGACAGTCTTTTTATATCTTCCCTGCCTGCCTGACAGGAGCTGACAAATACTGCAGCAGCAGCAGTGAGGATGCTGCTGAACTAGCAATGGTTGCCAGCAACAATATAGTTAGATCATGCCCCCTCCAGACCCTTATACCTGATCCTTTAGAAGTGAAGCACTAGGAAATAGGATTAGTGTGCAAGTCACAACAAGCTTTGCATGATAAGGCAGCAGCTATTCAATATCAAAAAAACTGACAATTAGGCTGAAGTATTTTTAGGATAACATGAGCATATGAAGGCTAAACAGTGGTCAGGATACCTTTTCATTCCTTATTGAAACAATGCTGCATTACTCTGTTATGGTAGGTATTTTAAGGAGAGGGCAATAAATCAGACATATCTTGTGGGCTTATTAACCTTCTGCCACATCCTCTAGACGTTACTAACAGAAATTGCTTAGGGATTGATCAGTCTATTTCTGTCTCACGTCAATTTTGCATGTGCTCATTGAGAAGTCCTGTTTCAGCATACATTTGCAACTTTAAAAACCTGCATGAAAATCCATATTTAAATACTTATTCTGATCAAAAATATACATTTAAACATGCTTTTATTTCAGTGTGCTTATTTCCTAAACCTATTTTATCCTAAAATATGCATTTAAATATATTTTCTCAGCTGAGAATCATATCACAATATTTAGAGACATGTAAAATCCAAAGGCAGTATGTGGACCGAGAACTCCCAGAAGTGCAAGCTGGATTTCAAAGGGGCAGAGGAACCAGAGACCAAATAGCAAACATGCGCTGGATTATGGAGAAAGCTAGAGAGTTCCAGAAAAACATCTACTTCTGCTTCATTGACTATGCAAAAGCCTTTGACTGTGTCGACCACAGCAAACTATGGCAAGTTCTTAAAGAAATGGGAGTGCCTGATCACCTCATCTGTCTCCTGAGAAATCTTTATGTGGGACAAGAAGCTACAGTTAAGAACTGGATATGGAACAACTGATTGATCTCCAGAATATTGTTGCTTGTGGACCTTAAGGTCCTCCGCGGGGCATACCAGGAGAGGCGGTCCTGTAGGTACGAGGGTCCCAAGCCGCTGGATGAAGTCTCCAGTATTATATACTTGAGATGATGGACAATAAATAACTGATAATATCCAGAAGATATGTCACAAAGGTTATAAGCTTATTAAGTTCTGTCTGCATTACTGTGCTTTTCTTAAAGTTTCTGAAGGATGGCAGTTGCACAGCCCTGCTTAAGAAAAATTCTTGCTTTGAAATTAGCTATGCTACAGTGTGGCAATGCAATACAGTCATACCTTGAAAGTTGAATAGAATCCGTTCCGGAAGTCCGGTCGACTTCCAAAACGCGGTTTCTGATTGGCTGCAGGAATCTTCTGCAGCCAATAGGAAGCCATGGAAGCATGTTCAAAACCAGAACAATCACTTCCGGTTTTCGATTGTTTGGGAGCTGAAATGTTCAACTCCCAAGGCATTCAGGAGCCGAGGTACGACTCTACAGGTTTAATCTAGAAGAGTGACTTCAGTGGAGTGTGAAGCTTTTTCAAAGACCACATTTTCAAAGCATGAAGGTGATGTTACCTCTGTAAGGACTAAACAAGACCTTTATATGCTTTTGATTGTCCTTTCTAATCTTGTACCCTGTGTGCTCGCTCTTTACTCCCACCCAGATCTTTGTTCCCAGTTTTGAGTTCCACATAATGACATATCATCAGGAAATAAGTGGGAGGACATATACTAATTCCTACTTCAATGAAAGCTGATGGTTTGGCAGTTCTGTATCTACTTATAAATGCTTTCTGCCTCTTGCATCAGAAAAAGCTCTCACTTTACTTGATAGTGTCTTATTGGAAAATATTTAGCACCTGGCAGTAGAATTAAAGCTCAGAGATCTTAATAAAAGGCTAGCCAGTGGCATGGGTAAGAAATGCAGGTGAAAGAAAAATAAAAAGCATTAAGACAGAGCACAGCAAATTCTATCCAGAGAGGAAAGCAATTAAAGCAATCCAGTATCCATGCAGCAAAACAAAGCTGTTGTTAAAATTCTCATTGAGAGAACAAAAACTCAAAGACAAAAAATCCCACATTTATTCTTTTTGAGAAGGAAAAATAATTTCCAATATTGTTCTTCAATTCTGGAAAAACTGGCAATTCCTGCCTTAGTCCTACGTATGGGAAGCGAGATCCAAACTCCAATCAGGAGCAAGGCTACTGCTGGTTAAGCCAGCCTAAGACTAGCAGAGGGGAAACAAGCATAAACTCCGCCACGTTGCCAGGTTACATGAGCAAACAGAATAGCGTTAGGATCCCACATTAAGTTCACTCTGCCTGTCTCACCTCCCTGCCCATTTTCCAAGGTTTATGTCAGTCTGGACTTGGCAATGGCCCAGGATTAATGATTGGGGATTTACGCTGGCATAACCAGGCTGAGCAGAGAGCCTGCTGGCTAAACCAGTGATTTGCAACATCTCTCTTCACCCTTTGTATTGTATCCTTAGATGCATCTTAAAATCACTTCATGAAAGACAGCAACAAAATAGATTAAAACCTAAACTCTTGGGTTTGAAAGAAGTAGTGGGATTTTTAGATCTAATCTTACTAGACTTGGTCATATTCATTTTAATAGCAGTAGGGCTTCCAAAAGAAAGAAAAGAAAAGAAAAATCTAATCAATTATAGTCTCCTTAGCAACTGAGAACACAAGTCAGACTGTCATTGAACAGACAAGAGAAATATCTAAGAATCAATGGGAGAACAACTCCCTACTTAATATTGATACCATGTATCTAGCACTTTCATCTTGCTCATTCTCAGAACAAATGTGCCAAGGTACGGCATTATTATTCCCATTTCACATATGGGAAATGGAGGAAGTGCCTTGCCACTCAAAAGTTCAACAATATGGTTTAAGCTAGTGTCTCATTGGTTCACAAGCACTCCTCTTAATGCATTTAACTGGTCTTACAAATAAATGCAAAAAGGACAAACCAACACCATTAAGTGCTGCATTATAGTTCCATGGTGACACACTAATGGAAGGACTGATCTTCTATTGCCTCCAGAACTTACAAGATCTAATTCTGAGGAGAGGAATGGCCTTTCTAAGAAAGGAAAATATGTGGCCCTCCAGAACTACTACAGCTCCCATCAGCTCAAACTAGCATGGCCAATGGCCAGGAACGATGCAACTTAGAGAGTTGAGCATCTGGAAGTTCCTCATCCCTGGCTGCACTGATGATAAACTAAAGCATATTCATGCAGAGACACAGAGATAAATAAGCACATGGAAAGTCATCCAAGCAACTTTGCTGTTCAACAAGCTTTCTTCATTATAGCAAGGTGATAGGGAATGAAAAAGCACAGCCAAGAGTAAGGAAATAGCTAGCAGCTTAAAGATTGTTTCTCAAATGAGATAACAAAATGACTGGCTTTTTGCAAGTCTGGAATTACAAGTTAGTGTAAATAAGGTTCCTGGAGCAACACAGCAAAGCAGACAATATCCCAACCTCGGTCATAACAGACTGCAGGGTTAATTAGGGCTCTGGCCCCTTCATTATATTACTATATGATCAATATTTTTATGGACAATGCTGCAGATGAAATTAAGAGATCTTTGTAAGTACTTACCTTATACATTGCATAGGCAGTTATCGCATTACCACTCTGAGAATGCTTTAGAATATTTACAATGCTTTCAGGCAACCCTATGAATTCGAGGAAAGGAACAACATTTATTCCTCTGTGAAAGAAAGAAATTAAAATGAATAAAGTGCTAACAACCTTATAAAAAATTATTCTGACAAGACTGCAGAACTAAATATTTTTATATTTTACAACTAATAAATACAGTACACTTGCAACTTACGCACATTTAACTGAACACTCATTCAGCTTTATGCACTTGAACATTAAAAAAATAAAAGGGGGCAGACATGTTGGGGGCAATCTCACCCACTATTTCACTCAATGGGATTTGACTGTAAGCAATTTTGGCTTCAAGCGCAATGCCCGGAAAGTAACTCCTGTGTAAGTTGAGGGCTTACTGTATTGCAATCAATCACACTTTTACTGCACCAGTATAAAGTGCAGATTCAAGCATTAATGGCCAATGAAGAGGAAAATGTCAAGAGAGATCATTCAGAAGATATTCCCAGTTGCAATACAGTGGTACCTCTGGTTGCAAACGGGATCCGTTCCGGATGCCCGTTCGTAACATGAAAAGGCCGCATCCTGAAGCACGTCTGCGCACGCGCATGATGCTTCAGTGCTTCTGTGCATTTGCGTACGCCGAACCCAGAAGTAACCCGTTCCGGGACTTCTGGGTTCAGCGCGTCTGAAACCTGAAAAGACGTAACCCGCAGTGGATGTAACATGAGGTATGACTGTACTTTAAACCAGAATATCAAGATCAACTGTCAGATTTGAACAATAGCAATATCAAAATGACTTCTGCCACCTAAATTATGCTGTTGAAATGAAGAAAGCAAACCAGGAGTGGACCTCTGTGTGAATGGTCTATAAGCTCAGTTCACCTCTGATTATTATTATTATTATTATTATTATTTATACCCCGCCCATCTGGCTGGGTTTCCCCCACCACTCTGGGCGGCTTCCAACCAAGATTAAAATACATTAAAATATCACAGATTAAAAACTTCCCTAAACAGGGCTGCCTTTAGGTGTTTTCTAAATGTCAGGTACTTGTTTATCTCCTTGACCTCTGATGGGAGGGCGTTCCACAGGGCGGAAATCAAAGTGCAAGGTACAGAGCTCTATAACCAGGCACCAGAGAAAAAGAGTGGCAATGTACATGACTTCACAATGAATAGATAATGTATTGTAGAAGAAGAAAAAGACTTCAAAAATACGACACAGAGAAAACCTCTAGAGTACTTTCCCAGATAGTCCCATCATTTTGGAAGGAAAGTTGTGCACCTGCAGTACAAGCAATAGTGATTTACACATACATACTCTTTAAAATATTGGAATGTTATGTGCAACAGAATATCTTGTCCTCAACTGGTGATATTGGACACATACCTGAGTTGCAGCCTAATCCAAGTTGGGTGACCACCATACAAATGCATGTCAAAAGTTAAGAAATTGGATGGAAGATTACTGGAATAGACCATTACATTCTACATATGCTTTTAGAACTTGGCATTACTGTAAAGATTTGCTTAAGATGAATAAGAATAGTGATTATGAGTTCATCACTTACTTTAAAGCTGCATAGTAAAAAATTCCAAACCATATGCTGGAAGTCAAAATATGCACTGGAATCAGAACTTTGCCATACTGTTTAAAAGTTCTCTTGAATCTCTGCACAAGGCTAATAGATTTGTCTTGTAAGGGATCAAGCTCTACAGAATTTGGTTCTACAGAGTCTTTCTGGGCTAAGTTACCAGATGGTTTGGTATGAATTTCTCTTTCCAGTCCTTTACTGCGATGGTCTTCTAGTTGGGATGATGCCATGCCCAAGAATTGCCTTTCGTTGGAAACACAAACAGCAGCAGATGCATGTAGACACTGGTGCTGGGAGCTCAAAGCCAAGGAAACCATTTTCTGTCTAGTATTAAGCAAGGAGGCTTGTCCTTTTAAGAATGAAAAGATACAGCTGCGATAAGGCATCCAATATGTCCTGTACACCAGCTGAAATGGTTTCTGCATTTTGGTTGATGGCAACAGCATATTGAAGATGCTGTTATATACAGCTCCTAAGAAATGTTGACAGGAAAACTGTTAAAATTAAGAACAAATACATACTGTAATACACTGAAATCAACTGTTACATTGTTATACCACAATGGTAAAAACTTTGCTCCAAAGAGGAGAATTAATATTAGTACTATTATTCATCAGTCTGCAAATTTTGGCTGTGTTTACAAGTGAAGCCCATTGCCACCATGTGTTTCTGCAAAAGGCACAAAAAAGCATTTTGTAATGCTAACATCCTACAATAGTCCAACTATTCCTCCCTTCCAATTGGGTGGGTAGGTGAAAGGAAGGTTGTTGCTCTCCTGAGAGCAGGGCTTTTGCAGAAATCAAAAGCAATGCTTTGCTGCTGGCTCCTGCAAAAACCCGTCAGGAAAGGAAAGAAACTACACCTTGGGTTTTTTACAAGAAGCTGTAGATAGACATTGCAGGAGTTTTCTGTAAAAAGCTCAACTTGCAGGATAGAAGCCACCTCTCTTTGCCTCTACAGGTTACAGGAAGGACATTGCCTGTAGGAAGATTTTTTTGGGAACGTGCCAGGAGCACTTCATGCTAAAACTAAACAGGAAGAGAAACAACTACTGCTTCTTCCCTCCACAGAGGAAAAAGAAAGTTGTTCCTTTCCTGTTGGGTTTATGTATGAAATTATACAAAAGGGGGGTTAATGCAGTATTATAGAACACAATTCAAAACTGCATTCAAAAAACATGAAGTCTTTGCTTGCTTGATTCCTTGTTTGTTTGCAGGTGTGGGGTGTGTTACTTCACGACTTCCCCTTGCTCTGCGACAAGTTCCCCAGGCTTATAACTTGTTTCGAACCTTCTTCACAAGCGGAATTTGAACTTCATTTAACAAGCTATAAGCCTGGGGAACTTGTCACGGAGCAAGAATTTGTGACATGATGCACCCCGCACCTGTAAATAAAAAAGGAATAAAACAAGCAAAGACTTCACAATTGTTTTTTGAATGCAGTTTTGAATTGTGTTCAATAGGGTTTCTGTATGAAGCAGAATTGAGATACTGAGGTGCTTTCTGCAAAAAACCAAAGCAAATTCTCCTTCTCTCCTAGAGCATGGGGAATGAAATAACTAGAATGGGGTATGAAAAAACTACCACAGGCAGGGCTGTGGGTGGAAAGACAGGGGTGCTTGCTATTGGTGAGGTGGTGCATGGGTTTATGGCAAGGAAACACAGCTGGAAATTAGGTTGTCAAACTCATTCTGTAATGTAAAGCACTTAAAAACTGAACTGAGATTTTAGATAACAACTGAGTCCTAAGCTGTTAACAGAATTTTCCATTCTAGGCTATAAATGTGTTGTAAAAGGATATACGGTACATGTCAACACTTTATTTCTATGTATCAGATACTAGATTATCTGTCTCTCATCACACCTGCTGCCTCTCCCCCTCCACTGGAATCCCCCCAAACAAAAACTTGTTATAAATAAATAAATAAATAAACAGAGATCCAGGCAGGAAGAATGGGGACACCCAGTTGCCTGAATGCACTTTTAGTTTACCACAAGCAATTGGCTAATTTGCAAGTGTAGTCAAAGGCCACTCTATCTTCACAACCCACTCATTTAATTGGCAAGAATATGGCTGCTCCAGAAATCCAATTTTCCAGGTCAACTTTAACTGCCTGCCTCTTTAATCAGACTTGATTTCACCAACATGCAGCTAACCTAGTGGTGCCATTCTTTTCTGGATTCACAATGTTCATGCTTCTTGATGATTTCATGTGTGTGCATGCATGTAACATAAATGTACAAACACGTAATGTGACATGGCTTTAGTTCAGAGGAACACACTTTTGATAATCATAAAAGCAGCGACTGCCTACTAAATCTTGAACATTTTAAGAGCTAAAGATCCCAGAATATATGCCTAAACTTTTCTATGCCTATACCATGGCTTTCACAATTATTTTCTCCAACTACATGAGCCACAGTTCTGGAAGGTCTTTTAGTTTTCTGCTGTGACTTATATATGTATGTATACATGCATGCATGCATGCAAATGTCACAAAAGGCCAAATATTTGTTTCTATTTATTATTTTATTGGTGTTGAAGATCAGCACTTTAGTAATGTTGTCTCAGATGAGGCATCAGATAGACTGATTTGAAGTTACGGTCTGCCCTCTACTGCACCTTCCTTAGATTACAACTAGTGTGGCAAACTTACTGTAATTGACAAGTAAGCATTTGTTACACTTTATTCCCTGCTCCTAAAAATATCTCTTAGAATATCTATTGATCAAACAGCAAAGCAATTCCAATAAAAAGAAATTTGAGATCCTCATCCCACACATTTTCTAAGCATATTTTGAAAATGTCGGTTACTTTCATACCATTCACTGTAGCTAAGTTGCCTGACAGTGAGGGGGGAAAGTATCTGATCCCCTGCTAAATTTGCCCGTTTGCCCTCTGACGAAGAAATGACCAGTCCATAATTTTAATGGTAGGTTTATTGTAGCTGTGAGAGACAGAATAACAACAGGGAAACCCCCAGAAACTCAGAAGACAAAAGTCAAGAGATTGATGTGCATTATAATGAGTCATACTGCAGAGCTTTGAGTCATACAGGTGAAACTCGGAAAATTAGAATATCGTCGAAAAGTGCATTTATTTCAGTAATGCAACTTAAAAGGTGAAACCAATATATGAGATAGATGCATGACATGCAAAGCAAGATATGTCAAGCCTTTATTTGTTGTAATTATTTGTCGTTAGGCGGGTCAATTATAAATGGAATGTAATTAATGAAATGTAATAGCGATGTTTATTTTTATTTTTGTATTATTGTAACTATTTGTTTTATTACTGTGGAATTTCCAAAAGAAAGCATTTGTAAAAATTAAAAGAAAAATACAAAATAATATGTTGCATTACTGAAATGCACTTTTCGGTGATATTCTAATTTTCCGAGTTTCACCTGTACTATGAATACAAGTTCCATAGGGAATTCACGTTATCTATAACTATTGTGATTAAATCCTTAGTTTACTACTGAATTAGTAGCAACCACTTTCTAGAATAACATCTCAAAATATCTGATCACTTCTTAGCCAAAAAAAATTCAGCCCCAATATCATATTGCTAGGTTACTCACACACAGAAAAAGGAATTGCTTACCTTTTCCCAATATGTACTCTTAAAAACAGAAAGTCTATCACAGGACGATGCCTTTATCCTTAAAAGTTTATCACTTGTTTGATTAGGCTCATGATCAAGTCATTGTACTTCTGATGCTCCAAAGGCCAAAGCCGCTGGACCAGACCACTGATTCGGTGTAAGGATTCTTCAGCTTCCAGCTAGAGTAAAAAAACCTACATAAAAGTGAGGACATATTTCAAAACCAAGGAAGCAAGGATCAGTAAAACAAATTTTTCATCTGGCATATGATGGTACCATTACCTTTGACTAGAGATACCCAGTTAGGAAAAGCCTCCAGGCCAGAGCTATCCCACTTTGTTCCAGCTGATTATTTGACATAGTACATAGCAACCAGCTAACCATTAAGGGACAGGTTGGAGATGGGATGGTGATCTGCACAGACAGCTTACCCTATTGAAGGCATCCAATACATAAACTGTAGATAAAAATGTATTTATTGAAGGCACAGTAGTTATAGTATTGATCTGGGGATAGGCTGGATATAGCTCACCCATACAAGGCTCCCTAGACAACTAGATCTCAGAAGCAGTGTTGAAGCCTCCCAGACTTGTTCTGGGGACTTTCATCATTAAGTTGGTGCTCAAGGCTGCCTTGAGATTTCATAAACTTCAAGGCAAACATGGATTAATTTCATACAGCTACTTCACTGAGCACAGATATGGAAATATTCAGCATTTGAGGTTTCAGATGGTCCATAATAATCCATAATATGAATTCATTTCAGGTCTCTCACTTGCTAAAGAAAAGGGTATGCACAGGGACACGAGAATGACCACTTGTAAACCTGGTTGGGAAGAGCTGGACTCTAGGAAAATTTCCCCCTCTGATTTCACTTACCTATTCTACACATCAGATAGACGAAGAGGTGTTTGGTGAATTGCGTACTACGCTGTTTTACTGACCAATAATTGCTTTGATTGACAGTCACAAGTCCACCTCTGCAGCTGTGTTACTTTTGTTACTTCTACACACTCAAGGTCAATCTTTGGGTGATATCAGATAGCAGAGCCACAGACTGACAAGTACTGTATACTAGGTTAATAAGGCCTAATTGTTTTCCACTCTACATAAAAACCCCCAAAGAGCTACCACAAGCATTTAAAGCATTTTAAACAATTCACTAGAAATGCAACACTCATTTTTGAAGTGATCACAACAGCATGCAAAAGAAAATAAACTGCTAGATGACATATATAGCAGAGCTATGAGAGCTAGGGGGGTGGATGGGATTCCATTAGTCTGAGTCTATGAACATTTGTTTGGAAGCCTGCCATTTAGTGCCATTTGCTTCCTAGAGTGTCTGACATTATCTCCTTGGTCTTCTTCAGGCCTTTTTGCTGTTCTTTAGTTTAGCATAGGGCCTGAAAAAAAAGAGTTCTGATAAATTCAAAAGCTCCCTTGCTTCCCGATGCCTTTTTGTTTTGTTTTATCACTAAAGAGGCATACCACAAACCCTTAGGCTCCATAATGCGATGTGTTCAGTGGCCTGGAGCTTCTGACTCCATTTGGAGGAAACGTACTTCCAACATGACCACCGCGGCCTTTAAAAAAAAACCCAAACCCACCCCGCAAATTGGTCACGACACATTTCTTTCAGGTAATTTCAGCTGGGGGTCCCCGCCACACCTTTTTGGCGCCAAAATCTACATTTTAACTATGCGCTCGGTGAGGAAGCCCTTTCTTGAGCTCGGCCTGAACTTCTCTACCTCCGGCTTCATTCAATGAGCCTGGGTCCCTGTATTACGAGGGGAAGCATAGGAGCCAACTCCTAGGGGCCGAAATCCCTACGGCACTCCCCCTCCATTAAAATGTTTGAGGGGGCCGCCCCACAAAGTTGATGGGGCGTTGCCGTCCAAATAGTGAGCGTGCACCACGTTTCGTGATCGATTATGCGGGGCGGGGCTTACCTACCCCCAGCAGTATGTTATTCAAGTTGGCACTCCTGAGGGAAAGGGGAAACCTGTCTCTTCCTTACTTTCTCTTCGGCCTGCATGGTTTTATACACTCCTTACTGCCACTCCCCCCCGGCAACCCAAACGCGGCGACCTTTCACCCAGTCTTAAGGGCTGCGGTCGTTGCCCGACCATAGAGCGAAGCCACTGCCTCGGTTGATACATAGAGCGAAGCCACTACCTCGGTCGAAGCCATTGCCTCGGTCTATACCGAGCGGGATTTAGCGTTACACCTAGTGGGTGTGGCGACCCCGGAGACGCAGCTTTCTTTCAGCTGGCCGAACAACGCCGGACCGCCCCGATCTCTGCAGCTGTCCCTTCATGGAGGGAGAGCGTGGGAAGGGGAGTTTCCTCCTCTGGAAAAACCACCGCAGGACTTTTGAAGAAATAAGAGCAACGAGGATCCCGCGCACCAAACTGGGCCCACAAGACGCCACCAGGGTTAAAACGCGGGGAGAAATAAAAAGCTGCAGCAACTCCTCTCCCTCATACGCCCCTCCCCCGCCGCCCCCCTCCCCGGAATAATAACGATAAAAATAATTCGCTACCTTTCGAAGAGAGCAACATCCCACTACAGGCGCGAAACAGCGGACGGGCGCTCTAGGTTCATTTCTCTCCTCCCCTCCACTGACCCCCGTACGAGCAACGTGCCATTTGCAGTCCCAGATCCTCCGCGAGGGGAGTGAGCTGCTGCTGCGCATGCTCCTCGCGGGGTACCTCTGGGGCTTGTAGTCCTTCCCATCCAGCCGCATTTCTTGCTGCGTCTTGGTGGAGCGGGAAAAGGAGGCACGCTTGGCACGTACGCCCAAGTAGGAGCTCCCGCCCACTTCTTTCGGAGGAAGGCGCGCGTGGGTGACCCGGATGCAAAACTGCGCCTCGTTTCCTGAGAGCGGGACGGTAGAAAAACTCAACTTTGGCGGGTGAGGAAGGTTGCTGCGCAGCGGGGCCGCTCGCAGGGTCTGAGGTCCGGGGCGGTGAGGCGTCGGCGTCGTCCTCATGGCCGGGCAGAGTTAGGCTCGCTGTGCTGGGCATAAGTTTGGGCCTATGCCGTCGCCTCCTCCTCGCTCCGTTTCGCTTTTTTTCGAGTCCTTAAAGAAGAAATGGTCGGTGGTGGGGGAGGGGAAGAGTTGTGGCTATTTGGATAATAATAGCGGGCCTCTCCCTCGCCTCTCCCTTCGTCCTGGTGTGTGAGAGGCCTTTGGAATCGGGGCGGGAGGTTCCATGCAATGGGACCCGCGAAGGGAGCGCCTGTAGCTGCTGGGCCCGACAGCCCTGAGTTGCGGGGCCCACAGTTTTGCTCGCGCTCACAATGCGCTCCGGTTTCAAATCCTCGGTTCAGAGGAAAGTGAAGGGCTACTTACTTCTGCTTTGGCCTGGTTCCCAGGAAACGTAGGCAGTCTTCAGTCTGAACGTGATTTTTGCTGGGAGTCATCTCCTTGAGCACAGCGGGCCTCCCCCCCCCTTTCTCGAGTAGCCGTTCATGGCATTGTTTGTGGGGGGTGGAGGTGGTGGTTCCCTTGCATGACAATTGGGAATTGAATGGGATTGTAGACAATACGGACCGACCAAAACAAAAAGAGATGAGCAGCCTCAGGGCATACAAAAATTAATAAATAGGAGTTTGTATGGAAGTTATGGTGAACCTCACGGCCCCCTCCCCCAGCTGGCCAGTAGTCACATAATGGAATAGTAGACCATATTGGAAGATAGCATAATACACAAAAAGCATAATAATACATATTGCTAAACAGCCTGTTTGTCTTTAGAAGAATGGCCAAGGGCTTTGTGGGATGAAGTTTGGATTGCAGAGATAGATGCTTTAAGTAGATATTTCCATGAACTATTTTAGTTTTCTTATGGAAAATGTAAATGCCATCTTGAGTCTCCTTTAGACAAAGAGGCTCAATACACAATTATTATTTTTAAAGATTTAAACATCTTGGGATTCAAAATCAAGTTAGGCTGAATATGAGCACATTTTAGCATACCAATTTTAAACATAACAAGAACTCCATTTAACATGCAGTGTAAAACCATGACAGCATCCAGTTTATCATGTCAATACAGTATCAATTATAACTGAGATTGGGGTCTGAAGACTTGTCTTACAACAGAAAAAAATATAACTTTCTGTTTGCAGATATTTATAAGACAGTAATATTTATTGGAAGCATGGCTGAGTTACTAGACAGCGGAAAGAAAAAGAGAAAGAAATTTGAAGAAGCTGATAGCGCAAGTGCTAAAGACTCAAAGGCTGATTCCTCTATCATAGCAAATGATGGTAAAACTTCTAGTACATGTGATGAAGATAAGGGAGATGGGAGTGCTCTTGATGACAAAAGACTGAAAAAGATGAAATTTGAATCTGAATCTGAAGAGGTTCCTGCAGATAAAATGGTGAGTGTTTGAAAAAACAATTTTGAAGGCTTTTTCTCTTTTAAGCATTTCTGCACTGTAGGCAGAAAATGTCTGTTTAGTTGTAACACACATTGATCAAGGTCATCAACTTTATTTACTGATTGAGCAAAGGATTTTTTCTTCCATACCAACATGACTCTCTTTCCACAGGCAGGTGTTACTGACACAGCCAGTTTGGGGGTCCCAGAAGCTGGAAAGAACTTGGTTGAAGAAGCAAAGAGAGATGCTTCCCCAGACCTAGAGATAAAGCCTGCGGTCACGGTGGAAGAAAATAAAGCAACAATAAATAAAGAATATTGTGACACAACTGAAAAGGGAGAGGTCAGTGCTGGGGAGAGCAGGAGAGCAAGAAAAAGAAGAGGGGACCATGATCTTGACCAAAGCCCAACAAAGAAAAGAGTAAGTGTTTCAATAGCAGTTCAGTCTTTATTCTTGAGCTGTAGTAGCACTAATAGAAAAAAAGCTACTCTTTATTTCCTTATTCCAGGCATGAGTTCCCTTATTCCTCTGGATGTTTTTGGACTACAGTTTCCATAGTCCCTTATTGGCTATGCTTGGGGCTGAAGGGAGTTGGAGTCCAACAACATCTAATGGGTCACAGGTTTCCTAAAGACTTAGTATTTGGTTGCATTCATGTGTCATGATAAAACATAGTCAAATGGCTCCTGCTTGGCTCTTCCAGGTATAAGAAACAAATTGTGACTCCTGACTTAGCATTACATCTGAGCTGACAATCTTATTTTTGCTTTATGGATTGCATGTGAAGCTAAGGTTTGCTAGGTTGTAATGCTAAACAAGGGTTCATAATTCCTTGATCACATGGGTGGAGAGTAAAGCAGAAGCAATCTTTATGTTCACAATAAATGATTAAATTTGTCTTAATGGTATGCAAACTGAACATATGGATGATCTCCAGTTAAGACTGCTTGCTTGCACAATGACACTTGCAGTTTCTCTTCTTGGTTCTCCAGTCGGGTATCTACAAGTTCTGAAACAGATTTTGGGAGGGTTCCTCCAACCCTCAGGAGCATATTTTGGGAGTGCACCCAGCAGGAAGTGGGAGAAAGGAAAAGTTGCACTGAATAGGTCAACTCCTGCTTGTGCTACATTGGATCTTGCCCTATGTGGTGTTTAATCTCAGGAATTTTGTATGAAACAATACTTTTATATGGTTATTCCTAAAATAATTCCTTCTGGGTGGGGTAGGAAGCTGGACAAAGCTGGACAGAGTTCAAGTTATTCTAATTAGTTGCATGAGACATGCTACTATTTTTTAGTGCTATTAACTTTCCAAGGTTAGTTAAGTTACAGTATTTCCAAGGTTTTTTAAGTACAATAATTTGTTGATCATCTAGTAACATTCTTATTTACCAAGTGATTTCATTCTAGATTTCTACATCAAAACCAGATACTCTACCTACAAATCAGTGGTGTTGTTGTTTTATGTTGAGTTTGTGTAAAGCTTATTTTTATGTGCTGTTCATAGCGCATAATGTGCTGTTCATAGCACATAATGCTACCACTATTAGGGAAGGAATAGGAGTAGAAAGTTAGAAATGTAGGTCGTGAAGATGGTAGAGCCATCAGGTTTTGGATCCAGCGCTGCTGTGTGCCTTAAGTAGCAAATGAATGCATATAAAGCCTCATGTTTTTCACTCTATCTTTGATGTTCTTGTGCAGCATACTGAAACTGTAGCAGCACATTATAATAAGCTTGAAGAAGTTGGATTGGAACAGCGTAGTATGAGTCGCATTTTCTATCTTCGGAATTTTAACAACTGGATAAAGAGTGTGCTCATTGGTATGGCTATATATTTTGAAATATATATACTTCTAGTGTATTCATATTTTCAGATGCTACTTTGTTGGGATTGAAGAAAAAGCTAAATTAGTAGTACAATTAGCTATGGTGGGTCAATCTTGCACTTGATTTTTTAATCCGAAATACAAAACCTAATATCTAAAGCAAAAGAACCACTATAATGTTCACATGTTTACTCTGTACAGTGCTCCTTAATGTAATACTAATTTATTGTTTGAGTGATTTGAGTGAATTCTATGCTTGAGTGTTGGACTAGGGCCTGGAGTTTACTGGATAATATTGAGCTAGCCACTTTCTCTAAGCTTAACCTGCCTCACAGAGTTGTTAGGATAAAATGGAGAGAACCATGGCTGTCACCTTGAGACAACATATGAATGTAGTAATAAATAAAATAATTATACTATATTTAGATACGTATTTCCTACATCAGGGTATCTGGCTCTCAGTTTTAAGTGCTTTGTAATTGTAATTGCAAAATTATTGTGAGCTAAACTACAATTTTTTTTCTTGAAGAGATAACAAAATAGATGCCAAACCTATACATTTACCTGGGAATAAGTTCCAGTGAATTCAGTAGAACTTATTTCTAAATAGGCATGCATAGGATAGTACTGTAAATGCCTTTTCCATGCTTACATTTTAAATTTATCTCAAACAAATTTTCTTTGCTTTTAGTGGAGTGCAACTTTTTGTTTAAGTTACTCATAAGATGGCAGAAATCCCAGAATTACAAAAGGAAATGCAGAATAGATGTATTTTTTATTTATGCTAAAGATTTTATGTGTCTTTTCTTTTTCCTAGGTGAATTCCTTGAGAGGGTGCGGCAGAGAAAGCAAAACATTGCAGTTTTAGATTTGGGATGTGGCAAAGGTGGGGACTTACTAAAATGGAGAAAAGGCAGAATTAGTAGGCTTGTATGTACAGGTAAGAAGGCAAATTTGATATGAACAATGTACCTTGGGTTTAATATTCAGAAAACTGAATATTTTCTAGCAACTAAAAATTCACATTGTAAGCAAAGTTTCTTCCAGTATATGGGTACCTCCATAGAAGAGTCCTGCTGCTTGCCTGAACCTACCAGCCTTGCCATGGTAAGGAGACATGGAACAGAGACTTAGTGCAGGGGTCAGCAACCTTTTTCAGCTGTGGGCCACACTGAAAAGGTTTTGCTTCAGCTCTGGGACAAGGTACACATTACTGATACTCAAATTTAGACCATGTGGTGGGCTGGACTTTATTTTCGGGGGGGGGGGGAAGAGATGAACGAATTCCTATACCCCACAAATAACCCAAAGGATTTTAAATAAAAGTACACATTCTACTCATGTAAAAACATGCTGATTCCCAGACCGTCTCGGGCCGGATGGAGAAGGCAATTGGGCCGCATCCGGCCCACGGGCCTTAGGTTGCCTACCCCTGAGTGGATTATCTTAAGGGTTTGGCAGTTTCATTTTGTTCTGTTCTTCGCAAGGAACTTGATTTAAACGCTGAATAACTTAATATTTGGAAATGCATAAACTGTTATTTCAGTTCCAACTATTTAGCAAAACTGGTCTGCAATGCCATAAGCTAGGCTTTGCCAACCTGTTGCCCTACAAATATTATACAGGTATATGCATTTCCAATTAGGCCTAACCAGCATAGGATGATAGAAATCATAGTTCAATAGCATGTGGAGGGGCACATGTTCAGCATTGCTGCCATATATGGTATATGATATACCATATGTCATCTGCTTACATTGAAACACTCTGAGATTGTCTTTAATTTAGCTGTTGGCATTCCAGTACTGTATTTCCATAGCAAGTTACAAAAAAAAGTTATACAGAAATAATAGCAAACAGAATGTCCCCTCCATCCCTTACCAATTTGCTGTGTTTCTATGCTAGATACGCATTCCAGGGCTTGAGCTTGGAAGTTGCTATTTCATTTAATGTGATTGCAGCTTGAATTCTTCATTGTTTTGGCTTGAGCTGCTTGTCTTTTTAAGTTCAGGTATTTTACAATTATTATATCCTGTAGTATGGAAAGTGCTATTTTTTAGTAAAAATTCACTCTGCAAATTAATTGAGATGGCTCCTAGGTTTGTCTCCAGATTTAATGTAAAAGCAAATATTTATCCATGAAGGCCTCTACTCAAAAATAGCTTGCAGAGAGTTCTTTAAGACGAGGTAGCACTGTTAAGAGTGGTTTTCAAGTCTTTTGTTCAGATATTGTTGTTTGTTGCTTTCAGGAATACTTTTCTGCAGCTATTCAAAAGTCTAAATTAAGCGTTTCCGAGGCTGTCAGCCCTTATACAGTATATGTATTCACTGCCTGTTTAGTAAACCGTAGCTGACATGATTACTGCCTTTAGTTCACTAACAATAAATGGACAAAAGCAATCCCAGTCCTGACCTAGAGATGGCAGCACAGCCTCCTTTTTGTTTCCAAAAACATGTAAATAGCTGTGTTAGGTAAGCATTATTACAAAGTTTGTTATGGTCAGAATAAAATTACTGATAGTCATTTTCTTCACAGCATTAATAATTCAAATTGGAAGTTGTCATGTTACAGAAAAGTAGTGTACTAAATCAATTTTTTTAAATTAAAATTTTAGAGTTAAGCCAAAAATGTGACACAGCATTAGTTTTAAGAAAAACACACACGTCTTCCTAATGTAAATATTTGATATTAAATTATGAAATATTTTTGAACATAAGGTGCAATTGCTTTTCTTTGTTAAGTGTTTTGGTTATGTACAATGATTTTTAGCATACTCTATGCAGATCTCTGAGTAGTTGTGATAAGCAGTTGCCAAATAAAATACTTTTAGTCTTCAATTATATACTTGCCTTCTCCCACTTCACAGCTTTTTGAAGAGTTTTTTGATTATGCGTTTTTTAAAAACAGATATTGCTGATGTTTCCGTACAACAGTGCGAATCACGGTACTATGATATGAAAAACCGTGGTCGTCAAAATGAGAGAATATTTAGTGCAGAATTTATAACTGCTGACAGCACAAAGGTATAGTTATTCCATGCTTTTTAAAATTACTTGTAATTTGTTTGATATAAAAATAAATGGGTGTCTAAAATGTAAATGAAGGGAAATGTTAGAAAACAAATGTGTAGAAGTAAACCAGCCATTGCATTATTTTCTACATGATTACATATTTAAAGACAAGGTCTGCATGAAAGTATTACTTCTTTGATAGGGTCACTTTATCAGGAACTCTAAATAAGTTAATGTAACTATTCTTGTATGTGCTGTAGTGCAGATTTTTGCCTAAAAATAATTTATCTCCACTATTGGTGTTTTCTTCCCAGCAAGAAATATTTTTAGTTTTAGTTTTTATTTCCTAACATTGGAGATAGGAAAATATAATGGGTTACGGTGATTTAACTTGCAGATTGTCAGTTGAAAAGAGCAGAAAAATAAACAGAAGACTTTAGGTTTGCGCCTCCTAGATTAAAAAACTGTTTTTGTGGTAAGCATACTGGAACAGTGCAATTGTTTTCCCGTCCCATTTTTTTCCCCTGACAGCAAAAATAAACAATTCTCTTCTGTTTGTCTTAGGAACCTCTCTCCAAAAAGTACAATGATCGAAACATCCACTTTGACATTTGCAGTTGTCAATTTGTATATCATTATTCTTTTGAGACGTATGAACAAGCTGATATGATGCTTAGAAATGCCTGTGAAAGACTTTGCCATGGAGGATATTTTATTGGCACAACTCCAGATAGCTATGAACTTGTGTAAGTGTGTATGAATGATGTTTTTAGGTAATATTGAGGGTAGATACTTTTTAGACTTTGTGCAGAATATTTTCACATGTAAGCTTGTTGAGCACTCTTGGAAGAACTAATGTTGTACTGATACCTTAGAATAGCACAGTCACCCACCTTATACACCTGCAAGTGTTTGTTAGGTCTCTTGTCTGCAGTTTTCCCACACTTTCCATCCCACACCTGCCTCAAAATATAACAGTTAGGACATGAAAATGATTAAACTTTCTCCATAGGTAGCCACAAAGAAAGTCTGGCGTCCTCAAGAAAATTCCGGGCCCTCTCCTTGAATTTCCATCTTTTGTTTGCAAATACGTCTGGAGATTTTATTCTACTATCTAAATTCACTTGGTTTTTGCCAGCAAACGCAAACTACCTAGTCCAAATATATACAATTTAGCTAGATGTGCATTCTGGCAGGCAGGGCAGAGTATCTTGGTCTGCCATAAATATTGGAAGTATTATCCTAAGCCAGCTGAAGGCCAGTAAGCTCACCGGTGCAGTTAAAATCAAGATTATCTGACTGGCCCAAATATTTGGTTAATATTTTTTCTACTTATGTAAATTCATAAAAATGAATTAGGGATATATATATATTACTGTAGTTACTTGATATATGGGAAGTTAATCTATTATTGCTCTAAATAGTCCTGGGATAGGATTTTATCATTGTACTACTGTATCTGACTTCATTAGTGAGGTTAGAGATATGTAAACAGGCCCATACTGTTGTTATGTTTCAACAAAAGAGTTAGACGGTTGTGTGGGTTTTTAATTCCTTGTCAATTTTTTTTACGCTGTCATAGAAAGCGCCTTGAAGCTTCAGAAACAGACTCTTTTGGGAATGAAATATACACAGTGAAGTTTCAGAAGAAGGGAGATTACCCCTTGTTTGGCTGCAAGTATGATTTTAACTTGGAAGGAGTGGTTAATGTGCCAGAGTTCCTGGTCTATTTTCCATTGCTGGTAGAGTAAGTTTTTATGTTTTACCTTTTGTTGTGTGTTTGTAAATGAAAAATGGTTGCTAGAAGAGTGCTGTGTCAGCTTTTAGCCACTTGAGCTAAAATGTGGTAATGTGGAGGTTGTCCTCTTAGATCAGTGTTTCTCAACCTTTTTTGGGCCACGGCACACTTGTTCCGTGAAAAAAATCACGAGGCACACCACCATTAAAAAAGTTAAAAAATTTAACTCTGTGCCGCCCTATATTATAATTATGACTGTAAGAAACACTTGCCAAATATTGCTTTCCGGCGGGTTAGTGTTGTGTATTGGCGGCCGCCAGGCTCGTTTGCACTGAGCTTTGGGAAAGAGGAGGAGAAATATTGCTTTCCGGCGGGTCAGCGCTGAGTATTGGTGGCCGCCAGGCTCGTTTGCACTGAGTTTTGGGAAAGAGGAGGAGAAATATTGCTTTCCGGCGGGTCAGTGCTGTGTATTGGCGGCTGCCAGGCACGTGACAATGCAAATCGCCCTACTCGTCGCTGCACGTCGCGGCACACCAGCCAGCGTCTCGCGGCACACTAGTGTGCCGCGGAACAGTGGTTGAGAAACGCTGTCTTAGATCATATGCTAGATATTTGAACAAAATCTGACGTGCCCTCCCTTCTAACCGCCTTCCTTTTTCTTGGCATCTTGTTAAAGCCAGGATATTTGGTTCTACATGGCCATGGTATCCAGTTTTCTATTTTCTGTGCCAGGTTCCCTCTTCTCCCCTGCTTATTATTTCCACTATAATGGCTGTTTTCTGGTCTGTGTTTACCAAGGCCCTCCTGAACCTATTACAAGTGTATCCATAGCTTGGATACATTGCCACAGTCCACATTGTATTGCAAGGACATGGCCTAAATAAGTATGCATTGGTGCCAATGCCTAAGCATTTCATAACTAACTTACAATATTGAATATCTAACCCCCTGAGCTGCACTTTCAGGGTGTGGTTGCTGTTATAATTGCGCATCAGTAGGTTTATGCATGCTGTACTGTGTATGTATATACGATAATATGTTTGTATTTTAAATGTATTGCCATTAGTTTTTTGTTTTTTTATATAAAAAATATGTTAACATTAAGTAGTGGTGAATTTAGATGAGTTGCAATGTTATGATCGTACGGTGTCATTGTGACACAGAAGTAGTTTTTGGAAATTTAAATGATGCTTTGATGATCACTCATAATTTGTGTTTTGTGCTAATTAAGCATTTATATTCTAACAAAATTTATTTTTCCTAGCATGGCCAAGAAGTATGGCATGAAACTAGTCTACAAAAAGACTTTTCAGGAGTTTTACGAAGAAAAGGTTAAGAATGAAGAACATAAAATTCTTTTGCAGCAAATGCAGGCATTGGAGGTTAGTTTTCAAATGCACATAGACAGACTTGTTCTAATTGTGAGCCTTGTCAACTGTTGCGTTGCTTTTTGATAAACACTGTGCAGTAATTCTAAGACAAGTTAATTTATATGTTTACTTAGGCTTTACTAGTTATCCATCTCACATTGCATTTGAATGGGATTGTGTTAGGTGTGCTTTATTTCATATGCCCTGATATCTCGGTGTGTTCTGTCAATGTACAATCAGTGTGCAGATAATTACACTGCAGTTACATTTCTCATTTATTATAAACATGCTCACTTGGAAGTGTCCTTTTGATAATCTGTAGAATATAATTCTAAGTTGATGTACTGTACTTTGAATCCCTCCATTTCAAAACTTTCAGCTCATTAGTGCTAATAGCCTACTTCTGCAATAAATAATAATAAAATCATGAGCGTTAGAAATCTAAAGGCTCTTGTATTGATACAAGTGTTGGGCATGTTTACCCTGGAGAAGAGAAAACTAAGAGATTATATGATAGCTATCTTCAAATACAGTGGTACCTCAGTTTTCAAACATCTTGGCAATCGAACGGTACAGTTTTCGAATGCCAAAACCCTGAAAGTAAATGCTTCCATTTTCAAATACATATTGGAAGTTGGAACAACTTCCACTGAGGTACCACTGTGTTTTTCTCAATTTTCTCTGTAAATTTGCAGACTGCCCTTTGTGCCTTGGTTTTCGAACGTTTTGGAAGTTGAATGGTCTTCCAGAACGGATTACATTCGAAAACCGAGTTTCCGCTGTGTCTAAATGGAAGATGGAGAAAGCTTGTTTTCTACTGCTCTGGTGGGTAGGAGCAGAACCAATGGATTCAAATTACAAGAAAGAAAATTTCTGACTAAACATTAGGAAGGACATTCTAGTAGAATGGGCTCCCTTGGAAGGTGGTGGGCTCTCCTTTGTTGGAGGTTTTTAAACAGAGTTTGGATGGCTATCCATCAGGGATCCTTTCGCTGTGAACTAGATGATTTGTATGAATTTGTGTCTTACACACCCCAGGCTGGATTTGGACATTGCATGGAGCATGCTTAGGAGCACAAGGTGAACCCCTATGAGTTTCATCATACAAGAAATCAGAGCTATAAATGTGGAATACAAGGTGACAGTGTTGGTGACACAGAAAACATCTTTCATTGGGTCAACTACTAAATAGTATTTGGGGGCTTACAGTTGGAGCTATTACGACTGGATATAAATACCTCATTTCTTTGTCACTGTTAGCTCAAGGGCAAAGAAGGAATCAGTACAGACAATTTGTGTCTGAATTTTCATTTTGGCAGGTGCACAACAGTATTTTTTAGAGTGCCAGCCCTTGACCATATTTGCAGTAATTATGTGTAATCTGTTTTTTTTTCAGAAATACCCTGCTGATGAAAGTTCCAGGCTGGTCTCAAATAAAAAAGAGGACTATGAGCATGCAGAAATGCTTAAGAATGGTGGGAAAGCCAAGTTACCCCTTGTAAGTATCAAGTATCTGGAGAAGATTAGGCTGCTTGCAGCCCACTCTTTGCCTTCTGTGTCTGAACACTTGGCAAAGCTTATGCATGTTGGGTTGGGTCCATGGAACTGAAAAACTCAGGATAGTGCCCTGAAAACTCATTGATGGCCATGTGCTAAGTGGAATAGAGCATACCTTCCTGATGGCGCCATTGTGAAGCAAGAAGTAGTGACAAAAGCTGGCCACCAATGGTGCTTCTGGATCTCTGTTCTTTTGTTTTGTTTCTGCAGAATTATGAAACTTCTATTGCCATTCTAATGCGCTTGAGTACTAGTCTCTCTGTTTGGGCATTAGAGCAGCTGCAGGGAGTCTTGTGCAGGAAGTGGCCTTTCATGTTGCTTTGAAAGTTTTCAGCCTTGAAAGGAGAAGGAAATGTGCTATATTCCCTTTTGTTTGGCATCTGAGCTTTGGCAATTATAGCAGACTTATTTCTGAAGAGATAGTCCGTAGTCATAATCTATGGTGCTCAAAATTGTATAGTATCAGCCTTGCAAATTAATCTATAAAAGCTATTGACATATATAACTTTACTAGCCAGCCTGCCCACCACATACTAATGCAAGTCATTTGCATCCTTAAAATAAAAGAGAAACTGCTTGATTACAAAAACTCATGTGTCTCCTTCCCTGAATGTGCAATCAGGCATAGCTAAGTACATAATAAACCCGCCCCTTTTACAGTGAGTTACTTCAACTCACTGGTTGATCACCTTCTAAATGTGCTAACAGATCTTTCCCTTTCAATGAGAATACTGAAGTACAGGGGTGCATGTTTTAGCTTTCTGAAATCTGAAACTATTATTGATATCTGAAGCATTAAAATATAGCAGCAGGAAGGAACAGTTTGCCCCTGGATAAATATCTATATATTCCTGCTAATTGTTTAAAATGTATACAATAATTTGCTGTCTGTAAATGTGACATTTTCTTCCTTTCAAGGGAACCCTGAGTAAATCTGAATGGGAGGCAACAAGTACGTACTATAACTGATGTTTAAATATTACTATCATAGTTCAGTATTGTATTTTATTCCCCCAAACCTGTTCCATAGCTGTCAGGCTAGTTTGTTTTTAAAATGTAAGAATTTCTCCAGCAGGAACTTTTTATGAGGGAATCTGCTAAGCAGGAAAAACGGGTGATACATAGCTGCTATGTAAAAATGCCTCAAGATCATAACTTCATTCAGCTCAAGTACATCACAAAGTAAATTTAGTAGCAAAATTGTTAGCTGACCAAGATTTGTTCTTGGCTGTAGAGCTTGTGGTAAGCAAGGCTAGAGTTTAACCACAAGCCCCGGTTCAGATGACATGGTAAGCCAAATGTTGGTTTAGCTGCTATGAGAGCAGAAAGAACCAGACAGGTGTTGGAGTGACTACAACTTCCTCTCTGGGAACATGCAGTTTGGTGATTTGGCTTACCATGGTGTGTGAACCAGGCCAGTATTTTTTCTATTAGGTATAGCCAGACAGCTTTAGTGCTAGAATTTTTTTGCTTGTTTTTTGGTTTTGGAGGCTCTGATAGGTATAGCTGTCAGGGCTCTAATAAACAGAGCCATGCCCTGTCTCTGGCCAAATATTGGGCCAAATTGGGTTTACCCAGAATTTGGCTGAATCACGTTTGGACAGCCCCAAATCACTCCGAGTTGGTTCAGTCCACCTAAAGTGAAGTGGTCTTTGTAGAAAGGAGAGGGGGGGGAGAAGGAGGACTGCAGGCATCCTGCATGTCTCTTCTTTCCACCTCCCAACTGAATGTTTAGTTAGGATTTAAACCCCTGACCAACCATCTGAATGTGCAAGGCCCTTGCATCAGTTGAGGGGCTGGATCTGGGTGAGGTTGATGGAATAGGTCAGATTGGGAGCAATCCAAAGCCCAGGAGCACCACTGGAAGCCTTCAAGGCCCTAGCACCAGTGGCCTCAGATTGGCAACCCTTGCTTTAAGCTCTCTTAGATGGTTATATGTTGTCAGACTTGGTTGTTTATGAACAAAAATCTTTGAAACAGGAGAAGGTTAATGCTTTCTTTTTCATTTTTCCCCAGGTATATATTTGATTTTTGCCTTCGAAAAGCAGCAGTAAAAGACGACCACAAAAACACAATTGAAGTGCTCTAGCATCCAAAGTGACAGCTATTTTATATTTTTATGTTTTAAAAGTGTGCAGGACACAACCAAATTGGGCAAGCTTACCTATGGTTTGACTGTCTGTGACAGATGGAATTTTGTTTTGTGTGTCTGTCTATACACACACGCACACACACACAAAATATGATTTTATGTTTGGGGGATGATTGGGTTCTTACTCTTAACAAAGGATACATTAGTTTGCGTTCAGACACCTTGGTCTATTACTGACTGCTTATAAACCTACAGCATGATAGTGATCACAGGATGAAGAAATAACGTAGCTTCCATCCAGATGGTAATTCAGCTGTTGCCATACTCTCTCAATTCCTTGACAAGCCAAAGTAGTAAGGGTCTTGGTAATTTCTGAGCTCTACATGCTGTTTGAGCTGCCCCAAAGTTTTGAAGTGGTCATCATGCAACAAGTGTTTATTTGAAATCGCCTGTTGTTCTGCTTTACAAAGTTGCAGACAAGCAAATTAGCAAATGTCAGCTGAATTCAAAACCACTGCACTCCATGGAAAAATAGCTGCCCCCATTCCAGAGCTATGTAACTGGGTGTCTCCTTTTAGAGGAGAGACCTTTGTCAACCAGTTTAAGTGAATGACGATGTGCTTGCATGCATGTGAGCTCTGTACATCAGAATGCCAGACATAATTCATTGGTTGGGCTTTTTATCGCCACTCCACAGTGCAGTATTTTCAGTGTTAAATAATTGTGGTTGATGTGTCAGATGGGGGAGTATTTGGAGGAACACGAATTTTGTTGTTTGTGCTCATTGGTGTGTAATTTTTCATAGTATGTGATCAAGATTAAATAGATTTCTGTTCTGTACAAGTGATCTGTGTGTGAGTTTTGTTTCCTTATTACCCTGTTTCCCCTATTTTAAGACGTCATAAAATAAGCCATAGCAGGATTTTTAAGCATTCAAGGAATATAAGCCATACCCCGAAAATAAGACATAGTGATAGGCGCAGCAGCAATGCCGGCCGCAGGAGGAGGAGGAGGAAAAAAATAATACATCCCCTGAAAAGAAGCCACAGCGTGTTTTTTTGAGGAAAAATAAATATAAGACGATGTCTTATTTTCGGAGAAACACGGCACACAACACTTTATGCAGAATGGTCCAAAGAACTGAATGTGCAAGTAGTAAAACTCACTAAATTTTTGTCACCGAGAACATGTGCAAGCCAGCTGAGCTTTGGAAAGCAGCATAGAAACACAGTAGAATAAAGCTAATTACATAGGGTGAAATTAAACATTACTGTGAGCCATTTTAGTGAATCTTTGAACAAGAGAGACTTCAAATATTTAGAGAAAGTAAACTGCACATCAGAACTGCCTTGCACGTCATGGTTGTCCTTTGTGCATGTTTGTATTTTGCTGTGTGTGACACAATACAAAACTACATATATATGGTAAAACACATGTTTGTGTTCATTGAACATGAGGGATATGTGTAAAGAATTGTTAATTGAACATTGCCCATAAATTTCAGGCTATATAAACTCGGGTTGAGACATACATCCTAAGGAAGCCTAATCAGAGCCCTGCAAAAGCATCCATTTTTTTTCAGTGAAAGCAAAAATCTTTTGTTAAACAGACTAAAGCAGGCATGTCAAACCTGCGGCCCTCCAGATGTTTTGGACTACAATTCCCATCTTCCCCAACCACTGGTCCTGCTAGCTAGGGATCATGGGAGTTGTAGGCCAAAACATCTGGAGGGCTGCAGGTTTGACATGCCTGGACTAAAGGAATCATGGTGGGAAGCACTTTGCAAAGACAGAAATCAAGAGAGCCTAGAACAGGCACCCCCAAACTTCGGCCCTCCAGATGTTTTGGACTACAATTCCCATCTTCCCCAACCACTGGTCCTGTCAGGCACCCTCAACCTGCGGCCCTCCAGATGTTTTGGCCTACAACTCCCATGATCCCTAGCTAACAGGACCAGTGTTCAAGGATGATGGGAATTGTAGTCCAAAACATCTGGAGGGTCGAAGGTTAGGGGTGCCTGTTTTAGAGATAGATGCTAGGGATCGAACCTGGACAACTCTCTGGCCTCTGAACTTTGATTAAACTCCATTGTTGGAGGTTATCCCTACCATCACTTGGTTTACCATGTGTATTTTGCACCAATCACCGGTGTTTTCTAGAGATCCCTCCTGAGCACATGAAATAAAGGAGACACAGCTGTAATGTAATTTCAATTATTCTCTGGTAGTTATTGAAAATTGCTCTCTGAAAATATACTGAAAACAGTGAAGGGAAAGCTACTCCCCAATAAAGTTTCAGCTTTAAAAATGGGCAATTGTTAAATGATTTTTCAAATATTTCCACAGCTTTATCCAAAATAACACATGTTGGAGAATAACCTTTGGCCAGGAATAATAACACATTTGATATACTTCTGACCAGAGGTGTTCCTTGTGCCCTTGGCAAGGAGCTGTATCTACTCCCCTTCTCCGCCCAGAAAAAAAATCGCTTTGCTGCAATAGCCACATTAGAAATTACTACATTTTATGTGACCCAAGTACTTGAAGCATCTGGAGTGAGGGCAAAGAGGAAGGCTAAGGGCGAACAAATGTACACACCTTCTTTGTACCTTTCTTAATTGTTTTCCACTTCGTTTGATCAACACAGGCTAATGATACATATGCAGCTATAGTGACCATTGATTTGTGAGAAAGTGAGAACTTTTGGGTGGGGAATGGCTGTCTTGGTGTTAGATAATCCCTGAGTGGATTATCTTAAGGGTTTGGCAGTTTCATTTTGTTCTGTTTCTTCTTCTCAAGGAACTTGATTTAAACACTGAATAACTTTATATTTGGAAATGCATAAACTGTTATTTCAGTTCCAACTATTTAGCAAAACTGGTCTGCAATGCCATAAGCTAGGCTTTGCCAACCTGTTGCCCTACAAATATTATACAGGTTTCCAATTTCCAATTAGGCCTAACTAGCATAAGATGATAGAAATCGTAGTTCAATAGCATGTGGAGGGGCACATGTTCAGCATTGCTGCCATATATGGTATATGATATACCATATGTCATCTGCTTACATTGAAACACTCTGAGATTGTCTTTAATTTAGCTGTTGGCATTCCAGTACTGTATTTCCATAGCAAGTTACAAAAAAAGTTATACAGAAATAATAGCAAACAGAATGTCCCCTCCATCCCTTACCAATTTGCTGTGTTTCTATGCTAGATACGCATTCCAGGGCTTGAGCTTGGAAGTTGCTATTTCATTTAATGTGATTGCAGCTTGAATTCTTCATTGTTTTGGCTTGAGCTGCTTGTCTTTTTAAGTTCAGGTATTTTACAATTATTATATCCTGTAGTATGGAAAGTGCTATTTTTTAGTAAAAATTCACTCTGCAAATTAATTGAGATGGCTCCTAGGTTTGTCTCCAGATTTAATGTAAAAGCAAATATTTATCCATGAAGGCCTCTACTCAAAAATAGCTTGCAGAGAGTTCTTTAAGACGAGGTAGCACTGTTAAGAGTGGTTTTCAAGTCTTTTGTTCAGATATTGTTGTTTGTTGCTTTCAGGAATACTTTTCTGCAGCTATTCAAAAGTCTAAATTAAGCGTTTCCGAGGCTGTCAGCCCTTATACAGTATATGTATTCACTGCCTGTTTAGTAAACCGTAGCTGACATGATTACTGCCTTTAGTTCACTAACAATAAATGGACAAAAGCAATCCCAGTCCTGACCTAGAGATGGCAGCACAGCCTCCTTTTTGTTTCCAAAAACATGTAAATAGCTGTGTTAGGTAAGCATTATTACAAAGTTTGTTATGGTCAGAATAAAATTACTGATAGTCATTTTCTTCACAGCATTAATAATTCAAATTGGAAGTTGTCATGTTACAGAAAAGTAGTGTACTAAATCAATTTTTTTAAATTAAAATTTTAGAGTTAAGCCAAAAATGTGACACAGCATTAGTTTTAAGAAAAACACACACGTCTTCCTAATGTAAATATTTGATATTAAATTATGAAATATTTTTGAACATAAGGTGCAATTGCTTTTCTTTGTTAAGTGTTTTGGTTATGTACAATGATTTTTAGCATACTCTATGCAGATCTCTGAGTAGTTGTGATAAGCAGTTGCCAAATAAAATACTTTTAGTCTTCAATTATATACTTGCCTTCTCCCACTTCACAGCTTTTTGAAGAGTTTTTTGATTATGCGTTTTTTAAAAACAGATATTGCTGATGTTTCCGTACAACAGTGCGAATCACGGTACTATGATATGAAAAACCGTGGTCGTCAAAATGAGAGAATATTTAGTGCAGAATTTATAACTGCTGACAGCACAAAGGTATAGTTATTCCATGCTTTTTAAAATTACTTGTAATTTGTTTGATATAAAAATAAATGGGTGTCTAAAATGTAAATGAAGGGAAATGTTAGAAAACAAATGTGTAGAAGTAAACCAGCCATTGCATTATTTTCTACATGATTACATATTTAAAGACAAGGTCTGCATGAAAGTATTACTTCTTTGATAGGGTCACTTTATCAGGAACTCTAAATAAGTTAATGTAACTATTCTTGTATGTGCTGTAGTGCAGATTTTTGCCTAAAAATAATTTATCTCCACTATTGGTGTTTTCTTCCCAGCAAGAAATATTTTTAGTTTTAGTTTTTATTTCCTAACATTGGAGATAGGAAAATATAATGGGTTACGGTGATTTAACTTGCAGATTGTCAGTTGAAAAGAGCAGAAAAATAAACAGAAGACTTTAGGTTTGCGCCTCCTAGATTAAAAAACTGTTTTTGTGGTAAGCATACTGGAACAGTGCAATTGTTTTCCCGTCCCATTTTTTTCCCCTGACAGCAAAAATAAACAATTCTCTTCTGTTTGTCTTAGGAACCTCTCTCCAAAAAGTACAATGATCGAAACATCCACTTTGACATTTGCAGTTGTCAATTTGTATATCATTATTCTTTTGAGACGTATGAACAAGCTGATATGATGCTTAGAAATGCCTGTGAAAGACTTTGCCATGGAGGATATTTTATTGGCACAACTCCAGATAGCTATGAACTTGTGTAAGTGTGTATGAATGATGTTTTTAGGTAATATTGAGGGTAGATACTTTTTAGACTTTGTGCAGAATATTTTCACATGTAAGCTTGTTGAGCACTCTTGGAAGAACTAATGTTGTACTGATACCTTAGAATAGCACAGTCACCCACCTTATACACCTGCAAGTGTTTGTTAGGTCTCTTGTCTGCAGTTTTCCCACACTTTCCATCCCACACCTGCCTCAAAATATAACAGTTAGGACATGAAAATGATTAAACTTTCTCCATAGGTAGCCACAAAGAAAGTCTGGCGTCCTCAAGAAAATTCCGGGCCCTCTCCTTGAATTTCCATCTTTTGTTTGCAAATACGTCTGGAGATTTTATTCTACTATCTAAATTCACTTGGTTTTTGCCAGCAAACGCAAACTACCTAGTCCAAATATATACAATTTAGCTAGATGTGCATTCTGGCAGGCAGGGCAGAGTATCTTGGTCTGCCATAAATATTGGAAGTATTATCCTAAGCCAGCTGAAGGCCAGTAAGCTCACCGGTGCAGTTAAAATCAAGATTATCTGACTGGCCCAAATATTTGGTTAATATTTTTTCTACTTATGTAAATTCATAAAAATGAATTAGGGATATATATATATTACTGTAGTTACTTGATATATGGGAAGTTAATCTATTATTGCTCTAAATAGTCCTGGGATAGGATTTTATCATTGTACTACTGTATCTGACTTCATTAGTGAGGTTAGAGATATGTAAACAGGCCCATACTGTTGTTATGTTTCAACAAAAGAGTTAGACGGTTGTGTGGGTTTTTAATTCCTTGTCAATTTTTTTTACGCTGTCATAGAAAGCGCCTTGAAGCTTCAGAAACAGACTCTTTTGGGAATGAAATATACACAGTGAAGTTTCAGAAGAAGGGAGATTACCCCTTGTTTGGCTGCAAGTATGATTTTAACTTGGAAGGAGTGGTTAATGTGCCAGAGTTCCTGGTCTATTTTCCATTGCTGGTAGAGTAAGTTTTTATGTTTTACCTTTTGTTGTGTGTTTGTAAATGAAAAATGGTTGCTAGAAGAGTGCTGTGTCAGCTTTTAGCCACTTGAGCTAAAATGTGGTAATGTGGAGGTTGTCCTCTTAGATCAGTGTTTCTCAACCTTTTTTGGGCCACGGCACACTTGTTCCGTGAAAAAAATCACGAGGCACACCACCATTAAAAAAGTTAAAAAATTTAACTCTGTGCCGCCCTATATTATAATTATGACTGTAAGAAACACTTGCCAAATATTGCTTTCCGGCGGGTTAGTGTTGTGTATTGGCGGCCGCCAGGCTCGTTTGCACTGAGCTTTGGGAAAGAGGAGGAGAAATATTGCTTTCCGGCGGGTCAGCGCTGAGTATTGGTGGCCGCCAGGCTCGTTTGCACTGAGTTTTGGGAAAGAGGAGGAGAAATATTGCTTTCCGGCGGGTCAGTGCTGTGTATTGGCGGCTGCCAGGCACGTGACAATGCAAATCGCCCTACTCGTCGCTGCACGTCGCGGCACACCAGCCAGCGTCTCGCGGCACACTAGTGTGCCGCGGAACAGTGGTTGAGAAACGCTGTCTTAGATCATATGCTAGATATTTGAACAAAATCTGACGTGCCCTCCCTTCTAACCGCCTTCCTTTTTCTTGGCATCTTGTTAAAGCCAGGATATTTGGTTCTACATGGCCATGGTATCCAGTTTTCTATTTTCTGTGCCAGGTTCCCTCTTCTCCCCTGCTTATTATTTCCACTATAATGGCTGTTTTCTGGTCTGTGTTTACCAAGGCCCTCCTGAACCTATTACAAGTGTATCCATAGCTTGGATACATTGCCACAGTCCACATTGTATTGCAAGGACATGGCCTAAATAAGTATGCATTGGTGCCAATGCCTAAGCATTTCATAACTAACTTACAATATTGAATATCTAACCCCCTGAGCTGCACTTTCAGGGTGTGGTTGCTGTTATAATTGCGCATCAGTAGGTTTATGCATGCTGTACTGTGTATGTATATACGATAATATGTTTGTATTTTAAATGTATTGCCATTAGTTTTTTGTTTTTTTATATAAAAAATATGTTAACATTAAGTAGTGGTGAATTTAGATGAGTTGCAATGTTATGATCGTACGGTGTCATTGTGACACAGAAGTAGTTTTTGGAAATTTAAATGATGCTTTGATGATCACTCATAATTTGTGTTTTGTGCTAATTAAGCATTTATATTCTAACAAAATTTATTTTTCCTAGCATGGCCAAGAAGTATGGCATGAAACTAGTCTACAAAAAGACTTTTCAGGAGTTTTACGAAGAAAAGGTTAAGAATGAAGAACATAAAATTCTTTTGCAGCAAATGCAGGCATTGGAGGTTAGTTTTCAAATGCACATAGACAGACTTGTTCTAATTGTGAGCCTTGTCAACTGTTGCGTTGCTTTTTGATAAACACTGTGCAGTAATTCTAAGACAAGTTAATTTATATGTTTACTTAGGCTTTACTAGTTATCCATCTCACATTGCATTTGAATGGGATTGTGTTAGGTGTGCTTTATTTCATATGCCCTGATATCTCGGTGTGTTCTGTCAATGTACAATCAGTGTGCAGATAATTACACTGCAGTTACATTTCTCATTTATTATAAACATGCTCACTTGGAAGTGTCCTTTTGATAATCTGTAGAATATAATTCTAAGTTGATGTACTGTACTTTGAATCCCTCCATTTCAAAACTTTCAGCTCATTAGTGCTAATAGCCTACTTCTGCAATAAATAATAATAAAATCATGAGCGTTAGAAATCTAAAGGCTCTTGTATTGATACAAGTGTTGGGCATGTTTACCCTGGAGAAGAGAAAACTAAGAGATTATATGATAGCTATCTTCAAATACAGTGGTACCTCAGTTTTCAAACATCTTGGCAATCGAACGGTACAGTTTTCGAATGCCAAAACCCTGAAAGTAAATGCTTCCATTTTCAAATACATATTGGAAGTTGGAACAACTTCCACTGAGGTACCACTGTGTTTTTCTCAATTTTCTCTGTAAATTTGCAGACTGCCCTTTGTGCCTTGGTTTTCGAACGTTTTGGAAGTTGAATGGTCTTCCAGAACGGATTACATTCGAAAACCGAGTTTCCGCTGTGTCTAAATGGAAGATGGAGAAAGCTTGTTTTCTACTGCTCTGGTGGGTAGGAGCAGAACCAATGGATTCAAATTACAAGAAAGAAAATTTCTGACTAAACATTAGGAAGGACATTCTAGTAGAATGGGCTCCCTTGGAAGGTGGTGGGCTCTCCTTTGTTGGAGGTTTTTAAACAGAGTTTGGATGGCTATCCATCAGGGATCCTTTCGCTGTGAACTAGATGATTTGTATGAATTTGTGTCTTACACACCCCAGGCTGGATTTGGACATTGCATGGAGCATGCTTAGGAGCACAAGGTGAACCCCTATGAGTTTCATCATACAAGAAATCAGAGCTATAAATGTGGAATACAAGGTGACAGTGTTGGTGACACAGAAAACATCTTTCATTGGGTCAACTACTAAATAGTATTTGGGGGCTTACAGTTGGAGCTATTACGACTGGATATAAATACCTCATTTCTTTGTCACTGTTAGCTCAAGGGCAAAGAAGGAATCAGTACAGACAATTTGTGTCTGAATTTTCATTTTGGCAGGTGCACAACAGTATTTTTTAGAGTGCCAGCCCTTGACCATATTTGCAGTAATTATGTGTAATCTGTTTTTTTTTCAGAAATACCCTGCTGATGAAAGTTCCAGGCTGGTCTCAAATAAAAAAGAGGACTATGAGCATGCAGAAATGCTTAAGAATGGTGGGAAAGCCAAGTTACCCCTTGTAAGTATCAAGTATCTGGAGAAGATTAGGC
Source organism: Zootoca vivipara (assembly GCF_963506605.1). Taxonomy (NCBI): domain Eukaryota; kingdom Metazoa; phylum Chordata; class Lepidosauria; order Squamata; family Lacertidae; genus Zootoca; species Zootoca vivipara. Next base: position 50,001,977 of record NC_083283.1, read on the forward strand.
TGCTTGCAGCCCACTCTTTGCCTTCTGTGTCTGAACACTTGGCAAAGCTTATGCATGTTGGGTTGGGTCCATGGAACTGAAAAACTCAGGATAGTGCCCTGAAAACTCATTGATGGCCATGTGCTAAGTGGAATAGAGCATACCTTCCTGATGGCGCCATTGTGAAGCAAGAAGTAGTGACAAAAGCTGGCCACCAATGGTGCTTCTGGATCTCTGTTCTTTTGTTTTGTTTCTGCAGAATTATGAAACTTCTATTGCCATTCTAATGCGCTTGAGTACTAGTCTCTCTGTTTGGGCATTAGAGCAGCTGCAGGGAGTCTTGTGCAGGAAGTGGCCTTTCATGTTGCTTTGAAAGTTTTCAGCCTTGAAAGGAGAAGGAAATGTGCTATATTCCCTTTTGTTTGGCATCTGAGCTTTGGCAATTATAGCAGACTTATTTCTGAAGAGATAGTCCGTAGTCATAATCTATGGTGCTCAAAATTGTATAGTATCAGCCTTGCAAATTAATCTATAAAAGCTATTGACATATATAACTTTACTAGCCAGCCTGCCCACCACATACTAATGCAAGTCATTTGCATCCTTAAAATAAAAGAGAAACTGCTTGATTACAAAAACTCATGTGTCTCCTTCCCTGAATGTGCAATCAGGCATAGCTAAGTACATAATAAACCCGCCCCTTTTACAGTGAGTTACTTCAACTCACTGGTTGATCACCTTCTAAATGTGCTAACAGATCTTTCCCTTTCAATGAGAATACTGAAGTACAGGGGTGCATGTTTTAGCTTTCTGAAATCTGAAACTATTATTGATATCTGAAGCATTAAAATATAGCAGCAGGAAGGAACAGTTTGCCCCTGGATAAATATATATATATTCCTGCTAATTGTTTAAAATGTATACAATAATTTGCTGTCTGTAAATGTGACATTTTCTTCCTTTCAAGGGAACCCTGAGTAAATCTGAATGGGAGGCAACAAGTACGTACTATAACTGATGTTTAAATATTACTATCATAGTTCAGTATTGTATTTTATTCCCCCAAACCTGTTCCATAGCTGTCAGGCTAGTTTGTTTTTAAAATGTAAGAATTTCTCCAGCAGGAACTTTTTATGAGGGAATCTGCTAAGCAGGAAAAACGGGTGATACATAGCTGCTATGTAAAAATGCCTCAAGATCATAACTTCATTCAGCTCAAGTACATCACAAAGTAAATTTAGTAGCAAAATTGTTAGCTGACCAAGATTTGTTCTTGGCTGTAGAGCTTGTGGTAAGCAAGGCTAGAGTTTAACCACAAGCCCCGGTTCAGATGACATGGTAAGCCAAATGTTGGTTTAGCTGCTATGAGAGCAGAAAGAACCAGACAGGTGTTGGAGTGACTACAACTTCCTCTCTGGGAACATGCAGTTTGGTGATTTGGCTTACCATGGTGTGTGAACCAGGCCAGTATTTTTTCTATTAGGTATAGCCAGACAGCTTTAGTGCTAGAATTTTTTTGCTTGTTTTTTGGTTTTGGAGGCTCTGATAGGTATAGCTGTCAGGGCTCTAATAAACAGAGCCATGCCCTGTCTCTGGCCAAATATTGGGCCAAATTGGGTTTACCCAGAATTTGGCTGAATCACGTTTGGACAGCCCCAAATCACTCCGAGTTGGTTCAGTCCACCTAAAGTGAAGTGGTCTTTGTAGAAAGGAGAGGGGGGGGAGAAGGAGGACTGCAGGCATCCTGCATGTCTCTTCTTTCCACCTCCCAACTGAATGTTTAGTTAGGATTTAAACCCCTGACCAACCATCTGAATGTGCAAGGCCCTTGCATCAGTTGAGGGGCTGGATCTGGGTGAGGTTGATGGAATAGGTCAGATTGGGAGCAATCCAAAGCCCAGGAGCACCACTGGAAGCCTTCAAGGCCCTAGCACCAGTGGCCTCAGATTGGCAACCCTTGCTTTAAGCTCTCTTAGATGGTTATATGTTGTCAGACTTGGTTGTTTATGAACAAAAATCTTTGAAACAGGAGAAGGTTAATGCTTTCTTTTTCATTTTTCCCCAGGTATATATTTGATTTTTGCCTTCGAAAAGCAGCAGTAAAAGACGACCACAAAAACACAATTGAAGTGCTCTAGCATCCAAAGTGACAGCTATTTTATATTTTTATGTTTTAAAAGTGTGCAGGACACAACCAAATTGGGCAAGCTTACCTATGGTTTGACTGTCTGTGACAGATGGAATTTTGTTTTGTGTGTCTGTCTATACACACACGCACACACACACAAAATATGATTTTATGTTTGGGGGATGATTGGGTTCTTACTCTTAACAAAGGATACATTAGTTTGCGTTCAGACACCTTGGTCTATTACTGACTGCTTATAAACCTACAGCATGATAGTGATCACAGGATGAAGAAATAACGTAGCTTCCATCCAGATGGTAATTCAGCTGTTGCCATACTCTCTCAATTCCTTGACAAGCCAAAGTAGTAAGGGTCTTGGTAATTTCTGAGCTCTACATGCTGTTTGAGCTGCCCCAAAGTTTTGAAGTGGTCATCATGCAACAAGTGTTTATTTGAAATCGCCTGTTGTTCTGCTTTACAAAGTTGCAGACAAGCAAATTAGCAAATGTCAGCTGAATTCAAAACCACTGCACTCCATGGAAAAATAGCTGCCCCCATTCCAGAGCTATGTAACTGGGTGTCTCCTTTTAGAGGAGAGACCTTTGTCAACCAGTTTAAGTGAATGACGATGTGCTTGCATGCATGTGAGCTCTGTACATCAGAATGCCAGACATAATTCATTGGTTGGGCTTTTTATCGCCACTCCACAGTGCAGTATTTTCAGTGTTAAATAATTGTGGTTGATGTGTCAGATGGGGGAGTATTTGGAGGAACACGAATTTTGTTGTTTGTGCTCATTGGTGTGTAATTTTTCATAGTATGTGATCAAGATTAAATAGATTTCTGTTCTGTACAAGTGATCTGTGTGTGAGTTTTGTTTCCTTATTACCCTGTTTCCCCTATTTTAAGACGTCATAAAATAAGCCATAGCAGGATTTTTAAGCATTCAAGGAATATAAGCCATACCCCGAAAATAAGACATAGTGATAGGCGCAGCAGCAATGCCGGCCGCAGGAGGAGGAGGAGGAAAAAAATAATACATCCCCTGAAAAGAAGCCACAGCGTGTTTTTTTGAGGAAAAATAAATATAAGACGATGTCTTATTTTCGGAGAAACACGGCACACAACACTTTATGCAGAATGGTCCAAAGAACTGAATGTGCAAGTAGCAAAACTCACTAAATTTTTGTCACCGAGAACATGTGCAAGCCAGCTGAGCTTTGGAAAGCAGCATAGAAACACAGTAGAATAAAGCTAATTACATAGGGTGAAATTAAACATTACTGTGAGCCATTTTAGTGAATCTTTGAACAAGAGAGACTTCAAATATTTAGAGAAAGTAAACTGCACATCAGAACTGCCTTGCACGTCATGGTTGTCCTTTGTGCATGTTTGTATTTTGCTGTGTGTGACACAATACAAAACTACATATATATGGTAAAACACATGTTTGTGTTCATTGAACATGAGGGATATGTGTAAAGAATTGTTAATTGAACATTGCCCATAAATTTCAGGCTATATAAACTCGGGTTGAGACATACATCCTAAGGAAGCCTAATCAGAGCCCTGCAAAAGCATCCATTTTTTTTCAGTGAAAGCAAAAATCTTTTGTTAAACAGACTAAAGCAGGCATGTCAAACCTGCGGCCCTCCAGATGTTTTGGACTACAATTCCCATCTTCCCCAACCACTGGTCCTGCTAGCTAGGGATCATGGGAGTTGTAGGCCAAAACATCTGGAGGGCTGCAGGTTTGACATGCCTGGACTAAAGGAATCATGGTGGGAAGCACTTTGCAAAGACAGAAATCAAGAGAGCCTAGAACAGGCACCCCCAAACTTCGGCCCTCCAGATGTTTTGGACTACAATTCCCATCTTCCCCAACCACTGGTCCTGTCAGGCGCCCTCAACCTGCGGCCCTCCAGATGTTTTGGCCTACAACTCCCATGATCCCTAGCTAACAGGACCAGTGTTCAAGGATGATGGGAATTGTAGTCCAAAACATCTGGAGGGTCGAAGGTTAGGGGTGCCTGTTTTAGAGATAGATGCTAGGGATCGAACCTGGACAACTCTCTGGCCTCTGAACTTTGATTAAACTCCATTGTTGGAGGTTATCCCTACCATCACTTGGTTTACCATGTGTATTTTGCACCAATCACCGGTGTTTTCTAGAGATCCCTCCTGAGCACATGAAATAAAGGAGACACAGCTGTAATGTAATTTCAATTATTCTCTGGTAGTTATTGAAAATTGCTCTCTGAAAATATACTGAAAACAGTGAAGGGAAAGCTACTCCCCAATAAAGTTTCAGCTTTAAAAATGGGCAATTGTTAAATGATTTTTCAAATATTTCCACAGCTTTATCCAAAATAACACATGTTGGAGAATAACCTTTGGCCAGGAATAATAACACATTTGATATACTTCTGACCAGAGGTGTTCCTTGTGCCCTTGGCAAGGAGCTGTATCTACTCCCCTTCTCCGCCCAGAAAAAAAAATCGCTTTGCTGCAATAGCCACATTAGAAATTACTACATTTTATGTGACCCAAGTACTTGAAGCATCTGGAGTGAGGGCAAAGAGGAAGGCTAAGGGCGAACAAATGTACACACCTTCTTTGTACCTTTCTTAATTGTTTTCCACTTCGTTTGATCAACACAGGCTAATGATACATATGCAGCTATAGTGACCATTGATTTGTGAGAAAGTGAGAACTTTTGGGTGGGGAATGGCTGTCTTGGTGTTAGAAAAATTGGCACTAGCCTTTTTCTTCAGTGTTGGCCCAGGGCAGAAATCGGTGTCTCTATCTCACACACCTTGTTTCCACATTTATTTTTCATGCATTTAGATGCATACAGAAAGCAAAATACAGGTCATCATAGCCGGTCCTATATCTTGAAAAAACATTCCCTATGCCTGTGGCATCTCTGTTGCTTAAAGAACAGAAATCTTGCACTCCCTGTAACTTTGTTTGACCACTCATGCTTTAAATTCACACTTTTATGTAGCCAAATTTCATTTGGCCATTTTGGACAATTAAAGGTCATAATCCATATGTTTGTGTGAAGCTGGTATATTGGTAGCACCTCTGTTGTCTGCTTGGATAAAGCGTGTCTGAGTGGCTGGTTGGATTTCAGTTCTCTTTCCGTCTGTCTGCTACCCCCTGCCTTTATTTCCCATTGATTACTTAAGCTATGTAGTCTTGAGAGGGCCAAGTTAAGATGGCTGAACCCTGCTGAGGCCCTCCAGTCACAAAATGGTGGTGCAGTGAAATATTGAGCACAAAATGGTAGCAGATGGAAGCAGTGTTTGGCATAATCAGTTGGCAATGAATGAAATGATTTCCCACTGTCATCTAATGAGGGAATGTTTTTTCAAGATATAGGACCGGCAAACCTTGGTATTTCCTGAGCAAGTTGAAAGTTACTTCCCTCTTATTTCTCAGTGCCCCCATTTTGGTTATGTAGCTGTCACCACTCAGCACCAGAGTTTGCTACTAGAGGGTGTGGTTTAATCATTAGAACAAGCTAGAAGATCTTCTCACACATTTGTAACATGCAATTTTGCCTATTGTGACATTCAGTTTTCCTTGTCGCACAGGAGAAACTAAAAATTATGGAATAATGGTTTGATTTCAGTTTGTAGCTGCAGAAGTAGACTCATGAGAATGAAAAGGAGCTCTTCCCCTGGCCCTCCATGATTCTTCCAACTTCTGCATTCACATTAATTGAAGAATATGTATAAAGCCACGTACTGTCACAGGAGCATAGCCAGTAGCCTGCAAGATAGGCCCTTAACATGCTTTGCTGAGCAATCAGGGAGAAATGGCAGGTATATATATATGGTCAATGAAGAATATCATTGCTTTGCTATTTCACTCCATGTTTCTATAGATTTTTCCAGGAGCCTTCCAAAAAAACAAACAAAGGAAAATAAGCTAATTTAGGTCACTCTGACCTAGAGACCTGGGATATTGTATAGGCCAGGGATGGCTCTTTTGGTGCTATCCAGATGTTGTTTAACTACAGTTCCCATCATCCCTGACCATTAGCCATTCTGTCTAGGAGTGATGGGAGTTGTAGTGCAACAGCATCTGGAGGGCAGCCCATTGGCAGAGGAGAGGCAAAGGGTTTCAGAAAAAAAGTGCTGTCCTGGTCTACTCTTGTGCTCCTGTTCAATTTCTTCGTCTTTTTAAAAATCCTAGATGTGGATGACAGTTTGTCTGGATGCCATTTTTAACCCCTTGACAGAGTGAGCAAGTGTGTGAGGAATGACAATATACTATGCTTGGATTATCTGAAGGCTTTGTGTTGATGAAAATCAATCATCCCTGGCTTAGGAGAATGAAATAATCATTTGGCAGCACATCAGCCGCTTGTGATGACATCCAGTGTGTACAAGATGTGAAATCAAAGTCTAGGGATAAATGGTCCATTTCAGCTGTGGGGAAGGTTAAATAGTAAGCTCCCAAAGGACTTACACAATTTTTTTGTTAGTGAAATAAGTATTTAGTGTAGTGCCAAGATTTGCACACATGAATTATTCAATCCAATCAATTCCTCTTCCTATTGTGAAGTGTTACAAAAGAATCTTGCAAAATTAGGTGAATAGATAATGGGGGTGGGGATCATTCTTATATATGCCAAATAATAAAACCCAGTTGATACTGAGCAGCAGAGGCAGTTAGTTGCTTATAATTTTCTTTTTAAAAAATCAATCCCATTCACTGCTATAGTAGAGTGCTGAGAGTTCTTAGGAGACCCTTATTCTTACACAGCTACAGTTGCCAGAGTTGTTTAACAATTAGTCCCTCTTTCCACAATTGGAGTTGGAATAAACTGGAAATGGAATAAAATGCCATGATAATAGAGCCACGTTTTCGCGTTTTTCCATACTTCCGCATCAGTTTGCACTGAAACCAGGAAGAAAAAATGCTTTTCATTTTCCCTGTATTAATGTGACTTCCATTAGCAATGGATCACTTTGAGAGCTGGTGTTAAACTGCAGAAGGTGATAAGACAAAATTAGCTTGAAATCCTTTGGGAGAAAAATTATTCCTTCTACTTAGGTTCTTATTAAGCTTATTCTTCTCTATTTGTCAGAAATGAAAAAGAATGCCTAATTTTCATCTCATTCTTTGACGGAAGGTTTATTATTCTGTTCTAATAGAGAATGTGTTCTCTGAAGTGCAAATGACTTAATACTTTTACTATTGATGAGAAACGTCTGGATACTTTTGCATATGAGCTGTGTGGCACTATTATACTGAAATCAAGATTTTATTGTATCATTTACTAGGTTTACTATCACATACTCAAGTTTGTCAGCCAATCTGGTATTCCCCCCCCCCCTTAGTTCCCCAGAAAATTTGAGTATTTGATGTCACAGCATACACATTAAAATGATTTCACTTGCCAGTTTGAGATGTGAATTGAAACCAAGTTCTCTGCTGGTATAATACATACTAAGGGACAATTATTTAATCTTATAGCAAAATGCTGTTCAATTCTAATTTTTTAAAGTACTCTATAAAGTGCTGTAATTCATGTACTTAGTTTAAAGAGTTCAAATAGCAATGCAGACTTGACTGCTATTGCTGCTGTGCTTATCATGAACTGTTTTCATAAGTGTTCAGGACATGAGGGCTTTTGTTTAAACTGATTGTTGAAGATTACCCTGCAGAATCAAACTGCAGGTCAACCGTTTATTATTACTGATTATTATTTATGACCTAGAAGTGAAATCTGCAGTATCTCCTCTAATTTATTTTAATAACTTCACTCTGCTTCTCTGCAAGAAGCAAGGTGGTTTATGCTGCAATCCTATGTCCATTTAATTGGGACTTCTGAGTAGAGACCTATAGGCAGGGCTTTCTTTCAGCCAGAACTTGCTGGAACTCAATTTTGGCACTTCTCAGGTGGGTGCCATTGGCATTCTAAGAGAATGGGGGAGGTGTTGCACCTCTGCCCAAAGGAAGGAATTTCAGCAAGTGTATTTCCCATGCCGCCCACTGAAATTCTGTTTCTCTATACAACAGGGACATATTGCAGTCTCCTATGCACACCCATCTGTGAGTATGTCCCATTGAACCCATATGGGGCTTACTTCTATTTATAGGATTGTGCAGTTACACATTAAAATTGTGTGTGCATGTGCATTCATCAACCTTTGTTACTGACTCAAAAATGACAAATATATACACTGTTATTGTTCTGTACCTAGATATTATTCTTGAACACACACACACACACATACACACACACACACACAGAGAGAGAGAGAGAGAGAGAGAGAGAGCAGGTGGTGAAACTGTGAGTCTCCAGTTGTTGTTGGGCTACAATTTATATCATCCCTGATCTTTCGCTATGTTGACTGGAGCTGATGGGAAGTTCAGACAGCAGCATGAAGCTTAAGGTTAGCAACAATAGTCTTGAAACAGTATAGGGCAGTCCGATGGAAAAGAGGACAGAGCCTCCTGAACTTATAATAATTGTGTAGAAAAGGGACCCTGAGCAGTATTGGGAGTGCATAGGTCAAGGAGGGAGTTTGCACTATGCGGGAAGCCTCCACTAGTTCCTTCCTAGTACAAATAGCAGCTTCAGAGGTATGTTAGGATGGCAATTTGTTGGTACCATGGCAAATGGAAAAGGCCAAACTTTTCTTCCTCACCCTCTGTTGTCCTGATGCTGTTTAGGGGCCCCACAGGTGCTATTTGGAAGCCTGCACATTAATTATATTCATTCAGTTAACCTCATACATTCGGTTTATCCTTATGTTTTGACAGCTGGGAGGGAAAACTCTCTACCTGTGTGTTTCTCCTAGTCTGCACACGGTTATTTTATTGTTTCTTAAATCCCCCCTGCCCCGCCCCGGATAAGGTTCATTTGAAATGTTGTCAGGCTAGGCTATTTTAGCTTTAAAATTATATTGACTTCAGAGGTGGAAGCACACTCAACATTGTGTGATTAGAGCCCTGCAGTAGTTAATAACAAACCCCAGTGATCTGCAGCTAGTCTCTTATTAAGCGTTAAACATAGAATGGATTGTGGAAGAAATATAAGCCACAGGCTTTAGTGAACTTTCAGAAAGAAGGTGGAAATTGAGGCAAAAATGATTCATTCTGGCAGGAGCTATTTACCAGCATTTCTGATTCCAAGTTAATAATAAACTACTTAGGCAGAGTATCCAAAACCTCTGCTTTAGGTCTGGTGGCTCATGGAAGAGCTATGTACTACTGCAACACACAGTGATACCTCTGGTAAAGAACTTAATTCATTCCAGAGGTCCGTTCTTAACCTGAAACTGTTCTTAACCTGAAGCACCATTTTAGCTAATGGGGCCTCCTGCTGCCGCCGCGCTGCCAGAGCATGTTGTTCTCATCCTGAAGCAAAGTTCTTAAGCTGAGGTACTATTTCTGGGTGAGCGGAGTTTGTAACTTGGAAGTGTTACTAACCTGAAGCGTTTGTAACCCGAGGTACCACTGTAGAGATGGGTGATGTAAGGCTACAAGGACACAGTCTGCCCCAGTGATCATTTTAAAAGCTGTACATATAAGCTGTACACATATTTGGGCAAGGCAAGAAGCTATATTGCTATATGGTTTTTGAAATGTCTTGTGTGTTGGTGTAATTTAGAAAAATGGAAAAAAATTGCACCAGCTGCTTGGTAGCTGGTGCTGATGACAGGACCCTCAAGCCACTCAGTTTGTTATAGATTTCTAGACCCCCATTGGCCTATAATTTATGGTCAAATAAGGTTGAATGGAATGTCCACCAAATGAGCAATTACATAGTGACTTTTTGAATCTTCCAGCCTCATACATACAGAAAATCGAACTGAAATCTTGCAAATGACATAATGCCCCCTTACAACAACATTTGGCAGACTGCCAACCAAAGCTGCATACAGTGGCTTATATACCAAACTGTTGCCATTTTGGGATGAGATTCAATCACATATCAGTAAATTCAGGTTGTGCAATTATAGGTGATTGGGAGGTCTTGCACAACAAACCCCACTTCCCAAAAAGTTAGTCCTTTTTGCAATAAGGAAACTGATGGGGAGAAATACCGGAAAGTATGTCTGCATAATGCCCCCTTGTGCTTTGACACAACCTCTTGTAATGAATGTGCAATAAACAATGGAACTGGAAGCAAACTTTGTAAACATCGTGGATAGAAGGGTGCCTGGGTTCATGTAGAAGTCATTCTTAGGAAGAGTGAGAAAGAAATGTTATCAGTCAATAGGCATGCCATATGTCAGGAAAATTCCTGACACATCCCAGTTTTTGGGTGCAAAAAATGGCGTTGGGGGAATTTTGCCGAATTGGCAAAATGTCACGGAAAACCCAGATGTATGGCAGTGCGATGGAAAAAGCAGTGAAAACAGCTCAAAAAGCTTAAAATCAACAATTTGGTGGGTCTTCCTAAGAAAAGCTCAACCCGCAGTGTCAGGAATTTTACTTTTTGAAATATGGCAACCCTCTCAGTCAATCAACAATCCATTAGTCAGTCAGATAATATAAGAGGCAGATGTGAAGGGACCCCATTCCATCCCTACATGTGTCAGAGCACTACCACTTCTAAAGGCCTAGAACCCTTACATTAGATCTTAAGTAGCAATTCAAAATGCATTTTAAGGTGTCTCATATAGTATCATAGAATTGTACAGTTGGAAAGGACACAATGTTTATCTAGTCCAGGCATCCCCAAACTTCGGCCCTCCAGATGTTTTGGCCTACAACTCCCATGATCCCTAGCTAACAGGACCAGTGGTCAGGGATGATGGGAATTGTAGTCCAAAACATCTGGAGGGCCGAAGTTTGGGGATGCCTGATCTAGTCCAACCTGCTGCAGGGCGGAATTCTCAACTAAAGCATCCATGACAGATGGCCATCCAACTTCTGCTGAAAAACCTCCAATATGTAGGAACAATATTTGAATGGATGAGAGTCGAGAGAGAATTTCATGCACTTTATTCAGCTTGTAGTAGCAACAGAAGAAGAGAAAAAGGCTCTTCCCCAAAATGTGTACTTATATACATTACTACACAATGGGCCTTGCGTGATTGGCTACTTTAGGGCTGCACCTGTAGGCCAATCAGGTTGTGGATTCACTTCCACCTGGAGCTGGATTGGGTGGTTCCTGCAGACCAATCAGACTGCTGCATTCTGGATCCTATTGTTCTAGGATTCAGCTCAGTACGTAGCAATGGATTGTTTTTAGAAAGTGCAGAAAGAAGCCAAAGATTTAGCAAAGTTGATCAAATGAGTCAGTCAGTCTGTTTGTTAAAAAACCATGCACACACAACCCAACAATCTATATTTCCACCCATGAAAGTCAATGGCCAATCCTATATAATAATGTGCAATTGTCTCTGCGTCTAGTCCCTGTGTCTGCGCTACTGCGCATGTGCCCCACGGACACAGGGACTGGACGAAGAGACTGCATGCGCTCCTCCCTGCCTCCTCTAACCGCAGCTCCCGGCCGGACACCGCCTCACTGCAGGGCACGTCAGGGAAGCGAGGGTGGAGGCCGGCGGAGGTGAATGGGGGGAGGAAGGGCGCCTTTGAGGAGCCCGGTCCGGCTCCCGCCACTGCCGCGGCCCCGGAGCCCGATGCCGCCATCTTGGTCCTCCTCCGCCTCCTCCTCACAACCCTCCCTGGCCCGTGAGAGGAGCGGCGGGGCCGCGGCTGCGGCGGCTACAGCGGGAGGCCGCGAAGCAGTGGTGGCGAGGTAGGCGTTTGTGTCCCGCGGAGAAACGGGGCTTCCCGCCTTGCCAACGCAGGGCTCGTGGCCGGCCCCGGTGCCGCCTCCAGCCAAGCCAGGCCAGGCCAGGGCGGGGAAGGAGCCTCTCCTCCCCGGCGTAATTCCCGGGGTTCAGAGAAGCGCTGCGCAAGCGCTTCTCCGAACCCCGGGATGTCTCCTTCCTGTCGGCGGCTGGGGGAGAGGAAGGAAGGAGGAGAAAGGGCTGCTTTCTCCTCCTTCGTTCCTGTCCCCCTGCCGCCGACAGCAAGGACAGGTCCCGGGGTTCGGAGAGGCGCTGCGCAAGCGCTTCTCCGAACCCCGGGATGTTCTAGCGCCCGTTTACTCAATGGGCTGAATTACACTAGTTTCCAAATAATTTCTCTGAAGCTGATTTGACCCTTCAGCATTACTCAGTTGCCTGCCTGCCTTTAATGGAAAAAATAGCCTCCTGTTGCTAGACCCAGAAGCTGATTTCTCTTAATCTGTCTGTTTTTGTGAGGTCGTGCTGACTGCATGGTAATAGCCAATCTTCAGCCTTCACATCTGGCTGTGGCTGGTGTAGAAAACTAATGACTCCAAGCAGTAAAACTTTTCTGAGTTTCAAAGCAGGTTTTTCATGGGGAGCTGATTTTTGGAAAACAAGAGCTCCAATGGAACTAATTGTGTGGTTCTTTGGTTCAAGGGCTTTATTCTTCTATGCTTTTGGATGGTAAAGGTGATTTCTTTGTTGTAAAAAAAGGCCTGTAGGAATGCCCTGTAGCAGGGGTAGGCAACCTAAGGCCTGTGGGCCGGATGCGGCCCAATCGCTTTCTCAATCCAGCCCATGGACGGTCCGGGAATCAGCGTGTTTTTACATGAGTAGAATGTGTGCTTTTATTTAAAATGCATCTCTGGGTTATTTGTGGGGTATAGGAATTCGTTCTTTCCCCCCCCACCCCCACCCCCAAAATATAGTCCGGTCCGCCACATGATCTGAGGAATGGTGGACCGGCCCATGGCTGAAAAATGTTGCTGACCCCTGCCCTGTAGGAACCCTTGCCAGAGTTCATTCCTTGTCTGTTAGCTGAGCTCTACCCCTGAAATGTAGTGCGTGTTCGGGGTGGCAGTTTAACATTTGTCTATTGCTTTCAAAGGAGAAATGACTCCTGTGGAAGCACTTTTTACCAAAATGATGACACATTCCATGCTAGCAGTTGTTTGCCAATGATGTGGCCTGAGCTTAGTCAAAAGTAAATTTGTCTAAATATATGCTATGACACCCAAATACATGGCGTTTGAAAATTAGATAATTACCCATGCTTTAGGCTATGAACCCATACAAAGCGGGTAGGGAAACTGAGAGAAAGGCAGAACATTACAACACCTTCCTCAAAATATAAATGGAAATATTTGCCATAGCAGGTGGATCTGGCCCTTCAAAGATTATCAGTCACAGCTGGGGTTGCCAGTAGCCAGGGCTAGTGGGAGATGTCAGAGATAAGTTGAGTCACCTCCGATTTATTTTCATACATTTTTCACTGCCCAATCCTATATAATCTATGCTTAGAGGGCCTAGTGTGAACTCCTCAATTGTTGCTAAGTAACAGCAGAGTTTGTGCCCCCCTTTTTTGCACAGCAGCAACCAACAGCAACCAACAGCAAACAGAACAGTTATTTGGGGATAATGAACTGTTTCAATGATATTTCTTCATCAGCTGGCAGTAGTATAAAGGAATAAAAATGAAATACATTACATTAGATACAGTACAATAATTGAAATGACATGCCTGCATATTTACTACCAAATTATGATACATTAATTATTACATTACCAAGTTAATAGTCCCCAAAGGTACATAAAGTGATCATGGATCAGCTCTCACTCAAAAGTGTAGTAGGCTGATACTGTTAACAGAACCCTGGTAGTATTATAAAGGCTACCAGCAGGTGCAATGAATAAGGTAAAATCACAAGGAGTTTTAAAGGTACAAATCCAGAACGTACAAACAGCAGCCATCTTCCCAAGAAGCTTAAACAAAACGAAGGCTATATCCACAGGTAATAATTGTACAATATCCAGAGAATACAAACAAAAGCCATCTTACCAGAAAAAATATTAAACTATTTTTAATTATTAAACAAAACAGTTATGATCTAGTTTGGTATTCAAACCCCCAAGGTGCAGTGATTTAAACAGGTAAATTAATCTGGTTTCTTGTTGGTGCAATAATTTGATATAGTTTCTCCTCATCCCAGGTGTTCTGTGTAAAGCAGATCTGTGTCCGAGTGATGATGTTTTACAAAGTGCTCAACCAAAGGAGCCTCCATAACTCGATTCCTAATATGGGATCAATGCTTCCCTATACAGACGCTGACAGCCCATGTGGTGGATCCAATGTAAAATAAATTACAACAGCATATTATTAAGTACACCATATCTTTGGTCTGACACGTACTAAAATTACGGATGGTGAATCTGAAGTTAGAATGAGCATCATAGATCTCTTTTGTCTGTAACACGAAAGGGCAGGAAACACATCTGCTTACAGCACCACACAGCTCCAGTTCAATCTCAGCCAAACTTTGATAAAGATATGAATTGTGGAAAGGCTTTCTGCCTCAACTTCAGTGTTTCTTTGTGGTTACACACCATTCTAAGCATTTCTGTTGATGGCATATTTATTTGATTTATATTAGTTTGTGACTTCTTGCAAGTATTATATGGCTTTTGTTTATGAATTAAGAAACAATTGATAGTGTTTCATAAATATTGCCAATACAGTGGTACCTCGGGTTACAAACATCTCGGGTTACAAACACTTTGGGTTACAGACTCCGCTAACCCAGAAGTAGTACCTCAGGTTAAGAACTTTGCCCCAGGATGAGAACAGAAATCGCGCACTGGTGGCGCGGTGGTAGCGGGAGGCCCCATTAGCTAAAGTGGTACCTCAGGTTAAGAATGGACCTCCGGAGTACTGGTAGCTGGACCTGATCCAGGCCTGGCCATCGAGACAACCCCCCACTGTTTCTCATCTACATTCTGCAGTTACACTGTGTAAGGGCCTTTAAAATGTCTTAGGGGCAACCAATATAAAACCTTCAATTTCTGAAATATTTCAGAAAGGGAGGCAATATAATCTATTATTCACCTGTGGGTTCACTAGAACTTGATAAAAAGCATATCTTGCTGAAGCACAACACATGGTAGTAGACATGGAACAAGGATTAAACAGCTGCTGGGAGTTCTGCTGCTGTTGGTGCATGAAACAATATTCCCATATGTCCTAAGATACTTGAAAAGTATGGTTGTGTTTCTGGCCGACTAGTTGGTGGACAGTTTGATATATATAGATGTAACAGCTGAGCTATAGATCACCTTCCACCAGATCATTCCTTCTTTCCCCACCTTAGACATGATTAGTTAGAGTTGTATTCTCTAGTTTGGGAATGGGGAACCTATGGCTCTCCAAATGAACCCAGTGGTGCTTATGTCTGAGTATATATGCATAGGATTGCACTGTTACTCACTGAAACAGAAATGGTGAAAGTGTGAGCCTCCAGATCTTGTTTTACTGCAGTTCCCATAATCCCTTGCCATTGGTCATACAGGTTGGGGTTGATGGGAGTTGAAACCAACAACATCAGGAAAGCTACAAGTTCCCCATCCCTGCTCTAGTTCTTCCACGGAGGCCTAATGACATAGCACTGTTGGTTTCATAATACAGAGAATTGTTTTATTCATTCATTGTTATCACTCATTTTAAAATGGGTCCTGCATGATGCCCTGAGCCCTGTCAAATTCTTGGGTTCCTGTATCTGTGGCGGGTAGAAGGTATGAGAGCAAGCTTGCTAAATCAGTCCCTTTGTCTAGCCAATGGTTGTGGCCAGCACCATGATAAGCATCAGAATGAACTAGACCACAAGAGCTACAACTAAGTGATGGTGCTGTCTTCCCCACTCCTCATCTGGCAGGTAGGTGGAGAACAATAGAGCTGAGCTGGAAGAGCAAATAGAAGCTGGAGAGCCAGGCACATGTTTGCTCTATGCTGGGCCCTGGGACTCCTAATGGGGAGGCAACATCTGTTGGGCTAGTAATGCCGCGAGCCCCCCCACCTTCGGCTCAGGTTGCATTTATGTGTAAATAAACCGTATATCCTAAACACATCACAGTCTCCACTGACCATAATTCAAAGGAAACTGAACCCTGGGTAAGTGCCCGGAACCTCTGGAGTCTCTCACCACTCTGAGATTGGGCTAGCGTGTAACAATGCAAGGCCTGAAACAAATCTGGAACAGGTTACCTGAAAGACTGATCAACAAATGGAACGCAGTTAGTTTTCCCACAAACCAGGTGATGATCAGTTTATGGTCACATGGATGGGGGCTTTTTCATTGATGGTACTGGTGTGATAGAATACAGTATAAAAATGCAGTATAAACACTGACAACTGGGAAATACTGGCCTGCGAGCGCTCCAGTTGGAGAACAGCCATTACCAAAGGTGTCATGGGCTTTGAAGACACTCAAACTCAGGACGCAAGGGAGAAATGTGCTAAGAGGAAGGCACACTTGGCAAATCCACACCGTGATCAACTCCCGCCTGGAAACCAATGTCCCCACTGTGGAAGGACGTGTGGATCCAGAATTGGCCTCCACAGTCGCTTACGGACTCATTGTTAAAACTGTGTTTATGGAAGACACACTTACTCGGCTACGAGTGATCGCCAAAGAGAAGAAAAAGATGGAAAGCACTCCCTGCTGAAATCTCATTTGTTTTGGCATCTCACTGGCTTTTGATGGTGCAACTGTTCACATAGGCCTACTGTGATCTTAGTCTCCTCTTTTAATTGCTGTGTTTCAATGGGATTGTTTTATTGCATATTCTAATTGGGGGTGTTTATTTCAATGTTTGCTTTTTATATTATGTAAACCTATTAGAAGCCTATTTTTGTATTAAGTGGCAAATGAACAAATAAATGAATAAACAAACAAACAAACAAAAAGCAAACAAAAGGTGGAGGTAATTTGTTCTCAGTCAGTTTATTAATGCTTGGGCTGTAAGCCATTCACGTATAAGATAAATAAATACAATACAAAACCCAATACTGCATAAAATCACGTTGCTGCCTAGAGTCATATATAAAATCTACATCTCTGAAATACTACATAAATTTGTTCTGC
This sequence comes from Zootoca vivipara, assembly GCF_963506605.1. Classification (NCBI taxonomy): domain Eukaryota; kingdom Metazoa; phylum Chordata; class Lepidosauria; order Squamata; family Lacertidae; genus Zootoca; species Zootoca vivipara. The sequence goes on from NC_083283.1 coordinate 50,018,989, forward strand.
CCCCTAGGGGTGGCAGTAACTAGTCATTCTACAAATACACTCCAAGGAGCAGAGATTGCTAGGTAACCCCCCCCCCCCCAATTTTCTTTTTGGCTATTTTTCAAAAGATGGATCCCAATGGCTGGTGAAGGCAAAGAGCATGGCATTTCTAAAACTGGTAATTAAACTCACTCTTTCTTTAAACTTCAGGCTATATAGTTCAAGCTCTCTGGAACCACTTTTAATATAATGGCAGGGCCATTCTCCTCTCTAAATTGCTTCTGATTAGCAAGTCATTTTTTTATATTTCTTAACCTTTAATGTCTTGATATTAATATTCTCCTTTAATAGTTCTTATTTTAAAGAAAGAGAACTTGCTAGGAAATTGAAAGTGTTCACAGTACCCCCACCTTTAAGAGAGACAGCTGGCCTGCATGGCCCTTGCTATGGTGTTTTACTATGTGGCCTTTTCTACCTCCATCAATGATTATGCATGTGTACAAAAGTAAGACATATTTCTGCCTTTAAGCGAAAGTCAAAGTGCATCAGGACAGTAATTGGGGAACCTAGGTGGGGCTATAGTGCAGGCTCAGTAGCTGAAGATAGGAGACTTACAGTCCACAGTCTATTAAAGAAACAGGAGGATTATAGGAAAAGATAATCTCATCCCCTGCATATCCAGCCAATCACCGTGCTCTGCGGGAGAGGGCATCCAGTAGACGCCATCCTGTCAGGAGGTCCGTTCTTCACATTGCCAGAATCAGGTCTTTAGTGTGACAGCACTATCAGACAGTGGTTTATTGATTGTCTGATTGCCCATTGAATATGTTCCTCTTTCAACAAGCTTTCTCGGTGGAGACTTTTATTCCAGCTGGTAACCATGGGGAGTGATTCATTAATGAAATAAATAAGAATAAAATAGCATTCGAATGGGATCTCCAGTAACTTGGGTTAATCTTTAGAGGAGGTTTAGGATGGAGGAAAATGTTAAATGAGAGGGAGTGATGTGCATAGGTCTTGGATGGATGGAAGAGGAGGAGGAGGACTGATATCTTAAAAGGACATGGGAGAGTGGTAGTTTGTTAAGAGTTCTGACCCACAGAGCTACAATCCCCAGCAAACTACAGTTCCCAGGATTTTCCATGACTGGAGAATCACCCCAGAGAGTGATATAATAGTGCTTCAAATGTATGGTGTGGACGTGACCTTAGTTCTGTGGTGGCCTGCTCATGCCCATATTTTGTAAACAGTTACAGAACAAGATAGCTTCTTTTCAGCAGACAGCTTTTTTATAGTGCGCTGTCCAAGGTCCTGACAGACTCTAACAAGTCTAAGCCATACCTGCTTTGGGGTTGGGGTTCAGTCCTCAGTTATGCCTTCTGTGGAAGAAGGAATGAAGGAAGAAGTGAAACAGAGAAGAAATCTGTGACTTTTGAAAGATAGTTTGTGAACCCCTATTGGCATTTCAACAGCTTATTTGTCTCTTGATTATAAAGTAGTCACCTAGCAGGGAGAAGTGATGTTGCATGTACCCCTGTAATTGGTGTGTGGTTTCATATTAATAATGATATTTATTCCTTCTCCTTCCCACCATGAGTTTCTTATTTTCAGTTTCAAGTTTGCCTGATTAGAGTGTGGTGGGCTTAGTCCTTCTCACCACCTTGGAGCTGGTTTGCTGTCATGGGTGGAGGGGTGGACCCAAGTCCCAGGTTTATCTGTTGACTGGAATAGACACATGGCAACTAGGTAACTGAAGCTACCATTCTTGCTGCAAGTATCCAAATGGAAACCAATACGATTTACATAGGGCTAGCCAATGTGGTGCCCTCTGGTAGTTGGTGGATTACAATTCACATCATCCCAAACCATAAGCCACTATGACTGGGGTCGATGGCAGCTGAAGTCCAGCAACATCAGGAGGGCATCGCAATGGCTGTTCCTAACACAGAACACAAAGTGTTGGATCTTACACTTAGGGATAATAATAATAATATAATAATAATAAAAAAGTGAATATACTACACATGCATTCCCCTTAAAAAAATTCACTGAGAACAGGTGCAGAGGCTAATGAGTTCTGGTTCAAATTAAGCCTTGTACAGTAAGTCCATATCTCCCCCTCAGAGGAAATCAGTGTTAGTCTTTTGCTGCAAAAAAGGAACCTTGCTGCTTCTAAAGAATTTTCAGTAAAATGCCAGGTCATATTTCAAGCTGTTTAATATTTGGGAGATTAAATGGGGGCAAAATATTAAAAACAGCATGGGAATTATATCATATAAATAATGTGTAAAGCAGGAAAAAAATTGCAGCTTAAAAAGATGGGGGTGCATCACATATATCAGCCACTAGGTGATGCTAAAAATTCAAGTCTTTGCCTCTTATTGAAGTCTATGAGAAATTGGGTGGTAAGAAGGCGGGGGTGGGGGTGGGCAGAGGAGGAGCTGGAAGCAGAACGTTGAAGTCATTAACTCTGAGACTATAAAAAGACAGCTCCACAGCAAGTAATTTATAACAGCCTTGTCTCTTTGGATGTGAATAGTGCTTTTCCACTGTTATGGCACTTGTTCCTGTCAAAAGTGCACAAACACTTGATGCTGAATGGACAGGTGATCAGAAACTTCTGACAGCCAGAAGAACATATGCAGGATCTGAAGAGAAATAGGAAGGAACAGCACTGGGTAAATAGCTACAATTTTTCTTTAATTGTAAATGGAGGCTCTTAGGATCCTTCAAAAAAAATATGTGTTGTATTCATGAAGGGTTTTGACTGCTTGCAACATCTTTCATAATGTAAACATTCAGAAACATCTCATTATTCAGATAGAACAGAAAACCATACTGCACTTTAACCTTGGAGTAATAGTAAGCAAATTTAAAAAATAGCAGCACCAAACCTGCTGTTATAGCAAACCCTTGAATATCTGTATATCTTTGGGGATGTGAGATTTTGCTGCAAGACGGCTGGCTAATGCTACAGTCATTTGCTGTTTGTATCACGGTACTTGCAAACTTGAGAAGTACAAAGATGAAGGAGAAGCTTTGAACCGTTTGCTTTGAAAGCTTAGCTTGTAATTCTTGCAGGAATTCAAACTTTTATGTAAATCTGATTGGCTGAGCTGATGAAATCTGGTCTTATAGCTGTTCTATTCCGTGGGGTTCTCAAGACTTGTTCAGACTGAACATGCTAATTTTCTGAGGAAGTTTGCTCAGTGTATTTATCTTCTCTGGGATATATAGAAATGTGTCAATTGTGAGAAAAATAGGTGGTCCAGGAAGAGAGATTTTGCATGTGTATAAGATACAGGGTGGGGGTGGGGGAGTTCATCACCCTATCTCCCTCCCATTCCTATGTTTTAAATTGCTCCTGTGCTCCTTGCTTTATTTGACTTTGGAAGCAATCCGCATTGCAACTCTTGGGTCTGCCATTTACATATCTAGTTGCCCCTTTGCATTTCATTCCTTTTGTCACCATCAGCTCTGCTTTATGTCATGCTTTGTGATCGTTTGGCAGGATCGTCCGCCTTCCCGAAGAATGCACCTGCAGGACTGTTTTACAATAAGTCTCCCGGACTGAAAACAGCACCTTAGGAGGGCACCTTCTTCCGCCAAGATGAACTCATCCAATCAACCCAACATCCCAGACCTTAACTTGAGTGCTCTTGGGAGCAACCTAACTGTGCCCACCGTCAAGACTAAGGCATCAACGTGTGAGCAAGTGGTCATAGCAACGGAGGTGTTTCTCATACTTGGCATTGTAAGCCTTCTTGAAAACATCCTAGTTATCTGTGCCATAGTTAAGAACAAGAACTTGCACTCTCCTATGTATTTCTTTGTGTGCAGCTTAGCTGTTGCTGACATGCTGGTCAGCGTGTCAAATGCCTGGGAGACCATAACCATATATTTATTAAACAATAGGCATCTAATTATTGAAGATGTTTTTGTACGCCACATAGACAATGTTTTTGATTCCCTGATATGTATATCTGTTGTGGCTTCCATGTGCAGTTTGCTAGCTATTGCAGTAGACCGGTATATCACTATCTTTTATGCCCTCCGTTATCACAACATAATGACGGTGAAAAGATCAGGGCTCATAATTGCATGCATTTGGACCTTTTGTACTGGCTGTGGGATCATCTTCATCCTTTATTATGAATCGAAGTACGTCGTCATGTGTCTCATCACAATGTTCTTCACTATGTTGTTCCTCATGGTCTCGCTGTACATACATATGTTCCTTCTGGCTCGTACTCATGTCAAGAGGATAGCAGCCTTGCCAGGATACAATTCCGTTCACCAGAGGACCAGCATGAAAGGTGCCATCACCCTGACTATGCTGCTGGGCATCTTCATTGTCTGCTGGGCTCCATTTTTCCTCCATCTCATCCTGATGATATCCTGCCCTCAGAATCTCTACTGCATTTGCTTCATGTCACACTTCAACATGTACCTCATCCTCATCATGTGCAATTCAGTTATTGATCCCTTGATCTATGCCTTCCGAAGCCAGGAAATGAGAAAGACTTTCAAGGAGATCATCTGCTGCTACAGCATAAGAATGGTCTGCGGACTGCCCAGCAAGTATTAGGGGAAATGTGAATTTGGGTTAAAAGAACAAAACGTCTTAAGAGGTTCTCTAGATGTTGTTGGATTTGAACCTGCCATCAAAATGGTTAATGGGATGATGGAAACTGTCGTCCAACAACATTTGGATGGTCACATGTTCCCCACCCCTCTTCTACACATTTTATTGTTCTATATGGAATGCTATGTCCGGCTTGTGATAGTGATCATTTCAGTGTGGGAACCTGAAATTTCTCTCGCTGAAATTACTCATTTTAGACAGTTTTCCATGGGCTCCCATAAACATGAGTGGCATCTCTTTTACTATATGAAAGCACTTAGGGTAGAGGAGATAACCCAACACTGACACTGACACACACAGAGACTAAATAATTGTGCAAGTGGAACTACTTCTACCCCATTCTCCTTACCCTTTAATTTTTTCCGGAGGGTTTCCCCAACATCCTGGAGCAGATTTGGGGGTGGCGCAGGGCACATGGGGTGGAAGGGAGAGGGAGGGAGGGATAGTCTTGTTGTGCAAGTGGAAGTCATTTCACTCACACAATTATTTAGTTAAATATTGGCATCTATCTATCATCTATCTATCATCTATCTATCTATCTATCTATCTATCTATCTATCTATCTATCTATCATCTATCTATCACATGTGTGTGTGTATAGCATCTATATTTTTTCATTTTCCTAACTAGTGACTGTAAATATATTTGTTTCATTCCTTTTGCACTGCATGAAACCCTGGTGAGTTTTAAACCAAACAATGCATTTGTTGGCATTCTTTAGTTCTGATAGGATCTGTCAGGTACAGAGTGAAGAGTTTCCTTCACAGGCTCTGATTAATACTAGGTGACAAACACAATTTGCAAATGCCAGGCTCCACGTGCCTCAGCCTCTATGAGGATGGCCAAGAGATACCAAGACAAAACAAGATATCTTGTTTTAAAAACAAGAACAGCACAACAGATGAATGTACTGTAACCGAAATATTTTCTTACGTGGAATGCAAATTCTGAAGACGTCCATTTTGTTGTGTCTGTTACTTGTCGATAGAAACGTGGCTAAAAAGCCTGCTGTAGAACTGTGATAGAAATAACTAGGCAGAGTAGACCACTGGTGGGTGAAGGGGAATGGATGTTCCAACTCTGCGGGCCAATCGTTTTGGTTTACACAGCCAGCACTGTTGTTGTGTGGCACAGGGAAGCAGTATAGACTGGGATAGAAGAGAGTCCAGGAGCAGCTCCGCAAATGGCATCTCAGTGCTGATCATTGGCTTGCAAATAGCAGCGGCAGTGCCTCTTGTGTTGCTGTATCATTAAAAAAGAAAAGTGGGTGGAGCAAGACCTTTGTCTCCAACTTGTTAAGCATAGGAAACAGCTCTAGCTTTTGCAATGTGAATGTATTTTGGTATTATGACAGCTAAATTTCATTTACAGATCAGCTGCTCACCAGGTGCCCATTGCCCTGTGCACGTGTTTTGATGAGATAGCCTGTGCCTATGTTTACAAATGCACTTGATGATACACAAGGACACTTTTCAGGAAAAAATGGTGGACTTTATGCACCTTTCATATTAAAGATGCGTTAGAAACAGGGATGGTTAGAAACGTTGTGGAGTTGCAGAGTTGGAAGGGACCGTGAGGATCATCTAGCCCAATCCCTTGCAATGCAGGAATCTTTCGTCCAACATGGGGCTCAAACCCACAATCTTAGATTAGGAGTCTCATGCTCTACCAACTGAGCTATCCCATTTGAAAGCCCAAATCAGAAAGAAGCCCTGCAATCATGGGGATCATCCAGAGGCATATACAGTACTGCAAGTCTCTGGTTGCAAAAGAGCTCCAATTTTCTTTTTTGGGGAGGATGACAAAGGTCCTATGATGTAGAGACCTTGACCCTATTTGCACGAGCCTATTATTTCCTATTGAGAGTATCAACAATCAGTGTCATTAAAAACTCCTACCATGCTCAGAGTAAATGGGGCATGAATTAAGCACCTTTAAATTTCCACTGATTTCAGCGGGAGAGTTAAGCATATGCTGAAATCTCTTTTGAATTAAATAGGATTTAATGTTGCCTAGATTAATGTCCTAGTTTTTTTTAGCATTGCAGGAACTGAATTCCAGAATCTGTAGAGCACAGCCATTTCTTCATCCTGAGTGTGCATTTCAATGTCAAATCAAGAGGATTATTACCTTTGTGATTGTTTCAAGGTCAATGCTGAGAAGCATTAAAACATATTCTCATCTACACAGCAACTACCCAGTCAACCTTGGGAAGTCATTTTAGAAAAATGTGGAGGAACAGACATACCTGTAGGCCCCATCATTCTCAGGGAAGAATTGCTTTTGGAAAGTATGCTTTCTGGGAACTGCAGTGTTTAGGAAGGTGAGAGGTGGGTTGATTTCAAGGCATTAGTCTTCCAGAAAATATAGTGGATCTGCAAGACACCTTTTTAAATTTTTTTTGATGTGTGCATTCATACATAAAATGCAGTAACATGCAATTAATAATTTTCTAACATATACTTGAAATCCTCCTGAGCTTTCAGTACAAAGTATAAATCTCAAAGTGTCAGCAGTGAACTTGTTTTAGGGCAAAGTTTTTTCAGGGCCAAATTTAGTCTTCAGACTGCTTGTAGGTCTTGGAACCAGGAAGCAGTATAGTGTGGTGCTTGATGTATTGGAAAGAGATAATTCTTTTGGTAGGGTTTTTAACTTTGGTTAAAAACTAAGTGATGGAAACTGAAAGAAACATGTGCATTATTGAATTGTGCGTAAGCAGATTTGCCTTTCTCTTGAATAATATTTTCATGTTTTCTGAAATATCTGACTATGCCTTCCATCACTGTGACATTAGGAAAATTATAACATTTTCTTATTTTCATCCCTGCAACATCTATATGAATCAGGGTGTTATCTGATTCTGCTGATGGGACCCTGAGGCTAGGGGATTGTGACAGCATGTGACAATAACATACTTATTGAACCCATGACAGCATAATGAGGTAATAACTGAAATAGAATTTGAACTCATATGGATTTCCTTATGCTCAGGTTCAACTACACTAGAACTTTTCTTTCAGTGAATTTGGTGAATGGCTTTCAGTGATTTTTTTAAATGACTGGACTTAGTTAATTCTTACCATGCAGTCCTAAGGGTGGCTGATGGGTCCAAAGGTAGTTAAACCATGTCCTCATTTGCCCCTTTCCCAATTCTCTCTTTTTTTCTACATTTCCCTCCCATGTTTCCAATGGAAGGGAAATAAAAGGATGATATTTAGATTATCTCCCGAGCTGGTATAAATTTCTTCTAGGTTGGGGGAGTGGGATGGAACCAGATTCTTTAACTGCAAATCTTTTCACAGTCTTCCCCCAACACATCCCCAACTCTTATATCATCTCCCTTTTGACCTTAGTGATTTTGGAGTTCCACAGAAGTTGCCACAGCTGTGGAAGGGTGATGGGGTCGGACAGAATCTAATACTAGATCTTCCTCTCTCTTTCTTCAGCCCTGGCCATAGGATTGTAGCCTAAAACCTACACGAATGCATTGTGGTAGAGCCCAACACTGATGGTATTAGCAGTCTGAACTGCTGTGCCATGGTGAATTTTGTTTGTAGCATTAAGAATGGAGAGTTCATATTATTTATTGTTATATTGTAAAAAGCACAACATGCATCCTATTTGTTCCATAAGGAAATCACAGTCTCCAGTGGGCATTCCATTTAAACATGATATAGATAATATTGAAAATTGAAAAATTCAGCTGTATAATTTAATTTAAAAGATTAAGTTTGTTGAAATGTACATAATCTCATTTTCTCTGGAATTTTACTTGAAATAAAAATATATGTCTCTGATGTAGTTTTGAAATGGGTTGAAATGGAATTATAGAACTTGCCTCGGCTTGCCTGAGAATGATAGCACATCTCTGCCATTTTTAACAGTATCAGTAAGACTGCAACTGGCCTATTTTTGTAGGCTTGCCATCTAGAGTAAAACCACACATTTAAATTTCTCAGTTTAAATGCATGTATTAACTGCATTTTCAAAGTGAATTTTATTCTTGATTGCAAAAGAAATAGGGTTGTCTCCCAATTTGTGTGAGCGGAAGGCAGCCCACGCAGAAGGCCTTCCCCTTCTGCTCTTCTCCCATGCAGACCCAAAAAGTCTCTCTCTGAGGTAGGGAGCATCTACCAAACAGTGCAGGATATTGTCAGGGACTGGCTGGATGACAAGGAGTGGTGCGAGGCACCTGCTGGCAAACCCCTAGGAAAGCCTCAGAGGAGGAAGGTTCAGAGCATGAGGAATGGTAGTGGGACACTGAGGACAGGTCAGGGGGGAGGAGAATGGTGGGCCATTGAAGAAGCAACAGGCTTGGGCGAGAGGGAAGAGCCAAGGGCAGAAAGCTGTTCAGACTCAAAACATGAAGCAAGAGTCCTGTCCCACAGTGTTATGGCTACGTGAGCAATCTCCAGAAGAGGAGGGGTCTTGGGGGCAAGTGTGAAGCAGGAACCTGGCAACTGTGCTATGGAAGCTGGTCCTGCCTTGAGACTTCTCTGCGTTGTCTGCTGTTTTCTTGAATAAAGAATTAAACTTCCTGCTCATCTCTATGTTTGAGTGCTGACCTATGTCTGAGCCAGCCCTGACTGATATGTTGTGTCACATAGGGCTGAAGTGGGAGGGTGTCCTAAATTGCCCAAAATCAGGCAGAGAAGTATCGTCCTCAATGTCTCTTTTCCCGATGTCATTCTGGAAGGTTAAATGTACACTGATGGTGTGGAATAAATGCTACAAATAAAGAAAGGAAGCCATTGTATGCACAGATATCCATATACCGTATGGCGGCAGGACAGTGTACTTCGGACCATGTTCATTGTGATTTGAGAAGCACAGTTCACTTAACATTAGAAAACATATTGTGAATAAAATGATTGATCAAGTCCCTGTATGGACAAGTGTATTATTATTTATTTATTTATTTCATAAACTTTATATACCACTAGATTATGAAAACCCTCAAAGTGGTAAGTATACAAAAAGATAAAAGAAAAGAATCAAGAAAATTTAACAATCATATGCATATCCCTGTTCATATTTGTCTGGACTGTATTTACTAGTTATGTGGATAGTCCTGTAATGGAAAATTAATGTTCATAATGCAGAAGAGTGGAAATGCACAAAACATACACCTGCATTATTTGTAGTATATAACTTGTAGTTTTAGATTGTATACACACACATTCTATTTATATGTGCACAAATTCCAACTCTGCACCTGAAAAGCCCACTGAATTCAGTAGGTATAAACTAACAACTGTGTGACTAGTTATCTGTGTCCATGTGTGTGTTATATGCTCCAGCACCATGATGTGCAAATATAATATTAAATTCCTATTTAATGAGGAGGAATATGAAAGGACTAAGCTACAGGTGCCAGGAATAACTTCTCACCTGAAGTGAGGGTTGAAAGTGCCTTGTGTGAGCTAATGAGCAAACACATGGCATGTGCCATTCTCATCCTCCGGAGTTTTTGCACCACAAACCTTTGATGAAAGATGTGTGACGCCTCTTCTGTGACCTTTATCTAAAAAGGTCAGTCAGAAAGGAAGGCTGGATGCATAATGAGGACAACAACAGCAAGCAACCAGAGAGAGCAACGAAAGGCAATGGAGTAATAAAGGAAGCCAAACTGAAGAGAGAACTTGATACTTCAAGGCATAGAAGTTGGGCTGATAACGACTGCACCATCAACCATAAAATTAGACACATCACTGTGCAGGGCGAGGAAATCAAATAACCTAGTTCCTGTCCCCCCCAATATATGCACTGACATTAGTCTAAAAATCCCAGTGGTGTGGTAAATTGCAAAGAGACCTGGCCTTACAATGGACCATATGGGCTTCAAAGTGCTGTATTTTATCATGAAAGAGCATATAAAAGTCATTGCACAGAAGAGGAACACTTTGTACTTGCTTTACTTTGTTTATCCCTCCTAGGTATTTTCAGAAGCAGGTGTTTCCATGGGTAACTGATTAAAAAGCAAACAGATCTCAAGGCAAATCACACAAGCCCCCCATTTTCCCACAAAAAAGGCTTATTTCTAGATGGTTGAATCCAGTGCTGCTGCTGCTGCTGTTTCACTCATGTGAGTTTTTCACTTGCACAGTGGAACTTCCTCTGCAGTGCCCCTTTCACCCTCTAAATCTGGTCCAGAGGTTTGGAGAACCACCAACCCTAATCTCAAATGCTGATTCACCACAACACTGCAAATGATTCCAGCAAGTTACATTGTGTCCCAGATCAGGTTTTTCGTGTCAGGTTGCAGGAGATGATGGGACAGTGGAGGCAAAGGATCGGGCCCCTTTCTTCACAGGCTGATCCCTTCTTCCCTGATCCCATTGCTGCCTTTTTGTGAAATGAAAAGATGCCGGGCACTCCAAACACAGAAACTCCTATGGCATGTCTAGTTTGACCCTAGAGGTAAAGTTGAATACTGTCACTCAGCAGCCCTAATGGGGCAGCTTATCCATGCACAATTTTTAAAAAAGCAAAACACCAATAGACACTAACAAAGCTGATACCCCTAGGAAAAAATCAATGGATGTGCACATGAGGCACAGGAGCCCATCAGAGATAATAAATGGGGCAGCACTTGGAGCAGCCCCCTATCTTGCCCTTCTCAATGCTCCCATTCTACTGTTCTTGGTGATTCATTAGAACTCTGCAAAAACTTGTGAAAATTATGTTAGAGACTTAAATGTCTGTAGGATTTTGCCTACTCCTTAGTCAAAGCCATGCTTCAACGCTGTACAGTGGCACCTCGGGTTAAGAACTTAATTCGTTCCGGAGGTCTGTTCTTAACCTGAAACTGTTCTTAACCTGAGGCACCTTTAGCTAATGGGGGCTGCTGCTGCTCTGTTCTCATCCTGAAGCAAAGTTCTTAACCCGAGGTACTATTTATGGTTATAGGTAGGTAGCAGTGTTGGTCTGCCATAGTCGAAACAAAATTAAAAAATTCCTTCCAGTAGCACCTTAGAGACCAACTAAGTTTGTCATTGGTATGAGCTTTTGTGTGCATGCACACTTCTTCAGATACTTTTCTTCAGATACAGATGTATCTGAAGAAGCGTGCATGCACATGAAAGCTCATACCAATGACAAACTTAGTTGGTCTCTAAGGTGCTACTGGAAGGATTTTTAAAATACTATTTCTGGGTTAGCGGAGTCTGTAACCTGAAGCGTCTGTAACCTGAAGCGTCTGTAACCCGAGGTACAACTGTACTTATGTTTGGTGTTCTGCATCCAAACATTTGCTGGCATCTTTCTGTAATAGCTGATCTCTGGTTTTATTTTTTTCAAAATTTCTTTTTTAGAATAAATGTTAGATGTTTTTTATTGTCTAGTTTTACGTATGATTGTGGCAAACTGCTCTGATTTTTTTTAATGAATAGTGGTATGTAAATACCCTCATAATTAATAAATGAAGCATACTGCTAGAAAACAGCAAAATACTGAACTTCACATCTCTTTATCTACATGTTGGTACAATGGTATTTTTTTTTTTTAAAAAAAAGAAGAAGATTGGTATTCTAATGAATAATTTCACAGAGCATCTGAAGACATGTTGGGTTGCTTATTGATTGGATAATTATTCTAGTTTCTTTTTTCCTCTGAGAACCTAATTAGCAGATTGATCTCAGGAGACAACAGCGAGCTGCAAGCAAACAAGAGGAGAAGAAGCAGAGGGATTGGCTTAAACTGAAAGATGAAAAGAGTTAATTAAGTCTGGTTCATCTAAATGATGTGGGGAGAATGGAAGAAAACTGATTTGGCTAGAATCTGATTTAATATTTATTTTTTTAATTGATTTTATTTTTATTGTATTTGCTAAGCTTATTGTTTCACATAAGCAGTGCAAAAAGTGTTGAAATAATTAAGTATATGATAAAAGTTGTGACGAAATCTGGAAAGTGCAGAAATCTGACTTGGGTCTTGCTACCACCATCCATGGCTTGGAAACTTCCCCAATTGGATCACTGTAATGTGTGTAACAAAGAGCTGCTTCTCATCCCAAAGTTGCCCTTGTTTTGAAGCAACAGCACTGGTTTCCATCTCTCAGGACTGCTTGTTACCTTTTGTCATGAACTGGTAGGACGATGGGAAGGAGGAAGAAGATCCCAGTGAGGGGTGTAGGTGGGACTGGGACACACCGGGGCAATCATGTGATGGGGATGGAAGTACAGGGTGACGGAGGATGGCGAGGGGATGAGGGTCAGTGCACAGGAACCAGAGCAGCAGGACCCATCACCAGAGCCAGAAGGGCCCCTGTACCCATGAACATGGTGGGCTCTGAGGTTTAGGGACTAGTAGGAGAGACACTCTAGGAGACTGAGACAGGCCCACAGCCCAGCTCCCTAGCTGGCCAGGTGGGGCTCACTAGCTCTGGGTGGAGGGGTATTATTCCTCAGATGGGTGGAGGGGTACTATTCCTCAGCTTGGAACAAACGAGAGTTTCATGTCTTATCAAGCCCAGATGCTGAAATCAGTGAAGTACAAAAGGGAAGCAGAGCTGAGTGTCTGCTCAGCTGCCCATGTTGGTGGCCCTTGGCTCAGATGCTCCTGAATCTCTAGGGGGACTGTGCTTCAGGTTCAACTCTGGACTGTATCCTGACAGCTGGACTTCAGTCTTGGCAACTTGGATTAACCCTGGACTGTTTTCCCTGGACTTTGGCTGTATGGTTTGACCCCTGGACTTCAAACTTTGGACGTGACATACTGACTTGCTGCCATGTAGGCCAGGGGTTCAGGACACCTTTAAAATGCATATGTATTATACATGGAGATTTAGGAATAAATACTATAATTGGAATGAAACTAAATCTTGCAATGCTGGGGAGGACTGTGACTCAATGCTCAATGTTCTTGCTCAGTCTGCTGTCCATGTTGTTCTCCTTTCTTATGGTTCTTTACTAAACTGGACTTGGACCACCCTTTAAATTAATCAAAGACTCCTTCAAACTGAGGGCTACCCTCTGATAGCCTTGTAAATGGAGAGCTGTCCTCTGTACAGCAGGACACATGGCCACCCTAGCTCAAGAGTACATATTACCCACTTTGGCTGCATAGCCTACACACCATATTTTTATTCCTGGGAACTGCAGTTTATCCCCCACAGAGCTACTATTCTCAGCTCCAATAACAAACTAAAGCTTCAAGGAATCTTTTTGGGGTGTTGTTTGCTTTAAATTTGTGGTGTGTATGCAGCTCAGTGAGAAAACGGAGCGAGGCTTTTCCTGTGATGGTGCCTTGTTGTGGCTTGCTTAGAAAATGCGCAGGTTTAAGAGCTTAAGGTAATAGCATGCTTAATAGCTGCTTTGGGTTAGTGTGGGAGAGCCTGGCAAAGTTGGCATGATAATTAACCACATTGTTAGTGCCATTATGTGGTATCCTGGAGTGATGTGAGATGGAGCCCTCCACAGTAACCATGGTAGTCCAGCCATTTTGAATGGAACATCTCACCTTAGAGATCCACTCAGCTAAGAATGAAGACTGTTTAGATTTGTAGCACTGAGCTGTTCAAATTTAAAAATAACACACATGGAAGGGAATGAAAAAAAGGGACCTGGATGATACCAGCAACCTCGCAACTTTAACCTAACCTGACCACCACCACCTTTATTATATGTAGCATACAATTTTTTTTATTGAACAGAAATGGCAAACTTTGCTTCAGCATCGAGAAAATAGCTTACAAAAGCACACAAAGCTCAAGTGACAGCTCTGTCGGTCTCAACAATTCACAAGTAAGCCACTGTTGCCAAGGATGCAGGACTGAGGGCTTTTGTCTGTGGCTGAGGGCGTGTTTAGGGCTGAACATATGTTGAGAATAGCTGAAAATCCTACAGCACAGTGAATGCTAAAGCTAACTAAGTATTCTACAGGTAGGATCGCAAACAAAAGCCTCAAATGGCACTGATGGCTTCAATCTTATTTATGGAGGCGTAAGTTCTCCATTAGGAACCACCGCTTCTTATAAAACCAATGAAGAAAAGAAAGAAAAAGAAAGCAACTTTTGTCCCATCATTTTTGAACAGCTTCTTTTCCATGTTTCAGCGCTGCTCAGGCAGTTGTACAAACAGATGAAGGGGATGGAGGTGTGTGTGTGTGCAGGCCCGGGCCCCAACATCCCCCACATACATGGTCTGGCATCACTTCAGACCTTCATGTTTTCAGTGCAGAGATCCAAAGTGGAACCAGTGTGTATGTAGACCCTGAGGGGAGGGCTGTGTCCCTTCATGCCGTTGCTCAGATGTTACAAAATGCATATATTAGCCCATGTATGACAGTAAAAAATAAACACGGAAAATCTGACCACATTCACACTACACTTTTAAATAATAATAATAATAATAATAATAATAATAATAATAATAATAATTTATTTATACCCCGCCCATCTGGCTGCGTTTCCCCAGCCACTCTGGGCGGCTTCCAACAGAAATATTAGAATACACTAATTTCTTAAAGATTAAAAGCAGGCATCCCCAAACTGCGGCCCTCCAGATGTTTTGGCCTACAACTCCCATGATCCCTAGCTAACAGGACCAGTGGTCAGGGATGATGGGAATTGTAGTCCAAAACATCTGGAGGGCCAAAGTTTGGGGATGCCTGATTAAAAGCTTCCCTAAACAGGCTGCCTTCAGATGTCCTCTAAAAGTCTGGTAGTTATTTTTCTTTTTGGCATCTGGTGGGAGAGCGTTCCACAGGGCAGGTGCCACTACCGAGAAGGCCCTCTGCCTGGTTCCCTTTAACTTGGCTTCTCGCAGTGAGGGAACCGCCAGAAGGCCCTCGTTACTGGACCTCAGTGTCCGGGCAGAGCGATGGAGGTGGAGACGCTCCTTCAGGTATACTGGACCGAGGCCATTTAGGGCTTTAAAGGTCAGCACCAACACTTTGAATTGTGCTCGGAAACGTATATCACTTTAATCTGGCATGGTCTCCCTCCACCCTCAAAGAAATCTGGGAGCTGTAGTTTAAGAGTTCTGAGAACTGTTAGGAGGACCATGATGCTCAGAAATCTTCCTTTGGATGAAAACAATTACAACATTTTGCTATAAGGAATTATTGGAAGTAAATTGGTTGTTAGGGACAAAAGGTAAGATGTATACTATTACCTGTATTTTCAGTCTTCATTCTTAGATGGTAACCTATCCAAGGATAAACTTAAAGCAATCAGTTTTCTAGAGTGGGCTCTATGGAGTTATGGAAGGTAATATAAGGTGAAGGACTTAATAGGCATAGTTCCTTTAGGCCCATCCAACAGAGTTCTCTTGCCTGGGTGCCCTATGGATGTCATGATGGCCACGGGATGTAGTGATGGCCCCTGACTTGGAAGACCATAGGATAGGACAAGTTCATGGAGGATAAGGCTGTCAGTGGTTACCAGTCAAGATGGCTATGTTCAGCATCCACTGCCAGAGGCCTCTGAATACCAGTTGCTGGGGAGAGTGCTATTGCATCATGTCCTACTTGTGGGCTTTCCATTGCCATATGGTTGGCCACTAGGAGAATGGGATGCTAGGCTAGATGGAACTTTGGCTAATTCAGCAGGGCTTTTCTTATGTCTTTACACAAGAGGATGGCAAGACTAGTCAGAGGAACCTAAGTGTACCTGCCATAGAAATTAATGGAGTGCTGATAGCCCACCCACACTTGGTCGTATAATTTGGATCCACAGCGCCCACATGAACAGGTCCACAAGTCTATAGTTTCATTTTATCTAATTGCAATTCTTTGTCTGTCGCTTAGTTAATTACTTTGATTGGTGTACTCCTGCTTGAAGCCAGGCAGAGGTTAATTACTTTGAGTCGTCCATAATGAATTTCCAGAACTCAGTGTAAAGACATTTTAATTATGCAATCCATGAGGCACAGTCAATAATTACTGAAAGACTCACAAAATTATGGTCATGGTACATAAAACTCACACGGCCTGAACCTACAGGTACAACCTGGATGCTTTCATAATTAATTGCTATCAACATTCAGTGCAAAATTCCTCCTTTAAGGAGCTGAGAAATGGTTTCTGTGGTGCACAAGAATAAAGTGGAAGATTTGATATTTGGTAAATAAGGTCATCATTCATAACCTTCAATAAAGGTTGCTGTCAAAGTCATCAAAAGCAGCAGCTTCTTCACCTTTTTCATTTCCACCCATAGAATGCAACATAAGTTTTCACTTAGATATTAAAAGATTCTCTTCATCACAGCAAGGAATGAATTGGGGAACCCATAGCTGCCTGAGTTTTTACATTTGCCATAAGGATCAGCATACCTATGGGCAAGTTATTCCAACCCCTACCCAGAGTCTTGTCTATTAGGAATTATCTGAGAGTGTTCACTCTCACATAGCTTGATGTCACTATGTGACAGTTCTGATTTTGCAAGGTTAGTTATAGACAGAGGTGAGAAATTTGCTTAACGTATGCAGATTGCTAAAGTGAATGAAATGCCTGAACATGCTTTTTAGTTTTTTTTGCTCTGACTCATCAGTGACTTCTAATTTTCCAAGTCAATTATATTGACCTCTCCTCATGCGCCATTTCAGATTTCTGCACTCTTTTCTTCTTTCTTTCTTTCTTTCTTTCTTTCTTTCTTTCTTTCTTTCTTTCTTTCTTTCTTTCTTCTTTTCTGATTTCTAACAAATCCTTACCTAGTTCACATCTCTTTCTGCATAATAGGAGCAGCATGACATGGAAAGATAATAGGAACTGGCTTATTTTGAACAAACATGGTCTCTTTCATCCTTTCAGTGTCATTTAATCCTCCTGCTCTGTGCAGAAAGATTTATTCATGCCACACTTCAAATCCTCAGCTTGATAGACCAACTTTTGATGTGTTACCCATATGCAATTTGGTGGAGCCCAGTAAAACTGTGGACATATTTTCCCTACCCACAAGGACTTCAAATATTTACTGCAGCCATTTGAGGATTCATTGAACTATGGTGTGCTTTTTAATTACTTGTTCTGTAAATCATGTTCGGTAATGACTTATGGCAAGTTGTTCCAAAGCAGTCAACAAGATAAGTGGGAATGGTGTGGAAGCACCTTCTATACTGAAATGGCAAAGGTACTAAAGGTAAAGGTAAAGGGACTCCTGACCATTAGGTCCAGTCGTGACCGACTCTGGGGTTGCGGCGCTCATCTCACGTTATTGGCTGAGGGAGCCAGCGTACAGCTTCCAGGTCATGTGGCCAGCATGACAAAGCTACTTCTGGTGAACCAGAGCAGCACATGGAAAGGCCGTTTACCTTCCTGCTGTAGCGGTACCTATTTACAGTATCTGCTTGCACTTTGACGTGCTTTCAAACTGCTAGGTTGGTACTAAAGGTTGCATTTAACTAATTTTAACCCAGAAATTAATGGATGTAAGCAATGGGCATTAATTTCAATGGGTCTGCTCTGAGCAAAAGTTTTTTTTTTGAAAACAACACTAGAAGTCTTTTATTTTTAGAAATAAGATGACGATCAGAGTGCACAGAGGTTTTATTATGCATTGTGCGTGGAAGAAAGTGCCTGGAGAAGTTCTTCACTGATTCTCATAAAAGCAGAATTTGGGGTCAGTCAACAAAACAGATTAGCAGTAGTAGATTGAGGGCTGACAAAGGAAGCACTTATTTGCACAAGGCTTAACAAATATATGGGATTCATTGCCAGAAGATGTAAGGAACGATTACTGGCTTAGATTATTGTAAGTGCGGAGGTCTGAAGGGAGGTTGTTGCTCCTTCGGAAGCCGGAAGTCAGCGTCATTACACCGCAGAGTATTTATGCTGGCCTGCTTGAATGCCTTTCCATCCTCCGTGTTATCTGGAAGGCTCAGAGGCATCTCTTACCAGAACAGACTCTGTACCTGTGACCAGAATGTACCTGACTCTTTGGACCGCCCTCTTTTTAACATCTTCCGTGATGATCCTTCGATGTCCTCTCTGTGGCTTGGGCCCCCCGCCAATAAACAACACTCGGTGCAGTCTCTACTGAGAGATGACTCTCCTGTTCTCACTAGAGTTATGGTACAATTTTTGACCAGGATCTTTGAGGTTAAATCTGGGGTAGTTTGGCCTGTATAATAGTGATTGCCGAGGA
This sequence comes from Zootoca vivipara, assembly GCF_963506605.1. Lineage (NCBI taxonomy): Eukaryota > Metazoa > Chordata > Lepidosauria > Squamata > Lacertidae > Zootoca > Zootoca vivipara. Next base: position 50,037,696 of record NC_083283.1, read on the forward strand.
TTCCCTCTTTACTGTATATTTCAGAATTATAACACATATAGACAGTCTATATAGTTTTTATTGTCTTATATATGCCAATAAAGGTGTTGAATTGAATTGAATTGATTATTGTAAATGCTTATTAGGTGTATTCCTGAGCTTGTGGGCTTCTCAGGTGCATGTGGTTGGCCACTCTGGGAAAGAGGGTTCTGAAATAGATTGATCCAGCAAAGCTGTTTTATGTTTTTAATTGAAACAATAATTACAATATTCCAAGAAGGCATTAAAAAGAAAGATAATTACAAAGATCCAAATAAACCTGAGCATACATTAAAGCAAGGGTAGTCAACATGGTTGCTTTCAGATGCTGTTGGACTCTAACTCTCATCCCCCTTGACTGGGGCTGATGGACTCCAACAACATTTGGAGGCTACACCTCCATTAAAGTGTATGAGGTGAGAGAAGCCTTGTAAAAGGTAAGCGCAGACCATTCTGGAACAGAAAATCATAGCATGCGCTATTCATAGCAGGAGAACACCACAGCCAGCAAACATAGGATATGAGTTCAGTGATTTGCTGGTTGGCACTGACTACTCTTCCCCGGCACCTTTGCTGGGATCAGCTACTGGGATATGTGGTTACCAGGCCCTAAGGTCTGAAAACATCAACAAGGACCTGACTAAGCTAAACGTGTCAGATTAGAAGCAATCTTTAAGGAGTGACGCTCTAGTTATGTGGTTATACGCCAGAAGAACAGCATAGGAGATTTGACATCCCATACAGTACACCTCAGGAAAGGTACCCATGTTAGTCTGTTGTGTTGCAGCAAGAGTCATGCGGCACCTTAAAGACTAGTCAATGTATATTGGCATAAACTCTTTCTTGGAGCAGAGCCCACTTCATCTGATGTACGAAAGTGTTGTCCTCAGTCGGTAGCTATCTATATCTATATGGATATTGAGGGAAATTATACGAACAGTGGGGTTTTTTAAAAAAAGCACAGTGACCATCCACAACAGTAGTAATTGGTGGCAAATGCTGTGCATATTTCCCTAAGTTGAATGTTGCTAGACAAAATGCTAAGCTCACAGTGGATGTTCCTGCACACCCTGCCAGAAGTAGAACTTACAGGTGTACAAACTTCATACAATTTTAGAATATGGAGTTCGATATTCAAATGTCTGACATTACAGATGATTTCAGAAACACCTAAAATTAACCATGTTTTCAGATCCTGCTGCTGAAGTAGTGTAACTAATTGTAATTAATAGAAATCGCATTAATGTGTTTTATAACAAGACAGAGCTTTTGATGACTAACAGCTGGCTTCATCTAAAAAAACATTTGTTCCCTGGATGATTAAGTCTAAATTCATTTCTATCTTTTCTACTGAAGCTTTTAAATCAATGAACTTCCACCATTTTCTCATTGTTGCCTATTTTAGTTTAAAACTTAACTAAAGTATCTTTATATCTATGTGCTCACTTCAGTAGCACACACAATAAAATTGAAACAATACAGATCTATCTATCTAACATTAGGAGTATGCAGTGTATGTGGGTATATGTGGAATCTATGGTCTGGACTAAGGACTCAGCCATGTATAGATTCACACATTCCCTCCTCCTCTCCTTCCCTCAGTCCACACACATGTGACTTAACACTTCCTGGTTTGTCAAGCCATACTTCGCTGTGATGTATAAACTGGCACACTGTACTGTGGTTTGAACAATCCCTCCAAATCAAGTTTGCAAATCAGAACCCAGTTGTGTGCACACACGACTAATTTCTGATCCCCCACAAACTGTATCCAAGCTAGCCTCCCCTGAACATGGTGCCCTCCAAACATCTTGAAATGCAGCCCCATCCAGTATGACTAAGGGTCAGAGATGGTGGGAGTTGTAGTTCAAAACATCTGGAGGCAACGAGGTTAGGGAAACATGATCTAAGTCATGTCTGTTACCACTTTATTCACCCTCTTCCTATGAATATATTTTTTAGCCTAGCAGCAAAAAGAGAATGGTGGTGCTTTGGAGACTAATTGATTCATTATGACCTAAGATTCTGTAGGCAGCAGCCTATTCCTGCAAGGCTGATTCACATGTGGTCTAGAAGCATAATTCAGTCACATGGCAGGGAACTGAAGAGAACCTGTGGTTCACATGCTGTGCATATAGCCTCTAATAAAAACCAGTGTCTATGTGAGAGAAGATGCATAAGCCCAAGGTTCACTGCTGTACCCCACTGTGTGGCAAAGCAGTCTCAAATGTCAACATCATATTATTTTTTGAGATACAGGGATACCTTGGTTCTTGAACTTAATCCATTCCAGGAGTCCATTCGATTCTTGAAACGGTTTGAAAACCAAGGCGTGGCTTCTGATTGGCTGCAGGAGCTTCCTGCACTCAATTGGAAGTCGTGGAAGCCACGTCGGATGTTGAGCTTCCAAAAAAACGTTCGCAAACTGGAGCACTCACTTCCAGGTTTGCAGCGTTCAGGAGCCAATTTGTTCAGGAGTCAAGCTGTTTGAGTACCAAGGTACCACCGTACTACAAGACAAAGCAAATGGTTCTATGGAAGTGCAGCTTGTGGTGGCTCTGCATTCTGTTTTTGAAGTTCCAGTGGCTAAGTCCAGCTTGGCTTCCTGCAGCAGAACAATCTCTTAAATGTACTTCTCAGCTCTGGACTTCGAAATGCATAAATCATGGGGTCAATCACAGCATTGCACATGATCAGTATACCATTCACGTGAAAAATGGACCCATAGCAAATGCAATAAGGGTTTTGTGGGCAAAACGCCATCAGAAGCATATGAAGGACAAAAGGGGCCCAGCAGCAGAGAAAAACCCCAAGTAAGACAGTTAAGGTAATGACTCCTTTCATGTTAGCTCTCTGGTGAACCGAGCTGGTAGGCTGCAAAGCAATCTTTTTGGCATGAGAGCGTGCAAGCAGGAACATATGGATATAGAGGCTGAGGATAAAAATGAGCATGAAACACAAGAAGACAGAGAAGGACACAACAGTAGCTGTTTCATGGGAGAAAATGACCACTGCGATGCCACTCCCAGCACAGAATGCCCAAATGACCACCAATATCACTAAAGTACGCTTCATTGTCATGATGTTATGGTACCGCAGTGCATAGAAGATGGTTATATATCTATCAGCTGCAATGGCCGACAGACTGAAAATGGAACCCAGTAAAGATAGAATAAACATGAAATCTAAAATATCATCCATTGTTTTTTCCAAGGCTCCCTGACATGTTAGGTATCTCATCTTGCAGAAGATGATGAAGAGGATGTTCTCCAGAGTCTTGTACAAACTCCCCAGCATGTCTGAAACAGCTAAGCTGCAAATGAAAATATACATGGGTGAATGCAGATTCTTATTCCTCCCCACTGCTATGAGCACCAGCAGGTTTTCCAGTACTCCTAGAGCGGCAATGGTGAAGAAGATTTCTTCTGGCACAATGACTTGTGCACAGTCAGAGGCGTTCATTGAGAGTTCACTGTTGTTTTCCGATGGAGGAGCATTTGTCTGTACCAGAAGCCTTGTTGTTTCAGAACCTCGGTCGATCTTCATTGTTGCAACCATATATATTTCAGTACTCACTGTGGCTTGACCTTCTGCAACAGCCACTGTGTCCAGCTGAGCATCTTGTTATGGTGAAATCATTCAAAGTAAACCTGGGGAAATGGTTAACCAATAAGGAATGAGAAACACCAAAATGAAATACATGGAAAACTTAGACTGAGTTCACATATGTTTACTAGAAAATGTAAGCATTCTGCACGTATTGTTCTTGGTTGCTACTGGGAGTTGCCTGCTCCCTAATCCATGTAGGATTCAAGCTTGAGAAGAAGCAACAGAACCCATATAGCTCAGAGCATTATGGTTGGTTTGGCTCACTCTGCTGAAATGCTAGCCGTGTTGCCGTGAGGTGTACAGTGCCCTGATCAGATATTCATCTGGGACGTGTGAGAGCAAAACTGTGTAAAGGAATAAATATAGAGGAGTAAAAATATCTTCCAAGTAATTGAGGCATTGTGCTCTAGCCCATGTCAGTTAGATGGGAAAAGCCACAAAGGCTGTGTATGCATTAGTGTCTTAAACCACAGCAAGGTCATCCTTTTCTCAATTCGGATCAAAGTTGGTCTGGGGAAAAATGCATCAAAACACGACATTTAATAAGATATGATAAGATTGATACAGGATATATGTGGATTGTGGCTAACGTCATGTGTCCACTGCTTTCTAAACTAGCAGTGGAAGCAAAGTGGATACAGAGCAAACTATCTGGCTACACCAGGGGTAGCTAAAGTGTGCATTCCAGATGTTGCTGGAGTCCAATTCCCATCAGCACATGGCCATTGTTCAGGGATTGTGGGAGTTGTAGTCCAGAAACTTCTGGAGGGCACCATAGATACGTACATAATATATTGTTACAACTAGGCAACTATTCCTTTGTTAGGGAGATGGTTAGTAATTCAGAACAGGCAGTCGATGTCTATTTAGATAAGGGATGGTGAACCTGTTTTCCTTCAGATGTTGTGAGACTCTAACTCCCATCAGCAAGCATGCCTAATGGTTAGGGATGATAAGAGTTGAAGTCCAACAACATTTGGTGGGCCAGAGGTTTCCCATACCTGGAATCAAATTGTTTGGAGATGATCCAATAAACTGGAGATCTTATCTTCACTTTCCACTGTCCACACATTGTGAAGAAACATTCATAGAGAAGAACCTGCTATCTCTGTTGAACCTGATAAATCATAGGAGAAACCTAAGCTGGCTCCACTCTAGGACATGGCATGGCCATTGGCTCTCCCAATATGTAGACAATGGGCTAGTAGGGATGCAATGTTGGGAGGACAGGACTGGTGGCCATGGCCCTACGCTGCCCTCATGCTGTTAGTTGATTGTGTGTGAATCTCTCTCTCTCTCCCTGTTAGTCTCTATGTACACATGTGTATGTATACATTATTAGTAAATTGCATATGTGTGAATATCTATCACCTAACTATTATAGTGATCGTAGACTGGAGAAAGTTACCGTAAAGCAAATTTATTATTTTCTTTCTTTAATAATGAAGCTTTCTCGGCTTGGTCAGATGCTGCAAATTTTTTTTTTGGGGGGGGAACATGCCAGAAATTAGCCGGTTAATATAAATCTCACCCCATCACAGACCAATTACAAGAAACACCATGGAAGATTGACAGGCAAATGTCATTTCTCACATGATCTTACTAACCCAATTTCAGGGATAAAAAAATCCTTATGAAAATGTGTAAAAACTTCATATCCTGAGACTTATATTGATTTAATGAAAAGTAGGAAATATTTGCATTAGGCATAAGTAAACTGCACTGGACGAAATGGCTAATTCTGCACGTAGGTGGAAGCAGATTTTAAACCCATGCAGAGCCTGATTCTGTGCATGTTCAGTCAGAAATAAGTTTTACTGATCTTGATGGTGCTTCCTACAATGAAACGCTAGGGCAAGTTTGCAGTCTGAGGCTCAAAAAGGTTGGATGAAAATGTTTTCCCTTTTCCTTCCTGGCAAGCTTCATCATCTTTTTTTATAATCCTGGCACTTCTTACATGGCTGATGATATTATTAGAAGCAAATTATATGAACAAACATTGGAGCTGCTACAGAAATTAATGCAATATTTATTGCTACACAAACCTCCAGTGTTCCTTGTTTACATTTGCTGGATATCAAATCTGTAAATATTGATGTCTGCAATTTAACGATGCCATCTGGCTGATCACTTGCAAAACCCACATTAGGAGCAAATTGCACATTGCATGCAAACTTGTGTAAAAAAGTCTATGGCCAATTTTAGGGGTTTTGTTGTTTGTTTCAAAAGCAACTTTGAGAGAAAATGTGCTTTCCCCTTTCCATGGAGAAATGGCAGGGGAGAAGGTGTTTAATCCATTTTCTGCCACCATTTGCCTGGGCAAAACTCGAGTTGTTCAATACTGGAATCCTAGGGGGCAGGGAGACAGTGGAGGCGGGATTAAGGTGGAAAAGAGCAGCCAGGGAAAATATCGTTCTCCCTGCTGCTTCCACCTGCGAAAAGTGTCCCTCCCTCAGGTAATACAGCAATTGATTTAGGTATAGTATTTCTTAGTTCCACAACAACTACTGTTCTCTGGCTGATGCACAGCATACGGTAACGAAAACAGCAGGAAAACCATTTAAAACACAATTTTAAAAAGTGGTAGGAAAACAAATCAATATAAAACAGAGAAAACAGAAACCTTGTCAGCAGCAAATAATCACAGCCTATCCCAGGAATAAAATAGGGTTAAAAAAAGATGAGATTGAAAAGGGCTGTGGTCTAGGGCTTGCCAATCAGAAGGTCGGTGGTTCGAATTCCCGTGATGGGGTGAACTCCTGTTGCTCGGTCCCAGCTCCTGCCAACCTAGCAGTTCGAAAGCACAAAGTGCAGGTAGATAAATAGGTACCGCTCCAGCAGGAAGGTAAACGGCGTTTCCGTGCGCTGGTCTGGTTTCGCCAGAAGCGGCTGAGTCATGCTGACCACACGACCCGGAAAAACTGTCTGCGGACAAACGTTGACTCCCTCGGCCAGTAAAGCGAGATGAGTGCCACAATGCCAGAGTTGTCCGTGACTGGACCTAATGGTCAGGGGTACCTTTAACTTTTAAGAATAAAGAGACTTCACCTTGTGGCAAAATCACATGAAAGAAGCCTCTCTGGCAGTGGTAGAGCATATGCCTGCGCTCAGGGAGGGTGTGCTCCCGAGGGGGGCGGGGCGTGGAGGGTGACCTCCCAGGTGCGGGATAGCTGCTCGGGTGCACAGAGCAGCGCACGCGCCCTGCAGCTGGGGGTGGGGCCAGCTGGGGCAGGATGCTCTGTGGGGCTTCTGAGGAGTCTGCCCGTGTCTCCCAGTCAGCCGCCCTACAGCTGAGGGGGAGATGGCGGGTGGACCGTTTGGGGCAAGGCAGAGCCTGTGGGAACCAAAGCCACTGCATCACGCCCAGAAGAAATGTGTGGTTTGGGTGCGCTGCAGGCCCCATAGTGAGTGCCGCCCGGCATTTTGTCACCTGCCTCCTCCATTCAAGAGCACGGGGCAATGGTGCACCACCTGCCTGCGACTCCCAAGCCTCTCCCACACGCGTCGGGGGAGGCTTGGGAGTCCCGTCCTGAACTGTCAAAATGAAGGGGGAAAACTGGTGGCAAAGCGGCACAGCTCCCCCCTTCCCTGATGGCTTGGGGACGGTAGGCTTGGGAGTTGCGGGTGGGTGGTACGCCAAATGTCACCAGGGATGACACCCGGGGCAGGCCCCCCTCCCTCTGCTACTGCTCTCTGGGGCTCCACCATATAAGAAGAATGGCAAGGTGGGGAGCTGGGAAGGAGGATCAGAACTTTGCTTGCTGGGAGCAGCTCCAGCTTCCACTCCAAGGCTACAATCTCACCCAACACTGTACAATTACATTGCTTGAAGGATGTGCTGGTGGAGAAAGGGGTATACAGCTGTGTGTTGTTTTCTGTGCCTCTCTTTATCAGCAGTTTGTCTCGCGTGTGCAAGTAAGTCATGTGGGGCAAATGTATCATATCCAAAACTTTGGGCACTCACCCTGCTACTACAGAAACCAGCTCCAGACAAGGCAGATGTTGGCAGGCAGGCAAGAGGAAACAGCTCACTGAATCAGGCCCAAATCAGACTGTGGGAAGGGGATGGCGGCTCGCACAACACTAGAAACGATGCCTCTTGCTTTCCAGGATGGAAGACAGAGAGTTGTGTGTTTTATGTAGAAATCCCTGGGTCTTGCATGTCTGGAATGTGCCCTTATACAAAGGTAAGAGCGGCATTTTTTTCTCTGTTCAACCCCACATTTTGCCTCCAACGCCAACCACTACTGGAATGCAGTCCCCAGAAGATTGTTCATAAAATAATCTGAAAATGGCACCTCACTCCTCTTTAATAGGCTACTTTGCCTTGGGGCACATGGAGACATGTACTGCTCATGTACTGGTTTATTGGGCTCCATGATCTCATGAATTTAAAAAGCCAACAGGCAAAGAAATACAAGAAGCAGAGCTGCCACTTTTGAGACACTTAATATAAGTATCCCATGAGATTTCCTATCTATTGCTCAGTTTTAATACAGACTAGAAATGAGGTTCAATAAGTTAAGAGGTCAATAAATCCTGAAAATAAGACACTGGGCTATGTGTGAAAATGGAAAGGCACTTGTCCCCTGAGGCCGTCAGTTCAAGTGACTCAGAAAAGGTTTAGGACTATAAAGGCAGCAATGTACTTTAAATCACATTACCCTGAAAGCTGTTTATTTGAATGAAACCAGCTAAAGCTGCTGTTCAGCAAGGTTAAAAAAGCATACCCACAGGCAAACAAATTAATTGCTCTCTTCCCCTCCAATGCTACTGGGGCTCTGTCAGCCACAACCAGCAGAGCCAATGGTCAGAGATGTCAGGGGAGATATATAGTCCAACAACACCCGGAGGACTAGATATTTCCCCATCCCTGATCTACATACTTGAGTGAATACCACCATACTACTGATACATTACCCACTAATGGACTGTGGTAGGAGTCACCCTTATGGCCTTGTTCTGGCTTGGTTCACTCCCTATTTACATTTTTAAAATGAGCACATTCATTGTTGTTTAGTCGTTTAGTCGTGTCCAACTCTTCGTGACCCCATGGACCATAGCACGTCAGGCACTCCTGTCTTCCACTGCCTCCCGCAGTTTGGTCAAACTCATGTAGCTTCAAGAACACTGTCCAGTCATCTCGTCCTCTGTTGTCCCCTTCTCCTTGTGCCCTCCATCTTTCCCAACATCAGGGTCTTTTCCAGGGAATCTTCTCTTCTCATGATGTGGCCAAAGTATTGGAGCCTCAGCTTCACAATCTGTCCTTCCAGTGAGCACTCGGGGCTGATTTCCTTCAAAATGGATAGGTTTGATCTTCTTGCAGTCCATGGGACTCTCAAGAGTCTCCTCCAGCACCATAATTCAAAAGCATCAATTCTTCGGCGATCAGCCTTCTTTATGGTCCAGCTCTCCCTTCCATACAACACTACTGGGAAAACCATAGTTTTAACTATACGGACCTTTGTCGGCAAGGTGATGTCTCTGCTTTTTAAGATGTCTAGGTTTGTCATTGCTTTTCTCCCAAGAAGCAGACGTCTTTTAATTTCGTGACTGCTGTCACCATCTGCAGTGATCAAGGAGCCCAGGAAAGTAAAATCTCTCACTGCTTTCTTCCCCTTCTATTTGCCAGGAGGTGATGGGACCAGTGGCCATGATCTTGGTTTTTTTGATGTTGAGCTTCAGACCATATTTTGCACTCTCCTCTTTCACCTCATTAAAAGGTTCTTTAATTCCTCCTCACTTTCTGCCATCATGGTTGTGTCATCTGCATATCTGAGGTTGTTGATATTTCTTCCGGCAATCTTAATTCCGGCTTGGGATTCATCTAGTCCAGCCTTTCGCATGATGAATTCTTTCCCAATTTTGAACCAGTCAGTTGTTCCATATCCAGTTCTAACTGTGGCTTCTTGTCCCACATAGAGATTTCTCAGGAGACAGATGAGGTGAGCAGGCACTCCCATTTCTTTAAGAACTTGCCGTAGTTTGCTGTGGTCGACACAGTCAAAGACTTTTGCATAGTCAATGAAGCAGAAGTAGCACATTCATTGCTTTCACATAATTAATGCCATGCTTCACTCATACCCCAAAATGTATTCAGAAAGTAAAACTTACGGAAAACTCTTGAGAACATTTTAAACTGTTGATCCCCACCCCCAGCTTTATGTTTTAATTTTCCTTGCAATTTGCTTCTAGATAATGTGTCATTTCATTGATCTTTTAGCCTGTTCTCATTGTTGGTGGTACCTGTTGTCAGTTTTTGTTCTTTAGACCTCTAGGCACAGGCTAGATAATGTACGGCTATAATTATGATCTGCACAGTTAGCTGTGAATGATATGTTGCAAAATGACTGCCTATTGATTACTTTCTCTGCCTTTTCTAGGTATTGCAAAATAACTACAGTAAAGTACTCTACAATGCCAAGGGGATAGATTTACATTGTGAAATATTTCACAAAGAACATATTCTATCTTAATCTAGTAATATAGTTATAATTATTCTGCATTTAATAATTTCTTCTTCCTCCATTAGTACTGTATCATTAAGAACATCACCAGAAACGCTTGTTCCCATAGACATTGGAGTAAATTGCTCAACTTGAAAATTTCAGACATGAACCTTCTTCTCACACTTGAATCATCACCAAAGCAGCTAGAGGCCTGCATCTGAGAAGGATCAGGACTTTTGTCATTAGATTTCAGTGGAATTTTGATCACTTCCTATTCTGTTATGAATATAACAGGGCTGGAATAATAACTCAGCTTGGAGGTGACTTGCAGAAGTTGCTTCTGATTGCTCCTATGCAGTGCTGCTTAAAGCAGAAGTCAGGCTTTTGAAAATGTCAGCTGAACTTCCTTTGTCCTAGATCACAGAGTTAATAGCAGCAATAGATACCTGCATTGCTTTAATTTAATTTCCCCAATATTTCCCGTGCAGAATTTGAGACATGCATCTTAAAAGCCTTATTTGAACACCCCACACCAGTTTTTCAGCATTCATAATAAAGTTGCTTTTGTACTGATGTGCTCATTGATGACACAACGCTCCTCAAAAATCTCATTCCCTAGCCCAAATGAGTTATGCTTTAATGAATACTTAGTTTTAATCTCATGAGTCCATCCCACTATCCATAGATTTGTAGCTGATTCAGAAACATATAATAGAGAGCAAATCTGACTCACTAATTACTATCTCAGCCTTGGGCCTAGTATCTGGCATATCTGAACTTGCCAGCATCACATTGTTCGAATGGCAGAGACATTATCCAGGCAGGACCCAGTTATTCTAATGGGAGCCAGAAAAAGTCTGGATACTGAGATGAAGTGGCAGTAATTTGCCCAAGGTTATCAAGAAAGATCCTTCGGTCAAAATAATGAATTGAATTCAATGCTACTATCATTTCAAATGCAGTCAAGATGAACCCCTGGTATATGCATCACACCGTGCTATGGAAGTTGGAGCAGTAGCATATTGAATTCTGTCCCCTGCTTTATCCATGAAACACTTCAGAGCCATCCATGTTCCACGAACAGCTGTGTTCCTGAATAAGGGGCATGATGTGAAAACAAGAGGGATCACTGGGGTGGGGGGGGGAGGAATAGCTGGCAACCCTGTTACTTATGTGTGGAAATACCAAGTGGGTTTCACACAGATTCTCATGAAGAACAGTTTGTGAACAGTATGGGACACTAGCCTTGCATGGACGGGAGGGAGGCTCATTTTGATGGTGATATACTACCTGTTTATTCCAAGGACATATATTTGCCAGCAAAGGATTTTGGGGACAGGCCATTAAACAACAAAGTGGTGGGTTGTGGAAACTGAAAGTACTCTGAAGCACATTTGATCTATAGGGGTGGTTCATGTAAAGTGAAAAATGATGCTGCTGTTTGGATAGTGGGGCCTTTGTAAAGCTCAAGTCGGCAACTACCCAATGTCGCTACTCTTTGGAGCCAGCCCTGAAAGGAATGGAAATAGTGTTTCAGGAAAGGGGAGGAGTTAACTTCTTCCCATCTTAGCCAGGACTTCCAGAAACATGTGTCTGTCATGTCACCTCACTGCATTTTGAGCTTCATCTCAGATCAGCACAGTCCCTAGAAACTGGAGGCAGCATGATCCATATTCCTGCTAAACTTTCATCATTTCATTTTAGGAAAATCCTTCAACCCTCTGGTTGTAATAAATTAGAACAGTGTGTCCTTGATGCTGAGCCATGAGTTCATGTGGAACATTCTCTGCTGTACATAAATAATAATCACAGGGAAATCAGTATAGTAAATTAGCTCATTGTTTGGACACCACAGATTCTCTGTTTGATAGCCCACCATTCATTCAGTGAATCTAAGTTGCTGCGAGGCGAGGTATTTGAAGGGTTCTTTTTGCTGATTAGTTTCAAGCTGTGGTTCGACAGCTATCGTGAATGCTTTGTTTAGTTAGCTTGCTGTTCTTTCAAGCAAAGAATATGCTGAAAATATATTCGTAATCATTTTTTAAAAAATCAAGTTATCTATTCTCAAGGCTGCTTTGGATGTACTCTGCTTGCCACCCTCTGTTAAAATAACGTGGAATGCCTTCCTAAAATGCCACATGCTAGCCAGCCATTCATACAACCATTCCCCTTAAAATATGTAATCAAATCTTTTCTTTTTTAAAAACCAGACTGCTAAGCATGTCAGAAAAGGCATATTAGAAGTTTAGCACTTTCATTGCTATTTACACAGAGCTAGAATTCTTAGCACCCATAACAAGCTACAGTTCCCAGGATTATTATTTTTTGAGGGAAGTAATATTCCTTCAAATAGTGTGTTATGCAGCCATGGTAGCTATTAAGTCTCCATGAAAAACCACAGACATCTTTGCAGGCTTTAACAAACTCTTCCCATCACAAATATATCATCAGTGAGAAAGCACTTCCGCCTTGGAAGTTGCAAGAAGACTGAATTTTGGCTTTTTAAATGTCACTTAATGTTGTCTATGTGAGCATAGCTGGCCCAAGTGGAATTACTGGAATCACATCTTTAACCTTTTCCTACAGGGAGCAATAAGAATGCTTAGAGTTGAGTATTTTAAAATGCCAAGCTGTGAGAGAGATGTTTACTGGTGGAAATAGAATACTGTATAAATCAAAAATTGCAGTTCTGGAGCTGAGGAAACCCAAATTCTTAGTAAAGAATAAGTTATGCAAGCACAACAAGTGTATACTAGGACTACTTTCCTGCATTCATAGTTAGCATGATTCCCACCTATCTGAATCTGACAGTAAATAGCTTAAGAAGCAGGAATTGTTGATAGTTTGTTTTATAAGGAGCACACAAGAGGAATGAGAAGTGGGGACATACCGGTAATATTTCTGGAAATAGTTAACTGGGTAATAATATCATACAACAACCATGTAAATCATTAGTGTATGTGGGAGGGTAGTAACATGTCTTGCTCTGCTATCTCGGTCCTCTGCTGCCTTCTTCCCACCTCCCCAAAGTTCACCAGGACATTGGCAACTGGCAACGCTAGAATTCCTGCAGCAGCTATCTCTTAAATCTGGAAAGCAGAGAAGACATTGTGAGGAGCAGCTGTCAGAGCTCTGCACCAGGAAACACACACCCTGTTTAGTTGCTCTCTCCAATAAGGGGTTTTACGCCACACGGGGAGCCTGCTTGAGCAAAACGGACTCCTCCCTGCAGACATTCAACCCCCAAAATTTGAGGGGCTGCAGGAATGGGTGCAGGAACGTGCAAGAGGGATTGGGCCAACAAACAAATTCATCCCTACATTCTGCTTTGCATGATGGCAGTTGTGTATGTGTGTAGAGAGAGGGAGAGGGAGAATGAATGACTAAATAGGGCTACAGCAGATGATGTGGGGACCTTTGGCTCTCTGTACATTGCTGAACTGCAACTAGGTTATGATCAACTCCTTGATAAAGGGCTGTTAATGCAGGCCTTTAGCAATGTCTCCTAGTCCAAAGAAAGAGGAGAAGAAAGTTATATAAGAACCTAAGACGAGCCAGCTGGATGGGGCTGATGGCCCATCTGGTCCAGTATCCTGTTCTCACAGTGGTCAACCAGATGCCAGCGAGAAACAAGAGCATTCTCCTTTCCTGTGGTTTCCAGCAGTTGGTATTCAGAAGCATTTTGCATCCTCTGACTTTGGAAGCAGAGCATAGCTAGCAGCCACTAAAAGCTTTATCTTCCATGAATTTGTCCAATCCTCTTTTAAAGCCATCCAGATTAGTGGCCATCCCTCTCTCTCGTGGGAACGACTTCTATAGCTTCACTATGCACTGCACGAATAAGTCCTTTCTTTTCCCAAACCTTTTCCGACTCTACAATATCCTTTTTCAGGTGAGCCAACCAGAACTGCACACAGTATTCCAAATGTGGTTGCAATATAGATTTGTATAATGGTGTTGTGATATCAGCAGTTTTATTTCCCTTTCTTTCCTAATATTCCTCGCATGGAATTTGCCTTTTTTCATTGGGGGGGGGGGTAGCTTTCACACATTGGGTCAAAATCTTCTTCAAGTTACTTGTTGTGACCCCAAGGTCTTGTCAGCCATTTAATTTCAGTGAAATTAAGATTTGTTTTTGTGTTCCAATGTGCATCATGTCCCACTTGTTTATGTGACAAATTGAAGCACTTTTAAAATGTTTATTCCTGCCCGGCTGGCAAAGAGTTAACCCACCTCCAGCCTGACTGACATAGAACTCTGATGGGGGCGGGACTGTGCCCGGTTTGAAAGGAGGGAGTGTCGGTTTGGTCAGTTAGGAGGGAGAGGGAGGAAGGTGTGGTGTGAGGGGATGTTATGTGGTGGCTTGTATGAAGACAGTGAAGAGGCTAGGAAAACTTTAGTTAAATGTTTGACTGAGTTTATTTTGTACAACTGGAACAAAGCTAATTAATAAATGACACGTTAAAGAAACACTTATGTTTTTAACACAATAAAACTTCATCTCTGTTTTTGCCAAAAAGAGGTCCGTCTTTATTTTTCCAGCAAGGTACCAGGACTCACAACCGTGGTGGCTCAAGAGAGGGCAAAACTCACCTCAGGCAGGGAGGTGGCAGTTTGTGTCCTGAAGTTACACGGAGGAGGCTTAGACGGGTAACCTGAGGTGCCAAGGAGTTGCCAGAGTGCATAGGGCAAACTTCTACAGTGGGGAATCCAACTGAGGGAGACCCTTTACTGGAGGCAAGAGGTTATTCCGTGGGACAGCCTAGAGTTTCTTAGGGTACCAGGTCACGCAAGCTGGAAGGTTCTCCTTACTAAGAATCCCATTAGTAAAAGGGGTTTATTTTTGAGGCGGCAGGAGAAGAGGGTGGGTGTTTTCCCCTCTGGATTCCTGTGTCGCAGTGATAGTAAGAGAGTGTGGGACCCGGGTCGTCACAGTTTACAAGCTGAAGCTATAGTCCATGGGAGGCGTTAGTTTTATATGTGTAATTTTCTTATATCTTGTGAAACCAAGTGGACTCTAGTTTACAAAAGCTTATGTATGCTATATTAAATCTATTAAATAATAATAATAATAATAATAATAATAATAATAATAATAATATATTATTTATACCCCACCCATCTGGCTGGGTTTCCCCAGCCACTCTGGGCAGCTTCCAACCGAATATTAAAAACAGTACAGTATCAAACATTAAAAACTTCCCTAAACAAGGCCACCTTCAGTTGTCTTCTAAATGTAAAATAGTTGTTTATTGCCTTGTATCTGCTGGGAGGGCATTCCACAGGGCGGGTGCCACTACCGAGAAGGCCCTCTGCCTGGTTCCCTGTAACCTCACTTCTCGCAATGAGGGAACCGCCAGAACTTGGTGCTGGATCTCAGTGTCCGGGCTGAATGGTGGGAGTACAGACGCTCCTTCAGGTATACTGGACCGAGGCCATTTAGGGCTTTAAAGGTCAGTACCAACACTTTGAATTGTGCTCGGAAACGTACTGGGAGCCAGTGTAGATCTCTCAGGACTGGTGTTATGTGGTCCCGGCGGCCACTCCTAGTCACTAGTCTAGCTGCGCATTCTGGATTAATTGCAGTTTCCGGGACACCTTCAAAGGTAGCCCCACATAGAGTGCATTACAGTAGTCCAAGCAGGAGATAACCAGAGCATGCACCACTCTGGAGAGACAGTCCACGGGCAGGTAGGGTCTCAGCCTGCATACCAGATGGAGCTGGTAGACAGCCACCCTGGACACAGAATTAACCTGTGCCTCCATGGACAGCTGCGAGTCCAAAATGACTCCCAGGCTGTGCACCTGGTCCTTCAGGGGCACAGTTACCCCATTCAGGACCAGGGAGTCCTCCACACCTGCCCCCCCCAAAACAGTACTTCTGTCTTGTCAGGATTCAACCTCATGTTAAGTTGCCATAAGGCTATTCGTCATTTGGGCTCAACAGGCTAACCGAGCTACCTCTGTGGATGCTATTTATGAAGAAGCAATCAAATATTCAACCCTGAAACCACAGCCTTAAATGGTAGAATCCAGGGGGTAAATCATATCTTTTGATTTATTGAATGCATTAACTGCCTCTAGGTTCACAGTCACAAAGTAGTATGAAAGAGAAAAATTAAATACTTAGTAGTGAGGCTACTGGAGTCGGTTTTCTGCCTCACTGTGTAATATCAGGTGGCTTATTAGAAGGCTGCTACAAGTCATTCTCATTTTCATCTAAAAGAGGATTTCACTGTTATGATACAGATTTTCTCTCTCTCCTCAAAACCTACTACTGAACAAGAAGTCAAAGCAGTGAGTATCTCTGCTCACCAGAGAACAAAGTTTCTGACTTCAGATCATGAGGGAATCATATAACTTCATAGAATAGTGGCCACACATTCCAGTCTGCCTCCCCTCTCTTTCAAAATTGTTTGATCTGCAACTTTTAAGTACTTGAAGGTGATGTGAAGAACTCTCTGCATATTCCCAAGGGGGTTGTAGCTTCCAATGTATTATGCCACCTCGTTTCCAGCCTGCCTTCTGCCTGTACATAAATCATTGACATTTAGGAGATCCACAAGGAACAAGGGGGGCAGAGTTGTAGGGTTATGGAGTAGGGAGATTGGTTGCAGCTCAAGGAAATAAATGTAAAAGAGCTTTCAATAATATTGCCATTTTCTGGTGGAGTTCAATCATGTACTCTAAAGTTAAGGTTGTGCAATGAAAATTGGTTTGGAGATCTTGTGCAATAACCCCACTACCCTGTCCTCCCCAAACTGGACTTTTCATGATAAGGAAAGTGATGGAAAAAATGTGGGATAACTTTGTTTGATGCAGCATCAACTAACCTCATCGCAAACAGAACAAATGCTCAACAAATACGGTAGTTGTTAAAGCTGTTGACTAATCTCCCTGCAGAAATAATTAGTATAATTCTCCAGAAATCTTAGGAATCATTTTGTAAATGAAGGCAGGCTTAGCTCCTACATATAGAGCAATGCAAATTGTACACTTCATTTGATGCCGGTTTCACACAGAGAAAGTGAGCTGGCTAGCCAGAAGGTCTGCAAAAAGATTCAGATGCCCAGCTCCATGTGGACCCAATTGCAGAAAGGCCAAGAAAGCAAATGGAGAGATGAAACAATCATTTCGAAGAGACGCGTGGGGACAAACGCAATAAATATTTCAATTGAGATTTATACATACCTTCCAGTGATCCCAGCACAGATTTCACAAAGGACGGGGAAATGTCTGTAACAGGTCTTGCTGGAAAAAGGAATTTGTGAAACGTTCACAGAGGTGATGAGTCCTTATCTCAAACTCTTCTTCTACAATTCAGTACTTTTTCTCCCAAGCAAAAGAAGCAACCCATAGGTCAGCATGAAGGCAGCTGCTAGGAGGAAAATTGTTTGTAAAAAGTGAACAGTTCCCTTGCGTAAGAAATAGATGAGAACATCTAAATCAGAGAGAAAGGCAATGGTTGTGTTATTGCAGCCTTGAAGAAACGTCATCTAAAATAATTCATCTGCTTTGTGCCAAACAACTCTATGGAGTAAAAAAAAGAAAAGAAATCTATTTAAGACCAGCCTGGCATGGAGATAAAGAAGGGGCAAAGTTTCACTTTCTTTGTGTCAGTGTGCCTGTTGTTAAAAGTCCAGGAGGAAGACAAGTCCCAGGCACCTTTCAATGGGACACAGCTCACTGCCATTACTGGGGCTCTTCTTGTCCAGTATCCCAATGGCCAGTGGGAGACATCAGGTCATCATGTCCTCTCCCACCAGCCAGTGGGAGACATCATGTCCTCTCCCACCAACCATGCAATCGGCCCCTCCTGCAAATTTGACCAATTGTGGGGGCCCCTGGGGGTGGAGCTGACTAGGGACTCCTGTTGTGAGTCTTCACTTAGGTTCACACCCAAGGCATGAATTAAGATTGCCCCCTCAACTGGCAGCGCAGTTGGTTTCGGATCGCCCCCCCCCTCGTTTGCATGTTTAGACCCACCCAGAGGAAATGGTGTGGGTCTGCGGTATGGAAGTATCAGTTGCTGTATTCAGGCCAGGGAGGAATTTTTCCTTCAGACAAATTGGGTCTGTTTGGTTTTTTGGGGTGTGTGTGTGTGTGTGTTGTTTTTTTGTTGCTACCTCATAGCAATTGTCACAATTTAAGGGGTCCTAGGGGAGGTGCTTCTGTCTGAGAGTGGATCTAGACACAGGTTAAAAACACTAATTAAATCGTTACAACAAAAGAAAAAAGCTTATGTAAAAATCCATATAAACTCCTTTTTGCTCTCTGGCACCATCTGGTATTGGATGTTTATAACGCATTCAAAACGTATTATTGTGACGAATGTAGCTGAGTCCCAGATGCACAGATGGGGGCTGAGGGCCACAGCACTCCCCAAGATGGCAATCCTGATGGTTGTTCCCATTTGAGGATTGACTGAGGATTGACCCCAATGCTAATCAGCCAGCAGGTGGGCTGGTCATTCCAGGATACACTCAATGCCTAAGCCCACTTATATCTGTAATCAATAAAAATTGTGGCTTGTTAGGTTCCAAGAACATTGTACAGTGGCTATTTTGCTTCCACACCCCTAGTTCATGGGCAGCAGGCTCCCTGGGCCTGGGCACGCAAGCAGAAAAGGTAACAACTCAAAGTTTAATCCAACTGCAAAAATAAATCCTTCTAGCTGGTTCATGTGAGGTACTAAGCCAGTCCTTATGTGGAGGCTCACATACTTGTTGTGAAGCTTGCTGGAGTGGATTGGGGTGGTGGTGGGTTAAAAAGGCCCACCATTATTAACTCTCCATTTGAAAAGTGATTTCATTTTACAGATTAAAGTGTTTTGCCTCTAATGCTTTTGCACAAAGCCTCCCACGTTTTTGTTCACCCAGCAAATATTTTAATTCATTTCTGTTCAGCTCTTCAATAATCATGCTTCTGTTAAAAAGCTTTCAAAGATAGTTTTCTCCTCAGAGAGCAACATTATTTTCAGCTTTTTATTTATTTTATTCACAGCTTACTCCGTTCCCAAGGAGCCTCTGTTAAACTTCCAGGAGATTTCTTATTCAGCCACTAAGAGGGCCAAATTGGCTTTGGCAGTAGAACTGTAGCATATGTACCTTCAGACTAGGAATGGAGGGATATGTAAATGTCTGTTCTCCCTGTTTTTAATTTTTCCAATCTTAAATTCAGTTCTCCTCATTTCTGCAACAGTTTGCAAACTGCCTTTAAATAAATCATTAAATAATAATAATAATAATAATAATAATAATAATAATAATAATAATTTTTATTTATACCCCGCCCTTCCCAGTCAAGACCGGGCTCAGGGCGGCTAACAACAAATAATATCAACACAAGTATAAATGAAACAATTCAGTTAAAATGCAAATTAATACAATGTTAAAATTCAATTTTAAAATTAAAAAACTATGAATAAGATAAAACCATTATGAAATAAAACCTTAGGGGAGGGTAACCGTGGGGTCAGACTGCGTCAGTCCGAAGGCCAAACGGAGCAGCTCTGTCTTGCAGGCCCTACGAAAAGATGATGAATCCCGCAGGGCCCTAGTCTCCTGGGACAGAGCGTTCCACCAGGTTGGGGCCAGTACTGAGAAGGTCCTGGTCCTGGTCGAGGCCAGCCTAACCACCTTGTGACTCGGGATCTCCAATATGTTATTATTTGTGGACCTTAATGTCCTCTGTGGGTCATACCGGGAGAGGCAGTCCCATAGGTACGAGGGTCCTAAGCCGCATAAGGCTTTAAAGGTCAAAACCAGCACCTTAAACCTGATCCTGTACTCCACTGGGAGCCAGTGCAGTTGTTAAAGCTAAAATGCTAAAAATCTGTCAGCATTTTAGTACAGATTTCTCCAAAAAGCACATTTTTGCAATCATTTTCTTATAATGTGCATTTTTGTATGATATTTTCACCAATATGGTCATTTTTATGCATATTTCAGCACAATGCATACATTTTTGCAAACACTGCTTGATTAAAGAATTGAATCACAAAATTCAGAGAAGTGCGAATTTTGAAAGATGACTGTATTTTGGTTTTCATATTTTGAAAAATGTGGATTTGAATGCTTCAGCTTTAAATGATAATTGAATAAATTTTATTCTCCATCCCTACTTCATACTCATCTCTTGACACAAGAATCATAGAATCATAGAGTTGGAAGAGACCACAAGGGCCATCCAGTCCAACCCCCTGCCAAGCAGGAAACACCATCAAAGCATTCCTGACAGATGCTTTGTCAAACCAATGTTAAACAAGGTTCAGTAAGGAAGTGCTGGACGTCTGAGAGGGTGTTCAACCTTCTCCCACAATGAATGTCCTTCCTAGATCTATCCAACTATAGCTTATTTATTTATTTTTTTATTTTTACTTGCAGCAAATACTGTAGCACCTTCTGGGAAAAGGCTGAATACCCCCCTCCCTGCAGCATGATTGATTTAGGTTAAGAAATAACATGCTTTGTGATAAACACACAAGAAGAAAAATGCTTTAATTTAGTTTGATCCAAAGATATTTTTCATGGACATCTCCTCCACATTTAAAAAAGTGGTCCATAATTTATTTTTCAATATTGGTGGGTGAGGTAGGAATTATGTGCACAATTACCACCATCTTCTTGCTGTATGTATCCCTCAATCTCTGTGTTATTTTTTCCCCTATTTACTTGTTAATTTAGTCAACTGAGCCTTATATAGTTTGGACACCCTGGCAACTGATTCTTACTTCAACTACACCTAAGGTCAGCAGGCTGGCTTAGGGCAGGCCATGTGCTCTCTATGGGCTAGCTCTACCAACCAATCTCTTTCTCTCATTCTGTGGCCTTCATTCACGGAGTTTACTTGACCTCCCTGGTCATCCGTTGACCACAGATATTGAGCAGTAACTCCCTGCCACACATTTGGATGGCACTTTTGGAATAAGAGACGACTATATTTGAGGATCTGGACTTTTTGATGCTCAGATGAAAGAAACGCATGCAAAGTTAGGTTGTGTATGATGTTTGATGTGTCATGACTCTTGGGGATCTTAGCTGATGTACTGCAACCAGGGGGTGAGTCAAAGCAGATACATACGTGTCAGAGGGCCTGGTATGGCTACTCTAGAGTAACGACTCCAGCATGGTCTTTTAAGGCTTTTATTAAGTGCTGATTATTTACAGTGTTCAGAGCAATAAAAATGCATCCTTAAGGTGAGGTGTCAGAACTCCCGAATGGCGATTGGCGCGTTTTCTTCCAGCACCACAACTTTGGCAGACCCAACCTCTTCCCCCTACGTTTGCGTCGCAATTCGGGAGTTGGGGGGATTGGCCTCCCCCCCGGGCGTCCAACTTCCTGTCCCACCTGAGGCATGGGCTCCACAACCCTGCCTGAGCCTCGGACACCACTTCCTGACTCTCCGCTGGAGGCAGAGCTCTCCTTACTCTCTCCAGCGCTTGGTGATGGGCTGGAACTTAAGATGGGAGGGACTTCCCTGTATCCCTTGTCCCTCACATCCACCCCCCTCCCAGGCTCCTCTCTCCCCCTCCCTAGTGGCTCTCTGCTTGCTGGGGACGAGTGAAATCCCAAGAAGTCAGTGGCATCCGAGCCTGTGGGTGTGAAAATTTCCCCCCAATCCTGCGATCTCTCTCCTTCCCCCTGAGAAGACGGAAATCCCAAGAAGTCAGTGGCATCAGAGCTGGTGGGAGTAAAAATGTTCTGCCAGTCCTCTCCTGCCTCTGACGTCGTCGACCTCGGTGAAACCCACACCTCTTCTTCCGTGTCCTCAAATTCCGCTTCCCATCTCCATGGGGAGCTGCTGCCTGCTATCCCTTCCTCCTGCTCCTCCCCCTCTCCCTCCCTTTCCATGTGCCAGGGCTTGGGCCTGTGGGGGAACAGGGCGTGGAACTCTTCCACTAAAAATTCCTCAGGTACTTCCGTGGCCGGTATCCACTCATTGTGGGATGGCGGAGTATCCTCCCATGCTATTAGGTACTCCAGCCCTCTCATCCCTCTCCTTGAGTCTAAAATCTCAGTTGCCTCATTGAGCTGTCGGGCGTTTCCTGTCTCCCCCCCTCCCTCTGGAGGTTGATCGCTGTCCCTGAACCTGGTACTTTCCCTGTACGGCGACAGCAGTGATCTATGAAACACTGGGTGCACTCTCATGTCCTCCGGCAGTGCTAGCCTGAAGGCTACCGGGTTGACCTGTTGCGTGACCGTGAAGGGGCCCAGCCTCCTGGGTGCTAACTTTTTGCATCGCCCCCTGGTGGGAAGACCTTCCGAGGATAACCAAACCTTGTCCCCCACCCTGATGACCTCTCCCGGCCGCCTGTGGCGATCTGCCCCCTTCTTGTACGCTTCCTTGGCCCTCTCCAAGTGTTCTCTGAGCTGCTGGTGCACCGTCTCCAGGTCCTCTGCCCAATCCTCTGCCTGTGGGCCCTCTTCCTCCTCCTCCCCCTCCCTCTCCGGGAAAGATCTGAGGTCGCGCCCGTAGTTGACCTTAAAGGGCGACACCCCTGTGGAGACGTGCACCGCATTGTTGTAGGCAAATTCTGCTAGTGGCAGGCGATCCACCCAGTCCGTTTGCCTCTGGCTGACGTAACATCTCAGGTACTGCTGCAGAATGGCGTTGACCCGCTCCGCCTGTCCATTGGTCTGCGGGTGCCGAGCCGTCGACAAGCTGACCTCCACCTGCAGGAGGTTCATTAGCCGTCGCCAGAACCTGGAAACAAATTGGCGGCCACGATCCGAAATAACTCTTAAAGGCAATCCATGCAGTCGGAATACGTGGTCCACAAACAGTTTGGCCGTCTCTTCTGCCGAGACCGCCCTGGCACACGGTATAAAGTGGCACATTTTGGACATGAGGTCCACCACCACCAACACTGCGGTCTTGCCCCTGGACGACGGCAGGTCTGTGATGAAGTCCATGGACACTACTTCCCACGGCCTGTGCGGTGTGGCTAATGGCTCCAGCAAACCTGCTGGTGGCGCTCTGACCACCTTTGCTCGCTGGCAGGTGTCACATCCCCTGACATAATCCCGAACATCCTCCCGCACCCCTGGCCACCAGAAGTGTCTCATGACTAGGTGAGTGGTTTTGTCCCTTCCGAAATGACCCGCCGTTGGGTTGTCGTGCATCTGCTTGAGAACCTTACCTCTCAGCTGTTTGGTTGGGAGGTACAGGGCTCCCCTGTAAAAAAGCAAACCCCTCCTTTCCTCAAAGTCTTTGGCCTGCTCCCTCCCCCCTCTCAGGTCTCTGAAGATGCGGGTGGCAAATTCATCCGCTGCCGTCAGTGCTGTGAGTTCTGCCTCGCTCACCACTGCTGCACCGCATGACCATGCAGATGGGGGGAAAACATGCCTGGGTACTGGTGGCAACTCCTCCTCCATATACTCTGGCTTGCGGGAGAGGGCATCCGCCCTGACGTTCTGCTCCCCCGGGATGTAGTGGATGGAGAAGTTGAAGTTCGAGAAGAACTCTGCCCACCGTATCTGCCGCTGGTTGAGCACCCTGGCCGTTCTCCAGAACTCCAGGTTCTTGTGGTCTGTGCACACCTGGATGGGGTGCTTGGCGCCCACCAGGAAGTGTCGCCAGTGCTGGAACGCAGCGTGGATCGCGAGAAGTTCCCTATCAAACACTGTGTAGTTGCGTTCAGGCTGGGTCAGCTTCCTGGAGAAGAAGGCACAGGGTCTCCACTCTCTGTTGGCGTCCAGTTGCAACAGAATCGCTCCCACAGCTTTATCAGAAGCATCTGTCTCCAGGCGTAGGGGCGCATCCTGCACCACGTGGAACAGGTGCTGGTCTGAAGCGAATACCCTCTTGAGGCTTTCGAACGCTGCTTGTGCCTCTGGTGTCCACCTGAACTTCTGCTTGCCTCTCAGGCAGTCGGTGATGGGAGCCGTGACACGAGAGAAGTTCTTGATGAACTTCCTGTAGAAGTTAGCGAAGCCTAGTAGGCGTTGGGCATCTTTGCGCGTCCTGGGGCTGTGCCAGTCCAGGATGGTCTGCACCTTGTCCTTGTCCATCGCCAGCCCCTTGTCTGACAGCTTGTAGCCCAGGAAGTCCACCTCCTTGGTGTGAAACTTGCACTTCTCCAGCTTCACATACAGGTGGTTGTCCTTCAGGCGCTGCAACACCTCCCTGACATCCTTCACATGCTGCACTGGGTCATTGGAATAGATAAGGATGTCATCCAGAAAGACCAAGCAGTTCTTGAAGAGGAGGGACCCCAGGACGTGGTGCATGAAGGCCTGGAAGCAGGCTGAGCCCCCTTGCAACCCGAAGGGCATCACCAGATATTCAAAAGAGCCCAGAGGCGTGAACATCGTGGTTTTCCATTCATCGCCCTCCCGGATCCTGATCAAGTTGTACGCCCCTCTTAGGTCTAGCTTGGTGAAAATCTTGCCCCTGCGTGCCGCAGTCAGAAGATCATCCACTCTGGGCATGGGGAAAGCCACTGGCTCTGTCACTGAATTCAGCCGTCTAAAATCCACCACCAGACGGCGCTGTTGCGTGTCTTTCTTGTCCACCCAGAAGACCGGGCTGCCCCCTGCTGCCTTGCTTTCTCTGATGAACCCCCGCTTGAGGTTCTTGTCGATGAAAGCGCGCAGATCCTCCAGTTCCTGGTCTGACATGGCGTACAGCTTGGCTGGGGGTATCGTTGCCCCAGGCACCAGGTTGATCTGGCAGTCAAAAGGCCTGTGTGGAGGTAGGTGGTCGGACTCCGCTTCGCTGAAGACCTCCTGCAGGTCCCAGTACGGCTTGGGTATCGCCTCACCCCCTTTGACGTGCATGGTGGCCACCGTGGCTATCGGAGGCCCCTCCCCTGGTTGGTGCTGCATGCAATGTTCCAGACAAAAGTCCGACCCAAACGTGATGCATCTCTGGTGCCAACTTATGGAGGGGTCGTGGCGCGCCAGCCAGCTCATTCCCAAAACGATGGGGGGGTCTGAGATGGTCGTGACGTTGAAAGCCAGTGTCTCTGAGTGCCTTCCCACTGTCATTCTCATGGGGGGGGGTTTGATGAGTGATGGCCCCTCCCAGCAACTCTCTGCCATCAATGGTGGCCACATGCAGGGGAAAATCCAGCTGCAGAAGTTGGATCTGGTGCTCTTCTGCAAAGTTTCTCGAGAAGAAGTTGGCTGAGGCACCACTGTCAATTAAGGCGAGGACTGTCAGGGGATAGCCATTTGGGAGCGTCAGCGTGACTTCTAGAACCACTCCTGCTCTGGGAGGGGTGGGCTGGCTCTGCTCCTCTCTGTGCGGGTGGGCGGGCTGGGGCTGTTCACTGCTGACTGTGCCTGGCTGCTGCCCCTTGTCTCCTGCAGCCAGGCTGTCTCGTTTCCCTGCTGTGGTGCTACGTCAGTGGGGGGAGGTACAACCGTTCCCGCCTTTCCTTGCCACTCTCTGCGATGAGGGCAGTCTCTGACGCGATGCCGGGGTGAGTTGCAGAGAAAGCAATTCCCGCCTCTTCCCTCCTTGCGTCTTGGCGCCGCCGGGGTTTGAAAAGCCCGCGCGCGCGCTCCCCCGATCTCCATCGGTTCCGGCTCTGGGCTTGGTCTGGGCGGGTCTGGGGGCGGTCCCTGGGGTGGGGTTTGGTGATGTGGTCTGTCCTGAGAGCGTGGGAACCAAGGCTTTGCTGCGCGCGTCGCTTGTTTGTCATACCATCTGGATTCCTGTCTCACCCCCACCGCTAGCGCCGCTTTGCTGAGCTGATCCATAGTCTGCGGTCTAGGACCTCTTGCCAGCTCATCCTTAACGTCTGCATGCAAACCCAGGTAGAAGGCTGATTTCACTGGCTCACTGTTCAGATCCCACCCCAGTTTGTGCACCAGCATGGTGAATTTCGCCCAGTAGTCCCTAACTGTCGATTTTCCTTGTGTTAAGTCATGAAGCTCCTGTTTAGTGGCCTCCATTTCACTGTCGCTAGCGTACATTAATTTTAAAGCTTCTAGAAATAAAGTTGCGTTCTTCATGCAAGGATTTTTTTGCGCGATGAGCGGTCTTACCCATTCCCGGGCGGCCCCCGTCAAATGCTCTATGATAAAGTAGACTCTGTGCGCGTCATCTGGGAATTCTGCTGCATGCAATTCCAGCGCATAATTTATTTCTGTCTCGAATCCGAGGTACTCCCTCGGGTCTCCGCTGAACTTGGTGACTAGGCTCTGTCCCCTTCTCACTTGGACTAGCTGCGGCTGGGGTGCCCCCCCACCTCTAGCGGCTTTCTCCTCTTCCAACTTTTTCTGCAGGTCTAATACCATCACCCTTAGCTGTTTCTCAGTCTCCTCTTTTGTCCTCACCTGGTCCACCAGCTTGTTCAGCTCCTCCTGCGCCCCTCGCGCTTCCTCCTGAGCGGCATGCAATTGCTGCTGTGCGTGCGCTGTGAGGTTCTGCAGCTCCTGCTTCGCTGCTTCGGCCTCCAGCCTCCAATGCTCAGCCTCTTGAGCGCTCATCGCTGCACTCCAAAGTAGCCAAAAAAAGATTCGGGAGTTGCTGTCAGAGGGCCTGGTATGGCTACTCTAGAGTAACGACTCCAGCATGGTCTTTTAAGGCTTTTATTAAGTGCTGACTATTTACAGTGTTCAGAGCAATAAAAATGCATCCTTAAGGTGAGGTGTCTGAACTCCCGAATGGCGATTGGCGCGTTTTCTTCCAGCACCACAACTTTGGCAGACCCAACCTCTTCCCCCTACGTTTGCGTCGCAATTCGGGAGTTGGGGGGATTGGCCTCCCCCCCGTGCGTCCAACTTCCTGTCCCACCTGAGGCATGGGCTCCACAACCCTGCCTGAGCCTCGGACACCACTTCCTGACTCTCCGCTGGAGGCAGAGCTCTCCTTACTCTCTCCAGCGCTTGGTGATGGGCTGGAACTTAAGATGGGAGGGACTTCCCTGTATCCCTCGTCCCTCACAATACGTGTCACAGTGGCCGGAGCAGGCTACTTCAGAGAAACGACGCTACGCAGCTCTGCATTTTATTACTTTATTGGTGCTGCGTATTTACAGTGCTGAAGTCATTGCTATTTACACGGAACGATGGGGTCATTATGTTGCAGAACCTCCGAATGGCTTTTGGCGCGTCTTTCCCCAACACAAAAGCCTTGGAAGACCCATCCTCTTTCCCCTCCTCTTTCTGCGTAATTCCGGAGTTGGGGGGATGGGTCTCCCCCCCTTATTTGCCCCTTCCTGTCCCACCTGGGACCCTGGCTCCGCTACCTTGCCTGAGCCTCGGACACGACTTCCTGCTTCCTCACTGGAATCGGAGCTCCCTCTGCTTTCCCCTGTGCTCGGGGATGGGCTTGAACTCAGGAGGGGAGGGACTTCGCGATATCCCCTGTCCCTCACAATACGGATATGAAAGGAGAAAGGGTGGTAAATAGGGAGGGGGAAAGAAACGTTACCAAGATGAATAAGTCCCCCACAGTGGCAAACATCAAAGTGTTGAAGATTGGTTTATTTGGGGGGAGGGGGGAAAGAGATTTCCAGTAAATGTTTGCAGTACCTGGTGTGCTTTGAGTAACTGCTCTCCATCAGATGCAAAGATACCTTTATTATTATTATTATTATTATTATTATTATTATTATTATTATAGCACTGTAGTTGCTTTGAGGATGAAAGAACTGCTCAGATCAAAATGAGAAAAGATCATTGCCTCTGATGAAGAGCAATTGCTTGAAATGTATCAAATGGGGGTGTGCTTCAAATAAACAAATCTTTAGCAATGTTGGGATCACTACCTCTCTCCCCTCCCCCCCTTTTTGGCACTGTTTGGTAAAATAAGAGCGTCCATGACATATCTACAGATCATGCTGAGTGTGATTTACCACTAGGGAAATACACGGTTCAGAGAGTGTCATTTTAGCTCCATCAACAACAGCTTGAGAGAGATGATAGACCAAGACTGATGGTGACTGACAACCCTGTGACCTTCATAAGTGAGCACAGATTTGAACCTGTGCTTTCTCATTTACACATGAAATGTGAATAGAAATTTATCACCATTGTTTTTTTAAATTTTTTTTTGATTTTTTAAAATAAAAATATGCCTCAGGCACAGAGATGTACAGCATCAATAGGTTTTATTTGGACATGAAGTTCCACTTTTATTCCTGTTTACAGGAGTCAAGCCAATTTAGAAAGGAATATGCAAGAAGCACATAATTGCTATTGCCCTAGTGAAGCGATGAGAAAGTGGTCTTTGGGGGAGTGTGGTATACACAAATAACAAGTTTTATTGTTCACCATTTGGTGCCACAAATAATATAATAAAACCCAAGAGCAGTGAGATAGTGAGATGCAGTGCTAACAAGGTCTTACAAGGTGACCAGTAACAGTATAAAAGTGCCTCTTTGTAGGTTTTAGTGTGGGCCTTTGTTGTTGGCATCCGCCTGTCTCAGGACACAATGGAAGAGTGTGCCTTTGTGGGTGAAATCAAACCATTGGAGAGTTACAGTGACTGTTGTGGCTGTACAGACCAATACAGTTGTGGCTGTACAGACCAATACAGGAGAGACTTCTTTCTCTAGTGACTGTTTTGGGGTATGATTTCTTCTAGCAATTAGCAGAGCAATTTGCTGCTCTGGTTCACCAGAAGCGGCTTTGTCATGCTGGCCACATGACCTGGAAGCTGTACGCCGGCTCCCTCGGCCAATAACGTGAGATGAGCGCCGCAACCCCAGAGTCAGTCATGACTGGACCTAATGGTCAGGGGTCCCTTTACCTTTACTAAGAAATAGGCCCCATTGAGTTCAACGGAATGTGCTTCCAGCTACATTGTGTACAGAACTGCAGCCTTAACTGCCTGTTCTTGGGTATCATTGGATAAAGAAAACATTGACGTTTGATTAATCAGGCAACCTGAAAGTGGAATTTTGTTAAAACTTTGGAACTGGGATCAAAAGGTTGCTATGGACAGCTCTGCATGCATAGTGGGATTTCTGAGGTTCTATTTAAAAAATCACTCTCTCTGGTCAACAACCCATTTTAAAAACTTGAGGATACTTTTTGAAGGCTATCTGATACAAGGAGTAGCAGTAGCCTAAAGGTGTCAGGGTTTTACCAGACTGAGGGCTGCACTCCTTTGTGAACAATTTCTTGGAGACCACACAACAGTGGGACAAGAGTGGGCAGAACCATGAATACACATTTCACCAAGGGCATATTCCAGCTACTGAAAAACACTCCAGGAAGAGTGTGGCCTGGGGGTGAGGGGTGTGGCCTGGGGGAAGAAAGT
Organism: Zootoca vivipara; assembly: GCF_963506605.1. Taxonomy (NCBI): domain Eukaryota; kingdom Metazoa; phylum Chordata; class Lepidosauria; order Squamata; family Lacertidae; genus Zootoca; species Zootoca vivipara. The sequence goes on from NC_083283.1 coordinate 50,066,991, forward strand.
GTGACCGAAGAAGCTGTGTGGCTTGAGGAGAGTCCCAAATGACTGATAGAGGCCTGGAGGATTGCATTTGGCTTAAGGCTCTGAGGTTGCCCACCACTGCCTAAAGTTAATTTGGTAAACAGAGCTGTGACCTCCAAACAAGGCTGATTGGTTAAAATAGCCGCCCAGAGAGGTTGGGGAGACCCAGCCGGATGGGCGGAGTACAAATAATAATAAATTAATAATAATAATAATAATAATAATAATAATAATAATAATTACAAATGGACTTTTGTAAACTCACTAGCCTGGGTTTGCCAACCAAACAGCAGGGATGTTCGCTTCCTATCTTTGAGAGAAAGAGGTTTTGTTTTGTTCCACAACTGCCAACCTCTTGGAAAGTTCTGGAAATTTAGCCTCTGTGGTGTTGCTTAGTATACTTAAATTGGTTACAGAAAAACCAAACAGGAAACTGCCACGTCTCCTAAGCAGATAATATTTATGCAGCTCAAAAGGCATGTGGGTTGCATAATTAAAGATTTTGGATTATTTATGATCCTGGGTTGTATAAAGACTCTATTTAGTTGCAAACCAATTTTAATTGTTTTTGTTAGTGACCTGCAGGGACCTGCAAATAACCTTGTTAATAAGCTGATTTATCGACACATATACAGAGCCTGAACCCAGTAATCATCGCTGAACAGATGCAATTATAATGAGCAATTATGATTCATGTTTGCTCTAAAAAATGGTAATAAAAAAGATGAATTTCAAAAAGAGCATGATTTAAATCAATTATTTAAATTGGTCTTTTTCCGTGTGACTTTAATGATTAAGTCAGTGATTTAAATTGTCTTGTTTTAAATCAACTCACACTGCAAGTACCTTTTAACCTAATACAAATATGGAAAAACTGAAGGCTGCCGTTTTCACAAACAATCTGTATCCCTCTTTTATAAGTACTTGTAGAAAGTGCTATTGTAGGATGTGGCGGAGTTTTTCTAATCTGAGTTGACTGTTGGAAATCAAATAATAGTTTTATATAAATCATGTGCTCTTTTGCATAATAGCAATAATAATGTGCACTCCTGACTCCCAACAGTGTTAATTTTCAAGAATTATTCCAGTTTCCCTCATCGTTCGTGGGACCACCCATGACTTGCGTGGTTGGAAGCAGCTCTTTGCACTAGACCTGTCTCTCCACTTAATGCTGCTATCTGAAACCGAAGTACTTTAGAAAGTTTACTTGGAAAGAGAAATTTTAATAAGCAACGTGATATTCAAGTGCAATGTAATATTTTAGAGCTCATCATTATTAATTGTCAGGGTGTTACTGTGTATTACTCTTCTAAAGCTCTGCAAAATTATAGCCTCGCTTTGTGACTGATTAGTTAATCTCTTTCTGTGAGTCATCTTTGACGTGGGGAAGGATTATACAACCACATATACAAAGCTGATGTCAAGCACAGACCTCTCCCCAGGATGCTTTCTTCAATAAAGCCTGACTCGGTGGTAAGCATCGTTGAAATGAGAGGCGTTTTACTTGGGGTAACGGTATATGGAATGAGAAAGAATCCCCAGGTCTTTGATATTCTAACCTAATCGCTCCCATGTGGTCCCTAGAGAAGAAATACTGTGAAGTGTCTTCACTTCAAAGTACGCGGTCATAGTTGGTTGCTTTTACTGGGCAGTTGTTATGCTAGGATGCCCACATTTCCTCAGGAACATGTTACATATGGGCATATCTCAAACCATACCACAGTCTGAGACACCAAAGTGTGAATTCCATTACTGACACGCATTGTACAGAAGAAACACTTTATTGTCACTGTACCACTTGTACCACGCATTGTAGCTATACATTCAAGGGACTGTAAGTGTGTCCCCTGAATAGGCAGAGGAGGAGAATATGCCGAGATGCTGGCTCACTATTCTAGCTAAATTTGCCTGAGCTTAAACTGCATACATACATTAAAACAATTTAAAGCAACCCCCCCTCGAATCCTGGGAACTGTAGTTTACTCCTCGTTAAGAGTACAATTCCCAGCACTCTTAACGATTGACAGTTCCTAGTATTCTTTGTGTGGGAGAGACTGAAATGTATTGTGTGTATATGCAGCCTTAAACTATGCTATCCTGGGTAACCAGGGCTGCACAGTCCATAGCTGCCAAGTTATCCCTTTTTATAAGGGAAATTCCCTCGTGCTGAATAGGCTTCCTCGTGAGAAAAGGGAAAACTTGGCAGCTATGGCACAGTCACGAATTTAGGATTATTATTATTTTGTAGTTACACAGGATTTGGCAGTGTAGCTCCTTGAAGAAAGGACAGGATGGAAATGAAATAAATTTACCTTGTTTGCTTCCATTGTTTCTGGGTATATCACAATTTTCTTCTACTCTGTATATTTCTATAGCCTCATGTTTTGAGAGAGCAATCACAGCTCACATATTTGATAAAGCTTCTGTTAACCAATTTGCTTTGCCACTTTCCTTCTATCAACTTCCCACTGCTTCAGGTGGTCCACAAATCCAGTGTAAATTCTTTCTTCCTCTTCAGATGCATTTAAAATATATTCAGCCTTTGAAATCTATGCGGGTCAGGTCCATACCACTCAACAAATATGTTAGCAACCATCTTTTCAGAATGTACGACACTGCCAATAAATAGGGATACCATAAGTCCAGGAAATCCAGGACATGTCCACTTTTGGAATCCCAACATGCCCATCCAGGGGGGATTTTACATTTTAAAGGAAATGTCAATATTTGTTGGGTTTATTAAAAATTATTTAATGGCTTTAGTTCCCCACCCCAGGCATAGTCTCTGGCTATGAGTGTGCAGCCATCGGAGGAAGGTACATAAGCTGGAGGAGGGACGGTGATTCCCAGTTGCTGCACCTGCTCCATAGAGCATGGATCTGGGAATAGCTGCCCAGACACTAGACTGGTGTGCATAGGAATCCAGAGCTGTAGAAGCAACTCTTTGACAATAAAGAGTTAACTCTCTGCCATGTGCACTCCCTAGCTTGTGTGCCAGGATGTGGGATTTGGAGGAAGAGTGACAACATCCAGCTAACTAGGTGTGTGATTCCTGCCTGGTGAAAAGGTAAAGATAAAAGACCCCTGGAAGGTTAAGTCCAGTCAAAGGCGACTATGGGATTGCGGCGGTGACATTGTGGCTGACCCCGCCCCCAGGATGCTCAGCGCTCCCCGCGCATGCCCCAGGAAGCTCACCGCTTGCCGTGCACCCCGATTCGCACCACACCCCCTGCAGGAGGTGCGCCATGGCCCCTGGGATGCGTGCCAGCCATGCGTCTGGATGTACACCGCTCCCGGTGCCAGAGCAGGTAGCTCCGCCACTGGCGCTCATCTCACTTTCAGTCCAAAGGAGCCAGCGTTTGTCCACAGACAGCTTTCCGGGTCATGTGGCCAGCATGACTAAACTGCTTCCGGTGCAATGGAACACCGTGACAGAAACCAGAGCGTACAGAAACACCGTTTACCTTCCTGCCATACTGGTACCTATTTATCTGCCGGTGTGCTTTCGAACTTCTAGCTGGGACAGAGCAACAGGAGCTCACTCTTTTGCGGGGATTCGAACTGCCAACCTTCTGATCAGCAAGCTTAGGAGGCTCAGTGGTTTAGACCACAGCACCACCCATGTCTCTATATCCTGCCTGGGGCAACACCTGTAACCCATCACATGCATAGGGATTCACCTATTAGCAGCTGCACCTGGGAACAGGAGAATCTACCAGTTTCACTTTCTCTTAATTTATCATTTTTCCAATCTTAAGTTCAGTTATCCACATTTTTTTTTAAAAAAAAATTGTTTTGGAAATTGTGAATTTTGTAGGTTTCCATTTGAATGCAAACTGAATCAAATTTCTCCTCCATCACTAACTGCACCCCAGTGATGCTTCGGCAACTCAAAGCACGACCTGCCTCTAAAATTCATACTTCCGAATTGCTTCTAGCTGCCTCTCTGTCCCATTTTTCAAAGTATATTTCCCCTGACTATTAGTCACAACCCTGCTCTCTGCTGCCTGGAGGTATGCAAGGTTGTTTATACACAATGCAGTACGCATTAGCCAGCCAGAGGGTCATCAGCAGTACTCTGAAGGAGGCAGTTTTACTCATGTACAGTATAGTATCAGTGAAAGTTCCCATCCCCATGTCCGGATTTCCATGCATGAGTAAGGCAGACTAATGCCATTCACACATTGACAAGAGAATGTACCTAAAGTATGCAGTAGTATCGAGGGCCAGGGCTTCACAATGTGTTCTCAGTTGCCCGTTTGTAAGTTCAAGCTGAATGCCTGAAGATCAGCTGCCATTCTAGTGCTGGATTTCTGCCAGAATTTCCACAGAAGTAAGACACAGTAACACGAATCCCATCTTTTAGAATACAACCTAATTATTGCCTTGCATATGCACTGACTCCTGCCTTTTCAGGCTCTTCCAAGTCTTTATTTTGATTCAGGTTTGGATGACACAAATGATTTCCTGTGCTTGTTACAGAATAAAGGGCAACCCCTTTGAATATTTAATTTCTCAATATCAAAGAGCTGAAAAACCTCTGGGAAAGCATGCTATTCACTAAGATGTTAAAAACTCCACGGGAGTGGAGAAGAAATAAATGAGGAAGCTGATATTGTAAAGCCAGAGTCATCTTCCCACAAAATATCAGCTTGATTCTGAATAGTTATTATCCTTACCTTTTCTTCTTACCCATATGACTTCCTTTTTATACCCATGTTTGATTTCCCACTCTTATGGAAGAAATAATATTTTCATGGCTGTGCATGATCTGCTCACAGAGGAACTAATATGGGAAAGGTAATGGCCGTTACCAGTGTACACTTTTGTAAATCTTTGCACATTCAATTGTAAATCTGAGAACATCTACCGGTAAATAGCTTTTGCCTGCTGCTCCATTTGACTTCTTGCAGCAGACTTGTGTAGGTTAGAGGCCTAACTGAGAAAAAGATTTAGTCATTAGTCTTTATCTTGTCTACATTTGTAAGTGACCAGTTGTAGGTGGCTAGAGCATTCATTACGACTGAAGCAGCTCTCCGTGGAGAAAATTGTCCTATCTGCATGGTGAGTCACTGCCCTGCTACTATTTCTGAGTGGAGTGATTCAAAGCACTCTGCTCATTGCAACTGTGATGCAGTGGATTCACTTGTTGGTGGAAGAAGCTATGTTCACAGCTATTTGAATAGCCATATGAGGGATCAGAAGCTGCAATCGATTTGTGATGCAAATTGCTTCTAGAGAAGAGCTGCAGTTGCTTGGACACAGTGTTCTACACAATTCAATATCATTTTAAAGGCCTTATTTCAGACACTGAAAAACATTCCAAAATCTGCATTAAGGGAATACATTTTATTTGGCCACCCGAAATGTTTACCACATAGTGTGCAGTCGTTTTAGTTCCCTAGAATTCTTTGTCAAGCCAGCTGGGGAACTGGGAGGAGCAATTAGCCACGGTTGGACCTATGGGTGGAGTCTGCATTTAGCCATAGTCTTTAAGACAGAATGTGTGAGGAAGTAGGATATGTTCAAACAAGGCTCTGTCAGGTGCTTTGCAGGTTTCAGGTTGTATGTGAGGCAGAAAATACAAATGTTTTAGAAATATAAAATCAAGCTGCTACACAGATCTGTCTCCATATAGAACGTGTAGGGTGTGAATTTACTTACTTTTTCACACTTCCCTGTGCAAATGTCATAAATCTTTGTCAGATGATAGGTCAGAATGACCTACTGGTATTTTCCAGTCCTTTGATTTCAGAGATCAAAATGGGTATTCTTAGTAGATGGTATTCTTAGGTACACAAGACCCATGTTATGTAGGACAGTGTGCATTCCAATGACAGCATCCTGAATTGTGTCTTGGTGTTTTGTGAAAGTTTGGCATCCTTGGGCCTCTCTTCTTTTCACTTCTTTATTTTATTCATGTTCATTCTATTTTGTTCTTGTGTTTCTTTCAATGTGAATTGTTCTATCTCTGTAGGGAGTCAATACTCATCCAGATGCTTTGATGTCTTGAATTTGAAAGATTGACAAAACTGGCAGGTATATCAACGCTGCCTTTCAGTGACAAATGAATCATTCTCTAGCTATTACAAAATGACTGAAGAAGGCTGTATATTGTTCTCCCTAATTTCTTAACAGAATGCTGAGAACAGATGCATTAATAGTTCCACTCTTGGCTCCAAGGCCATTTCTTTGCATGTTCTTAAAGGATGCCTTTGATGAGTTGAAAACTCTTTTTACTGCTTATATGTTTATGCACCAAGTACAGTGACAGAAACAAAGTTGGCACAGGATTCCAAGGACAAAAAATATTGTTCTATAAACCTTTGCATAAGTGATTAAGAAGGGTTCTTGGTGACAAAAGTTCTAGGTCATTGATGAATAACTTTCACTATACACCACTTTTTTAAAAAACAACAACAACCATGCATACTAATGCTTCCCAAGGTATCATGAAACTAATGTCCCCATTTAAATGTTTGCAATACTGTATATAGTTCAAAGAAAAAACTGAGTTAACTTTCAAAATGTGTAATTGTTACCATTGCTGCTATCAGGGCCAAATGCCTTTGTGTTTAATATGGGATCAATTTAAAGTTTGTCTTTCCATTATTACTCAACAGTTTCAACAGCTTTTCTTGAGGCAAACAAATGGTTGAGTCATTGGAACTGACACTTGACCCTAATGGAAGAGAGATCCTTGCTTGAGAGAGGATTGCACAAATAGGGTTGCCTGACTCAATAGAGGACAGGACTTCTGTGCCTTTAATTGCCCTGCTCTCTTTTGAGTCTGGAAACCTTAAAGAGAAACCAGCAGACCCTTTGCTTGGAAATTAAACAAAGGGTCTGCTGGTTTCTCTTAAAGGTTTCCAGATTCAAAAGAGAGCAGGGCAATTAAAGGCACAGAAGTCCTGTCCTCTATTGAGTCAGGCAACCCTAGTAAAAAACAAAACAAAAACAAACAAACCCAGAAGCCATTTTAAAATTGGTCAGAACAACTTAACTTTAATTGGGAGGAAGGAACTGAAAATTGTCCTTGAGTAGCTAACAATTTTATTCAGCATGGACATTGCATGTTTTGTTTTTTACTTTGGCAATTTCTCCTTCTGAATGAGTAATGGCGATTGATAAAGAGAACACATAATTTCTGGGTTGTTGTTGGTTTTTTAAAATTTCTCTTAGAACCTCTAAATAGGAAATTTATCCCAAGTGCCCTATTTCCTGTGTAACAATTGTACCATAATATTAATTTACACTTGCTGTGAGGCACACACTGGTCTAACAGCCCATTGAGAGGACTGCGGATTTCCATGCACTTTCATTGAATGAGCAGCAGCTATTGAGTGAAAATGGCTTGGGCACCCTAGTTTCATAGGATGATTAATAAATAAATATTTATTTGTTGTTGTTTAGTCGTTTAGTCGTGTCTGACTCTTCGTGGCCCCTGGACCATAGCACGCCAGACACTCCTATTAAAAGTTGGTTAATAAATACACTAATATACATCCATTGGGAAACGTTTTTCACAAATCGTACAATTTGAGTTCATTCCTTACCAGATGTTGCTGTGTTTCAGTGCTTACCAGTTGACACCAGAAAGTTAGTGTCATAAATATGGTAGTTATATTCTTCTCATGTGAGAATTTCTAAGGGTGAGGCCCCAAGGTCTACCTTCCTTTGGATGGGAATGGTCTGAAGACCTATGCATTGCTGTGGGTTCTTTGTTTAAAGAGTAGATAAAATTAAAATAAAATAAAGAAATATGCAAGCAGAGTAAACGTGGAGAGAAATGGCCATTCCCATCTTTTCTTTCCACATCTCTCTTCCAAACAGACCCCAAAGCCCCCTGCATTAATTGCTTGCCACCCCGTCCCTCCTCCAACGGAAATCAGAGTTTTATAGAAAATAAGCAAAATCCAGAAGAAAATTATCTCTTCTCACACTTTTCAGAGGCATTTGCACCTTAAACAACCTCCTGTAACACCTGCAGTTCAGTCTCTGCCCCAGGAAGAGATAGGGAGGGGGCAGTCTCTTGGAAACCAATTAATGAGCTGTTTTGGCAAAGCTACAGGAGGGCTGGGGCACTTTATACCTCCTTGAAGGGAAAACGCTGGCTGATTGAAAGCCACAACTTGCTTCCCAGACTGTTGCCTGTCCCAGATGTGTCATGCTTGCTCACCTTTGCCTTGCTGTGGAGACTCAGCATTGAAACATGAAACGTGAAGATGAAGCACTTTATCAAGTGTGATGTGGACTCCCATTTATGGTTTCACTTTTCATTTTCTCAGCAGCACTCAAGAGGCCAGGTTTGGAAGTTCTTACTCTCTTCTATCCCCTTCCCCCCAGCCAAAGAACGATTCCCTGCCCCCAATGTCGCTCACATCTCTAATTGAGGGGGGGGGAAGAACACTATACCTCCATCACTTTCCTTCAGCCAGAGGGGGGGTTAGCTTACTTAAGCTAGCAGGGTCATCTCAATGGTTGATTTTATTCACTTTTTTATTATATCATTTTGCATTGGTTGTATTTAAAGAACACTTTTGTCCAAATCCAAAATGACAGGATTATGTTTTAAAGTGAAAATCGGCACCCACTAACTTGGAAGTAAACTTGGCTAAAGTCAACGAGACTTCCTTCTGGATAGATGTGTATAGGATTGCAATCTTTATGTTTACCTTGCTGAGCTCATTTTGCTCCTAACAAAAGCAGGATACAAGTTGTTATTGTTTTTATATAAAAGAAACTGTGCTAAGCTTTTCTTTAATTTTTTTATTGCTTAGAAGTGTCAGCTATATTGCTGTGATGCAATCAAGGAGGATTTATTTGTCCAGCTTCAAAGGATTCTGGATAAGGTGAATAAATTTATGCTTTCATTATTCTGGAACATTGGCGGTTAATTGTGCACACCATTTTGTAGAAATGTATTTCTTTTGAACTTCATTGAATGCCATCTAGTTTTTTTGGGTGGTTTTTTTCATTTCCACATTTTTTCATTGGTCCATAGCCACATTCATTATTTCTACTGCAGCATTTATTGACTGGCTTATTTATGTGCCTTAATTCTTAGTAAAAGCACTCATTTTGATGACAGCATGAACAACGTTGGTATGAAGCGAAAGAATAACAAGAGTGAATCCTGCAGAAAGGAAATATGCTTCTGCAGTGTCCTGATGATGTGCAGTCAAATTGAGACTTAGGAACATCACATTTAGTACATTGAGAGCAAAATAAAATGGGCAAAATAAACCAGGGAACTAAAATAATGTATGTTGATTACTGAGCTTTTGTGAGAGTCTGTCTTCAGCACTCTTTGTAAGTGTACTCTGTTGCCCTAGCAGTATATTAGTCCCAATATTTACAGAATCACATCAGGATAATAATGGTTTTTCAGTAAAATACGGTGTAGTAGGTGAATAAAATAGGTGTTATGCTTCATCCTTTTAGCTTTCTGGCTTTCCAAATTGCACCAGATCTCAGATTTAAGAAAACTCTGTTTAGGCTTGGATAATAATGAAAGATGTTGCTCTGTATTAAGCTAAGTTGGTGGCAGATGTAAAATACTGCTGTTTGACTGTCTTTTGAATACGGTTTGACCCTATGCTCAGTCTTTCCTAATGTGTGTGTGCACATGCATATGATGCTTATCTCTTTTCCCATGAGTGTTCTTCACATTTCATTGCCCAGAGTTGAATAGTCAAGCAACCATACTGTGTAGCTTCCTTAGTAAGAAAAAAGGCAACAGCAAACATAAATGTTAAATCATTATTTACCGGAATTTCCCTAAAGAAGGACCAGCAGGGTCCAAAACACATTGGAATAATGTGCTTTTGCTTTTTTTTTGCTCCTGCTTCCAATATCTGAGTAGTTACCAAGCATTGTAGGAGGTTGTAGGAGTTGTAACTAAGGTAGACAAGAAGGCCATGCTAGAGTGAAGAATATGACTACTTTTCGTATATTTTGATGTACTCAAAGTAGCTGTAGCAAGTTGTGAGTAAAGCTCACTTTGGAAGCATTGTGTCCTTTTTATATTTCATGAAAACTTCTTATATTTCTTTAGGAAAACCACTCGTGAAACAACTTTTTGCCCTGTGGAGGATGAAACGCATCCACCCTTTGGCTATTTTAGTCAGCTCCTAGGACATGGCCTGGTCAGTTTTTGGCTACTGTAAATGAGGCTATCTTCTCATATGCTCTAAGAAAAGGAATAATCCTTGGAGTGGGCTGGGGGGAGGATTCCATAATATGGAGGCCATGAACAGGAAAGCCCAGTCTCTCATTTAACACCTTTGAATACCAGTTGAAGGGAATCACAGGTGACAGATTGCTGTTGTATTCAGATCCTATTTGCAGCTTTCTCATAGGAATCTGGTAGTCACTGTGAGGACAAGTTGCTGGATGAGATGGGTCCTTAGCTTCATCCAGAAGGGCACTTATTGTGTTCATAATACAGAGACAAACCTAGACAGCATCTTAAAAAGCAGAGACATCACCTTGCCTACAAAGGTCCGTATAGTTAAAGCTATGGTTTTCCCAGTAGTGATGTATGGAAGTGAGAGCTGGACCATAAAGAAGGCTGATCGCCGAAGAATTGATGCTTTTGAATTATGGTGCTGGAGGAGACTCTTGAGAGTCCCATGGACTGCAAGAAGATCAAACCTATCCATTCTTAAGGAAACCAGCCCTGAGTGCTCACTGCAAGGACAGATCGTGAAGCTGAGGCTCCACTACTTTGGCCACCTCATGAGAAGAGAAGAATCCTTGGAAAAGACCTTGATGTTGGGAAAGATGGAGGGCACTAGGAGAAGGGGACGACAGAGGACAAGATGGTTGGACAGTGTTCTTGAAGCTACGAACATGAGTTTGACCAAACTGCGGGAGGCAGTGGAAGACAGGAGTGCCTGGCGTGCTATGGTCCATGGGGTCATGAAGAGTCGGACACGACTAAACGACTAAACAACAACAACAATACAGAGAAGGGCCAGAGTATCTGCGTTAGTAATAATTTATTTATTTATTTATTTATTTATTATTTATACTCTGCCCATCTGGCTGAGTGTCCCCAGCCACTCTGGGGAGACTGCATCTGCTTTGCATATAGAAGGTTCTAGGTTCAGTCCCAGGCATTTCCAGGTAGGCTGCAAGAACCTGTCTCCAATTCTGGAAAGTAGCTGCTGGTGATTGTAGAAAGTATTGAGCTATTGTATTGACTGGGGGTCTGACTCAGGACAAGGCAGCATTCAATGTTCCTATCTCAGTGCCAAGATCCATCCATCCCTCTTTCTTTCTTTCTTTCTTTCTTTCTTTCTTTCTTTCTTTCTTTCTTTCTTTCTTTCTTTCTTTCTTTCTTTCTATTAAAGGTCAAGTTTATTCCTCTCATGTCTTTCTGTTTCCAGTTAATTCCACCAGTAGGTTTATATAAAATGAATTCTCTTCTGCAAAAGAAGTTACTGTACATATTTGGAATAAACAGTGTCAAAACTGTCATGTTTTATTTCGAGATTACTAAAATAATTTGACACTTTCTGAGGCGATGCATATGAAAACATAATTTGAAAAGCCAGAGCTTTAATTGCTCCACACACTTCCATTTACCAACAGAGCAACTGTTTGCCCATAGAAATGTTTCTTGTGTGGTGACATACATGAGTTGTAAATATACAGCTGCTTTTATTACAGCCTGTTGTATAAATATTGCATTCATTCAGTGGTTCATTCTTTCTCTGTTGATGCTTCAGAGGCTTATGAAGCTTTGCAGTTTTATAATAGTGGGTTTAAATTGCAGCTAAGTTCTGCAGGAAGAGTGAACAGTCCTAGGTAGTTTCATGGTGTGACTGTAGGGAGGTTGTCTCCTCATATGCTTCAGCCCAAACACTGGCATCCACCACTGAGGGCCTTCTGGTGGTTCCCTCACTGCGAGAAGTGATGTCTGGTCAAATGTAAATCCCATTGATCTAAATAGGACGGACTACCATGCAAGCGCATATAGTATTCCATTGGACAGAACTGATTAAGACTGTAATTTCAATTTATCTGTAGCTGGATAGAGTAATTCACTGCCCAGACACATTTGAGCTGCCTGGTAGGTAGGTTGCTTTCATTATTTTCTTTGTACTTTTGCACCAAAACAAACTCTTGATCCCTTCTTTCCAACATTTCACAATATTACCCTTCTGTGTTATTTATCTGGCTGTTTCTTACGGCAAAACAACCGTTCTTCTCTGTTGAATACCATTATTTTCATCTTTCACTCACCTCATTTTCTCTGCCTTAGCTCATCACATGTATCTTGTCATCTCTTTAGTATTAGTTTTACCAGCAGGAAGCACTATTATTTCCCATCTAGCCATGCTTGTATACATTAATGTATAATAATGGCGATGATTACAATAAATCACAAGGATTCTCCCAACCGGAGCACTTTCAATTAATCTGTGATTGCCAAGACAAATGCATAAATTCAAGTATATGCTTCTACCCCCCCTCCCTTCCATTTGATGAATATGGATTGCAAAGCACATATATGTGCATATGTGTTCTACTGAAGTTTTTGGAACTTAGGCTAAAGTAAAAATATTTGGCTCGTGTCTGTAAAGGACTATTTATGTGTATATTAAGAAACTACTGTTGTGATCATTCATCACAATACGTTCATAAATATGAAGTTCAGTTGTCTAAAGCATGTGCAGGCAGGTTTTATTTTGTGGGCCAGTGCACAATATACTCCTACAAATCTACTGGAGGAAATCTATCTGGAAGAGGAAATTAGCCAGCACCAGACACTTTACAGTAATTACATACAATTATCCACTTGACCAATAAGCTCATTTCAGTTTAATTCTGCTCCATGCAAAGGCTTTTGTGCTTCGTATTTTCTATTAATAAGTTGCACCTCCGATTTGTCGGTATGTGGTTGTTTTCCAACTGAGAAAGTAACAATTGCCTTCTGCTGCATATCTAAATGTGATGAAGATGTCCTGAAGGAAGTGTTGTATGTAGTGTAGCATGTGTTGATCTGTTAATTAGAATTTGGAATGGCAATACTGATTTTGCATAGTTTGAGGGCAATGACTTCATGCAGCGTACATGATTGTGACAAAAGTCCCTTTTTGATGCATAGCTGCTGATCATAAAAGGGCCTACCTGCTGCCACAAGGACAAACTGATAAAATAATACAACACACAGCAAGCATTTGGAATAATTACACAAGGTGGATCTCCAAGTAATCATCACTCTTTCCTTCGTGCTGGAAATCACCCGTCTGAGGTGTTTGACGCAGGCAAATTCCCAATGCCCACTTGAAGCAACAAGCCTAAGATCATGGAAATAGAATGTCAGATGGAGATTATTATGGGACAGTGTAAATTGGACCACTCATTATCATCCCACCACCAATCCTTCATCCCTTGCCGGTGCCTCCCACCACTCCTCTGCGTCCAGCCAGACCATGACACCAGAGGACTGAATGTCTCCAAGCTCTGGCCATGATGAGAAAGCCATATTCCTCTTGTACTGAGCCTCAGGGCCCTTATCAGTAAGGGATGAGACAGCAGAGATAGCTAGAATGTTCCTGAGTTTGGGGCTTGCTGTTGATGAAGCACTACTTCAGATTTATTCTGGTGAATCATTTGCTGGACAGCTCCTTTGCTATCCGGAGCACCTTGCTTCTTGCTTCACTGAGGAGGCAGAAGTTTGAGCCACAGAGAAATGGTGATGGAAATGGAATCATAGAAATGAGTAATGCCCATAGCTTATTGGTAGGGTGCAGCAAAGTTTGCATGCAGAAGGTCCAAGGTTCAACCCTTGGTATAGTCAAAATGCTTCTCTGAAAACAGCACTGAGAAAGACCTCTGCCTGAGACTTTAGAAAGCCACTGCCTGCCAGAGTAGACAATACTGGCAGAACAAGTATAAGAGTAAATAGTATTTGAAATACTAGTTTTGAACACGAGTCCAATGTTCTGGGTAAATTCCATAAAGCTGAAAATTTGGTCCTAATCATCATTGGGCAGTTACCCAAGCCACAATGTTATAGAGCCTCTTTGATGAGTATAGGATGTAGATTAGCTTTTATCAGTTCATAACACTGATTCAGTGCCAGCACTGCTAATCTTTTTTATGCTCTCACACACTCACACAGTCTTAAAGGAAGCCAGTATGAAGCAAGAAAATGAAACAAATTGGCTAAGAAGTTCAGTCATTATGGAACACATGGAAGAACCCTTGGGGGGTTTCTTTTGGTGGGGAAAAAGACTGCTGGGCTTTAAAATGTCACCACTGTCATACTTCCCTTCTCTCTGCAGGATAAAGTCAGGGTTGTTCATTTCAAAGAAGTTTTCTCTACCATTGTAAAATGTACAAAAGTTTCAAGAGTTATTATGCTCAACTGTCTATTTTTGAAAAAAAAAAAGGCTATTGCTTGCAGAATGTGCAGATCTCTGAAGATGAAAGTGCAATGTTTTTGTGTTCTCCGTGGACAAAAATATATTTTGTATGCCCAAACGCAGACAGGGATCGGTGTCAACAGAGGCCAGGCTACCCAGTGTCAAGTGCTGAGGACTGTATTACTTTTCACCCATATGATATCCCCAGATGTTCCTCTTTAATTTATTCCTCAGAAGTGAATGGTACTGTGTGGTCTGTAGAAAAAAGTAAGGAGGCGCATTCTGAAATGCTTCCTCTTTGAAACTAGTGACTATTTTCCATGTCCATATGGCCTGCCCTGTGCCACTCAAGCTACCCTGTTGTCCTTGTATGCAGTGAAGGGTGCTATCCCATTGCCAGAGGCAAAATCCAGCTAGATTCTGGGATAAAACAATGTTTAGGTTCATACCACAGTGTCAATACTACCACAGTCTCCTTTGCATGAAGGCCATGTTCATTGGTAATGCATAGAAGACAGTGAACTGAATGCTCAGTTTCAGCTACTCAGAAAATGGAAGTTCCAACTGAACACTGAAAGACAATGGACTCATTCCAAATTGTTACTGCTTGGGGCTGCCAGGGTCATGTCAGTTGCCTCTAAACTTTGGTTGACGTCATCAACACTGCATCATTTTAATTCTGCACTTGGATTCAGTCAATACATTTAGCTCTGCTCATGGATGGCAACGTGTGAATACATTTTGTACATTTACAATATTGATCTCCGTACTGAAAACAATGTTCACTCTTGAGCTTCCTCTAACATGTGGATATTGAAGTAGAATTTTGGAAACCACACACTTCTCATTCAGTGGGTGTTTTTTGTGTTCCCAGTGGAGTCTAAATCTCAATTCCTTGTTAACCTATTGAGAAGCAGCATGCCTTAATAAGCAGTTTGTAAATGTCCACATCAGAACCACCACTAATTGGCATCCCTGAGGGACATTTCAAATTGGCGAGAGACCGGCGTAGCTGCTTGAATTGGCATTTGAGGGCATACCATGAGTTTTTAATAGTTTGGATTCATCTCAACTTTACTGCTTATTCCACACTACCCTAGAGAATAGTATGCATTGTCAATAACAAGTGAGTATTTCCACTCTCACAGTGCTTAAACTAATGTCCAACTGAAAACAGCAAACCAGAGTTTCAAAAGAGCCAAGTACTTGGGTTTGGAGCTACATATTTTGGAAATTTCCATCACCATTGGCCATGCTCACTTGGCCTGGTGGGAGTCCTGCAACTCTTGAAGGGCCGCAAGTTTCCCATCTATATTTTAGAAGACTTTATTTTGAAAGCATTTTAAACAACTTTGGGCTTTGCACTATTGTGACCACAGGGTAATAATCTTCAGAAGCTGAATGTAGCAAACAACTGGGAGATAGAACATTATTTTCCATTTGCCCCAGTCTCTCTAAAACTTTTCATACCAGTAAATTAGATTCTAGTAGCAACTAAGGATTTTTTCAGCGGAGTCCTGGTTGAACTGTTGTTATTACAAATGCAAGACAATGCAATACAAATGTGAAATAATTAACTTGTTCTCTGTGTTCATGAATTTAATTTGTTATGTACTTTCTTCCAGGCACATATATTATCAAGGTCTTCTTGCAAAAAAAATTGTTATATTTAATTTAATGCATAACATAATTGTAAAATAAGGATTACCTAAAGAACATCTAGCTAATAACTACACAGGGAAATTGGTTAAAAGCAAAATCTTCTTGCTTCCGTTGTTGAGTGGAACTCAGCACTGCTGAGGTTTCAAGAAATCTCATGCCAAAAAATGCCTAACCCTTACTCTAAAAATATCTGAAGAAGTATCTGAAGAAGTGTGCATGCAGACAAAGCTCATACCAATGACAAACTTAGTTGGTCTCTAAGGTGCTACTGGAAGGAATTTTAAATTTTGTTTCTAAAATTGTGTGTCTTTGTGGGTGTTTTATTGTGCTGCTGTTTGTTCTGTTCTATTTTTTATTTCATTTAGCTGTGTTTGTCAATAGTTTTTAATTTCTTGTTCTCTGGTTGGGGAAGTGTTTTTTAATGGAAAAAACAGCCTACAAATACCCTACATAAATAAATTTAAACTTATATGGGAATACATTATTTTAATAGCTTTTGCCATTAGTAGCAGAAGTAAATTAAATATGGGATTTAGTAGATTTAACTTTCGGAAGCCATTCAGCTGAAATATTTTCTGAAAGTTACTCAGAAACAAATGAGAAAATAATAATAGAAGAACATTATTATCCTGATAGCTATAAAATGCCAATACTAACTTGCCTGGAACCAAATAGACCTTTCTCCCACTTTTGGAATACCAGCTCCACCTCCAGATTATCAGTATTTTGTGGAAGGGATTCAATTACACACTGGAAATTTAGAGCTGTGTTAAAGTAGATAAATATGCTTTGTTTTTCTGGCACAACATGGCCACTTAAAAACTCCATAGACTTGATTCGGATAGGAAAGAGATAAACAACTGACTAATGGGAAGATGTATAACCACATCAGAAGGAAATCAGGATGTACCGGTATGCTTATTGTCATGAAAACTCCCCACAAACAAATCAGGATGAATGCTCAATAAAGAATGGACATAGTTTAACCTCTGGATATGCTTTATACCAGCAAATCAGGATGAATGCTGAGTAAACAGGTCATGTGGAGGTTTGCCCTGGTTGGATCAGAACATTTTCTGTGGTGCCCTTTAGCAGAACAACCATGGGACCTTCAGTAGCATCTGATATAATGGCAGGGTGCTTGAGGCAAAGTAAATTTTGGGAAGGCATCTTCTGACTCTGAGCAGAAATTGCCAAAGGAATCAACTTTGCTTCTAGCCTGCTGTCATGGTAACAATGATTCTTTGATCAAATGAGCATTAATTATTAGTTTAAAAGTCAATATTGGTTCCCCAACCCCCCCCCCCCGGACTATCACAGAAAAGTTCAAAGCATTTTCTTGACTCTGCCATATCAGTTGTATAACAACTCCCCTTGTTGTTAGATAGATATTACTTACCAAGGCTTATGATTTGTCAACCACAGAAGCTTCTGTCACTGCTAGGAAAACGTTCTCCTTTTTTAAGGTTCTTGAGCTGGTCATTGTCACCCGGAGTCGCTGCCAACAACAGATCTCATTCTACTTGGCTGTGAATATTCTCCTGCTTTCTTATTACCTAGAGTAAAATTGAGGACACAAGATGTACACCATTCAGATCAAGTGGGCTGTTGAGGCCCTTTATTATGGCCAAAAATGATTAATAAGGTGGATATAACCCAGCAGAAGAAACCTTCTCCTTCTGCTGAGTGGGGCCCTGGAATCCTGCCCTAAAGTCTGCCCTGAGTGACAGCATGACAATCTTTTTCTTACTGTCTTAAAATGGGGCTTAGGTCTACCCTGTGCACCAGAAGAATATCTGCATGCTCCTTCAAAGAACAGGTTTGTAGCTTGGAGCTGTTTTTTGATCCATCATGGTCGCTGGAATCACAGATGGCTTGTATGGTTTGGAGTGCCTTGGATGAGAATAGTCTGGCCACATTGATCCATGGTAACCTTGCAGGTTGCTTTAATTCACTCTAATAATGAAAATAGTATTTAGCAGGGGACCTTTAGCCTTCTGTGGATGACTCATGCTGAGATCCCCTAAAATGTATTAATGCTCCATTTAATGCTCTGTTTAAATGTGTTGATTGCTACCATGAAGTATTTGCAGTGTACACAAGTCTGTGTTATAATAGCTTGAACGCATAGCAGCAAAACTGATCAAGCTTTTTTGATATTGTACTGATTGAAAACAATTTCTTTACGCTCCACGCTTCAACTATGAGTCCCAGAATGGCTTTACAGCATACAATAAATAAATAATAGATTACAAAAGAAAACTGAAATAATCAAACTATTAATGTTATTATTGCTAATACTAAAATGAATACGAATGCTGTCATATTCATGCCAATTTTTCTGGGCATTTTAGCTGAAAGCGAAGGAATGTGTAGGCTGTTAAAAGTATTTTGACATTAAGGAAAACAATACAATATGTCATTCTCATCTAATCTGGAGCATTCATACAAAACTTTTCAACGACAGACTGTCAAAAATAAAGAGGTGTACTGCCAGATATAATAACAGTAATTAATGGCATGTAACACTTCATATTGACCTTTTCATTCATGGCGCTCAAAGCACTTTAGTGAAGTGAGTAAGCGTCATCACACATTTAACTAAGTACTGAGTATGGGCTTGTGGTACAGATGAAGCTGCCACTTGGAGGCTGCTCACAGTGGGCATAACAGAAGGCTGAAAGGTTATTTGATGTCAGTTCCTTTTCATAGCCTCCTCAGGCTGAAATGGCATATTTGCCACAGGAGTATACTGTACCTTTCCGTCTATAAGACGCCCCCATGTATAAGACATCCCCTATTTTGGGGGACTCAGTTTTAAGAAAATGAGGGGAGATGGCCCAAAGCTGTGGAGCTTCTCCCCCCACGCAGCTGCGGGCAGGAAACACTCCCTAGATCGTTTCCTGCTCACTGCAGCATCGGGGGAAGTTGCCCTTCCACTAACCGGCTGGCTGGCAGGCACGCCGCTTCTCTGTCCATGCCACTACCCATGTATTGGACGACCTCAGTTTTTTGACATGATTTTTAAAGTCGAAAAACCTCATCTGATACATGGAAAAATACGGTAATCACTTCTGTGCCCATTGGCTCCCCCATGTCTCTGATTGGCCACTGTGAAAACAGATTGCTGAACTAGATCTTTGGCATGATCCAGCAGGGCTCTATGTTGTTATGTAAGCATAAGACCGTGTTCCTTATACAGTGGTACCTCAGTTTTCAAACAGCTTGGTTCATGAACAACTTGGAACCTGAACTTCTTTTTGGAAGTCGAATGTGCTCTGTTTTGAGTCGCCCTGTGTTTCCTGTTGCACTGCTAATTTGCGTCCTCCCATTGTAATTCAAGCCTTCCATTTCCGATTGCAGTGTTCTGAGGTGATATTTGGAGCTTCTATTTGGTGCTTTTGTTTTTGCTATTTATTTTGCATTTTTTGTTTTGAGGCTTTTTCAGTTAATTTGTTTTTGTGACTGTGTGGATCCCAGTTCAGCTACTGATTGATTGTGTGACTGCAGAAATGGATAAAAGCCCCCCATCTAAACAATGACTATCATCAGTGCAGGTAAGAAAAAAAATATATTTTAATTTTTATCATCTACAATGCTGTTTTATTTATTTTATAGTACAGTATATTGTTTATTGCTTTCATTTTATGGATCAGTGGTCTTGTAAGATAGTAAAATTCATGTTAAATTGCTGTTTTAGGGGTTGTTTTTAAAAGCCTGGAATGGATTAATCCATTTTGCATTACTTTCTATGGGAAAGCGCACCTTAGTTTTGGAATGCTTTCATTTTGGAACAGACTTCCGGAATGGATTGGTTTGAGAATCAAGGTACCACTGTAGTAAAATTCCTTCTGAGATTCCAGCTAGGATTTTAGGAAAATGGCCACTTCACTATTGAATATTGGGTCTCTGGATGAACAGAAGGTATTGCTTGTGTTTTTCAGTGTTAGAGCATCTGTCTCTTATGCAGAAGATCCTGGTTTGGGTGAGGAATACCCCTTTCTGAAACTGTGGAGAGCTGCCGCTAGTCAGTGTGGACCATACTGAGGTAGGACATAGACTGCCTCCTCTGTTCCATTGACATTAATGGTTGTTGTCACTTGGTGGTAAGGAAGTGGGCCAGGGAGACTGGCTGTTCAGTGTGACTGCCATCAGTTCCTCTTCTCCCTATCCTCTTACTTGCTGCTCATTGACAGCAGTACTACATTTCAGCGACTGCAGTGAGCCCTAGGTATACCAGAGCATACCCTGCTGCATTTTCTAACCTCCATACGGTCCTACTCTGCTGCGTCTAGTTGCAAGAAAGGAGATTCCAACAAAATATCAGGGAGAACTTTCTGACAGTACGAGCCATTCGACAGTGGAACAGACTCCCTTGAGAGGGGGTGGTCTCTGCTTCCTTAGAGGTTTTTAAGCAGAGATTGGATTGCCACCTGTCATGTATGATCTAGTTGTGATTCCTGCATTGTAGGGGGTTGGGGTTATAGGTGACCCTTGGGTTCCCTCCAACTCTACAATTCTATGATTCTAAGTGGTAGCAGATTTTCTTATATGACACATCAGGCGAAGTCTCAGTAAGTGGGATAATAATTCAGAAGAATGTAGTTGTACTTGGCAAGATACTTTTAGATTCAGATCCAACTATAGAAATCTACCAGTGAGTTCTGAGAGAGAGAGAGAGGAGAATATTATGTGGAAAGCCGGCACCATAATTATTTAATTTATTGGTTTCATTGGCTGAGAAAATGCCATTTCTCTGACATTTACTCAAAGCACAGCAGTTCCTCTTGATAAATGGGTAGATATTATAGTACTGTATGTGACTCATGGAAGCATTTAAGCATGTGAAATGCAGCTGATCTATATTGCTAGTGGTCAGACCTGAAGAAGAATAACCTCAACACACCGATGACTATTTAGTGAGATCATGACTGCTCTTGTTTATATACTTAACTCTTTGGGAAATTATACCCGTTTGCTTGAGACTGCAGAAAATAGATTAAGTGGAAGATTACTGCTTGCAAAAATATTAAATCTAAGGCACTTTTGAAATTATTTGACCTGTTTCTATGCTTATCAGATAAAAGCTAGAACATTAAATACTACTACCCAGTGAACTCTATGTCTAGATAATCTGGTGGCATTGGTGTTGTGGTGCATTGATTAGACTGTGGTATACTGTTAAATTCTAAACTAGCTTTGCAGCTCTGGATAGTTTAATCTAAATTTTCTATTTCTATATTACAGGGGTCAGCAAACTTTTTCAGCAGGGGGCCAGTCCACTGTCCCTCAGACCATGTGGTGGGCCGGACTATATTTTGAAAAACAAAAATGAATGTATTCCTGTGCTCCACAAATAACCCAGAGATGCATTTTAAATAAAAGCACACGTTCTACTCATGTAAAAACACCAGGCATGCCCCACAAATAACCCAGAGATGCATTTTAAATAAAAGGACACATTCTACTCATGTAAAAACAGGCTGATTCCTGGACCGTCCGTGGGCTGGATTTAGCAGGCGATTGGGCTGGATCCAGCTCCCGGGCCTTAGTTTGCCTACCCATGCTATATTAGAACATTCAATTAGTAACATTAAATTCATAGAAGATTTATTCATTTGTTTTTAAATTCCATTTCCTGGGTAAATAAACTTGGACTTAAAAACAACAACCCTAAAACCCTAAACCCTTAGGGATTCTATCTGATTTAGAGTATTAAGAAAGAGTAGAAGTATGTAAATCCACATGAATCTGTTTTTTCCTTTTATTTTTCCCAATTTTGCCAATTAATGTCATTCAAACACTTTCCAACAGCACAAAATAAAAACTTCCCCTGTAAGATTTTCTCCTTATCATTGTCATTATAAGTAAACATATGTTTCCACAGAACCAAATCCTTAGGATAAAGAACAACAGGAATTGTCCCTAGAAGCCAAAGCACAAACAGTAACAAGACCTGAAATGTAAGAAAGGTACTATATTGTACTTAGTATATATGGCATAAGCTACATCAATGAATATACAGTGAAAACAAAGCCAAACAATGTTTGTAAGAAAATACAAGCCAGAAGAAGGAATACCAGTTGTACAGCTCAATCTTTTTCAGTTCTGTCAATTTTTTTCAATTGCCCTTGGAAGGAGTTTGGATGTTACCACTCTTTCCAAGGACAGTTGAAAAATAAAAGAAGAAGAGCTTACAAAGGCTGAGCTATTGAAATTGATTTTTTTCTTATATTCTGGGTCTGGTGACTGTTTATACTTTGGCTTCTAGGGACCTTTATTGTTCTTTTTCTGAACCACAAGTTTTGCGTGTGCAGGTTTTCTCCCTTCTGAATCATTTCCAGAGTATTTGTACTAATCACTCAGGAGACGTGAATTTGGATCTCCAGTTTTTATAGACTGGCATTTAGAAAAATATCTGCCATGCCCTAGAAAGCGCCAAGCATATTTGTGTGGTTCCCCCCCCCCATTTGCGTCATCAGCACCTCATTTAGTTTACTTGGCTTCTAAAGGACATTTTCTTAGCAGGGATTTTTGCAGGGATTTATTTCTTAGCATAGCAGAGACTTTTTTTTAATTTTTTAAAGTAATTAAAGGTAGTCCTGCCCAATCAATGCTTACTTTTATTTACTCTGAAATACCGGTACTTTTTTGGTGAAAAATACTGTAAGGCGCACCACATTTTATTGCAATCAGGGGCGTACCCAGGATCAAAACTGGGGGTGGGGCAAGAGAGAGGAAGAGGAAGGAAAGGAGGGAGGGAGGGAAGAGAGAGAAGGAAGGAAGGAAGGAAGGAAAGAAGGGTTGAGAGAGAGACGGGAGGGAGAGAGGGAGAGAGAAAAAGGAAGAAAGAAAGAGGGGGGAAGGAAGGATGGAGCTCCCGTCCGCCCCCCCCCCCCCGCTCAGGCTGCTCCTCCCCCTCCCACGTTCCTGTCGCTGGCTGCAGCCGCGGAGGGGGCGGAAACAGCCCGATTTCGGACTGCTTCTCCCCCCCCCACATTCTTGTCACTGGCTGCAGCTGTGGAAGGGGTGGAAACAGCCCGATTTCCATAACCCGCAGCGACTTTTCCCCTTCAGTTCTTGGAGGGAAAAAGTGCTATGTCGTCGTGTGTCATCTGTCATTGGGACAGGGGCACGGCAGAAATTTTCCCCACTTGGCTGATTAGCTGATGCCATTTGGGTTTCGCCTGCCGCGTAGCAAATCGTCACAATTTGTAAGGTTGCGGATAGGCTCTGGTTCAGGTGATAGGGGTGGGAGAGCGGTCTGGCCATCCCTATGCGATGGGTATTCCGTTAAAGGAATCCTGGGACTCTTGGTTGGTCAACCCTGTAAGGGGGTTGTGCCCAGAGCCAGAGTCCAGGGAGGCATCTGGCTGGTGGACTGGTTGGACACCACCTTCCACTTTGCCACCCAAGGCTGACCAATGGTGTGCCCTGGGTCAGCGCTGCCTGCAAGGGTGCAGGGAGCTAGTTAAACCAGAGCCTATGCAACCACTCACTTGATTATAATCAATAAAATTGTGGCCTAAATTCTGCCAAAAAGCCAAACCAAAAATTTGAGTCTCGTATGAATTTATTTGGGGAAGGTTAAAAGGTCTACACACACAACAGGCCTTTTCCGTAGGCTTGCCTGGCACTTTTGTTACATTTATTTAGGCACCAGGCATTCCCTTTCTCCTTGGCCTTTGGCTAATTAAACAATATATGGCCTTTTAAATGTGTTTGTGGGAGGGGTGGTTATTGGTTTGTTTTGGTTTTATTATTTATTTTGTATTTTTATGTTGTGTTTTTATGTTGTGAACCACCCTGTGATCTCTGGATGAAGGGCGGTATAAAAATTTAATTAACAGCAGCTGCTCAGGATTCACTCCATGAATATCGTTATTTTATTTTTCATTCCTGTAAGAAGGCAGAGCCACCACATGTGACAGACATTTTCCAGAAGCCTTTTGACATTTCCATTAATGTGAACTGTGCAGTTTATTCATTTTACATAGGATTACTGAGATTTCATGCCACATAGCCATAACTTTTAAAGGTTCCTTTTTCTCCTGTATTCATATTTAGAGAAAAATCATTTCCTTCTTTCCATATATAATCCTAAGCTTTCTTATATTCAGGCTATCCTATGAAGAAATAACACTCCAGGTTAAATCAATCATTGTCAAGGCATTTACATGAGGTGACCTGATGTAAACTAGACCCTTTCCTCACCAGTCAGGAAACATTTCTTTAAAAAATCCCTCTTAACAGCTTGCTGAGTACCAAAGATATTTCTTTCCACATAGGATGAAGCATACTCCATCACTCAGCCATTAGCAAAAGAGTAACAAAGCCCTGCTTTTTCTCTGCTCTAGCAGCTCTTGAAGCTTTCGTTCTCTCTTGAGAATAATGAGGAAATGCTCCGGCAATTTTTTTTCTGAATTACTTATTATGCTTTTGAATACTGTGAACAAGGTCTGAAATGAAGTGTAGTAAAAGCTCATTGTGTGCATATGTATGGATAGTCAAATCTGTGGGCATGCATATAATTTGAAAGAATATGTATTCTCAAGATATCCCAGTGACAGGCTGTACTGGAGTAAGACATGCTTGATCTAAGCTATGAGACAAGTCAGTCAACCTTTGGCTTCTTCTCTAAAACATTTTATTCAAAAGAGTCATGAGCAAGCAAGTGGAGTGGTTTTTGTAGCTTAAGGCTAACCTAGTTGCTAAACTTACATAGCATTGCCTCTGTTGATAAGGGAGGAACCCATTTCTAAGAAAAGCTTCAGCAGTAGGTAAATGGAGACAAAAGCCTTTCCAAAACTATCCATTTTTTGTTAGGTTTCAGGAAGAGGGCAAGGAGGCTGGGTTGAGGAATGCCAGTATCCAATCACATTGGATTCCAACTAAGTCAGTTCCTATACTGTTATGTACTGAGCTGAATCCTAGAACAATAGGATCCAGAATGCAGACCTGATTGGTCTGCAGGAGCCACCCAATCCAGCTCCAGGTGGAAGTGAATCAGCGACCTGATTGGCCTGCAGGAGCAGCCAATCAGGCTCCTGGAGGAAGTGAATCCACAACCTGATTGGCCTACAGGAGCAGCCCGGAATTAGCCCATCACGCGAGGCCCTTTGTGTAAATAATGTATATATAGCAGACATTTTGGGGAAAGTTTCATTCATTGCTGAATAAAGAGCATGAAATACACACTCGACCCCAAGTATATTTCATATACATATGCAAGATGGCAACCATTGACACATCCCTTAGCTGATGCAAGGAACTGAGGAGTTATTTTTCTCTTTCTTTTACATGGCTTCAGGCAAACTATGTACATCAGGGGTTGCCAACCTTTGGATTTCTGAGTGAGTGCCATAAGTACCACCGCCATGGGCACATCTCCACCCACAAGAGAAGGAGCAAATGTATGAACATGTGCACTCCACTTTTCCAAGGGATGTGGGTAAAAGTTGGAATCAGTAGTATTAATTTGAACATTGAAAAGTATAACAAACTGAAAGAGGAAGTGGGGGAAACGGTATCTCTTCTTCCTTCAGTGCTATGTACTTTTCAAATGAGAAAAAAGGTAACCACCCACACCATATCATGACCCAGTGGCTGGGAGGGCTCCAAGGGTTTAGAGGTGGTGGGGGAAACCTCAAGGACACCCCAGCACACAAGGGCAGCATGGTGGGGATCCCTTATGTAAAAGGATTATTGCTTTGGAGAATATGGGTGAAAGGCATTGTCTTCTCTTTGCTGGATGGAAGAAAGGGTCTGTGGCAGACAAGGACATTTTTAATGGAGAGAGGGGTTTGGGTTTTACTCTCTTAGAGGGGGCATTTGCAGACAGACTGTAGATGTTCTGGTACTAGTTCCTTAAACAGTAGCCCTGTCTCTTTGCTCTCTTCATCATCCCCTTGTGATAACCTCCTAATTAAAGTGAAGGGCTGCCTGGTCATCTTGTTTTCAAACAGGGCTCTTGTTAAAGCTCTTCCTTGCTTTAGCAATGATAGAAATTGTTGTGTAGTGGGTATTCAGTGCTTTCAGCCCGGTACAGATAAGAAGCTGGAGGCGAGGATCTGGTACAACATCTCTTTACTTCAAAGAACAGGTAAGAGCCAGAACACAGGAATGGAGAAAACAGAGGACTAGCAGGGAAAAGATACATTTTGGCAGGAAACAATGGCACAGATTCCCTCCCACGGAAACCAATCCGGCAGAGGATCCAAATCCTGCACCCTGAACCAACAAATGATAGACGTTCCCGCTGGAACTTGTACATTCAAATAAACTCTGTAATACAATACAATAAACTGTATATTGCAATACATACTTGGCTGTGCTATTACTTTAATACACAACAGAAATGGAATGTGCATATCAGGACCTAGAGACCCTTCCCAGAGCCTTGAGCTGTGGTTTATTTTTGATTCCATTTTTATCCTGCCTTTCTTCCAAGAAAAATAAAAAAATTCCTTCAGTAGCACCTTAAAGACCAACTAAGTTTTTATTTTGGTATGAGCTTTCGTGTGCATGCACACTTCTTCAGATACACTGAAATAGGAGCCCCCAGGCACTTATGTGGAGAAGGGGTGGGGAGGGGTGGGGAGGGGGTATCACTCAGAAGGGTGGTGGAAGTGGGTGATTGACTGACTGATAGCTGTTGATGACTGAAAACGACTGCAAATGGTTTTGCATTAAAAAGCAAGGGTGGAGATGGCTGAAGATCGCTTTATCATGTATAATGAGATAAGAATCCTATGTCTCTGTTCAAACCAGGTCCCTCCATGGTTTTGAGCTTGGTGATAAGTTGTAATTCAGCAACTTCTCTTTCCAGTCTATTTCTGAAATTCTTTTGTAGTAAGACAGCTACTTTGAGATCTTGTATAGAATGTCCTGGGAGATTGAAGTGTTCTCCTACTGGTTTCTCTGTCTTATGGTTCCTGATGTCAGATTTATGTCCATTTATCCTTTGGCGTAGGGTTTGGCCTGTTTGTCCAATATAGAGAGCTGAAGGGCACTGTTGGCATTTGATGGCATACACAATGTTCTTCCAAGAAGTTTGGAGTAGTTTGCAAGTTTCTTCCTTTTGCTCATCCTCACAGCCCTATGAGGTAAATTAAGCTGAGAGATGAGCCCATGGCTCCGAAGTCACCCAGTGAGCTTCCTGGGTCCGGCTGTTGCTCTATTCTCTAGAAGGTTATTGCATTCCTTGGTACACTCCCTGTGGGAGCAGGGTCAGCCAAAGACATTTTGCTGCCTGAGTTATATAGGCGTTTTGGACAGGCCATATGGCACACACAGGTCTATCCTCCAACAGCAGAGTGCAGCCAGGGGGCTTGGGACAAACAGCCAGGTGGCTGCCACTTCTGCCTCCCCCCAGCAACTGCTGTCTGAGGCAGTCACCTCACTTTGCCTCATGGTAGGGCTGGCCCACCCTGCTTGAAAATATGGGCATAACGTTTCAGAGACAAGTGTATAATTAAACCAGTTCTACTCTTTTCTAATGTTTTTCATTTTCTATCCTCCCTCAGCGTCTTCTTATTCAAGGTTGTTCATATTTATAGTCCCTCAGTCATTACTTGCATATTAATTCATTTAAAATAGGAAGTTAAACTAAATGGGAAAAGCTAAGAAAAGCATAGATATGCTTACATTTCCCCTGAAGGATTAGAAGTCAATCTTCCAAATCTAGTTATCATACGGTTTATTCTACCTATTTCTTAACTCCTTCGAGAACGGCTTTCTTCTTAGATTGTTATCCATTTCCTGAATAAAAGGTAGATTTTTTAAAAAAAGAATCTTTTATGAAAGTGAATGAATATTTTGTAATCAAATTAAGCAAAACTCACACAGTCTTTTACTTAATTCAACAGCAGTCTATTCATTAGTTTTCATAGAATACTGTAAAAAAAACCACTCCATTTTGCCTCCTAGTGTGGGTGTGGATAAATAATATCTTTGTAGAATACATCTCAAATGATTATTCTCCATGAAATGTTTCTGCTTTGACTCAGAATCTAGCCTCTATATACTTCTTCTAATATACATAAGAGGCATTTTACCAATGTGTTTTTAAAATGAAATATGACTGTAAACTCTTCAGATAATGTCTGGCAAAGTGCTCAGGCTTTGAGCTTAACTGGAGAAGGTTTTCCATTAAAACTGTCTAAGGCCCCATCCGCACTATATATTTAAAGCAGTATTATGCCACTCTAAAAAGTCATCGATTCCGCCAAAGAATCCTAAAAAACCCTGTAGTTTGTTAAAGGTGCTGAGAGTTGTTAGGACAGCCTTATTCTCCTCACAGAGCTATGATTTTTAGAGTTCCCTGGGAAGAAGGATTGTTTGTAGCTCAGTGTAGAATACTGCCCATTATTATAATAACAGATTAAACCACAATCACATACTCTCAGAGCTAATAATGTGAAGGTTGACAACAACAGTAGCTTTCAGTTGTCAAATGCCTTTGTAAACAGGTATGAAGGCAGGTGCTGGGAGCCAGTCAGCAATAAGTCACAATGTGTCATGGAAGTTAGCAAAACAAAACAGCTCAGGCCTACTGAGCACAGCAACTCCGTCTTGCCCCAATGAGGCAGTTGCAAGTTCTGAAGGTACTTTCCACAGCCCCCTAAGTCTTCTCTGGATCCTTCCCAAGCAACCTGAGACTTCTTCACCTTGCCTGTCTTTGTTCTACCCTTTTCATACCTCTGTGGGTTCTGGGAGACCAAGGGGAGGGGAGCTGGTCACAGCAGGAGAGGGAGACCCCCTGGCTTCTTCAGCAGCCTGCCTCATCTCTCCCTCCTGGTCCCCTTCCTCTCCAGCCTCTGCTTCTGTCTTTAATCCTGGATTGTTCTCTACCACAGCCTCTTCCGGCTCACTGGACCCTGTTACCTCTTCAGCTTCTGACACCTCCTCCTTCTCCTCCCAGTCTACTCCTCTTCTCCCTCTGACCACTCATCATCTCACCACCAATCCACTGGCTCCCAGCCTTCTTTCTTTGGGGATTCCTTTGTGGGTTCCCCAGCTAGTGCCTCCCACCACTCTTCTCCATCCATCCAGTCCATTACTACCAGTGTGCTTTTAAATTCCTCATGAAAATGGACAATGCCAGGGACAGACACTCATAGAATCAAGGGAGACTTTGTCACATGCTTTGCTGAAAGCAAGATAATTTAGGTCCACAACATTTCCACAATCTACATGAAAATTATCTGGAGTCACAACCTGGGTTTCCATTACAATGACAATTAAAGGGGTGCACTGCTACTAAGAATTGAAATAGAGAGACTGCACCTAGTCTCTATTGCATATTCTCATAAATCTGTTATATTTGCTCTCATTATACTGTTAGAAGAAGAAGAAAAATATCAAACATTGCTGCAATTTTTATCCATTTCTTTCTTTAAAAAACCACAAGGGTTCTTTTTAAAAATAGAAATAAACCCTCACGCTGCTTGACTTAATATGCCAAATCTGTCCCCTTGCTTTCATCTTATTTTTTATAATGAATTATTATAGAAATTTGCAGGCAAAGAAACCTGCTTAGAACCTAGTGACATGACCATGAGTGGTCATTTCCATGGCAACAGGTTATAAATTATTTTACACAAAAACAGTAACTGCCATAAAATTGTACATGCTAATAATCACAATGACCTCAGAGCTTTTCCAATACACATTTTGTATGAGAGAAAACTGCAGCAGTCAGTGTATGTGACAAGTTGCCAGAGCCCGCTTGTCAGAATTGACCAGTGAGTATGGTAACCTGTCCCTGAAATTCATTAATTAAGAGTAATGTCTGTAATAATATATTTTTTCACAGCATAGTTATGTACATAACCAGTTATATAAAAAATGGAATCTCTCATGTTGACACATGGGAGAACAAAAAAAGGGGGGGGGAAAGAATTGCTATTTTTTTTTATTTTCACGGGTTAGTTTCTTTACCACTGCACACCTTAGTGCAATCTGTGATTGTTTTGTATAAAAGAACTACAGTGGTATCTTGACTTACGAACGACTCGACAACCGAATTTTTCAACTTACGATTGGGGCAAATGCCGCACGCTTACGAATTTCTCGACATCCGAACGGAAACCGAGGCGGTTTTAGATAGGGTTTTTTCGACTTACGAATTTTTAGATGGGGTTGCTTCGACTTAACGAATTTTTCCATTTCCAATGCATTCCTATGGGAAATCGCGTTTCCAATGGCACTTTTCGACTTACGAATTTTTCGACCTACGAAGGTGCCTTTGGAATGGATTAAATTCGTAAGTCGAGGCACCACTGTATTCTGTAAACAGGTAGCTTGCTGTTTGCGACTTTTATTTTTAGGAGATCCTAAAAAATATACTGATTCTATTTGGATTTAACCAGATGTGGGCTTCTTAGTCCTACAAACACAGAAGACTAAGACCTATGGATTATATAGGATCATACTGAAAGGCAGGTTATCTATTGTCTGCACACAGTACAATTTTGCTAACATTAATGTACTGCTATGTGGTGACGGTGAGCATGTTCTGCAAACTGATGTTGATTTTCAATCCCCTCGCCCCATAAGATGAATCACTCAGTTTTATTGTTGCATTTTAAATAAATAATATCATTTGTCATAAGCAAATATACTATGGAAAAGCTTCCATTTCCCCCCCGGCTCGAAGCAAAACAACACCGAAGTGGGGCAAGCAAATACTGTATGTATAAATTTCCATGTGGTAGTTGCCTCGAGCCATTTCTGAAGAGCACATAATTTCCTCAGATGTATTCTGAGTAAAATGCTCTGCAGCTGTGGGCTTCTTGAGAGCTACTGCACTTGCAGGCCTCTCCTGTTTATAGGAAGATGTTTTTGCTCAGGCAGGTGCCTATTATTATTTGTGACTTGTGAGTGTGGCACAAGTAACTCAGGTGGGACGCTAGTGTTGGGTGAAATCTGTCCCCTCCAACATTTCTCTGCTGAAAATAGGAACACCCTAGACCACACCTTTACAGATTGAACATGGCAGTAGGGAGAGGATCAATTCCTTATTCCACCACTCAGCCCTTGCTGATGGAATGACACTCCATCGGGGTTGGGAAGCACCCAAAGTCCCACCATGGGAGTCAGCCAGTGTTGAACCTTGACGTGGTGCAAGCCAAACATCTAGAATCCCAGTGTGCAACCAATGAGAGATATTCCAGGAAGGCAGGGACCCTACCTGAGCCTAAGGCTTGCCTTGAGCCAGTCCCTCTCTCATGCCCTTTATGGGCCCACCCCTGTTAGTATGCTGTTTCTGCCCAATGCCATTTATACACAAAGTTATTACAACATTTGTTTTGCAAGTGCCTAACATAATGAAGCAATTCACTGAGGGAACGCTGAAAACCCTCCCAACCCATTGAGGTTGGGAGGACAAAACCCCTTTCCTGCCCTGTCAACCAGTGACTCAAGTAGCTCTAACACTGAGGGCGGGGTGCTTATGAGGCTCATGGGGCAAAATGTCCCTGAACCCTGAGGCCAGGGCCTTTGAAAGGTCCAGGCTCCTTCTCTCTCTCATGAGACCATGTGGGATGAATCTTGTGAGACCCTAAAGGAGAGTGCTGCAAGGAGATTAAACCTTGCCTTCCCTGGTTAGGGCTAGAGCCTTCTCTGAGACCTGGAAGAGCTTCTGCCAGTCAGTTTCAACAATAGTAAGCCAGGTGGACCAATGGTCCAAGTTAATATAAGGCAGCTTCCTTTGTTCTTTCTTTTAAAAATAATAATAATAATTTTTATTAAGATTCGGACTTGTAGGTCTCCATACCAAAAAGTTTGGGAACCACTGCTCCGGACCGCCATCTTGTATGCTTTGAGTGGAAGGGGACGCAAGTCTAGTCTCATTTGGACACAGGTGTATGACAATGACATGTCAAAACATCATTTTCAAAGTACATTTTGATTTATTGTTTGATGAACTGATACTGTAACACGAACAAAATATGGTCTGGCACAACAGAGTAAATTTCATCTTATTTCTGACTTGTTTGAGACTTCATTTTGGCCATCATATTGCAGTGTTGAAAACAGAAATCATTTCTTAAATTGTCAGTGCTGCTATTCTAGACAGTAGTTCAATTTGGCAGAATGCAAGTTAGCTCATAATTTTAAAACACCAACAACAAATGTTCTTGATTGTTGGTTGCAACTTATGAATTTCAAACTACTCTGTAGCCAAGGATACCATACACACTGGCAGGATAAATGGCAATGATGAAAGAAATACAGTACATATTCCTTTTGCAAATCTAGCTTCTAGGTGAACATAGATTTGTTTGCTGTTCTAGTTTCAAGTTTCCTGATGTCAACTTTCTGTCTCACATTTGTAGAATCTTCATCCTGCCCCCACTATCACAATATTGGAGTGTACCTTTTGAATCAGGGATTCTGCTCTATGTGAGAAAGCTGTTTACTTGATGTAGACCAGGCACCCCCAACCTGCGGGCCTCCAGATGTTTTGGACTACAACTCCCATGATCCCTAGCTAACAGGACCAGTAGCCAGGGATGATGGAAATTGTAGTCCAAAACATATGGAAGGCCAAAGGTTGGGGATGACTAATGTAGACCATGTGTGGGTGAATCTAAGTAAGGAAAAACCTGCTTTGAGGCGGAGAATTTTTTTTTGAGGGAAGGGACAGAGACAGCATGGGGAAGAGTTAAGCACTCCCCCTTCCCATCCAATGTTTCCTCCTTGAAACTACTGTATGCCTCTTGGCCTCTTCATTATTTCAGCAACTGTGTGTTTGAGGTGGCTGTTTCCACTCCAAGCAGGGGTAGCATATCCTGTTTTGCTGCTCGAGGCAAAACAGGAAGTACTGCCCTGCCTTGCTGCCACCATGCTGACCTGCCCCTGCCAAAGCATCCCTTAGCTAGGTTGCGCAGCAGTAGCACAAAGCAGCGACAGTGACAGCAATGGCAGATTTCAGTGACATTTCACAAAACCTTGCCAAAAATGGGTGGTGAAGGTGGTGAGACAGGCAGGGAACTCACAGGGGCACCACCTCAGAGGCTTCTGCCACCTGAGGCAGCTGCATTACGTCGCCTCATGAGTGAGCTGGCCCTGATTCTACCGGTAAGTCTGTCTGCTTAATGAAACAATGATGTGGAGGTACTTATGGCCTCAAAATCACACCATAGCTACTGAAGCCTAGACTTCTACTATTTTCTGTGTCCTTGAAGTACAAGCCAAGTAGATAAAATTTTATAATCCTTCCCGGAACATTCAGTCTCTTCTTGAGTTTACAATAGACTGACCTACATGGATAAAACCTTATCTTCCCTGATACTGAAAGAAATTCAGTATGAAGGTGTTTTGAGATATAAAGAATACAATACTAAAAAGTAGATAGTAGCAAAAGTTGAGCAAGCCGAAAATGAGAGCTAATCCTTTCTTGTTGTTGTTTAGTCGTTTAGTCGTGTCCGACTCTTCGTGACCCCATGGACCAGAGCACGCCAGGCACTCCTGTCTTCCACTGCCTCCTGCAGTTTGGTCAGACTCATGTTCGTAGCCTCGAGAACACTGTCCAACCATCTCGTCCTCTGTCGTCCCCTTCTCCGTGTGCCCTCCATCTTTCCCAACATCAAGGTCTTTTCCAGGGAGTCTTCTCTTCTCATGAGGTGGCCAAAGTATTGGAGCCTCAGCTTCACGATCTGTCCTTCCAGTGAGCACTCAGGGCTGATTTCCTTCAGAATGGATAGGTTTGATCTTCTTGCAGTCCATGGGACTCTCAAGAGTCTCCTCCAGCACCATAATTCAAAAGCATCAATTCTTCAATGATCAGCCTTCTTTATGGTCCAGGTTAGTCCTCTGAAGCAGATATTTGCATTGGGTGGAAAGCTCCCCTTGGCACCAATGGAAGCTTTTCCTTCTGAGGCAAAAAGCAGCATCAAAGGAGTGATTTTTGACAGAACCACAGTGGGGGGGGGGGCAAAAAGAAAGAGTTAAATTATTTGCATTTATTAAAGTGTATGTTAAATGTAAAGAGTTAGACACATGGAACACCTCTCCTGCTTTTACTCAGAGCTGGCATGGAGAGGAGCAGAGGGCATAGATAAGAACAAAGTAGGTGTGTAGGATTTTGCTTCTGGTACAGAGCTCTGTAGTGAGATTTAAGGATGTTATTTCAAGTAGGGCAAGTGATCACATAATTAATTTGCCTGGAGAAATATAAATGCAGAACGCTTGTCAGTTGCTAATAAGAGCACTTTGTTCAGCAGCATTATTTCCACTGCAAAAACCTAGGAGAGATGGTACATTAAGAACACATAATAGTTTAGGCAGTGAAAAAGGAGCTCCCTATTTTTTTTAATGGTGTATCTGTGCATTTCGGTGCCATTTATAAATCATATGACAACTTCTTGTTTTCAATTTATGTTTTGTAGGCTAATTTCAGAGCTGCTTCCCTCTTTGTTCATCCAGCTTCATTATCCAAAGAGCAATCCGTTCAGAGATAGCTTCCTTGAAAGGGTATTACTTTGCCCTTTTCAGTGACTCAATTATAACTTCCAGTCCCTAATTGGTTCTGTTGGCTGCAGCAATGGCAATTCAAATTGTTATTAATGGTAATTATACCTATTTATTTTTTCACAAACCATATGTTACGCTGTTCTGCTTCTCAGTAAGTACAACAGTGGCTGAGTCCATGGTAAGATATTGGTATAACAATTAGGCTTTTTCAGAAGGGGTAGCATGGGTATCCAGCAATATTTGCCTTAGACTTGCATTATCTTCTTTTTGCTGTTACTCAACATTTACCCTTTCCATGGTGAATTCATCTGCTAAAGGTATATAAAATATAAAGCATCGTGGATCTTGGGGTCTCAAATTCCAGTAGCACCTTGTGCTATGCCAAAATTCAGCACTCCTCTGCCTTTCTCGCTCCATTGTAAATCATAGTTGGGACGTCCCTCGTGGTGCCCTGAGGGTCCGCACTCAGTGCGACTGAAACTGTTGCACTCCTGTAAATCCGCCTCTGTATAAAGGAAGTTTGTCTTACAACTTTAGAGCATGTCCACATGGTTTTTCGTTAGGACTGGTCCACACAGGTAAATTTATTGTTTGATGACTACTATCAACTGAAATAATCTAGGTATGAATGACAGAGCTGAGCTTCTCAGAAGACACTCATCAAATTTCTCAGAAGGCTTTTTTGGAGAGCATTTCTGGGATTTTCCTTCTTCTCACACATTGTCCCCATTAAAAAATATAGGCAACTTTGTAGACTTTTCTCTGAATTTTCTCCAACATTTCTTCTGTCATGGCGGCTGCCATCTCCCCTCCCCTCTAGTGAATGACACTTAGGTCTCAGGCATTGTGGAGGCAATATTGTTGCCATGCTGTTCTACAGAGATGAGTTGCAGCTGTTTGATAATTTCTCCTCTCCTGGATAAATTTGGTCAAATTCTCCCCTCTCTTTTCTCCAGGCATCCCCAAACTTCGGCCCTCCAGATGTTTTGGACTACAATTCCCACCATCCCTGACCACTGGTCCTCTTAGCTAGGGATCATGGGAGTTGTAGGCCAAAACATCTGGAGGGCCGCAGTTTGGGGATGCCTGCTTTTCTCTGTCTACAAACAGGAGACCATCTGCACACAGTTCTAGAAAAAGCCTTCAGAGATAAAATGCAAGTCTGAACTTTAATATGACCTTGTTGCACCTCCAATACAATGTGTATTAATGGTGTTGCTTCATTAATTTAGCTTCAAGTCACTAAGTGTTGCTTAATTGGGGGTAATTAGAGACAATTATTTACATGCATGTGTGAATCAACCCTTAGAGTATCAAAGGATTACATGCTGTACTTGCTAATATTCAAACCTTTCAAAAATTGAAATCAGAACCTTGTTTCTCATTAGCTATGTAGAAAATGTTTATTTTGTTCAGGAACAAAAATAATGATTTGATTTTCTCTTTTTGCAAAAGAATATAGTGAGAAAGCTATACAGTGGCTGTTTGGGTTGCGAACGTGATCCGTGTGGGATGCACGTTCGCAACCCGCGTCTGCGCACCGATGGGTTGTGATTCGGTGCTTCTGCGCATGCACAAAGCACGATTTAGTGCTTCTGCGCATGCGCGCGTGCTGAACCCAGAAGTAACCTGTTCCGGTACTTCTGGGTTTGGTGCGGAGCACAACCCAAAAGGACATAACCCACAGCAGACGTAACATGAGATATGGCTGTATAGTTTTCCAATCAAGGTGACCTACATAGTACAAGTGCAGCTGCTCTATGTATATGTAGTATTATTCTCCTTTTTACCATACAAAGGACCTTTTTTCTGGGTCCAAGTTTCTTTTAGGACAACGGTGGCAGATCACATGCATTACATGCAGAAGGTTGTAGGTACAGTCCTGGACATCTCCAGACAGGGTTGCCAGGCAGTGAATACTGGTTTAGGATCAGAGTTTTTCTTCTCCCAGATAGGCTGCCTTCTGAGGTTGATGAGCCTCATCTGTCCCTCACTACCCTCTACAGCATGTGCAAAAATTGTCTCCTTGGCTGTTGAACCCACTATTGATCTTGTCTACTCGCTCAATCTACCGGAGACTGTCTTCACTTGCTGGGGAAGTTCCTAACTCACTGTGAGTTTGAGATCCATCGGTTACCCTTGCCTGGTTTATTCAGACAACTGAAATCATTTGTAGGAATCTCTCAGGTGTGGCTGCTGTCACATACTGACAGCTTTTAGGACACCCAGGTGAGATCTGAGTGTAGGGTGGGTACAAAGGTGGACAAACTACCCCAGAAGGAGCATGACATGTCTCCCATCAGATGTACTACCTTTCCCATAACACCACATATCCCCATTTTAGGTTGTAATTTTATTTTAATGGATATTGTTTTTATATTGTACATAGTGTAAATGGCTTATAGATTTTTTTTAAAATGTTAAACAGTTCCGAAATGGTTATAAATTAAAAAATTAGACTAGTACCGTATATTCCGGCGCATAAGACGACTGGGCATATAAGATGACCCCCAACTTTTCCAGTTAAAATATAGAGTTTGGGATATTCTCACCGTATAAGAAATACGACCCGGCATATAAGATGACCCCCGACTTTTGAGAAGATTTTCCTGCATTAAAAAGTAGTCTTATACGCAGTAATATACAGTATATTTAGCTACCTGCTTGTCTGTTACTGGGATCAGAAGTTCCTGCCTACCTCCATTAGAATGAAAAGGCAAGTATGTGAGCATGTAGAGAATCATATTTATGGAGAGAAATGCTCTTGTCTCCCTAGTTAATACAAGAAAGCCCTTGGACTAAACTACAAGAAGAATAAATATAATTATCTGCAATAAAAGTCCTCCTCACCCAAAGTGCAGCTCTGGCAGAGGAAGAATACAGTGAGAGAGTCATTCCAAAAAGGTCAGACTTTATTTGTTATTTTGCAAGGATATGTGGTAAGCAACGGTAATCAAATTGGGAAGGGATTGCACAGAGAGTTATTTCCGACATATTTTTAGAAAGGATTTTGTTGGGCCATTGTTTACATGAGTGCTTTGTGGGATATCACAAAAGATCTGGCAATATACTGGGAAAGCTCCTCATACCCTAAAGGTGTGTCAGATGTAATAAGTGCAGTGAATCACTGTGTGTCTCAAGTATTTCAGTGATTTCAATATATTTATATTTTGTTGGTCAGTGATGCCCCCATGTGGATGTAAGGGAAAACTAAGACCTGGTATCTAAAATCTAAATAGGTTTGCTCCTGCTCATTCATTCCAATCCACAGCACAGTTAAGGAAAATGGGTTGTTCAATCCCACAGAAATAAATAGGTTGAGCTGCTTTAATTCTAATTACTTTGGTTTTCTATGTTTTGTGTTATGTTGAGGGACGTCCATGTTGTTTGATGAATGCTTGTATAGGTGTAAAACTGCGCACATACAAAACCCATAAAAGGATTGGGGGGGGGAAATGCTCAGAAAATAAGGGTGTAAACATGGGCATAACATTTTCAAAATCTTGTCAACAGAAGGAACAGTGGGACTTGCAACTGATATAGCAACACAACTCACTATTATATTTTAGGTACCATTGTTAATTTTCAGTTTTCTGAATTTTCTGAATTTTGCTTTTTAGTTCATATTTACATGTTCTGTCATTTTGTGACAGGCCTACTTGCAGACTCAGTTGCCATGCTATGCTTATCATACAAATATTATTTGAAATCGCCTTTGCTTCATTATTTAGCTCTACAGTTGCTTTGGTGTTAAATTCAGAGAATTACTGGTGGAAGGTTGAGTTTCCTGCCCCCTTCTCATCCCTGGCTGTCAATTATCCCCCTAAAAAGTCTATCTCAAGGGTTGTGGACCACGCTGAATGGGGTTGGCTGCAGCATAGGGAGCTGAGGTGAAATGGAGGATCACCAAAAGTCAGGTGGAAGAATCACAAACAGATGATGGAACATAGGAAGCTGCCTTATCAACATACCATTGGTCCATCTAGCTTAGCGTTGTCTGCACTGACTGGCAGTGACTCTGCAAAGTGCCATATATGGTCCTCTTCCAGCGCTATCTACAGATGCTGAGGATTGAACTTGAGACCTTTTGCATGTAAAGCAGAGGCTGGACCACTGCATTTCAGCCCTTTCCCCAAAGGGTTACCAGCACTGGCTAGTCCCCATATAATTTGGTGCAATTTCTCAGAATAAGTTGTACCAAGCACACCCTGAAGTCTATTTGCATAAAAATGTGTATATTAGGAAGAAATTGCACTAAAAGGCTGATGAATTTTCATGATTACATTTTTTTAAAAAAGAAATCACAAACTGATGTGGAAATGTTGAGAATTTAGGCAGAAATTCAATGTGGCACAATGTGAATTGCTCTTGCAGTGCAAGCTTTTCAGCTTCCTAGACAGAACAATCCTCCCCTCTACTTCCCTTGCCCACTGTCTTGGGATTCTCCTGACTGCTCTTGAACTGTCTTCAGGGGGCAGTGGGGGCACATGAGGGGTGGAGAAGGGGGGAAGCCATATTGCACAAGTGGAGAGCTACTTGCACAGGCTTCTACTAGTGGGATTCATTAGTTGAATCCCAGCTTAAAACTAATTTAAATTCCAAAAATATGAGAAATGGAGAGAAATTCAAACCGAGAGATTCACACACCCCTAGTTGCAGGAGGGCAAGTATTGTATACAATCTTAT